>NW_028258142.1:36975000-37600000 GCF_053883595.1 Heterocephalus glaber | reverse complement strand
CTCTTGATAGCAAGTTATTTAAAACACTCTGCCTTGGTCCCTCTAAAGTTATGATCAATAAAGCAAGACTAGATCAGTGTCCTCCACTCTTAAACACTTCACACTATTCAACTAGCAAAATTCTCCACATTCTATACAGATAGCAAATGAGAGGAAATTGTACACTTTGGACTATTCAACTAGTAAAATTTTACGTGTTGCATCCAGATAGCAAAAGAGAAAAAACTGACAGTAAAATAGCTCCATAATTACTGTCAATGAGTGTACAGTTTTGGGAAGATGTACTGTTGAAAGCATACTATTGTAACTCATTTCTACATGTAACTTTGTCTGAGTAACCCTGAGTTTAATGGCCAAGTAGTAGTAGTTCTGCTTCAATTTTCTATTATTGTTTTCACCTATTGTTTAGAAAGTTCCACTACTAATTGTCATAAGCATCTCAAATCAAAGATATCCAAACTGATTCTATTATCTATTCATCAAGGCTATCCCTATACTTTTATGAAGATATCTATTGATTTCTCTGCCAGCTGACAAGTTAAAACTAGACGCTCAAGCCTATCCGTGACATCTCTCTTGTTACTTTCCCCATGCATCGCATCAATCCAATTATCAAGTAATAAAATGTGACTTTTAAATAATTTTGAATCTGCTCACTTTTCCCTATCCACATCCTTGTACCTTAATTTAGACCTTTGCAAATCATTTGACTTGATTATTTCAATACACTACTGAACGCTTTGTTTCTCTTTTGCTGTAATTTATCTTCCTTCTTAAATCTGGAATTCTTATTTATTTGGTGGATTGTTTTTCAAATATCCTAAAGTATGTTTAATGAAGTTATAAAAGTATATAAAATAAGGCATTATGTTTAGGGCTAATAGAAACTTTCCACATTCTATTAAAATCAAAACTTCAGGTCAGGGGATTTAGCTCAGTGATTTTGCCGCCTGCTGGGCAAGCTCAAGGAACCGAGTTTGATCTCCGGTACTCAAAAAAAAAAAAAAAAAAAAAATCAAAACTTCACATGTATATTTTCAGAATTTTTTTCACATAAATAATTGTGTAACATAAATATTTACATGTATAAGTCTGTATCTCTGATATTTTTGCAGTAATGGACCATATTATATACATTGCTACTCTTTTTCAGTTTTGTTTTTTAAAACTAATCATATCTTGGAGATTAACTATATTCCTATCTAAAATAAATTTTTATGCACTCATAATATTTTATTTTGCAAATGTCTCATGAGATTTTTTAAGAGATCATCATGGACAACTAGGTAGTGGGAGGGAAAGAGAGAGAGAGAGAGAGAGAGAGAGTTACAGTTATGTGCACAAGAGGAAAGCACATACACTGAGGTGGAGCCAAGACAGAAAGCAAGATATGGGAAAGTACATGAAAGGAAAGGGGTAATTCACTGGACCAAAATCCAGTAACAGGGGGTTTAGAAAGGGAAGCTGGACTGGTTCTGGATTGCAGCATCCCTTACACCCCAGGTTTGGTATGCATGCCATCTTGAGAGAACACTGTGTTCTCTGAGGGAGGAAGCCGGCATCTGAGTGACAATCTACCAATAGAATAGGCTCATGATCACTCTACCCTGCCCAGGAAGAGGAACACAGTGATGTATTCACAAACCAGCCCGTCAGTGAAGAGCCTGAGAGAGCTGTGTGACAGGACAATGGTGAACATGTGAGAATTTGGACCTGAATCTGAGGACTGACAAAACTATGGCCAGGGGTGTGAGGCAATGAGCAGCATTTTGGAGTGGTGGAACCCTGGGGAAAATAGGAAGAAAGGTCCAAAGGGGAAGGGGAATTGGGAGGGATAGGGGAAATGAAAGCTGGGAAAGGAACATATATGAGAAAAGGAAAACATGGAAACAAAGTCTTTTTAAATAGAAAGGGGTGGAGGAGTTGAAGGGAGGCAGGGAAATGGGGAAAAAATTAAGAACCAAAATATGTCATGTAAAGGTAGAAATTCCCAATGATGAATGCCATCATACTGTATGCCTAAAATGTACCAATAAACTTAATATAAAGAAAGAAGAGGCTAGACTGACCCAGAAATAATCCCTTGCCCATTCATCTCCCCCATACTCTGAGTGGCCGTGCTCACTGGGCACCCTTGCACACCCACACCCACTGGCAGGCACCCACAGGAGCGCCCCCATCACTCTCACCAGGGAGTGCTGAAAGAAGGGAATCCTTAGGCTTCACCAAGTTCACAGTTCAGAGACTGATGCTTTGGGGTGAATGACCAAAAAGAGACTGCAGGTAGAGACACAGAAAGTAAGCCTATGTCAAAGAGTGTCCAGAGATATGCTAGGAGGAAGGCTTATGGAGCAAAAGCACAGAGGTGGCAGTGGGGTTTCTTATTCAGGGAAAGGAGTAGGGAGGGAGAGGGCTCTGGTGAAAGTTGTTGGAGAACTGGGGTTGGGCAAATTACCCTGCAAATCCCCAAATAAACTGAAGTGGTTGGATCTTGAAACAGAGACACAGGCCTACAGTTTGCCACACTCAGAGTAATGCTTGAAGCTGGGAGGCTGGCACAGAAAGCCATCCCGATGGACAGGCCACCTTGCTCACAGGCAACTAAATAAACCACGCAGTAGGGAGGAAACAACACTGAGACCAGCAAGAGAACTCAGATGGCAACATAAATGGGACTGTGAGGATGCTTTGATTTTGTACTTTTGCAACTCAGTGAGGTTTTATTTATTTACGGTCATTATTTTTCTTTTTCTTTGTCTTTTCATTTTGCCTTTTATTTCTTTTTGCCTTTATCATTTTCATACTTCTCCTGTCTGTTATTATCTCCTTATTCTGCCTCCCTTCCTTTCCTCCTTTCATCAGGCATATATGGGAGGTGTCCATGTACGTGCAAAGGAGAATAAGAATTAATCATAGTTCTTTCATGAGTGTGTAACAGTAACACTCATCAAAATTGTGTAAAGAGGTTCAAAACCTTTACTATAAAAAAATAACAGGTTACAAAAATCTCACAGCTCTTCACAATCTCTAATTACATTTCCTCCCTCTGAATCTCTTCTTCCTATCCTATACATATCCTCTCAACACTATCCCATTACTCAAAGTATAAAAAATGATTTCATCAGAATCTGACCTCTTGTGTTTTTTACCTATTCATATTTCTTTTCTCTCCCTTTCTTCTTACTGAATAAATCTCTTCCTTTTCCTCTTTTTTTCTATTTATTCTCTTGTCACATCCCAGACTCAGTGTTAGTAGCAGTATAGTACAGAGTAAAATGGACATCCATAAAATGGTGAAATTGTTAAAGCAAGTGTTAATTTATATGATTGTTGTATAATTGGATTTGTTGACATTTTTATAGCCAGTAGGAATTCTTTCCTTATAAAACCATGACTGGGCCCAGTCCTACCAAGTTGAATACATCAAAGAGGTAGCAAAATATTAAAATGCAAAAGATGACAAGATTGCATGACCAGAAAGCAGACACTACCTAAAAAAATCTCCATATTAGCAACAAAGTTTAACATTTAATTGGTCCTCAATCTTCAGGATAAAAAAAAAGAAAAATGAGACAACAAGGAAACAAAATGCTTCCAGGGGCTTTCAATTTCCCAAAGCAGATACAAGAGGCATTGATGAGGAGGAAATTGAAAGCCAAAAGATAACTTATATTAAATGGTAAAAGATGAAAGGAAGAAACTCAGTGAGCTCAAAGGTGATATTATTAAAGAGATAGTGGTATTCATTAACAGAAAGATCAGTGACCTTAAAGAAGATATAAAAGTTCTAGCAGAGCTAACCAAAATGATTAAAAATATGAACAACCAATTTAGCAAATAGTCAGCATCCATTAATGAAACAAAAAAAAAAATCCAGGAGAGAGAAGGTGAGCTGGTCCCAGCACCCAGAAGGAAGCTCCCCCACTGCCATCCATTGCTCCTAGGGCAGAGAAGGCAAGCCCCACGGGGGCCAGAAGCACCTCCGCCACACCACTGTGGAAATGAGAAAACACGTAAACAAGCCTCAAAAACAGACTTCTGGATCTCCTACAGCAACCCCAAAGGGAAACAAGATGGAACAATCTGATACTCCACCACCTGGACTCTCTGAACTGGCAACAAAAAAGGATCTGGGAAAAATGAAATCAGGAGTAATTACTCAGATAACAGCAAAGATTGTGCTCATGGTGCAAGACATGATTAATACATCTAGAGAGGACACAGATAAAATATAGAGGATCTGAGGAACACGATGGAATCCCAACATAGGAAACAAATGGAATCCATAAAACATATGCAAACAGATTTCCAGGAGATTAAAAACTCCATCGAAAGTCTGCCCAGAAGAATGAACCAATGTGAGGATAGAATTTCAGATATAGAAGTTAAGATTGCAATTAGTGACCAGGAAAAGAAAAATGGCTTTAAAATTGTAAGGGAACATGAGAAATTAATACAGCAGCTGCTAGACAATGCAAAGAAGAATAACATAAGACTGATTGGAGTCAATGAAGAAAGTGGAGAGAGTGCAGATGACATAAAAAACTTTTCACAGAAGTGATGGCAGAAAATTCCCAAGCAGGGGAAAAGAACTTGACATACAGATAAGTGAGGCATATAGGGCTCCAACTAACCTTGATCAAAAAAAATCTACACATAGGCATATAATAGTTAGGATTCCAGAAACCCAACTGAAGAACAAAATTCTACAAGCAATGAGAGAAAAGAAACAAATTACATACAAAGGAAAGCCCATCAGAATCACAGCAGACTTCTCAATGCAAACCCTCAAGGCAAGAAAAACTTAGAGTGATGTATTTCAAGCCCGAAAGCAAAACAGCCTCCAACCCAGATTGATGTACCCTGCAAAACTATCTTTCAAAATGGATGGAGAAATAAGATACTTTCATGATAAACAGCACCTCAGGAACTTTATGAAAACCAAACTGGCATTCCAAAAAATTTTAGACAATACCCTAGGAAAAGACAATGAGGATCACAACCCCAAGAAACCCATCAGAATGAATCCACTGGGCATGACAAATTAAATTCATAGGGAGAGAATCCAACAAAAAGAAAAAGTCATGACAAGGCTTTTAAAACTTTTAAATTCATCTACCTAATGAGTGTATAATTCAATCTTGTTATTGTACTGATTAGTATATTTTTGATTCTAGAGTTGCACACCTTTCCTTGTGCTGTACTGACTATTTATCATCTTCTTGTGTCTACTTTTTAATTGGGTTGTCTATTAATGAGCTGTAAGAGTTCTTTATATATTCTGCTCATAGGTTATATGCATTGTAAATATGGTCTGTTTAAGGACTACTTTTCATTTTAACTATGTCATTTAAAGTTCTAAATTCTGATGGAATCTCATTTATCAATTTTTTTCTTTTATACATCATGTTTCCCGTATCCTAGGTAGTTCTCACCTACCTTGAATTCATAAACATTTTCCCTTATAATTTCTTCTTAAAGTTTTATACTTTTGTGCTTTCATATTTAGGTTCATAGATCCCTTCAAGTTATTTTCATGTATGGAAATAAAAGGTTGAGGTTAATTTTTTATATATGGATACCAGGTGATCTAGTGCTGTTTGCTGAAAATACTATCTTTTCCTCGACTCTTGAATTTATATTCTATAAAATGCTAATGTTATATAATCTTTCAAAACTCAGTGGACCATATATGTGAGGTTCTATTTCTACATTCTCTGCTTTATTCCAATGATCTATATGTCTTTCCTTACATCAACACTGCCTTGATTACTGTAGCTTTAGAAGAAGTCTTAAAATTAGGTACTAAATGTCTTCCAACACTGTTTTTGTTTTTAACTCTTGTAGGTCCTTTTTACTCCTACATAACTTTTAAATTTCAATATTCAATTCTTCATTTATAGCAAGTATACACAGAACTGAATTTTTTTATATATCTTGTGTTTTCTAATCCTGATAAATTCAAATACAAGTTCTAGGGGCTCCTAGAGATTGCTTAGGATTTTCTCTGTAGATGATCATTTCATCTACATATAAAGATTTTGCTTCTACCTTGCCAATCCTATCCTAATTGTGTCATTTTATTGCCAGACTTCTGGTGGGGCCTAGGTTTCAAAGTTTAATGGACAGATAAAGAGTAAGCATATCTGCCCTTGTTCCCCACCTTAAGGAGAAAGCATTGTATCTTCTCCGTTCATATAAGGTGTTCTAGCTGGAAGTATGGAGTGGATGTCTTTAATCTGTTGCGAAGTTTCTGTTCTACTTCTAGTCTCCTGATAGCTTTTACCATGAACAGCTGTAGAATTAGGTCCAATACTTATTCTCCAACTAGTGACAGGATCATATGGCTTTTTCCTTTCCTCTGTTAAAATGATGACTTCTGGGGGTGGATCTTCCAATGCTGAACCAACACTGCCATCCCTATAACAAAACCACTTTCTACATACTGCCATATCTGACTTCTAATAGTTTGTTTTGTTAAACAAATTTCTATCTATGTTCATACATTTTTCTTCTATTTTCTTTATCCAGTTTTAGGATTAGCACAATGTTGAGTTCCTAAAATGAGGGGAGAAGTGTTCCTTCTTTTTTCTGCTTTAATTGTTTGATATACTTTATCAGTTAAAATGTATATGAGCCTGCTGTTGTCATATAGGTAGGTTTTCAAGCTAGGAATATACTTTCTTTAATAGTTGCTATTCAAATTTTATATTTCCTCTAGAGTTAGTTTCTTTAATTTGTCTTCCAAGGTACTTCTTAGAAGTTGTCAAATTTATTTCAAAAAAGATTTTTGAAATATGCTTTCTATATCCTTTTAAATTCTGTAAAATCTGTGGTAATATCTCCTAGATATTGATTTTGTAATTTAAAAAACGTATAATTGATATTGTGTAATGGGAAAAAAGGTCTAAAGGAGCAGGGCAAGTGGGAGGGGTAGGGGAAAGGAAAAGAAGGGAAAAGAAAAAATATGAGAAAAGGAAAAAAATGGAACCAATATATTTGCAAATAGGGAAGGGTGGAGGGGATGAAGGGAGGGCAGGGGAAGGGGGAAAAAAATAAGAACCAAGATACTCATGTAATTGTACAAGGTCCCAATGATGAATATAACTATATTTTATACTGAAAATGTACCAATAACCTTAAAAAAATCCAGGAATTAAAAAAAAAATCTCTTAAATATAAGTGCAGCAGAAATTATCAGTGTAAAGACAGCATTAGAACTAGAAAATAAGGGTGATACACATGATTATGAACTCTGAGATAACTGAAAAACAAGACAGAAGGAAAAATGAATCCAACATCAGCTAGATGACACAAAGAAGACTGACATAAGACTAACTGGAGTCAGCAAAAACAGAAGACAGAATGAATGGCATTAAAATATCTACCTGCTGATATCATAACAGAAAATTTTCTGAGAATTTAGCATACAGCTGAGCAAAGCATAGAGAAACTCAAAAAGCCATGACCAAAAAAGAACCTCTACAGGACACATACTCAAAATCACAGAAGTCCAACACAAGGACAGAATCTTATAAGACGTTAGAGAAAATTATAAAAATAAACCCACTAGGATTTCAGCAGACTGCTCAACTAAAAACTTAAAGACCAGGAGAGATATCAGTGAAATGTTTTTTTTTAAACTATATATCCTTTCATTGGTGCATTTTAGGTATGCAATATAATGACATTCATTGTTGGAAATTTGCACCCTTACATACTCTCTTGGTTTTTATTTTTTTCCCCCTTCCTCTGCTCTCACTTCAACCCGTCCATCCCTCCCTATTCACAGAGACTTTGTTTCCTTTTTTTCATTTTCTCATATTAATTCCATTCCCTTTTTTCCTTTCCCCTACCCCTTCCCCTTTGCCCCTTTTATGCCTATTTCACATTATCTATTATACCTTTTAGTCCTTATTTACACTTTAAGGTTCTCACAATAGAGAAACTATTCAGTATTTATATGTGTATACTATTTATTTCACTTAAGAGTATTGCCTCAATGCGCATCCATTTAGCAATAAATGTGTCTAATGTCTCGTTTTTGATGCCTGAGTAGTATTCAATTTTATAAAAAACAAACAAACACATTTTCTTTATCCAGTCTCCACTTGATGGGCATTTGGGCTGTTTCCAAGTTTTGGTTATTAAAAACTGTGCTGCTATGAACATGGGTGCACACATATCACTATGGTATGATTCTTTTAATTCTTTGGGGAAGATACCCAGCAGGGGAATAGCTGGGTCAAATGAGACTTCCAGTCCTAGTAATTTGAGTTATCTCCATACTGATGTCCACAGTGGTTGCACCAGTCTACAGTCCCACCAGCAGTGGAGCAGGGTTCCTCTTTCCCCACAGCCCAGCCAGCAGTAGTTATTGGTTGATTTCATGATAGCAGCCATTCTTTCTAGGGTGAGGTGAAATCTCACTGTTGTTTTCATTTGCATCTCTGGAATGACCACTGATGTTGAACATTGTTTCATATGTTTATTTGTCATTTCTACTTCTCAGTGTGAGAAACGTCTGTTCATTTCATGCCCATATTTGGATTGGGTCTTTAAATTTGGGAGTTCTGAGTTTTCTAAGTTCTTTATAGATTCAAGATTGTAGACATTTGTCTGAGGCACTGGTAGTGAAAATTTTTTCCCATATTGTGGGTTGTCTCTTCACGCTGCTGGTGGTTTCTCTTGCTTTGCAGAAGATTTTTGTAAGAAGAGTTCCCATTTGTTGATTGCTTGTGCTAGTTCACAGGCAACTGAAGGTTTTTTTAATAAAATCTTTTCCTAACCCAGAGTCTTCAAGAGTTCTACCTAAGCTCTATTCCAGCCAGTTCAGCGTTTCTGTTTTAATATTTAGATATTTAATCCATTTCAATTTTAGTTTAGTGTATAGTGAGAGATATAGGTCTAGTTTTAGACTTTGTTAAGTTGAAACCCAATTTCTCCAGCACCATTCACTTTATATTTTTGTTAAATTCTTTTATTGGTACATTTTAGGTATACAACACAATTACATTTCTCATTGGGTACTTGTACCTTTACATGATGCATCTTGGTTCTTATTTTTTCCCCATTCCTAGTCCTCCCTTCACCCCCTCTACCCTTCTACAAAGACTTTATTTCCATTTTTTTCATTTCTCTTCATTTTTCCTTTCCCTTCTTTCCTTTCCCCTGCCCCTCCCACTACCCCTACCCCTTTGGACCTTTTCTTCCTGTTTTGCATTATCTATTATTCATTCTAATCATTGATACATTTTAGGTATACAATATAATGACATTCATCTTTGGAAATTTGCAACTTTACACAATCTCTCTTGGTTCTTTTTTTTCAGACTTGCCCAGCCCTCCCTTCAACCCCTCCAGTCCTCCCTATTCACAAAGATTTTGTACCTATTTTTCCATTTTCTCATATTAATCCCATTCCCTTCTATCCTTTCCCCTACCCCTCCCACTTCCTTCCCTTTTGCCCCTTTTCTTCCTATTTCACATTACCTATTATACATTTAGTCCCTATTTACACTTTCAGTTTCTCACACCAGAGAAAAAATTTGGCATTTACACATGTGTGTCCTATTTATTTCACTTAAGAGTATTGCCTCAATGTGCATCCACTTAGCTATAAATGTCTGTAATTTCTCATTTTTTATGGCTGAGTAGTACTCCATTTTATTAAAAAACCACATTTTCTTTATCCAGTCTCCAGTTGATGGGCATTTGGGCTGTTTCCAAGTTTCAGCTATCACAAACTGAGCAGCTATGAACATAGATGTACATATAGCACTGTGGTATGATTCTTTTAATTCCTTATGGAAGATCCGCAGCATTGGAATAGCGGGGTCAAATGGTACTTCCAGTCCTAGTTCTTTGAGGTATCTCCATACTGATTTCCACAGTGGTTGCTGCAGTCTACACTCTACCAGCAGTGGAGCAGGGTTCCTCTTTCCCCACAACCCCGCCAGCATTTGTTATTGGTTGATTTCATGATAGCAGCCATTCCTTCTGAAGTAAGGTGGAATCTCAGCTTTGTTTTCATTTGCATCTCTCAAATGACCAGTGATGTTGAACATTTTTTCATGTATTTATTTGCTATTTCTACTTCTTTGTGTGAGAAATGTCTGTTCATTTCAGATGCCCATATTTGTATTGAGTCTTTAAATTTGGGAGGTCTGATATTTTTAAGTTCTTCATAGATTTGAGATAGTAGACCTTTATCTGAGGAAAAGCAGGTGAAGATTTTTTTCCACATTGTGGGTTGTCTCTTCACACTGCTGGTGGTTTCTCTTGCTGTGCAGAAGCTTTTTAAGAAGAAGAGATCCCACTTGTTGATTGTTTGTGCTAGTTCATGGACAACTGAGGTTTTGTTCATAAAATCTTTTCCTACACCAATGTCTTCAAGAGTTCTACCGAACCTCTGTTCCAACTGGTTCAGAGTTTCTATTTTACTATTTAGATCTTTAATCCATTTCGATTTTAGTTCAGTGCATGGTGAGAGATATAGGTCTAGTTTTAATCTTTGGGAAGTTGAAACCCAATTTTTGCAGCACCATTTATTAAAGAGGCTATCTTTCCTCCAGGGAAGGTGTTTGGCTCCTTTGTCGAAGATAAGATGGCTGAGTGTGTCTGGCATTGTTTCTGCATCTTCTAATATGTTACACTGTTCCTCTGGTCTGTTTCTTTGCCAGTACCATGCTGTTTTTATCACAGTAGCTTTGTAGTAGAGTTGCAGGTTGGGGATTGTGATACCCCCTGCCATGTCTCTGTTACCTAGAATTACTTTTGCTATTCTGGGTCTCTTCTTGTTCCAAATGAATATTTGGATTGTTTTCTTAAGGTCCATGAAGTATTCTGCTGGGGTCTCAATTGGAATTGCTTTAAATCTATATAGCAGTTTTGGAAGTATGGCCATTTTCACTACATTAATCCTTCCTACCCAGGAGCAGGAGATGTCTGTCCATTTTCTGATACCTTCAATCTCTCTTTTCAGAGTGCCATAGTTTTCCGAGAAGAGGTCTTTGATTTCTTTCATTAGGTTGTTCCTAGCTACTTCAGTTTTTTGGATGCTACTTTGAAAGGAATTATTTGCCCTATTTCTCTCTCAGTGAGTCTGTCATTCATGTAAAGGAAAGCTATTGATTTTTATGTGTTGATCTTGTAACCAGCTATTTGACTGAATTTGGTTATTAAGTCTAGAAGACTTTTGGTGGAGTTCTTGGGGTCTTCTATATGCAGTATCATGTCATCTGAAAATAATGACAATTTGACTTCTTCATTTCCTATCTTTATTCCTTTTATTTCTTTCTCTTGTCTAATTGTTGTGGCTAATGTTTCCAGAACTATATTGAACAAAAGTGGTGATAGTAGACATCCTTGTCTTATTCCTGATTTGAGTGTGAAGGATTTCAGTTTTTGACCATTTAGTATGATATTGGCTGTTGGTTTTTCATAGATGGCTTCTATCAGTTTGATGTAGAGACCATCTATTCCAATTTTTTGTAGGGTTTTTATCATAAATCCATGTTGGATTTTGTCAAATGCTTTCTCTGTGTCTATGGAGATAATCGTATAGTTTTTGTCCTTGGCTCTATTGATATAGTGTATTACATTAATTGATTTTCATATATTGAACCATCCCTGCATCCCTGGGATGAATCCCACTTGATCAGGGTGTATGATCTTCTTGATGATTTTCTGCCTTCTGTTTGCCAGTATCTTATTAAGGATTTTTGCATCTGTGTTCATTAGTGAGATTGGCCTATAGTTCTGTTTTTCAGTTGGGTCTTTCTCTGCTTTGGGGATCAAGGTGATGCTTGCTTCCAGGCATGAATTTGGGAGTATTGCTTCCCTTTCAATTTCATTGAAGAGTTTAAATAGTAGTGCCAGTAGTTGCTCTCTAAATGTCTTGTAGAATTCAGTAGTGAAGCCATCAGGGCCTGGGCTTTTCTTAGGTGATAAGTTTTTAATTACATTTTCAATTTCATTGGTTGATATTGGGTTGTTCAGAATTTTTAGATCCTCTTTGTTCAACTTTGATAATTCATATGTATCTAGGAATCTGTCCATTTCTTCTGTGTGGTCCATCTTATTGACATATAGGTTCTGGAAGTAAGTATTGATGATCCTCTGGATCTCTGCTGGGTCTGTTGTAATTTCACCCTTTTCATTCCTAATTGCATGGATTTGGGCCTTTTCTTTCTTTTTTTCTAATAAGGTTGGCTAAGGGTTTTTCAATTTTGTTGATACTTTCAAAGAACCAACTCTTGCCTTCATTGATTTTCTGTATCATTCTCTTAGTCTCCACTGCATTTATTTCTGCCCTGATCTTTATAGTTTCCTCCTTTCCATGGACTTTGGGTTTGTCCTGCTCTTCTTTGTCTGGAAGCTTGAGGTGCAGCATCAGGTTGTTTAATTGGGCTCATTCTGTTTTCTTAATATGAGTATTCATTGCTAAGAATTTCCATTGTAAGGCTCCTTTCATTGTTTCCCATAGATTCCAATATGTTGGATGGTCATTGTCATTTATTTGAAGGAACTGCCTGATTTCTTCTTTAATTTCCTCTTTGATTCATTATTTATTCAGAAGTGTGTTGTTCAATTTCCACATGTTTATGAAATGTTTGCAGTTTCTTTTGCTATTGATCTGCAATTTCATCACACTATGGTCTGATAATATATAGTGGATAACTTCAATTCTTTTGCAATTACCTAAATATGTTCTATGAGTGAATATGTGGTCTATTTTGGAGAACGACCTGTGTGCAGCAGAAAAGAATGTATATTCTAAATTTGTGGGGTGGGACACTCTGTAAACATCTCTTAAGTTCATTTGTTCAAGAGTTTGATTGAGTTCTAGTATTTTATTGCTTATTTTTTGTCTAGTTGATCTATCTATTTGTGACAATGGGGTATTCAGGTCCCCCGCTACTATTACATTTTTGCTTATATGTTTTTTCATGTCTATTAGTATTTGATTTATATAGTTGGACACACTAGTGTTTGGTGCATAGATACTTATAATTGTCATCTCTTCCTCTTGGGTTGTTCCTTTTACAAGAATGTAGTGTCCTTTATCTGTCTTAATCAGTGTGGGTTTAAAATCCACTTGGTCTGCAAAGAGGATAGCTACTCCTGCTTTCTTTTGGGTTCCTGTCTTATGGAGTTTTGTTTTCAACCCTTTAACTTCCAGTGTATGAGTTTCTTTTTGAATTACATGTGTTTGTTGTATTCAGCATATTGCTGAATCTTGCTTCTTCACCCATTCTGCCAGACTATTTCTTTGGACTGGTGAGTTGAAACCATTAACATTGAAGTTTATAACTGATACATATTGAGTTATCATTGTCATGACTTTTTCTTTTCGTTGGATTCTCCCTCTTTGCATTTAATTTCTTGGCATGCCCAGTGAATTCATTTGCTGGACTTCCTGGATTGTGATCATTGCCTTTTCCTAGGATTTTGTCTAAAATTTTTAGGAGAACTGGTTTTGTATTCATGAAGTTCCTGAGGTGCTCTTTCTCATGAATGTATCTTATTTCTCCATCAATTTTGAAAGATAGTTTTTTAGGGTACATCAATCTGGGTTGGAGGCTATTTTACTTTAGGGTTTGAAATATGACACTTCAAGCTCTTCTTGCCTTGAGGGTTTGCATTGAGAAGTCTGCTGTGATTCTGATGGGCTTTCCTTTGTATGTGATTTGTTTCTTTTCTCTCACTGCTTGTAGAATTTTGTTCTTCTGTTGGGTTTCTAGAATCCTAACTATTATGTGCCTATGTGTAGATTTTTTTTTGATCAAGGCTAGTTGGAGTCCTGTATGCCTCATTTATCTCTATGTCAAGTTCTTTTCCCCTACTTGGGAAGTTTTCTGCCATCACTTTTGTGAACCATTTTTTATGTCATTTGCACTTTCTTCTGTTTCTTCATTGACTCCATTCAGTCTTATGTTATTCTTCTTTGCATCATCTAGCAGCTCCTGGAGTGATTTCTCCTGGTCTCGTACAACTTTGAAGCAATTTTTCCTTTCCCCATCATTAATTGCAATCTTGTCTTCTATATCTGAAATTCTATCCTCACATTGGCTCATTCTGCTGCATAGATTTTCAATGGAGTTTTTAATCTTCTAGAAATCTGTTTGCATCTGTTTTATGGATTCCAGTTGTTTCCTCTGTTGGGATTCTATCATGTTCCTCAGCTCCTCTGTTTTTTATCTCTGTCCTCTCTAGATTTATTAATCATGTCTTGCACTATGGGCACAATCTCTGCTTTTATGTCAAAATTTATTTTTGATTTCATTTTTTCTGGATCCTCTTTCGTTACTCGTTCAGGGAGTCCAGGTGTTTGAGTATCTGAGTGTTCTATCTTGTTCCCATTGGGGTTGCTTTAGGAGATCTGGATGTCTGGTTCTGAGACTTGTTTACATGGCTTCTCATTTCAGTGGGGGTGTGGGTGCTGCTGTTGCCCACACAGCTCACCTCCTCTGTGCTGGGAGCAGTGGTAGGTTGGCCTAGAAGTCTCCTCCTCTGCACTGCGAGCTGTGGCACATTGACCCAGAACCCTCCTCTGCACTGGGAGCTGTGGCACATTGACCCAGAAGCCTCTTCTGTGGTGGGAGCTGTGGCACATTGAACTGGAAGCCTCTTCTGTGCTGAGAGCTCTGGCATGTTGATCTGGAAGACTCCTCTGTGCTGGGAGTTGTGACACATTGACCTGGAAGCCTTCTCTGCCCTGGGAACTGTGGCACACAGACCCAGAAGGTTCCTCTGTGCTGGAAGCTGTGTTAAGTGAAATGTTTCAAGTTTTAAAATAAAACTAATTTTTATTCATATTAATATATACTGCAAAACTATTTTTTCAAAATTAATGGCAAAGGAATGTGTTTCCATGGCAAAGACTACCTTAAGAAATTCATGACCACCAAACCAGCACTCAAAGTTCTCAGGAATGTCTTAGAGAGAGATAATGAAGGCAATGCTGTCAGCAAGTTAAATGGAATGACTATACCAGGCAGGTCAGCAATTAAGCAAAAGAAAAAATAATGTGACTGTGAGCAGAAAACACACAAACACACACACACACATGCACACAAACTCACTTGCATACACACAGAATGAAAGGAAGAAATAAATACTTTTCAGTTATATCTTTTAGTGTAAATGGTGTCAACTCCCCAATCAAAATACACAGATTGGCAGCTTGGGTCAAAAAACAAAGCCCAAAGGTATGCTGAATAAGAGACACCATCTAAAAAAATATGGACTAAAAATTAAAGGATTGGAAACAACATTCCATGCAACAGAAGCCTAAAGCATACAGGAGTACTTATCTTATTTTCATACAAAGTAGACTACAAACTAAAATTTATCCAAAGAGGCATAGAAGCTCACTACATCTTGGTTAAGGGGACAATTCAACAGGAAGAGATAACAATTGTAAATATATATGCACCAAATACTGGTGCACCAAACCAACACTACTGGTGATAAAAGATCAGATGACCATTACTACCATCATAGTGGGGGACTTTAATGCAAATTGTCACAAATATACCAATCAACTAGACAAAAATCAACAAAGTAATATCAGAATTCAACCACAACATTGAGGAACTGACTTAATAGCTATCTAGAGACTATTCCACTCAATAGCCAAATGCACATTCTTCTCAACAGCACACAGAATTTTCTCTTAAACAAATCACATACTAACTCATAAAGCTTAACATAACAAATATGAAAGAATCAATATTATGCAATGTATATTATCAGATCACAGTGCAATGATACTAGATATCAATGACAAAAGAAAACACAGTAAATTTGTAAATGCATGGAGATTGAATAGTATATTATTAAAGAATCAGTGGGTCACCAAGAAATCCAGGAAGAAATTAAACAGTTTCTAGAAATAAACAGCAATGTAGGACACTACACTTGAACTCATGGAGCACCATGAAATGAATTCTTAGAGGAAAGTTTATTGATTAAATACACACATTTTAAAAAAAGGAAAGAATGAGCCCAAATAAATAACCTAGCAATGTATTTCAAGGTCTTAGAAAAACAAGACCAATCTAAATCCAATTTTAAGACAAAGGAAATTATAAAGATAAGATGGAAATTAATGAACCAGACTAGGAAACAATACAAAGAATCAGTGAAACAAGAACTGGCTCCTTGAAAGAACAAAAAAAACCAGACAAACTCTCAGTCAAACTTACCAAAAGAGGTACCACAGCCCCCAGCACCGAGCAGCAGAGCTGCCCCAAGTGCAGAGGAGGTGGAACTTTCAGGCAGCCATACAACCAGCTACAGCACCAAGGAGGTGAGCTGTAAGGGGGCCACAAGCACACAGCCCCCCTCCCACCCCATTGAAATGAGAAGACACTTAAACAAGTCTCAAAAATAGACTCCCACATCACCTAAAGAAACCCCAATGGGAAACAAGATGGAACAATCTGATACTCAATCACCTGGACTCCCTGAACTGGCAACAAAAAAGGATCTGGAAAAAATGATATCAGAAATAATTTCTCGGATAACAGCAGAGATTGTGCCCATAGTGCAAGACATGATTAATAAGTCTAGAAAGGACAGGGATAAAAAAATAGAGAAGCTGAGGAACATGATAGAATCCCAACATAGGAAACAAATGGAATCCATAAAACAGATACAAACAAATTTCCAGGAGATTAAAAACTCTATTGAAAGTTCACACAGCAGAATGAGCCAATGTGAGTACAGAATTTCAGATATAGAAGATAAGACTGCAATTAGTGATCAGGAAAAACATTTTTTTAAAATAGTAAGGGAAAATGAGAAATCCATATAGCAGCTACTAGACAATACAAAGAAGAATAACTTAAGATTGATCAAAGTCAATGAAGAAACAGGAGAGAGTGCAGATGACTTAAAAAACTGTTCACAGAAGTGTTGGCAGAATACTTCCCAAGGAGGGGAAAAGAACTTGACATACAGATAAGTGAGGCATATAGGACTCCAACTAGCCTTGGTAAAAAAATATCTACACATAGGCATATAATAGTTAAGATTCCAGAAACCCAGCAGAAGAACAAAATTCTACAAGCAGTGAGAGAAAAGAAACAAATCACATACAAAGGAAAGCCCATCAGAATCATGGTAGACTTCTCAATGCAAACCCTCATGGCAAGAAGAGCTTGAAGTATCATATTGCAAGCTCTAAAGGAAAACAACCTCCAACCCAAATTGATATACCCTGAAAAATTATCTTTCAAAATTGATGGAGAAATAAGGTAATTTCATGGCGAAGAGTACTTTAGGAACTTCATGAATACCAGACCACCACTCGAAAAAATTTTAGACACTATCCTAGGAAAAGACAATGAGGATCACAACCCCAGGAAGCCCAGAAAAATGAATCCATTAGGCACAAGAAGAAATTAAATGCAAAGGGGGAGAATCCAACAAAAAGAAAAAGTCATGACAATGATAAGGCATTATGTATCAATTATAACCTTCAATGCTAATGGTCTGAATTCACCAATCAAAAGAAATAGGCAGAATGGGTCAAGAAGCAAGATTCAACAATATGCCACATACAAGAAACACCCTTAATTCAGAAAGAAACTCAGAGACTGAAAGTAAAAGGGTCGAAACCAAATACATTTGACATGAACCTGAAAAAAAGCAGGAGTAGCTCTCCTCTTTGCAAATCAAGTGGATTTCAAATTAACACTGAATAAGAGAGACAAAGAAGGGCATTACATCTTCATAAAGGGAACAATCCAAGATGAAGACATGTCAATTATAAATATATATGCACCAAGCACTAGTGCAGCAAACTATATAAATCAAACACTATCAGACATGTAAAATCAAAGAAGCACTAATACAATAGTAGTGGGGGACCTCAATACCCCACTGTCACAAATAGATAGATCAACTAGACAAAAAGCAAGCAATGAAATACTAGAACTCAATCAAATTCTTGAACAAATGAATTTAACAGATCTTTACAGAGTGTTCCACCCTACTAAATCAGAATACACATTCTTTTCTGCTGCACACAGGTCATTCTCCAAAAAAGACCACAAACTCAGTCATAGAACATATTTAGGTAAGTGCAAAAGAATTGAAGTTATCCCCTGTATATTAACAGACCATAGTGCAATGAAATTGGAGATCAATAGCAAAGGGAACCACAAAAATTTCATGAACACGTGGAAATTGAACAACACACTTCATAATAAACAATGGGTCACAGATGAAATTAAAGAAGATATCAGTTCCTTCTTTTAAATGACAATGACAAAACAACATAATAGAATCTATAAGACACAATAAAAGCAGTCTTAGGATGGAAATACATAGCAGTGAATATTCATATTAGGAAAACAGAGTGAGCCTAATTAAACAATCTGATCCTGAACCTCAAGCTTCTAGACAAAGAGGAGTAGGACAAACCCAAAGTCCATAGAAAGGAGGAAATTATAAAGATCAGGGCAGAAATCAATGCAATGGAGACTAAGAGAACAATACAAAAAATCAATGCAGCCAAGAGTTGGTTCTTTGAAAGAATAAACAAAATTGAAAAACCCTTAGCCAACCTTATCAAAAAAAGGAAAGACAAGGCCCGAACCCATGCAATTAGGAATGAAATGGGTGAAATTGAAATGGACCCAGCAGAAATACAAAGGATCTTCAACACCTACTTTGAGAACCTATATGCCAATAAGATGGAAAACAGAAGAAATGGACAGATTCCTAGATACATATGAATTACCAAAGTTGAAGAAAGACCTAAAAATTCTAAATGACCCAAAATCAATCAATGAAATTGAAAACATAATTAAAAACTTTCCAACTAAGAAAACTCCAGGTCCTGATGTCTTCACTGCTGAATTGTACAAGAAATTTAGACAGGAACTACTGCCACTACTGTTTAAACTCTTCAATGAAATTGAAAAGCAAGCCATACTCCTGAATTCATTTCTGGAAACAAGTATCATCTTGATCACCAAAGCAGAGAAAGACCCAACTGAAAAGGAGAACTATAGGCCAATCTCACTAATGAACATAGATGCAAAAATCCTTAATACAATATTGACAAATAGAATGTTGAAGATCATCAAGAAGATCATACACCCTAACCAAATGGGATTCATCTCAGGGATGCAGAGATGGTTCAACATGTGTAAATCAATCAATGTAATACACTATATCAATAGATTCAAGGACAAAACCATATGATCCTCTCAATATATGCAGAAAAAGCATTTGACAAAATCCAACACACATTTATGGTAAAAACCCTAAAAAAATTGGAATAGACAGTCTCTACCTCAATCTGATAAAAGCCATCTATGAAAAACCAACAGTCAGTATCATATTAAATAGTCCAAAACTGAAATCCTTCATACTTAAATCAGGAACAAGACAAGGATGTCCACTATCACTACTCTTGTTCAATATAGTGGAAATATATTTGGAAACGTTAGCCACAACAATTAGACAAGAGTAAGAAATAAAAGGAATTAAGAAAGAAAGTGAAAAAGGCAAATTGTCATTATGTGCAGGTGACTCGGTACTCTATATAGACATCCCCAAGAACTCCACCCAAAGTCTTCTAGCCTTAATAACCAAATTCAGTAAAGTACTTGGATACAAGGTCAACACACAAAAATCAATAGCTTTCCTCTCCAAGAACAACAGACTCACTGAGAGCAATAGGGCAAGCAATTCCTTTCACAATAGCATCCAAAAAACTGAAATACTTAGGAATCAACCTAAGAAAAGAATCAAATACCTTTTCTCTGAAAACTATTGCACTCTGAAAAGAAAGGTTGAAAATGATATCAGAAAATGGAGAGATATCCCTTGCTCCTGGGTAGACAGAATCAAAATAGTGAAAATGGTCATACTTCCAAAACTGCTATATAGATTCAATGCAATCCCAATTGAAATTACAGCAGTGTACTTCACAGGCCTTGAGGAATCAATCCAAAAATTCATTTAGAACAATAAGAGACTTAGAATAGTAAAAGTAATCCTAGCCAATAGAGACATGGCAGGGGTTATCACAACCCCCAACTTGAAAGTATACTACAAAGCTACTGTGATAAAAACAGCATGGTACTGTCAGAGAAACAGACCTAAGGATCAGTGGAACAGATTAGAAGATGCAGAAACAACTCCAAACACACTCAGCCACCTCATCTTTGACAAAGGAGCCAAATACGTTCACTGGAAGAAAGATAGCCTCTTTAATAAATGGTGCTGGAGAAATTGGGTTTCAACTTGCCAAAGACTAAAACTAGACCTATATCTCTCACCATGCACTAAACTAAAATCAAAATGAATTAAAGTTCTAAATATTAAAATAGAAACTTTGAACCAGTTGGAACAGAAGTTAGGTAGAACTCTTGAAGACATTGGTGTAGGAAAAGATTTTATAAACAAAACCTCAGTTGCCCATGAACTAGCACAAACATTCAACAAGTGGAATCTCTTCTTATTAGAAATCTTCTTCACAGCAAGAGAAACTACCAGCAGTGTGAAGAGGCAACCCACAATGTGGGAAAAAATTTTCACCTGCCATTCCTGAAACAAAGGGCTACTATCTCAAATCTATAAAGAACTTCAAAAAATCAGAACTCCGGAATTTAAAGATCCAATCCAAAAATGAGCAATTGAAATGAATAGACACTTCTCAGACAAAGAAATAGCAAATAAGCATATGAAAAAATGTTCTACATCATTGGTCATTTGCGAGATGCAAATGAAAACAACACTGAGATTCCACCTCACCCCAGAAAGAATGTCTGCTATCATGAATTCAACCAATAACAAACACTAGTGGGCTGTGAGAAAAGAGGAACCTTGCTCCACTGCTGGTTGGTGTGTAGATTGGTGCAACTACTGTGGAAATCAGTATGGAGATTACTCAAAGAATTAAGACTGGAAGTTCCATTTGACCCAGCTATTCCCCGCTGAGTATCTTCCCAAGAATTAAAAGAATCATACCACAGTGATATATGTGCACCCATGTTCATAGCAGCATGGTTTCTAATAGCTAAAACTTGGAAGCAGCCCAATTGCCCATCAACTGGAGATTGGATAAAGAGAATGATTTTTTTTTTACACAAAATGGAGTACTACTCAGGCATAAAAAATTAGAAATTAAAGACATTTATAGCTAAATGGATGCACATTGATGTCATACTCTTAAGTGCAATAAATAGGAGACACATGAGTAAATACCATATAGTTTCTCTAGTGTGAGAAACAGAAAGTGTAAATAAGGACTAAAATGTGAAATAGGAAGAAAAGTGGCTAAGCAGAAGGGGAAATGGGAAGGATAGGGGAAAGGAAAGAAAGGAATGGAATTAATATGAGAAAATTTAAAAATGAAAGCATAGTCCTTGTAAATATGGAGGAATGTAGGTTTTGAAGGGAGGGTAGGGGAGTGTGGAAAAAATAAGAATCAAGAGAGATTATGTAAATGTGCAAATTTCCAATGATGAATTTCATTGTATTGTATACCTAAAATGTACAAATAAAATTTATAAAAATACTTACCAAAATAAACAAGGGAATGACCCTTGTCCATTAGAAATGAAAAAGACAAAATCTTAACAATGCCAAAATTTAGAAGATTGTTAATAACTACTTCAAAAACATGTACCTCAATATTAAATTGGAAAATTTATAGGAAATATTTAGATTCCTAGATACATATGGATTACCAAACTGAACCAAGAACGTATTTTTAAAAAGTCTGAACACGTCAATAACAGGAAATGAAATTAAGGCAGTAACAAAAAAACAAAACTACCAACTACCTCCAAAAGGATGGAGGCCCAATGGATTCACTGTTGAATTCCACAAGAACTTCACGGAAGATCTAACACTAATAGTCCTCAAATCCTCTAATGAAACTCACAGTGATGAAGTCCCATTTATGGCCATACTACCCTGAACTAACCTGATCTTATCTGATCTCAGAAGAAGTCCTTTCAAACTCAATCCTGGAAGCTAGCATTACTTTGATTCTAAAAAGAGATAGGGATTTAACCAAAAAGAGCAAAATACAGGCCAATCACTTTAATGAACATAGAAGCAAGGACAAAAGTTATATGATCATTTCAATAGATGCAGAAAAATCTTTTGATGAAATTCAGTATTCTTCATGATAAAAAAAACCCTGAAGAGAATATGTAGAAGGACCTTATCTCAATCTGAGGAAAGCAAATTTTGACAAATTCACAGCCAATATTATATAAGATGCGAAAAGCTTTCAGTTTTTCCTCTAAAGTCAAGAACAGCACAAGAATATTCATTATCATCATTCATGTTCAACACAGTACTACTCAAAGCTTTCACCAGAGTAATTAGGTAATAGAAAGAAATAAAATGAATACATATAGGAAAGGAAGAAGTCTATTTCTACTTATCCACAAACAACACAATGCTCTACATAGAAGACCCCCAAAAATTCCACCAAAACACTCCTAAATCTAATAACCAAATTTAGTAATGTAGTATAGTACAAAATCAACAGACAAAATTCAATTATGTTCCTGTATACCAATAATGAATCCACCAAAAGAAATTCGGAAAACAATACCATTCACAACAGCTTCAACAATTAAGTACTTAGGAATTAACCTAGCAAGGAAGGGAAAGGATACTATAACAAAGTCATAGTATTGTAAAAAAGGAGATTGAAGAGAACATCAGAATTTGCAAAGCTATCCTCTACTTTTAGATAAGCAGAAATTATATTTTCTAAATGGCCGTATTACTAGAACTAATATTGTCAATATGTAATCAATCCCATCTCTCCATCTCTCAAATGACTAGTGATGCTGAACATTTTTTCATATATTTATTGCTGTTTCTAATTCTTTATCTGAGAAGGGTCTTTTTATTTCAGATGCCCATGTTTTGCAATGGGTCTTTAAATCTGAAGGGTCTGAATTTTTTTTGAGTTCTTTATATATTCTAGATAATAGTCCTTTACTTGAATAGCTGGTAAAAAAATTTTCCCACTCTGTGGGTTGTCTCTTCACTCTGTTGGTGGTTTCTCTTGCTGTTCAAAAGCTTTTTAATAAGATAAGGTCCCAGTTGTTGATTCCTTTTAGTATTTCCCCTGTGGTCTTGGATTTGTTCATGAAGTCTTTGCCTACTCCTTTGTCCTCAAGTATTCTACCTATTTTCTCTTCCAGCAGATTTAGTGTTTCTGTTTTAATATTTAGATCTTTGATCCATTTCAATTTTAGGTTAGTGCATGGTAAAAGATAGGGGTCTAGTTTCAGTCTTCTGCATGTGGAAAACCAGTTTTTCCAGCACCTTTTATTAAAGAGGTTGTCTTTTCTCCAGTGACGGTGTTTGGCTCCTTTGTCAAAGATAAGGTGGCTGAGTGTGTTTGAAGTTGTTTCTGCATTTTCTAGTCTGTTTCACTGATCCTCAGGTCTGTTCTTTTGCCATTACCATGCTGGTTTTATCACAGTGGCTTTGTAATATAATTTCAGGTCAGGGATTGTGATACCTCCTGCCTTGCTCCTAAGTGCCTTTGCTATTCTAAGTCGCTTCTAACCAGATGAATTTTAAGATTGTTATTTCTAATTCTGTGAGATACTCTGCTGGGATTTTTATTGGAATTGTATTGAATATGTATAACAATTTTTTAAGTATGACCATTTTCACTATATTAGTTCTTCCTATCCAAGAACAAGGGATATTTTTCCATTTTTTGATATCCTCTTCAATCTCCTTTTTTAGAGTACTGTAGCTTTCAATGTACAGATGTTTTACTTCCTTTGTTAGATTGATTCCTAGGTATTTCTTTTTTTTTTTTTTTTTGGATGCTATTGTGAAAGGGATTGTTTCTCTAATTTCTCTCTCTGTGAGTCTGCTATTTATGCACAAGAAGGCAATTTATTTTTGAGTGTTGACTTTACATGCAGCTCTGCCACGGAATTTGGTTATCAAATCTAGAAGTCTTTTGGTGGAGTTTTTGGGGTCTTCTATGTAGAGTATCATGTCATCTGCAAATAATAATTTAACTCCTTTCTTTCCTATCCTTATTCCTTTTATTTCTTTCTCTTGTCTAATTGCTCCCACTAATATTTCTAGAACTATATTGAACAAGAGTGGTGATCATGGACATTCTTGTCTTCTATCTCACTCCAGAAAATAATGGCTGTTATCAAGAAATCAACAAATAATATATGCTGGAGTGGCTGTGGGGAAAAAGGAACCCTTCTCTCCTGCTGGTGGGAGTGTAGATTGGTGCAACTACTGGGGAAATCCATGTGGAGATTTCTCAAACAACTAAAACTGGAAGTTCCATTTGACCCAGCCATGCCTCTTCTTGGTATCTTCCTGAAAGACTTAAAACCATCATACCACAGCAATATATGCACACTCATATTTATAGCTGCACAGTTTGCAATAGCTAAATCTTGGAAACAGCCCAAATGCCCATCAAATGATGAGTGGATAAAGAAGATGCAGCTTTTTAATACAACTCTGCCATAAAGAAGGATGAGCTTCAGACATTTATAACTAAATGGATGGACCTTGAGACCATACTCTTAAATGAAATAAATTGGACACACATGTTTAAATACCACATTGTTTCTCTGGTGTGAGAAACTGAAAGTGGAAATAAGGACTGAGATGCATAATGTATGTTGGGAAATGGAAAGAAAGTATTCAAATTGGAAGAGGAAAAAGAAAGGAGGGAGGGAGAAAGGAGGGAAGGAACAAGGAAAAAGTGAAAATAGAAGAAAAAATGGAAATAAATCTTTTATATATAAGGAGGGAGGGGGCTTGAGAGGGAATGTGCTAAAATAAAATTTATTAAAATAATAATAAACTAGGTGATGAAATACAAAAAATATCTAGTGCAATCCTAACAGTATCCCTCACAGAACTAGGAAAAATATTCCTGATATTTATATAAAACAAAAAAGAGACCTGGAATACCAAAAGCAATCTTGGGAAGCAAGAGCAAAGCGGAAACTATTGCAGTCCTGGATTTCAAGTTATATTACAAAGCTAGAGTGATACAAACAACATGATACTGGCAAAAAAAAAATTAGACACATGTGGATCAGAATGGAACATGCAGAAACAATCCCAGGCAATTTCAGTCATCTGATCATTGAAAGAGGAAAAATCATATTGTGGAGGAAAGATAGGCTTTTTAAACAAATGATGCTGGGAAAACTGGATACATACATGCAGATGATTGAATCTAGACCCATATCTCTACCATGTACTAAAATAAAATGGATCAAAGACATGGATATCAAAACAGAAACAGTCTCCTGGAAGACAAAACAGCTAAAACTTTTCAAGTCATGGGCATAGGTAAAGATTTTTTGAACTGAACCCCAATTACACAAGAAATAACATCAGTATCAACAAATGGGATTACTATATATCAAATTGAATCTTCTGCACATTAATGGAAACAACCAATAGATCGAAAAGACAATCTACAGAATGGGTTAAAATTTTTTTCCAGCTGCTCTTCAGACAGAAAACTAATATCTAGAATATACAAAGAACTAAAAAAGAAAAGTTAGACCTCCTCAAATAAGTGACCTTTTTCAAAAACTTGGTATTTGAAATGAACGATTGTAAGAAGTAGTAAATAAATACATGAAAAGTGTTCACCATCATTGGCCATGAGTGAAATGAAATCAAAACACTGAAATTCTATCTTACTCCACAATTACTATCATCAAGAAATCAAATTACAAATACTGGCTAGGATGGAATGAGAAAGGAACTCCTATACATTGTTGATGGGGACATAAATTAGTACATCCAGCATGGAAATCAGTGCAGAGATTCTTCAGAAAGCTAAAACCAGAAATTCCATCTGACCTAGCTATTCCCCTTCTAGATATCTTCCTGAAAGTATTAAGAATATCATACCACAGGTATACATGCATACTCATGTTTATAGCAGCACAAATCATAATAGCTAAATTTTGGAAGCAGTCTACATATCCATCAACAGATGAATGGATAAAGAAAGTGTGGTATATGTAAACAATGGGATTCTTATCCAGCCACAAAGGATAAATCCAAGTCATTTGTAGGAAAATGACTAGACCTGAAGACCATAGTTTAAAGTGATATAAATAAGATATACAAATACAAATATCACATGGCTTCTCTCACATGAGAAAACCAAAGTATAAATGATGTAAAGAACAAAATATAAGATAAATAATTTTAAATGGGAAGATAGCTCTGCAATGAGAAGGGAAACTAGAGATGAAGAGAGGAAAGAGGGAAAGGAGGAGAAAAGAAAGTAAAAAAATTAAGATGCATTATGTAAGACAGTCATGGTGGTGCAAACCTGCAATCCAAGTGTTTGGGAGGCTGGGGAAGGAGGATTGCTGTGGGTTCAAGGCCAGATTGGATTACATAGTGAGTTCAAGGCTAGCCTGAACCACATAGAGAGACCTTGACTCAAAAAAAATGCATTATGTACCTACTCTGCATGGTGAATGGAATTATTATGCACAGTAAACATTTACTGACGAGCATAAATAATAATATTAGATCTTTTGGCTTTTGTTCAAAGAAAAGCTAAGTATTGAATGCATAAATTAGCAAATGGTCTTCATGAACATTCAGAATATTAACAAAATTTAATTATTATAAAGAATCATGAGACCAGGCACAGTGCTACAGTGTTGTATTCCTAGAAATCAGACACTGAAGCAGATGGAGAGAGGATTATGAGATTTTGCCAGTCTGAGTTATATAGGCAGTTCCTATCTCTCAAAACAAAAACAAAATTAAAATGAAGACAAGAAGGAAGAGAAGGAGGAAGAATTTTGTATTAAGTATTGATGTAAATAAATCCTTCACTCATAAAATATATTCCTAAAACTAAGAATTTCTTGTGCTCAAGGTATGTTTCAGGTTGTGATAGATATTCCAAATCATTGTACAAGGTATATTAACATACACTTGCACGTAAGAGAACATATTTCTCCACATATTTACCAGTGCTTTCCATAGGTTGAAGATAAGTTTCAGCCGGGGATTTAGCTCAGTGGTTCTGGCGCTGGCCTTGCAAGCACAAGGTCCCTAGTTCAATCCCTGGTACCAAAAAGAAAAAAAAAGAAAAGAAATTTCGTTTTTTAAACTATTAACATATTTTCTTTATAATTAGATTTTATTTATAAGCAAATAAGATGTATATGTATATGATTATAGATTTTTAAAACTGAAGAACTTTATACAAAAATTGACTTTAGTAATATTTAATATTGTAATTTATAGAAGAATTAGAAATATTTTTTATTTGATATTTTTACTTGTCAATATCTTTGTGCAGTTAACATTTGTAATTGTTAATGATATTTTTGTCTTACTAGTTAATGTTCTATTTATTTTTTTCTTTGTTTTTCTTTTTTGACGTGATTTTTTGAAGACTTTTATTGAAATATAAAATATTGAAAGTTTGTTCATTAATATCATAAAGTATTTGTGATACCCTTTTGACGTTTTAGTTTATCAATTATTGGTTTTGTGAGGGAAATTAAGAATAAAGCTATACTCAATAATGACTATATCATGTATTAATTTATTCATACTAGACCTATTTGTTCTGATCTATTGATCTGTTGGTCTTCCAATACAAGACAAAGCTACTTTAAGTACAGTAGCCCTCTAACGTGTTTTAGTATTTTCTGTGTTTCCCTTTTATAATTACTTTTAAGCTCCTGACTGTTTTTCATGTTTATTTTGCAACTTGAAATGATATTTTTTGTTGAACTTATAAAATTATCAGTGTGAAACTGGC
The DNA here is from genome assembly GCF_053883595.1 of Heterocephalus glaber. Taxonomy (NCBI): domain Eukaryota; kingdom Metazoa; phylum Chordata; class Mammalia; order Rodentia; family Bathyergidae; genus Heterocephalus; species Heterocephalus glaber. The sequence continues at coordinate 37,572,189 of NW_028258142.1, read as the reverse complement.
ATTTTCATACTACATATTCAATATATTCAGCTCTTCTTTTATGTACTAAGAGATCAAGTTATGTTAATTTTAATTTTAATTTTGAAAATTTATTTTAGTTTGTGTTTCATTTCCAGGGTTAAATTATACAACAGTGTCCCTGGTTTGTTAACATTTTCAAAGCTATCCTTCTACCTAGTCATGGTCCTCCCATATATAAGAAGTTTTATCAAAAGAATATAAGAGAACTTATAGATTACCATCTATATAGTAATACATATTTTGCATAATAAATTAGAAATAAATCAATAGCATTTCTGCTAGCCATAAAACATAATATTTAGAAATATCATTTCTACTTTCCTTTTTTTCTGCTATTTCCTCTCTAAATATAGATATAGAAAGACTCATTAAATCTTAGCCAAGAACCAGAAATTTTCATGCTGTCTGAATCTTTGGTGTTAAAGACAACATTAAAAACTGCCAGACAAGCCAGACTACTTTTGATCATTCTGTAACTATCTTTGTTTTGGAGCATTCCTCACCTCTCCCAGGAAATAGTCTTTTTTAAAAAATTTAAATACTATGGAAAAAGAAAGGAAAGAGATTGAAAGGCAAAAGAACCAGTATCTTAGTGGGACACAACTATAGTGGATTTAAAGATAACTCCCAAAGAGATATGCCCATGCCCTATTTCCCTGAACACATGAGTGACGTTATTTGGAAAATGAGCCTTTTCAGATATAATTAAAATTTTTGAAATAAAGTATATTCCTGGATTGTCTATGTCCAATGACAAATGTTTTTATAAAACAGGAATTTGACGTAAACAGAGAAGGGGCAGACACTGAAATAGAAGAAGCCTTTGAAGATGGAGGCATAGATCACAGTTGTTATGGACTGATTTTTGTTCCTGCAACACTTAAATGGTGAAGTGTTAATTCCTACTACCTCAGAATGTACCGGCACTTGCAGTTAGGGCTATTAAGCTTGCAAGGTGAAATGAGGTCATTAGGTTGTATCCTGATTCATTACGATGGATGATGGATGTCTTTATGAGAAGAGGATAGAAACAAGAAGATGGCAGGAGAAGCTAGCCATTCATGATCCAACAGAAAAGCCTCAGAAGGAATTGCACTTGGCAACACTTGATCTTGGATGTCTGGCTTCCAGAACCAAGAGGAAAGAAACAATTATTTAAGTCACTCCATCTGTGGTCATTTGTTAGAGCTGCCCTAGAAAACTTGTATGGTTAGTAATGCTGAAATATCTGATGCCATATGAAGGTAGATGAGGAAAAGAAAAATGACTTCCTTGGGCCTTCAGAGGGAATGTGGTCCTGAAGATGCTTCTTTGTGGACTTCTGGAATTTTAAGTCACCAAGTTTGTTGTAATTTTTTTCCGACAGTCTAGGGTAACTGATACAGTAACTGCTTTTACCACCAAATTTGTATGGTTTTTAAGTGCCTCTGTTTATTAATATTTTGTGTCACGGTCCATGGAAAATGATGATTAAGGCCTTTCTGCAGTCATAGAAAAAGTGAAAGAGGAATATTGGAAGTTTTACTTAGTGCCATCTGCCTTCAGACTCTTCCACCCCTACCTTCACAACATTTGTAGGGAGGGAAAATAACTCGTCTTCAGGGATTTCCAATACTGACATAAAAATGAATTTAAAAGAGGTTCAAAGTTAGATTTCATAGTTTCCCATTAATATTTACAACTGAATTTTAACTTTTTTAATAAGTCTTTATTAAGAGGGATACAATGGGTTTAATGGTAATGATAATGGTGATGATATGGGTGAGTGAGTGTGTGTGTGTGTATGTGTGTGTGTGTGTAGAGGACATTGAAGGAAAGATCAAGATAATCTGGAAGGGAAAGGGGACACCAAGTACATATACACATTACTGCCTTTATAGTTTCTTTTCTGGACCATTTTCTGAAAAATTTTCTGAAGGAAGTGAAAAGAAGTTTTGTGAGTTTTCCTTTCCCATATTAGAAGCACAACATCGTATTTATCACTGTCATTACCTCCTAAAATTTTTGGCCCACTCTAACTTTTGGAGCAGTTTTATTATCTGAATAATCCTGACCAAAATGTAGGATGGGGAATCTTAACCACAAAAATGACACTGAACAGAAATGAATGGTTTGCTCATGTTCTCACAGATAGTTTCAGGATTGTTTTTGGCCTCATTTTTATTTTGTTAATACATAATTCTTACATGCCTTGTGGGAGTTGGTCCATGTATGTAACACATCTTAATTCCTTTTGTATTCTCTTCTCTATACCCCTTCATTTCTTGGTCCTCTTCCCTCTTATAAAAGATCTATCTCCCTGTTTCCTATTATCTATCTTTTATTTTGCTCTTTATTTCAGTTTTTAAATTGTGAATTCTCCAAAGAGAGCTTTTCTTTTTTACTGAATCTTTAATAAGAAAAATACATTTTATTTACACCTTTCCATTTAGTTATTTAGTTATACAAAACCCCTTCAGAAATACTGCACTTGTTTCAGTCTCTTCTTTTTTCGATTTTTTTTTTTTTTTTTTGGTACTGAGGATCAAACTCAGGACCTTGTGCTTGCGAGGCAGGTGGCAGAACCACTGAGCTAAATCCCTGGCCCACTTTTTTGACTTTTTACAAATCATCTCCAGAGCAGTTCTTCTGAAACACTGTTTTACTACATTCATCCTGGGACATGATACAGCTCACCCCACTGTCCTTCTTGGCCTGCCCAGTGCTACTTTCTCCACGAAGTCTTTCATGAGATCCTATCATCTCTTTATTGTGCTCCACTATTTCATTATTTATGCTTCTGTTTCTGCACTTTATTTCCTCTAGAAAACTCAAGGTTTGAGAGCAGGAATAATAGCTTATTCAAGGCTCCAACAGTATTTGTACGTGTGCATGTGTGGGTGTATGTGTAGTAGAAGTTCAGTATATAGAATGAATGAATGAATAAATGAACTTACTTTTCACAATAACCTTATGAAGTAGGTGAGACAGGTATTCATATTTGAGAAAATGAGCCAGAAAAATTACAGGAGTATTCCAGGGTAATTCTGTTAGTATATCAGTTAGACTTAGACCATTGATTTCTTTATGTTTTTTTCCCATAGACTGCTTATCTGGGAACATAGGAATATAAGATGGATTTCACTGCAAAGAGGTAATGGCTGTTTGGGCATTTAAGCTATTAGCACAACACTTTTATGACAGCCATGATTCATGACTGAAAGACCTCTAAAAACCACTGTTAAAGGAAAAGGCAACTTATAAGCAAATATAAGAGGTATAACAGATAATAAAATAAACAAAGATCACTCTAACAAAGATGAAAGGGGGGATATTTCTGGGAGATAATTAGCTATGATTGTGCTTCATTTAAGGAAGTATTCTTAATTAGAATTTTCTTGCTAGATAGAATAATGACCTGAAGGGCAAGTATTCTTTGTTTAATCAAAAGAGCTCCCTTTCTTCTGTTACATTGTCAATAGACTAAATCGTAAGCTAGCAACTTTATTCTCAAATAAATGCTTATGACTGCATTTGGGAAACAATGGTCAACAATATTCACACAGATGTACAGACAGGAAACATGCACACAGAAGTCAAGGCCATAAATGTAGACAGATACAGCAGTAGTGGAGGAGCTCAGAAGAATCCAACCCCTCAGAATGAAGACAAGAAAAACTGAAAGCAAGAGAGTGGAAATACGAGCTTCAGAACTAAACCTCACCAACATGTCATGGTTACTTGGATGTTGATTTATCAAGGTTATTTAAAAGACAGAATGAGATGAGAATGGTATATAGTGAAGCAAACAAACGAAAGAAACTGGAATGAGGAGAGAGAGAAAGAAAAGAATAGTATTTATATAACAGTAGCCTAAAGCAAGATTGGCCACAGGTTACAGATGGCTATCTAAAACTACCTTCCTCTTTAGTCATATTGCCATTTAATGACACAGAGCACTGGCATTTTCTACAAGTTAGATGTCCAGACTATCTGACTCATGGGGCTTCTGAAGTGTTCACAACATTCAATAGAAAAGCAGAAGTAGTGTATGTATAATGAATATGTATATCCCTCTACTGAAAACTCCTCTTGCTTTCTCATTTGCAAGCTTCCAGCCCAAGAAGGCAGCAGGAGAGGTAGGAGAAGCTCATTAATAAAGATCTAACAATAGAATCACACACAAAAATTCTGATTAGCTAGATTATATCTGGAGCAGGAGCTAGGTAGAAATAAATACAGACATGATGTTGTTTTCTGCCTAGACCCATATTTTTTTTTATTTCCCCTGAAACTAAACAAAAAAGTACAATCTTCTTTCCTTATTGTATGCTTACCATTGTTCATAGTGTTGCTTGACCTTGGGTTCTTTACAGAGCTTGGAAGGCATAAGTGAATGCATTTCTGTTGATGCGAAGACTTTGATTTAAAGGCCTCCCCTATTAAAGCATCCTCCTGGTATCCTGGTGCTGGTAACACACACACACACACACACACACACACACGGGCCATATTCATAGCTGGCTGGTGGTTGCTTCATGGCATAGGGCATTAGATCTCAAAAAATGAAGAAGAAAGGATGGGCTGAGAGGCAGGAACTCTGGACATTCCATCCAAACCAAATTCACAAGGAACATAGAGATGCTGAATGTAATTGCACAGATAGTAATTTGGACAAGATCCCAAGGTGAAACAGCACAGTAATTCTTGCCTTTCTCTGTTTGCAGGGGCTGAAGATGTTTAACATCATTTACAATATACATGAGAAGCTTCCAGAGGCAGTTGCAGTTTATACAAGATCAGGAAAATCAGATAGAGAAGATTTGATATAAGATTTTGAGAATTTTAATTCTGAGTCTTGTCTTGTTGCCATTGTTTTTTATCCTATCTCCAGGACATTAGGAAGGTAATTGACCTGCCTGGTTTTAATGTACATTTACACCAGTTTTACTTCAGTGTCTTTTTCCATAATTTTGAAATGGGAATAATAGTGTCTATCTCACTAAATGATTACACAATTACTCTTTTTAAAGAAAACACAGGAAGCTCTTTACAATTTTGAGATAAGCAAAGATTTCTTAGATTACAAAAAGCACCAACCATAAAGAAAAAACAACTAACAAATTTACTTCATCAAAATTAAAACTTTTGCTCTTTCAGAGAGACTTTTAAGAAAATAAAAAGGTAAGTCACAGTTCAGGAGAAAATATTTACTATGCATATATCTGACAAAGGACTTTCATTCAGAATTTATGAATAACTCTTACGAATCAATTATAAGAAAGTAAAGGGTGTTTTTTAAATAAATGAACAAAGGACTTTGTTAACAGACACTTCAGAAAGCTGTATTTCTGGCCAGTAAGCACATGAAAAGATACTTAGCATGGTTGGTCATGGGGAACACAAAAAGTAAAAACACAATGTGATACCTATTTCATGCCAATTAGAATTTCTAAAATTAAAGTCTTGCAATACCCACTATTGGGGAGGATATACAGTTAAAAAACTCATATACTTCAGATGGGAGTGAAATGGCAAATAAAAATGGAGCAAAATGAAAGCAAAACTACAAACTTTAAAAAACAAATTTGGCAATTTTTTTGCCACTATATCTTAGATCCCCCAAAAGCCTCACGTGTTTGCAAAGTGGTGGATCATGGGATAGTAAACTTATTGGTGGAGCAGGTCAGTGATGCCTTCATAGCTGACTTACTGTTAGGAGATTGAGCCTGGTCAGAAAGGCCTCCCCAGGTCACTGGGGGTATGACTTAGAAGGGAACATTTAACCTTTCAACTCCTTCCTTTTCTCTCTGCTTCCTGGCCACTACTATGCGTGCAGCTTTCTTCTGCCAAGGCCCTTCCACCATGACATTTCTGCCTTGGAGCCAGCTGACTGTGGACTGAAATCTCTAAACACTGTGAGTCCAAATAAACCTCTCCTTTAAGTTATGGGTATCTCAGCAGCAGGGAAAGTGACTAAGACAATTGGAAAGTTCCATATTTATCTATACTATACTCAAAACCTTTACTCTTAAGTATTTACCTAAAATGAAAGCATACAACAAAACAAATGAGCAGCTTTATTCGTAATAGCAAAACCAGAAGAAACCCAAATGTCATCTACTGTGGCATATTCTGTTTTGTTTTGTTTTGTTTTTATTTTTTTGGTACCAGGGATTGAACTTGGGTCCTTGCACTTTCAAAGCAGGTGGTGGAACCACTGAGCTAAATCCTTGGCATACTGTGGTGTATTTCTGTGTGGCATAGTCTATTCTTCAATAAAAGTGAAGAATATCCTAATGCACATAATATGAATGAATTATAGGGTTGAGTGAAAGAAGCTGGGTCATGATTTTATTTATTTGAAATTTTAAAATGAAAGGAAAGCAATTAAAGTACCATTAGATATAAAGTCCTGGTCAAAGTTACCTGCTGTTATGGAGTGATTACCATGCTAGTCTTATATAAATTTTTATTCCATCAATCCTTGTAAAAATTGATGGGGTAATGCTAGTGTACTACTTCTAGACATGAGGACACTGATGAACATAAAAGTGAAACTAACCCATAAAAATTCCACAGCTGTTTAGGAACAGTTCTGACACATTCTTGCTCTTACTCCACCAGGATCTAAGTGCTTCTCCAAGCAATGAATTCAAAACATGTTCAGAACCTCTGCAAAACTCCTTGCCTGCGTGCTCAGCCCACGCACGAAACTGCGGCCCTTCTAGCAGTATTTGTGGAGCCCCCTCTGCAACGGGATCACACTCATTTACATCCATGCATGCTGTTTATCATTTTCACCCCTTGTTTTGGCCATTTATATTTCATGCTCAGACTATTCCCCTTGCCAAATCTTGTTTTCAGCTGTTACTTCCTTAAATTTATTCTGAATATGGAAATTAGGTATGTTATCTTCATATATAATTCTTGAGTGCAGCAAGCTGATTGCAAATATAGACTGGCTTTCAAATATCTGATCAATAAAACATGTCCCTTATTCAAGCTCTAATAAACCCAGAAATCCAGTTCTAGCCAGTACTGCCTTATAGGACAGGGATATCATACTGCAATTCAAATGTCTACAAGGACACTCCACACAAGTCTCGTATTGTTCTTTCTGTTTCCTTTCCTTTTATTCCCTCTGGAGAACTCTGCCTTTCTATTCTTTCCTCTGAATCCACTTGTCTCTTAATGCCCAAATCAAGTCACCTCCTCAGTTAGGCTTTTCTGAGCACTCAGAAAAAATGCAAGTCATTTCATCTGCTTCAGCTTTTTTGTTTTTATGAAATTTAAGCTAACCTTTCACCCATAGGTTCACCATATCTATTGACTTTGTACTATTAAATGGCTCTATTGAATTTAGGGTCATTCTAAATGTTTAGTATAGGAAATGGAGAGTGAATAAGAAACAATTTTTGGTGTCATGATTAATATATTCTTACATTTCTACTGATTTTATTCCTCAAGACCAGTTATAAACATTTTAATATCTGGGATTTATTTTATATCTGAATCAATTTGTATAATTTATGCTTCCAATGTATAGTTAAATGAGTCAATGTAAAACTAAATATCATTTATCCCATTGTTAATGATCAAATATTGAATCTATCTATCTAGTTTGCACATATGAAAAACTCCATGAGAGCTATATAGGAAAATGTAAGTTGTGATTTTCCTTGAATGTTGAGTATGAAAATTACTTTGTTTACTATATATATATTTATTTCTTATGTGATTTAAGAGGACAAAGTTAATAAGAAACATCATATTAGTTCAGATCCTTATATTGTACTTTTTGAGTCCTGAACTTAAGAAAATTACCCTTTGTTAAAGAAGAATTTAACCTACTTGATAACACAGTACATGCCACTATCCTGTTATTCAGTTTTCCTTACTGTGAAGTCATGAGGCCATGATAATACTTTATTCTTCCTACTTCATGAAGTTTTAGTTCATGATTAATAAATTGCCACAACTTTACATACAATGAAATGGCTAAGGGCAGGGGTCACATCTGTAAATGATACATGATACATTTTATTGGAATTCAAACAAATTAATTGTACTATAATATCATATGATGTGTAAATACTACATATTGATTATCTTACCTAAAAAGTTGTTTCTATGTAGCTCCTTTGTTCTGTTTTTTTGTTTGTTTGCTTTTTGTTTGTTAAAGCCCAAAATAATTTTCAGGCTTTCTTCTACATGGTATACAACAAATAAGTATGGTTTTGGACACAGAATGATCATTATTATCAACAGTAATAAAGTCTATGATGGAATGATATTGTTGAGGAATTGATAATGCTGAGGAATTGGTAATTATAATGAGAAGATACCATATTCATCTGAAGTATAAAGTAAATTATGATGGTTATTATCATTCATTGTGGACAATATTCATCTATAATTTATTATTAGTATTATACAAAGTGACATACAAAAACTCATACAGATTCTTGATCGTGCCAATGTTTTAAAACCTTGATCTTCTTAAAAATGCACTTTTACCTTTCAGTTTATGACTCATGTGAAGAAAATATATTGGCTAGTGCAGCAAATCAGATTTGACTGGTTTACAGCACCATGTAGGGCAAAAGGCAATAGACAAATTTTGTATTCTGGATGTCTGACATGAGAGTTTAGGAACCAGTAAATATCCATAGCTTCTTCTTCAAATGTCTTTTCTGGACTATATAGTTTTTATTTTTTTTCCCTTGGAATAAACTAAACCAAAACTCTAGGGCAAAGCATTTCCATCTTTTTTAGGTACATTCTTTATGATGTGAATACCAACCCAATATCAGATAATATTAAAGTAGCTGTATTTATGCAAAGGATCATCTTCCACAAAGGCTTCTTGGAATAACTTGATTGGTAAAAATGCTCACACATGACACTAAGGATAGAATATTTCAGCAAAATTATATGATTACAGACAGTTGGATTTTTTATGTTGAGATGTGAAAAGAATCATGAAGTTTACTGAGTTCTAGGTAGTGACAAACTGAACGTTTTTGTATTGATATCAACCTCTTAAATGTATTTACTAAGCAAAATATTTAATTTGCACTAGATCACCAATAACAGCAATTGAGGAAGCAGGAAGGTAGAGGTGGAAGGAAGAAGAGGAAAAGCCTGTTTCTTAAGAATAAAATAAAATAGATATCAAACTCATTTCTTAAGTCATATATCACAAACATTTAAGAAATATATTTTTATATTTTTGTAACAGACTTTTTTCTGTACTTATTGTCAAGCCAATTTTTTTCCAGACATTTTCCTGTAAAACTCAAGTAAAGATATTTTGAACTGAAAAGCAGAAAATCTGAGCGATCACAGGCTGCTTTCATTCCTTAAGGAATCTTAGTTGCAAAATAAACTTTTGAGGGGCCAAGGGTTTAGCTCAGTGGTTCTGCCACCTGCCTCACAAGCACAAGGTCCAGAGTTCAATCCCTGGTACCAAAAAAATAAATAAATAAACTTTCAATTCCAAATGACACAGAACATGTAATGTGTATAAAGTCCAGCACCTTGTGGAGGGGCGTTTTCATAATATCACCATCCATTTCTACTCAGAGGTAAATGGAAGATTATGTTATAGCACATGATTTGCAGAACATTTTTATAAATAATTTTACAGAATTGAAGTAATGGTAAACATTTATATTGTTAAATTATCTTATGTTAGGGCTGGGGATTTAGCTTAGTGGCAGTGCACCTGCCTTACAAGTGCAAGGACCTGAGTTCGATTCCCAGCACCAAAAAACAAACAAACAAAAAACATTATGCTATATTGTCAATTTATTGGTTTGGATTACCACAAAGTTTACCAGCCATTTTTTCATTAAATCACATGAAGAATAACAACAACAAACCACACATTGGTACTGTTAGTAGAGCTCTAAAATCTGCAGCTTAGATTTTGGTGTCAAGGGATACTGAAATTTGTACCCAGTATCAACATGCAGTATTATCCATCATTCAGGGTGATACCTTAAGAGGCTTCTGTTCCTATCCAGGTGTGACATTATTATGATACATAATTTCTCTAATATCCATAAGTACTTGAACATATAGCACAGTGTGAAGCAGTAATATCTTGTTATAATATCACATGTGTTTATTTATTTACTTATTTATTTATTGGTACCAGGGATCAAACTCAGGACCGTGCACTTGTGAGGCAGGCTCAGTGCCACTGAGCTAATTCTCTGGCCCCACATGTGTTTATTTTTTGCAAGTGTACTAAGTATTGATCCTGGAAAGAATTCAGCTAATAAATTATCATATTATGCTAGCCAAGTTCTGGCAGAAATATCTATTTGAGAAATTACAGGGTAAAAATGAACCCATCAGTTACTGTGTCAGAAAAATGTAAAACATAAGTGAGAAATAGTCTCTACTCTCGTAGAACTTATACTTGAGTACAGCAGTTATTCATTCATTCATTCATTCATTGCATTGATCGTTCACTTTTTTTGAGTAACATATGTTCCATCCCCACCATGAGATATTTTGGGCTTTATAGTTAAAACTGGAGTAAGTCCTCTCATCATGGAGTTATAGTCACAAAATTGTGTGTACTTGTCTAGGTACTATGACACAAGATGTGTTCTTTATTCAATTATAGTATCCAGTGAAAGCTCAGAGAGGGGATCCAAAGGTCATGTGAGAAGTCAAGAAGATTCCTTGAAATAAAAGTTTTGTAGAACTACAGACAAAGCTGAAAAAAGTCAAGTCAAAACAGTGAAATTTTTGTTTATAGAATAAGATGTCATAGATTCATTTACCCTGCCCTTCAACAATAAATATAACTAAGTACCTTAGAGGTTGTCAATAGATCTGGATTAAAAGATTGAAAGCTGTAAAGAAGGAGGAGGACTGGCCAGAGCCCCGAAGATTTCCTTTTCTTCTTTTTTAAAACTCCTTGACTAGGCCCTGAAGAGGCCTGCAAGTTAGGACTGATTACAGATTTAAAAGAAAAATGTCCAAGGGCTGGCGTTTTAGCTCAGCGGTTCCGCCGGCTGCCTGTCTCACAAGCTCAAGGACCCAAGTTTGATCCCCGTACAAAAAAAAGAAAAATGTTCAAGAGCAGATTGTTCTCTCTGACCAAAGTGCAAGGAAAGGTGAAGTGCAGCAGAGAGCGGCCCTCCAGCTTCTGCTCCACATAGAAGCCTCTGTGGCCATTTGGATGCGCTGGCAGCATCAAGGCCACAGCCCTACACTTCTCCTTCACACCCAGGCCGATGGGCTACTTGTTCTACTGACAGCAGCAGCAGTGACAGCAATGAGAGCAGCAAAGCCCAGGGCTTCCCAACTTCAATTCCATACACAGGGCACCTGCACATAGTCTCAGCAGCAGCAAAGCCACAGGCCTTCTGGACACTGGTCCATGAATGTGGGACTGTTAGGTTTTCCCATCTTGGACTGACATGACTTCTTTCATCATTTTCTTTCTGTGTAGAGAAATTTACTCAGCTGTTTATTTATGTATTTCTACTCTTCATGAATTTTATTCTCTGTCATACATCGAAAGACGTATAGATTAATGGAATAAAACAGAGAATCTAGAAATAGAACCACACATATATATGGTTCAGTGAGTTTTGAAGGATTATTTAGCATTAACATTTTATAGAACATAAGCCTCAATTCAATAGCAGAGAAAAAGATAGTGTTTTCAGCAAATGGTACTAGAACACCCGGTATCTGTATATAAAAAATTAACCTCAACCCTTTATTTCCATACATAAAAATAACTTGAAAGGATCTATGAATCTAACTATGAAAGACTAAAACTATAAAACTTTAAGAAGAAATTATATGGGAAAATGTTCATGAATTTAGGGTAGGCAAGAATTTCCTAGGATACAAAAAACATGATTTATAAAAGAAAGAAATTGATAAATGAGATTCCATCAAAATTTAGAACTTTAAATGACATTGTTAAGAAAATGAAAAGTAATCCTTAAACAGACCATATTTATAAATACATACAACCTAAGACCAGAATATATAAAGAACTTATAGCTCATTAATAGACAACCCAATTAAAAAGTAGACACAAGAAGATGATAAATAGCCAGTAAGCATAAGGAAAGGTGTGCAACACTAGAATCAGAAAAATACTAAGTACAAAAACAAGATCGTACTATACACTCATTAGGGAGATGAAGTTAAAAGTTTTAAAAGAACAAATATCAGCTTAGGTGTAAACCAATTAGAACTGTCTAATACTGCTAATGTGAATGTAAAATGACAAAACCATTTTGGAAAACAATATAGAAATTTCTTGTATTACCGTTAAGAATCAACAGTTCTGTTCTTAAGTTTTTACTTAAGTGGAATAAAAACACATGTTCATAGTAGATTTGTATATACAAGCAGACTATAGTTTATCTGAAATTCTTGGGAACAGAAGAGTTTCAGATTTGGGTTTGAAATCCACTTGATCTGCAAAGAGGATAGCTACTCCTGCTTTCTTTTGTGTTGCTGTCACATGGAGTATTGTTTTCCATCCTTTACCTTTCAGTCTATGAGTTTCTTTTTGAATTAAATGTGTTTCTTCTATGCAGCATATTGTTGGATCTTGCTTCTAGACCCATTCTGCCAGACTATTTCTTTTTATTGGTGAATTGAGACCATTAACATTGATGGTTATAACAGATATGTACTGACTTATCACTGTCATGAATTTTTCTTTTTGTTGGATTCTTCCCCTTTGCATTTAATTTCTTGTCACACCTGATGGATTCATTCTGCTGGGCTTCCTGCAGTTGTGATCCTTGTTGTCTTTTCCTAGGATATTGTCTAAAATTTTTTGAAGTACTGGTCTGCTATTCTTGAAGTTCCTAAGGTGCTCTTTGCCATGAAAGTATCTTATTTCAATCTTGGCCGGAGATTGTTTTCTTTCATGGCTTGAAATACGTCACTGCAAGCGCTTCTTGCCTTCAGGGTTTGTGTTGAGAAGTCTGTTGTGATTCTGATGGGCTTTCCTTTGTATGTGATTTGTTTCTTTCCTCTAACTGCTTGTAGAATTTTGTTCTTCTGTTGGATTTCTGGAATCTTAACTATTATATGTCTTTGTGTAGATGTTTTTTGATCACGGCTAGTTGGAGTCCTATATGCCTCACTTATCTGTATGTCAAGTTCTTTTCCCCTGCTTGGGAAGTTTTCTGCCATCACTTCTGTGAACAATTTTTTTATGTCATCTGCACTCTGTTCTGTTTCTTTATTGACTCCAATCAGTTTTATGTTATTCTTCTTTGCATCATCTAGCAGCTGCTGAATTTATTTCGCATCGTCCCTTACAATTTTGAAGCAGTTTTTCTTTTCCTGGTCACTAATTGCAGTTGTTGTTTTTTTTTCACCTTTGTCTGTCTTTTTTTTTTTTTTTGTATTTAATTCTTTTATTGGTACATTGTAGGTATACAACACAATTACATTTCTCATTGGGAATTGTACCTTTACATAATGCATCTTGGTTCTTATTTTTTCCCCATTCCTAGCCCTCCCTTCATGCCCTCCACCCTTTCCTATTTACAAAGACTTTATTTGTATTTTTTCCATTTATCATCATTTTTCCTTTCCCTTCTTTCCTTTCCCCTACCCCTCTCACTACCCCTACCCCTTTGGACCTTTTCTTCCTATGTTACATTATCGATTATTCATTCTAATCATTGGTACATTTTAGGTATACAATATAATGACATTCATCATTGGAAATTTGCACCTTTACATAGTCTCTCTTGGTTCTTATTTTTCACCCTTGCCCAGCCCTCCCTTCAACCCCTCCAGTCCTTCCTATTTACAAAGATTTTGTTCCTATTTTTCCATTTTCTCATATTAATCCCATTCCCTTCTATCCTTTCCCCTAGCCCTCCCACTTCCTTCCCCTTTGCCCCTTTTCTTCCTATTTCACATTACTAATTGCAATCTTATCTTCTATATCTGAGATTCTGACTTCACAATGGCTCATTCTGCTGCATAAACTTTCAATAGAGTTTTTAATCTCCTGGATAACTCTTTTATGGATTCCATTCGTTTCCTATGTTGGAATTCCATCATGTTTCTCAGCTCCTCTATTTTTTTTTATCTGTGTCCTCTCTAGATTTATTAATCATGTCTTGCACTATGGGCACAGTCTGATGTTATGTGAGAAATTATTTCTGATTTTATTTTTTCCAGATCCTCTTTTGTTGCCAGTTCAGGGAGTCCAGGTAGTTGAGTATCAGATTGTTCCTTCTCATTTCCCTTTGGGGTTGCTCTAGGTGATCTGGAAGTCTGGCTTTGAAACTTGTTTAAATGTTTTCTCATTTCAACGGGGGTAGGGTTTGCTGTTGGTGTCCAGAAGCCTCCTCCTGGGCCCTGGGGCCCAACATTGTCTTTTGTTTGCCTATGATATGTCTTGGCCTAGTTTCCTTTGAGTTTAACTTTTTGATATCATTCAGCTGTTTGAATCTGTAGGTTTATAAAACTTGAAAATTTAGAAAGTGCTCTGTTGTTATTTTTCTGAATGACTTTTAAACTCTGGTCTCCTTCTCTCTGAGACTCTGATGACATGAATGATTGATCTTTTGTTATATTTGTAAAAGCACTATCTGAATATTTTAAAATCTATTTTTCTCTGTTGGAATGAGTATACTGAGTTATTTCAAACATTGGTTTGCTTCAAAACCATTGATTTTTCTCTGTCATATCCATTCTACTATTTTATCTATATAGTGAGTGTTCTATTCTAGTTATTGCATTAGTAAGTCTAAAATTACCACCTACTTCTTTATATCTTTTATTCTTTGGTAAGACTTGGTACTTTTATGTCTTCCAATTGTGAGTTCTTTAAAGTCTTTTTCATATAATTCTTTTATCACTATCATGTCAGTGTTGTCTAGTGATTGTCTTTTTTTCATTCTTGTCAATGTTTTCCTGGGTCTTGATATGATAAGAGATTTGCAGTTGGAAGCAGTACATTTTGGGTATGATGCTAGAATCTGTATTTTATATACACCTGTTCAGATGGTTTTCTCTGAAATTGCTTCAACAGGGATTGGGACTGGGAACTGTTTTGCAACTGACAAGAGTGAGGAGGTAGCACCTCCTAACATTGCTAGCAGGAGTTTTAGGAAGGAGTCCACAGATTCCCCTCTGCCTTGGAGGAGCAGTGGTGGTGTGCTTCTCCCCTACGTGATTTTCACTGGTAGCACAAAGGTAGGCATGTTTGGGCCCCTTTACCACCTGACAGGGATGAAAGTTCTGCCTCGCTCTTCTCCTATAGACATTTCCTGATACAAAACTAAATGCATGGCCGGGTCAGAGTGTTTCTAGATAGACTAGTGAATGTAGCTCCCTAAACACTTTTCCCACTCAGACTTTGCCACAGTGGGTACATAGGAGGTCATAGATGTGTCTATGATGCTTTATTTTAATAGCATGACTATAGCCTAAAATTATGCATACCCTTTTCCTAGTCCCCAGGTAATGTGTGCAGGCTTTTGTTCTAGGTTTCACTTTGGCTTTTCTGAATTTTATGGCATTTCTGGAATGCTATCTTGTTCAGGATATATGGAACACAAAGAAAAACAGTTCACCACATCAATCCTGATATCCCAGTCACTAGCTAATGTTCCTTGTTTTTTACTTTACGGTCTTCTTTTCTCCAATTTTATTTTATCAGTACATATTTGTAGCACATGCATTTTACAATCACCTTGGAAAGTTGGTACATGTTTCTTTTTGTAAATTTCCCCTCCTCCCTCCCTCCTGTAATAATTCTCTTAGCCTGTTTTTCAATCTTGTTGATATTGTTAATCTTAGATCATGTTTGGAACATATAATGTCCATGTTCACTGAGGTTGTTAGGACCTTGTACCTGATGTAACTTCACTATACGTATTTCCCTATCTCCTCCCCTTCATCCCTCATCCTTGATCCACTGGATCTTTTTTCATCTTTAAGAGATCCATCCCCTTGTCTCATTCTATCCTTTATTTTTTTCTTAGTTTGTACTTTGCCTCACTCAGATTAAAGATACCATACAATATTTAAGTTTGTGTGTCTGATTTATTTCACTCAAAATTATAATTTCTAGGTGCATCCATTTTCCTACAAATGTCTCAAATTTGTCATTCTTTTAGCCAAGTAGTATTCTGTTCTATATACTAGATATGACAATTTCTTCATCCAATTGTCTGTTGATGGGTATACAAAGTGTTTCCAGGATTTAGTTACTATGAACTGTGCAGCTATAAACATAGATATGCATATATCACTCTAGTACAAAGTCTTAAGGTCTTTGGAGAAGATACCTAGAATTGGGATAGATGGGTCATATTTTTCATTTCTGTTCTTTGAGAAATCTCTATATTGATTTCTACCATGGTGTACTAATTTAATTCCCACCAACAATGGAGGATTCCTTTTCCACCACAGCCACACCAGCATTTGTTATTATTTGATGTCTTGATTATTTCCATTCTTTCTGGAGTAAGATGAAATCTTAGCATTGTTTTAATTTGTATCTTTCTAATAGCCAGGAGTGTTGAACAGTTTTTCATATATTTGATAGACATTTGTATTTCTTCCTCTGTGAAGTATCTGTTCATTTCAGTTGTCTCTTTCTTGACTGGGTCTTTAATTTTAGGAGTTTAAATTTTTGAGTTCTTTATATATTCTAGTTATTAGTTCTCTGAGAAGTAGCTGGTAAAAAGTTATTTTTCATTTTTCAGGTTGTCTCTTCACTCTACTGATTGATTCATTTGCTTCACAAAAGTGTTTTAGTTTGATATAATCCAATTTGTTGATTCTGGCTTTTATTTCTTGTGCAATTGAATTGAGGTCCTGTTTAGAAAATGCTTTCCTATATCTGTATCTTCAAGTGTTTTATCTTTTTTATCTTCAAGTACGTTTAATGTTTCTGTTTTAATCTTTGTTCCATTTTTATTTTAATTTAGTACACAGTGAGAGATATGGGTTCAGTTTTAATCCCTTGCAAAGAGATAATCAATTTTCTCAGCACTGTTTGTTGAATAGGCTATCTTTCCTCCAGCATCATATGCTTTTGGCCCTTTTGTCAAAGATCAAATAGCTGGATGTGCCTAGCAGCTTTTCTGCATCCTCTATTCTCTTCCATAGGTCCATATATCTGGTTTTATACCAGTACCATACCATTTTTATCACTGTTGCTTTGTAGTATAATTTGAACTCCAGTATTGTAAGGCCTCCCGCTTTGCTCTTGTTGCTCAAAATCGCCATTGCTATTCTTGGTTTCTTTTGGTTCCATATGTATTTGGGGATTGTTTTCTCTAGTTCTGTGAGGTATGTTGTTGGTATTTTGATTGGGACTGCATTAAATCTATAAAACAGTTTTGGGAGTGTGGCCATTTTGACAATATTTGTTTTGCCTATCCAGGAGCAGGAGATTTTTCCATTTTCTAATATCCTCTTCAATCTCTCTTTTCAAAATACTTTCTTTTTAATTTATCCTTTGCTTCCTTGGTTAGGTTAATTCCTAGGTATATCATTTTTTTGAAGCTACTATAAATGGTCTTGCTTCCATAATTTTCTTCTAATCAAGTTCATTATTGATGTATATAATTGCTAATGATTTTTATATGTTGATCTTGCATCCTGCTACATTGCTGACATTGGTTATTAATACTCATTTATTTTTGGTGGATTTCCTTGTGTATTCTATGTAGTGTATCATGTCGTGTATGTCTAGAAGTGTGTTTTCTTTCAGAGTCTGCAGTCTCTAGTCTTACAAATTACATTCCTCTTTGCTCTTTTTTATAGTCTGTGAGTATGTGAGGAGATTTCTCAGCTCAGTGGGTCCCCTTTCTATAAACCAGTTTGTAGTAACTCTCCAAGCTGTCACACCAGCCCAGAAAAGGTATGGGGCCTTGGATTCTGAGGCTCCTGGGATGGATTATTGCTGCTTGGGGTGGGGGGAGCTGGTAACTGATGTATATTCCAGTGTCCAGGCCCAGTGAGGGCACAGGATGCTCAGTGGTATCACACAGGTATCCAGAGCACTGGGAAATGCAAGCAGACCTTTAACCATTGCTGATAAGGGAGCAGAAGGCAGTTGGCTGGCCTGTCATGTCAGGAAAATACTCTGCCCAGACTCTGGCAAAAAGCATGGTGGTGACTGCTGCACCCACAATGGAGGCAGTGTACCTGATGCTGAATAGACACTGCAGCCATAATCCAAGAGTGCCAGGCAGAGACTGGCATAGGATTGGAGCTCCATGCAGACCCAGACTCCCCAGGACTGGGGCTGGCTGTCAGACAGAGGCTCTAGCAGGTCTAGGATTGCAGAAGAGCAGTGCAATCTGGGTGTAAACTCAAGAAAGCCCAGAGTGGGGGTATGGACTCAAACTAGACTATTGTTAGCTCTATGTGTGTGATGAATGTTCCAGTTGGCATGGGATAAACTACAGGCTGCTGACAATGACTCAGGTGTGCCTGGGTTCCAATATTGAAAACTCCCAACATGAACAGGAATAGAGTATTTATCCTCTCAGAGTCTGGGATCCGGCAGGTAGGTAGGGAGCCTCTCTAGTTTCTGATTTGCCCCTGGTGTATGCCAGGTAAAATGCTGCCTAGCTGCAACCTCCTCAGTTTGTGGAGAGGGCAGTGGGAGAAAGGGATTCCTCTACCCCCAAGTCTATCCTGTGAGGATAGACTCTTTTGTGCTCCTGTGATCTCACCAGCTATTTGAGAACTTCTCAAATTGGCTGTTCCCATGATGGACAAGGGAAGAAGCCCTATTGAGCCAGGCCTTCCAGGCTGCTTCTGCTGTTTTTAACTCCTATGTGTATGTTTTCCTTGATCTACAAGTCTTTTCTTCCAAGTTGATTGTGTGTGTGTGTGTGTGTGTGTGTGTGTGTGTGTTATGGTGCATGTCATTCTCCTTTAACCTGTATTTTTAGTGGCTCTTCTCTAAGTCTCTCAGAAATGGCTCTTTTTCTATTCAGCCTTTTTGGCTCTTGAGAATTCTTTATTTTGTTTTATATGTAATATCCAGGGGGTTTGTTTTCATTGTGAGAAACATAGGGAAAAGCATATTCACTCCATATTCCTTGAAATCTTTATTGATCAATATATGCGATGTTAAATGTACCATTTACTAAGTGACCTGAAAGAATGTAAATGAAATAAAATTTCTGTAACATATTTTAAATGACCATCTATTTTTTAAAAACATACATAACAATTGTATCAAGCTTAAAACAAATGACATTATTTGCATTCAAGTTTTATCCTAAAAATGGCATTTTTAAACCTTAATTATTTGCTGAAGAGCATTTAAAATGCAACATACTAAGATGTTACTAGTAATTTCATGGTAGCACTAATCAGACAAACGATTGAGAAAGACAGTCATAGAATTCTTCAGGGATATCATAGTAATTTTACTCACAACTCACAATTAAGACAGTCATGGGTATTTTCATGTTTCATTGAATTACAACTACTTAAGTTTGTGCTGCAAGTGTCAAGTGTGGTTGGGAGGAGGAGTACTTATGCAGACTGCTATGCACACTTCTAGGAGGCATTCTCACAATATACACATTGTAGCATTGCTCAGTATTCAGGAAAAATTTTGACAAATGAAAGGAAAATATCGTACCCTAACAACATTGTTATGATAGCTTTCCAGAACATGACAATAAAGTGTCTTAAAATGGAAGTGACTGAAAAAACTGTGAACATAAGCATCTGAGGGGTAGTAATAACATGTCCATATTTTCTTAAGTCTCTGGGGCTTTTAAGGCAACTCAACATTGAAGATATTTTAATTGGTATAAGTGACTTTCTAGGTTATGTTTAAACATAGCCCTACATAGAAGCAGTTGCAGCGTATTCATTCTATTTTCTGGTCTGCACAGACTGTGTCTCTAACATGGGGATAGTTCAAGAGCCAAAGATAAACCAGAACACATGCTCCTTCTTTTCATAGGGAGAAGCATTGTTGCTAATAACTATGCCCATCAAATTCATAATTAAAGATATTTCCCAGGTTATGGAAAAATATTGTGTAGGGAACACTTTAATTCATTTTTTAATTTTTTACCTTTAATATCATCACAGACCTTTTAACTAAAACTGTAGGAGGCAGTAGCAGTGGCCCAATACCATTTTAAACAAATAGCTGCATACTCACATACTTCTCTTTTAAAAATAAATACATAAGCTGACCCATCTCTCAAAAGTCCATACGGGGTGCTTTCTGAATTTTTTATTTTAACAAAGCCCACTTAAGAAAACTGCCAGGGTCAAGAGCTAAATGTTATTGAAGTCTGGGAGGAGGTTACTGAATGAATTCAAGAAACATATGCACTTTAAATTCGCATTCTTCCTGGAGTGGAACAAATTGTTCCCAACTCTTACCTGGTGGTTACTGTTAGCAATACAAAGCCATTGAATTCAATAGTGACCACAGCATCAAACCTCACCCCAAATAGCTTCCAGTCTCACAGCATAAATCTCCAATTGCATTGATTCATCTTCATTCCCTGTCTAGATAGTCTTCATGATGAAGGCTTTTCCCCCATGGACTGACTTGATTTTGACAATCCCACTCTTGGTAATCACAGTGCTTTGAACTCATTCCCAGGCATGAGTGTCTACTGACTATTGTCAGTCAAACTGTTCAATTACAGCTGTTAAAGCTCAGAATCATTGGACACAATTAAGAACTAAAGAAGGAATCTTCTATCATATAAATGGTGATGATGTAATTGGAAAAAATCACTCATTTCATTACATATAGCTCTCCAGTTTAATTTCTAAGAGTCTTTTTCTCCAACTATTCGTAAAAGCTACAAGAGAAACAATCATGTGTTTTTCTTCTGTATCACTCACAGAAGGTAGGGAATAGTATTAACAGCTGATGTTCAGTGGCTTGAGTTAATGAGGCTTAGTTTTTCATTTATATTTTGCAATTAATTATATGAAAGGGACACTTATGATTATTCAGATATAGATTATATAGATTATTCTCACTCTATGAGTATTACGTGAAAAATTGTGCTAAGCGCAAGGAAAACCAAAGAAGATTAAGAAAGAAAGCCAAGGGCTGGGGATTTAGCTCAGTGGTTCCGGCGCCTGCCTTGCAAGCACAAGGTCGCTAGTTTGATCCCCATTACCAAAAGAAAACAAAAAAAAAAAGAAAAGAAAGAAAGAAAGCCAAGCCCTCAAGCATCTTACAGACTCTTAGAAGTAATCAGATGCAAGACATGAAGAGATATATTATGGGAGGGATAGAACAGTTTTGTGAAAAAAAAGTTTTTGAAACTGCACATTTTTGGACAAATTCCTGAAAACAATGTTCTGTGAACTAGGTTTTAAAAATTGAATTTGTAGAAATGGAACAGACAGATTTTAAGAAAAAGCATTTATGAATTTACTGATTTATTCACACCAGTCACTTATTCAGTGTGTACCTTATCACTTAGATGATGTTTGTATTTATCGCCACCAAATACTTCCTAACATGTCGGAAATAGTGTAGGGCATGGTTCAGACATCAGAGTAGCTGTATCCTAGAGGGCTGTATTCGTTGTCAACATCAAGTAGAAATGCACAAGAATCATGTAGCAACACTAAAACCATTTTAATATAATTTTGCTGAAATTTTTTAAAATTTTGCTCATTTAAAAAATAGCTACTGATATAATACTCTATCGAAGACATATTCACCTCTATTGCATGTAGAAAGGCAATAAGAGAATAAAGTAAGCAAACCAACTATATTTCTACATGTCAAGTATTGTAATAGAGCTATGTTCAGTGAATTTGTATGGCATACAGATGTGGGAGAAATTAATTTTGCATGTGAAAGTCAGGGGAAGCAGGAAACTAGAAAATACATTTGAATAAGACCTTTTAAAAATGAAGAATAGTTGTTGATATTTTGGGCCCATATATAGACTTGAGCATTGTATGGCAGAAGGTAAGCAAGATGAAGGTTGGAGTGATGAATTAAGGTTACCAACACAATTTGACCAGTCTTGTGTGGCAAAGATGAGTAAATAAAGTTGGATAGGACCCAAGATTTAGAGCACATGTAAAAACACCGATCTGGGAGACTAGATGAGATTAGGGTTGGAAATATATCTTAGCATCAGGAACAAAAGGGCAGTAATTCCCATCACTTATGTGGATTAAAAAAAAGCTTTGAACAGGTAGGAAAATCATACCTAAACACTAACACCAGCTTTGCTACTCATTACCTTTGTGGGCAAGCTATCTACCTCCCTAAACTTTAGGACCTACTTTCATAAATGAAAATAAGATAATTACCTATTTTAATGGATTATCTATGATGTATTCCTTTCATAAGCCATAGAGAACCTACTAGCATAGAGTAGAACACAAAGACCTCAGTTACTATTGATGCCACTGAAGAAAGCTGAAGCTAGAACCCTATAAAATGTTAAATTTGATACAATAATCAATAAAAAAGCAAACAAGAAAGCAGTAATCAAAGAGGTAATAAGAGTCAACAGGTAAGTACTTTCATATGGCCTAAAGAAATGAAGAGTTCCAAAGTGCAGAATGACAAGAGGCTTAAATTCAAGTTCTCAGAGGTCTTGAAAAAAAAAAGGACTGGGAAGAATGCTGTGTGTATTATACGTATATCAAATTGCTGGTGATTCTTTTGTTAGAACAGTTCCTGTTGAACTCTTAGGATAGGAAGTTGTTATATCGACTTAGAGATTAATAAAGTGATGGGGTGAAATTATAAGATTGTTATTGAAGGAATATAGACTGTAGGTTAAATAGGGAATTGGGTGGACAGGATGGTTTCATTAGGATGTGGATGTCATATAAACTTCTTTAGAAAAAATAAATGTCATGTATTAAGGAGGAAAAATAATTGAGAGAAAGTTAAGTTTATGGGGTAGAAATGTCCAAAAGAAGATGGAAAGAAAAAGCTGAAGCAAGACGATTTAGTTCATGACAGTCAGTAAAAAACATGCCAGAAAAGAAAGCATGAGGGACCAGATGTAGACCATAATCCAAGCCTTTATGACCCACAGGGACACACACACAATTGTGCTGCCCCAATCCCCTCTGAAGCTCCAAAGCCAATAAGATTGACACAATTAAGCTTAACCATCAATTTTTTAAAAATGAGTAAAGGCAAAGAACATAAATTAAGCAAACAGGAAGAGAGATTCCCAGAATGGGTGGTAACCCAAGGTCAGTGCAGGTTACCACTAATACCCTAAGAAGAGAAAGAAAACTGCCTTTTTAAATTACGAATTAAGAAAATTGAGCATGACTGACAAGTATTACAGTGATAATTAAAAGACTCTAACAATAATCCCAGAGAAAGATGGATTGATCTGGGATGTCGTAACCAAGTTAAGTCTTGAAGACATTTTGGAAAGAATGAAGTATCCTATGAATCTTTGTCTTGTGCCAAGTATAAGCTACCTTGTATTATAATCTTGGTACTTTAACCTAGTATCACATGTAGGTAAATCGAATAAACAGTAAATATAAGAAATTCACATGGAAATATTTAAGAAAGGGACTAACCAGCACAATTTATAATTCAGTAATAATAAGTATTCAGAATATATAAAAGGTTCTAGTAAATTTTATCTCTTTAGGTATGAGAGAGGCTTTTGAATGTATCTCCCAAAAAAGTTCTGTCAAAATTGTAGGGGGCCGGGGATTTAGCTCAGCAGTTTCCCCGCCTGCTGCGCAAGCACAAGGACCAGCATTTGATCCCCAGTACCAAAAAAAAAAAAAAATTGTAGATAGATCTTTTCCCAATATAAACACAAGAGTGGATAAACTGAGGTGGTGATGTGTTTAAGGATCTATAAACATGTGGAAGCATAATTGAGGAGAAAAAATATATTAGTATGATTAAAGCTTAGAAATGGGGAGGGAAGATGTGAAAAGATGCAAAAGTCCTTAGCTCCATTTGAAAAAAATATTGCTATGTGCCTTTTTGCTCTTCTTAAGGAGGGTCAGAAATGACTCATAAAACACTATTTCACAACTGGTGGAATTTAAAACCTCTTGAGAACAGAAACATGGCTCAGTCACTCCATGCAGCATTCACAACTCAATTATGAAATGTTAAATTAATTCTTAACCAGTATGAATAAAAGAGCAATAAAGATAAATCTTTTCCAATTCCCTTTAGTCTTCTTGAGAAGACAACAAGAATCAGAAAAATTCAGCACAACTGGATGGACGATTTTCTCAACCATAATTCCTCATTCTTTCCATGGCCAAATGTAGTGACCAGAAGGAACCTCAAGTCACCTTCCCATCACAATGTTACTATACACAACAAAATGAAAGCCTGTTTCTATATGTTTTAAGATCTCCCCTTACAATGAGTTTATACAACACAAGCAATACAAAACTTGTGAGACGTAAAGTATGTAGGGAAATATTCTATTAATAATTGAAAATACTTGACAAATTGCCCAATCAGTTGCATCTTATGGATGTGAATGACATTCAGGTCTTCTTAAATCCAAATGTTGCTGATTTGATCATATTCTGAAAGCTCCTCCCATGAGTACTTACTATTTTCATCTTTGTATTTAACCCATCACTATTTTCTACACTTCATATATTCACTGTTAGCAATGACTCCTTGGTCCTATGGAGTAAAGTTTGGCAGTTAAAATCTTATACCTTGGAATCTAGCCAGCCTGTGTTCAAATGCAGGCTACACCCTTAACTAAGCATCTGTTTCTTCTCCTATGAGTTGGAGAATAGCTTGCTCAAAGGACAGTCGAGAAGATAAAATAAAATGTTGCCAATAAAATACTTGGGAAATAGTCATTTGTGATGAGACAGTGGATGCAATCATTACTGTTATAATTACACTTTGTAACAGGTAGATTTTTCCTTCTTTTTTATCCTATCTTCATAGTCACTTAAGGTACAGCTCAAGTCCCCCATCTCTCAACAATTTTATCACTGTATTCACATTCTTACTCACATATTTTATGAGTCTAAATAATTTGAACAATTTGATAATATGTTGTTATCCACAAACTATTCTACTAAATATATTGCTTTCCTATAACTGTATAATAAATGAATTGCAGGCAAGGATTATGGCTTTGTATTATACATATTTGGATTCCATTCACAACTTGCCAAGTGTAAGGCATGTCATAGATATTTAATAAAAATGAGGTAATTGAACAAATTAGTCTTTCATCTAAAGAATGATGACTACCCACAAATGGTTAAGAAAAATGAGACCTTATTGTCATACCTCATGAAGACACTTTCTAATTACTGAGAAATTTAACGTCGGTTTTCATGTTAAGAAATATTCTCTTACTCTCAGTAGATTATGGATTTCTATGTATTCTGGCAATGTTAACAAAGACAAACTATTATTCCTGTTATTTCCATGAAATTCTCTTGAAATATTTGGAAAACAGGGAAAAATGTGAAATATAATGTTATTCATATGCAAAAGCTGTTAAGGAATTTCTACTTTATAATGTACCAAAAAACTTCAAATTTTTACTCTTATTAAAAAGCAGTGTATTATGGAAGTAATTAAGGCAAATTATATTAAAAAATCCACTGAAATCCTTTCATTTAGAAAGGAGAAAGGTGGGGATAGCCTTATAAGCTGGCAGAAAACAAATTAGGGAGCCATACTACTTTGAAATGGTCCCTGTAAAGAACTGAAAGTTCTATCTTTATGGAAGAACTTCTTCCCAGAAGGGAATAACCATTAAGATGATGACAGAAAATGAAACCAACAAGGCAAGGCCTCTGTTCTTCACAATAGTTAAGAACTTGGAGTTGAAACGCATATCTCCCAAGAATCTTCTCCACTGGGCAGACAGCTTGTATTTGGATCCTCCAGACAAGGGCTACTATGGAATCTTCAGAGAACATGGATACAGCAAAGTTAGCTGGCATGAAACAGGCCTGTCAGAGTAGACAATTTGTCCTCTCAGGAAAAATATAGAGAACAGATTTTTAGAAAATAGAAAAGGAAAAAAAACCTCAAAATGGCTCTTTAATACAATATTTCAAGGAGATAATCTTATACAGATCTGAAAACACAATAAATATGACAAATGTTTCCTTATGAGAAGAGAAGAAAGGTGTAGAACATTTGTATGTTAATCAAAAGGCTTCAGAGAGTAGAGTAAGCAATTGTAAAGGAAGAATAAGCTAAGATCATGAGCAATAACATGAATAAAAAATCTTATTTGCCAAGCTAAGAAGGAATGAGGAATAAATAGATCATGTAAAACAACTTACAGCTCAATCATATGATAACTGTGAGCATAATTAGAGAAAATATGAGATGCAAGGTCTTATAGTTTTTATGAATCACACAAGGTATTCCTAAACAGACAGAGTTGAAGCAATGGTGAAAGAATTGCACAAGCAAGACTTTTTAGGTAGAAAGGATGCTTGTGTGAGTCTGCAAATTACCATGCACTAAGAAATATTGAATAAAAAGAAAGTAATATCAAAATGCAAGCTTAATTTCTTTTAATTTCAAAGTGAAAAGAAAATCTCATAAAGCCAAATATGAGTTACTTAAAACAAATGACAATGGATGATCCTAACAACAATTAATAAAGGCTCACTTTGTATTTTTGCACCACCAAATGCCAAAGGAAAACAGTATGTTCCCACTGGTTTTGAAGTAAATTTGATTATAACCAAAACATTACATACTTAGTCAAGTTGTCCCTATCTAAGTGAAACATGACGTTCTTAAGCACTTAAGATTACCTGCCATTTTATAAGCATGCACTCTAAAAATTATAGAATGATAGCTTAGTACTCTTTGAAATAAAGAAAAATAGCGAATTCACAAATGAAGAGTCATTATATCAAATCTAATGTTGGTAATAAATAGTAACTTAAAAGTGAGCATGATCAAATTCTAGAAATTAAATCCATACTAAATAATAACTCAATATTTTTATTTTAGGTATAAGATCATACATAATATGAACAAGAACTGGAAGTAGTATGATAAGAAGAAAAAGAACTAAAAGTATCACAACTAATACTTATTTTTATGTAAAACTAAAACTTTTCAGCCCTTGCAAAAATAAATTAAGTGGAGAAAGCATAGTACTAATTTGGTATAACATAAAATTTTGTCAACTCCTTGAAAAAAATAGAATGGAACATTAAAAATTAAATATCAAGTAATTTGCTAATATTTGATGTTAAAAAAGGAATCTTTAGAACAAAATAAAAAATCCCAGAATACATTGCAGTATTATACCATACCACATTATAAAATATATTTCATATAAAGACTTAAATATTAAAAAAACCCACAAACATGAGTGAAGAAAATGCTTGAAAAGACATCTGTCATCATGTGGTACAGATGACTTTTCTAAGTATGAACAAGAGCAAAATTGCAGGATAGTTCATTGCTAAGTCTGGGAACAGAAAAATTAATAACAAATTAAAAGACAAATGATTGCCAATTAGTAATATTTTCCACATACTTCCCTCAGGAAACAATTAAATTCTTAATAGATGAACAGCACTTGCATAACGTAAGCAACAAAGAAAAAATGAAATTGAGCACTCCTCATTACTGAGGCCTTCCTGGTCTCTCTGGATGAAAACAGATCCCTTGAGACATCGTATCGTGGGCCAGGGATTTAGCTCAGTGGAGTGCAAGGCCCTGAGTTTGATCCCCAGTACAAAAAAAAAAAACAAAACTCCTAGCCTTTTCTATCCTTCCACATGCTGGAGATGGTGTGCTGAATTCCTATGCAGAAAAAACTTTATTACGATGATGGAAGTGTTGCAAATTGTACTGTACAATGGTCCTTGCTTGTCTTTTTCATCTTTGCATCCCAAGTCTTCAGTGCAATGCCTGATGTCAAGATAAATTAAGCATTTATTCATACTATGAATAAAAACTCATAATTACTATGAATAAAAAATTCACAACTACTATGAATAAAAACTCACAAATCAGTACATACCTATGGCAATTAAATATACAAAAATTTGTATTTCACTAGTAATCAAAATGTATATTAAAATAAGTTACAATGGTCATAGTTACCAAATACACCATAAATAAAAGTAATTTCTTATCATTAACTGGAATGAAAATAGGTGCCACTTATCTAGATATCAGCTTAAAATATATATCTAAAGGCTTATATTCATATTCTACTTTTAGCAAAATATTCATCAATACATTTTTAGATATACATAATGATAACATTCTTCATAGGGAATTTGTACCAGTACATGATATATCTTGCTTCTTCTTTTTTCCCCCTATTTCCCCCTCCTTTATGTACAAAAGCTTTGCGTCTATTTTCTGTTTTGATTTTCTCTCTTTTTTTCTTGTTCCTTCTTTCCTTTCTCCTTCTCCCCTTCTTTATTCCCCTTCTCATTTGAACATTTTCTTCCCATATTCTTTGACTCAGTATTTGTGCATGGAGGAATGTTTCTAAAGGAACTAATTATGACAGTAACTGAAATTTTCCTATTATGATGTTTGCATTATCATAGCATTCTTTGTAAAAAGAAAAAAACTGAAAATAATTTACATGTTCAACGCCAGGTTATTGATTAAATAAAATGAGATACAGTAGCTGAATATTCACCTTTCCATATGGGTTTGTACAATGCTTAGTGACTTGTAATGTTTTCATATTATTTTTTTAATTGCAGTGATAGCATATAATGGGCCAAACATCACTATGGAACAGAAATGCATAAGGAACAACTTTATTGTAATGATGAAACTGTATGCAATGTCCTGATGTGATAGAAAAGGTAAGATGCAGGAAAGCCCGTTAGACCCCCTGATTTGAGATGAATGACACTGAAATGACAGGTCACCTGTATGTAATTTTTCATGCGCGTATTTTATATCCTTTAGGACCACTGTTTCTCATAGGTAAGTTAAACATTTCCCCTTACATTTATAATTTGAAAAATTGATTGTTTAGAAAGAGAGAAAAAACTCATGTTTAAATAATGAGTCCAGGGTAAATCTTATCCAGAGGAGGCACTTCACAGGGGCCAGGCCAAGAATCTGTTTCTTTTTCAGTGGATGAGCAAGGGAGTAACTCAGAATGTTTGGCTTGGGAAAGTCAACATTAATACTAATCTAAGTCTCTCACAAGAGAAAAACATGTGGAAAAGCCCACAGAGAGGAAAAAGGTCTATCTATCTACCTATCTACCTATCTATCTACCTATCTATCTATCTATCTACCTACCTACCTACCTATCTACCTATCTATCTACCTATCTCTCTATCTACCTATCATCTGTCTATTTGCTTACACCCATCCGATTTTTGTGTGTGGTTTCTAGCCTCTGGTCAACTATTTTGGTTTTGATTTGTTTTCTTTGGTTTTTCTAAAAATGACCCAGGCTGCATTCTTTAGGAAGGAATTGAGGGGGAAAAAAACACTTGTATTTCTATGTGTTAAAATGCACAAATATTTCTACCACATTGCTTTCCTCTTCTGTGGGCAAACTTCATCCCCCAACATACAAAGCTTGTGATTTTCTTCTTTAAACACATATCAAAGAAAAACACTGGGGATTTGCATTATTCTAAACAATTTATGAGAAAGTCTGTCTGAGTATATTTCCCAGGAGGAAGGATTGGGCAATTTTTATAAATGATTTATTATTGTTTTCTTCTGTGAGCAGCAACAAATGAGACAAAAAAATCAAAGGTGATTAAGTTCTTTAAAGCACATATATAGATATATTTTATAGACTTGTATCAGTGTTTATGTTTTGTGTTCTATATGGATATATGTGAATATGTATGTACAACATTCATGTTACAAAACTTTATTCTCACTCGTCTCATATTTGAAGATGTGACTATAAAAGGTACTAAATGGAAAACAGGAAACCATGCCAAGAACCAGCTGATGCGAGACATCTGAAAGAAATTAGACACATTTTCAGGAGTACTTTTCCACTCCATCCCTATGTCCCTGGATAAAATGTTCTTTGTGCACTGAATTCCAGCTTTGGAGAAGTTGCCAGACACACAGGACCAATGCACGGGCCTTGTGTCCCCTGCATTGATCATATACAGCAGGGAACAGACTTGGGCCAAGCTCCCCTGCTATGACTGTGTGAGACACTGATTCTAATGAGTTATTGTGTACACACATTTTCTTTCTTTCTTCCTCTCTCCTTTGTTCCCTCTTTCCATCTTTGTCTCTCTCTCTCTCTCACACACACACACACACATATACACACACACACACACACACACAGATCATTCATTCATATGCTTTCTCTAAGGGGACAATAGGATGGAGAGGTAGGCTACTCATATTAGGAATATCAAGAGATAAATAAATAATAATCAGTGGCACAAGACTTGAGTACAAAGTTTATTAATGAATGGAAATCAACAAATAACTACAGACTCAATATTTTGAATAAGTTATACATACTGTCTCAGAGATTCTTCTTCCCCATCACCCTCCACCATCAACCATCACTTTCCATTTTTTCAGAATAATCTGAAAATCCTAAACCTATGAAAGCAAGGCATTGCTCTTAGTTAAGAAATCTCTATAGCTTCCTTCTCTGAGGACTTTGCAATCTAGGAGGGGTTTGAATTTTCTCTTTCCATTCCTGTTTTTAGATCTTGAATTTCTGACTTCATCCTCCTCTGCTTTTTCCTGCATGGCTTGCAAATTTTATTTCCTAGGTTCCCTTGCCACTTGCTGCACGGTAGCTTTATTCCTACTCAACACTGTTGAGAGAAGGCCAAACCAAATGAAGGCAAAAGCAATGGTGTTTCTTTCCCCACTTTGGGCTTCTGGCGGCTTTTTGGTGTTTCTGTTACCTTTCTAGCCTCCACTTTCAAGGCAAACCTTCTTTCTAGCTTCTACCTGTTTTAGTGGCTCCTGCTCCTGGGCTCTGGTATTGTTTTTTTTTTTTAATTTCTCCCTCCAGCCCTGGAAGTGCTATTGTTACCTTTCTCATGCAAGTCTCTTAGTTTCCCATGTTCGCCATTTACACTGTCAGCTATAGTAATGTCTCTAGAGTTAGTTTCACATGTTAATTTCCTCAGTGTAACTACCTGAATTAAATCCTGTCCCGTTTCCACAAACTGACTGATAAAAACACACGCCCAAAAAGAATATGAAAAGGAGAGGTGCAGGGAGTCAGTTTGCCCTGAGAAAGAAGGATTGGCAACTATTCTTAAAACCAGTCTTCCCTAACAACTCCAAGGCCTTGCATTTTTTATCACTCTTTCTTCATCCCACATCTCAGCTGTCAGCTTTTATGTGATATTCAGAAAAGTATGTGAAAGTTGGAGAGGGCCATTTCCTAACTGCATGACTTGTGCTAATCTCTCCAGGTCTGTTTTTTTCCCCCCAAATGGCACCTGTCTTGATGAATTCAACTGAGATAAATATGATATGGAATCATGGTAAGCTCTACAACTCTATTTTCTAGTGAGGTACATAAGGTGCTTTATGAATCTGCCCACATTAAAATATTTCATCCAATTAATAAGCACTATTTTTTAAGGGAGACTTTTTAGTGGATACTAAAGGTGGAGATGACAACCCCAACTTGGGGTGTTTTAAGAACAATTTTGCCTAAGTTCGGTGCCTCAAATAACTCTAAGTATGCAAGTGAGTTGCTCAACATGTAAGTAGGCTGTTCTTGCCTAAAAAGATACAGAAAAAAATATTTTTAGTTCAACATAGAATTTTTGGTTATTCCAAATATACTTTGAACTTGACATATTTTGTATGCCTGGAAAATGCATCAAAATGCTAAAATATATTAAATGAGATCACATTTCTGAGGGGTTTCGTGCATCATTAGAAAACATTATATAGAGCTAAATCAAATTCATACCGATAAATATATTTGCAATAAAAAGAACCTTTGAATAGAAGAAAGAAAAAATCAGTAGTCTAGTGTATGAGTCAGCTAATGTTACAATACTGTCTTGGAAGTAAGTACAGTATTTTAAAGTTTAGTGGCTCACACCATCAAGTATCTGTGTTTTTCACATTCTCAAGTCAGTATGTTTGGAGCCCTGCTGGCCCTGGCTTCTGACTGGAAGGTGGATTCATATGTTTTCTTTGAGTCTTCTCATTGTTATTCTTGCATTGATGGCTTTTCCTGTTGTGTGCTCTTGGCAAATGACAGGGGAAAATGGCAGAAACCAATGGTCCATATCGGGGTTTCACCCCAGAAGTGTCAGACTGACACTTTTGCCCCATGACACTGGTCAGCAAAATCATGACTTTCACTTAAAATAAACAGAGCAAAGTAATATATTCTGTTTCATTCATTGGAGCATCACAACATCTCCTGGCAGAGGACAGAGAGGTACAATTTTAACAAACAGAAGGCATGAAGATTCACTATCAGATTCAAAATACTACAGCTTTTTAAAAATCTGTCAACAATTGGCCTGTAGTACTTCAGAAGAAAATTAGGCTTTCTTTTCTAAATAAAAATAAGAAATTGGATTTGATCATATCAAATGTCATGTCTAAGTCTCCATTAATTTAGCAGAGATAAATTCATTCCCATGATTGGGTTACATAATACCTTTGTTTTATACAACACTATGGGTTTTACTCATCAGACAAATCAAATTAGTAACATTGCATTAGAAGAATTTAAGTATTTCAGAAAACAACCATTCAAAGGATTTTTTTATCATGCTTTTATATCCCTAGATATTAATTACACACAAATCATTTTCGTTCACTGATACTGTCCTAAAACACATTTAGTTAGAAACATGTTAGTCAATTAATTTGATTTATTATATTTAGGTCATGTTTTAATTAATTAGGCATGCAACCATTTCAGGATGCCCCCACTCTCCACTTTGTTTCCATTTTCAGGGGCTGACAGAACAAAAATTCTTGTTTGCTCTGCCTCCTCTGGCAACAGCAAGGCCTGGCACAGTACCCAGAGCTATGAATGAGATCAAGGCATCTGGTTCCCAGTTCTGGCTCTGCTACCTAACAGCCACATGACTCTGGACAAATTGATGGTTTTGTGCTTTTTTCCTCCCCAGTGGGGTGGAGACTCAGCTGAACTACTTCACTCAGAGGATTAGTGGGATGATCAAAGGAGATTCCAAGTATAAAAGCGATTTAATAAATTAAACTCCGAAAGCATTTAAGAGTTCCATAGCAAGAATATATTCTGATTGATTTTCTTATTATTGAAGTATGATTGGAGATATAATCAAGAGACAACTGACAGATTCCAGTACAGGGAAAGGATGCATTATTTCTTGAGGGCCTACACATGGACTCCTCAGGATCTGTGGCAAATCAGAAGGAGAGAGGTGAACTGTGAGAAAGTGTCTTTAGGAAGGAACAAATTAGAAGAGTGGGTTCACTTTAGTAATACCATTGGTCTCTGAGTCATTGGGATTCTACTTAGTTTTCTAGCCCCTAGACCTGATGTACTTAGGACAGGCATCTGGTAGTCTGTGTTGTGAAAGTCCCATGGTGGAAGTGACTGGGTATGTAGACATTGGATTGGTTGATTTATATTTAAAGAGTGCACTCTTAGGAGAAAGCCTTCTCTCCAGGAAGAGGGGATGATTAGGGAAGAAGCAGGACAAAGTCAGGTGACTCAGGGTTATCATTGGGCTGACCAGAATGAGGTATGTTTTACAAATGCATGTGAGGCAGATGTTAAAGTATTAAGTTAAAGGAGCTAGAAACCTTATTAATACTGGATGTCAATGCTATATCCTTTCAAAAAAAAAAAAAAATCCCTCCCAGAATCTTCAGCTTGCTTGTGTGGTTGGAAGATGGAAACTATGTTACTCTAATCCATGTCTCCAGAGAGCATCTCTGGTCCTCTAATAACTTCTTAAAGATTATTCACCCAACTCGCATAAGATAACTGTCAGATAATAATTATCCAGATACAAATTTTAAAATGGAGCTAGAGTTTTGATCCTAGACATAAAAGGAAAATAATGATCAATGCTAAAATAGCAAGGAATCCTTCTCAACTGTACATTTTCCCTCAAGAAGCCTCTCTGCAGAAGTGGTATACAGAACCTATCACGGAAGAGCAGATTGTGGTAGTGAATCCAAATTATGAACTTGGGGAAAACTTGGAGCCTAGATTCTAGTTCAAGTTTCACCACCACAGGTCAAATTAGTTTAATAAATACTGATTGTGTTACTTACTTTAAAACAAAGCCACATTTTTAGCTGTCTTTATCATAAAGATATAGCATAAACATGTTAAAATAAGGTATGAGTCCTGTAGTCTACCCAAATACCATGCCAGTTTCCAAGTTCAGCACAGGATTGTCTTACATTTCAGACTTCAGCCAAGAAGAATTCTAATATGCCTTTGTAATCCCCTAAAAATATCATGTTCTTTCATGTGCTTGCTTCCTGAAACTTTTGATTCTTTGGACTTGAGTTGATATGTTACTTTTTTGGTAGGTAAGTTTTCCTCTTGCCCTTTCAATTTAGGCTTCATGCATAGTCTAATGAGCTGGATTTACATCTTCTACAAACTGAGGCATAATTGCCTAATTACTATTTTATTTTCCAAAATAATCTGAAAGATCCATGAAAATAAAGGATGTTTTTACTCATTGTGTAGTCTCAAATATCAAAACTTTGAATTTGGCACTATGGAAATTACTAAATAGTGTCACTAACCCTGGAAAAACTTGCTAAGTTTCTGAGACTGATTTAAATGCCTATCATCTGTGTTCCCATATTTCCCAGTTGTATCTATTTCCTTATACATATTTTAGTACTATTGTTTATCCAGGTGTCTCCTCTGTTAGTCTTCAAATTCACTAAGAACAGACACTGTGAATCATGCATCTGTGTGTCTCTAATTTTAAACACAGGGATACAATTTGGTTTCTTGGAAATAATGTTTATTATTATTACCATTTTAATGGAAAATGCTTGTCAATTGATGGATGAATAAACTAATACAAAAAATGACATAATAATGAATTATAGATACCAAAATCTTGTCGTGTCTCCCTCATAGACTTGTTTCCAAGATAAAATTAAATTATTCAGAAAAAATCACCAAAAGTGAGGAAGAAAAACAAGGTATTAGTTGAAAACCCCTAAGAAGTGGAAGTTAGAGAATATAATTGATTTCAAGATTAAGTGAACCTCACTATTTAGATTTTGCCTATTCATTAATTTACAGAACTTTAATTGCTACTGTTTTTGAAAATGTATTACATTCACAAATGTATATATCCTACAATGCCAGAAAACCAAGGATTTGATGTCACAGTAATGACATTAAGAGCCATCATGAAGACTTCACACCTGAGGTCTAAAAGGATGATGCATCTCATTAGGTGGTTGGACCCTGGTTTTCAGTATGAAAAATAATTTTAAAAATGTATTTGGAAACCCCTGCATCACAATAGTTTTCAAATTTATATAGCAGCCCCATGGAGGAGAATTGCATATTTTCCATTCCTTCTCCAAAGGTATAACTGACCAAGTAAGCTGTTTGAAGATTCCTTTTCTTTTTTATTTTATTTTTTGGTACCGGGGATTGAACTCGGGACCTTAAGCTTGGGAGGCAGGTGGCAGCACCACTGAGCTAAATCCCCAGGCCCTGAAGATTCCTTTTCGAAAGAGGAAAAAGTCACGTTGTATGTGAAATATTCAAGTCACAATGCAAAAATGTGGGACAATAAATCACAGGTTAAGAATTATGGAGAGGAGTACATGATAATTTTTAAATTTTTCTCAAAGCAGTCTGATAAAAGAAGAAGAGAGATCTGAGCACTTCCACAGTTCCCTTCCAGGACCACAATCTTCACTTGTCAGCATTAGAACTTCACTGCAAGACAAGAGAATACCACCAGGAAGGCTGGCCATGAGGGGCCCCTCTCCTTCCTGCTAACTCTCCCACACCCAGGTTTTCTGCAGTGCCCAATGACCACTTCAATATCCTCTAGTCACCACTGAGTCCAGGGCTGTATACTGTACAAATAATCATGTGTTTTCTTTCTGGGCAAGGTGAGTCAGATCATGGCCAAATAGAGAAAGAAAGAAGCAGCAGCAAGTTATTAAGTCCAAATTTTAAAAATCTTATATTCCACTTTTTAACACTGTTCTTTTAGCCCCCTCCAATTTCAAGACAGGAAAAAGGAGAGAGAGAGAGAGGGAGGAGGCATATTTCTGTTTTTTCTCTCATTACCTCGGGGCATTAACCTACTTTGAACTCAGTCTATGAGAGGAACTGGTTCTACACCCAAGAGGCATTATTATCACCCAGTTCAAAAGTGCTCAACATATGGACATCATCAAAAGCCGAACTGACTTTATGTTCCTCATTTCTAGTAAACGATTAAAGAAATCTAATCAAGACACATGCCTGTGTCAGGGGCTAGGCAATGCACCATTAAATGTATCATTGAGTTGTGTGCAGAGCTTGCAAGACTCTACAAACTCATTTTCATTTTACACAGACAAATTGAAAGACTCAGTATCTTCATTAGGGTGCAGCTCCCATTAAAAAAAAAAAAAAAAACAACAAAACAAAACCCAGGAAGTCATCATGGAAAACAGAAGCTGCATCTTCAAATCACATCCATATTGGCATTTCACAACTGTAGCCTGATTGTATTGTTAATTAATTCTTGAAATGCACAGTAAGCCAAAGGGACAATTTGAGGAGAGTACTTGTCATTTAATTAGTAAATTAAGTTTTTTTAATCTCAAATGTTTCTCTATTTAATTAGTATGTACTGTAGGCCAAAATCTCACACCAGCTGGATATTTTCAGGATAAATGGCTTTGCTTATTTCTTTCATTTATCAAGCCAGTAAGTTTCCAGAAAGAGGTTGAGCTTGGGTGGTAGGAAGAAAAATGAATAAGAATACTGGAATAGAGACCTTGGTATAGCAGGTCTTATTGCAGCGAGGGAAATAGAAGAAACTATTTCCAGGTGCTGCTTTGACATCTATACTGTAGAACACTACAGCATGAAGAGTGTTAGAGTTCACATAGACTAACAGTTCTTCCTTAGCATAAAATTTTGAGATTGGAAATTGTAAAGTGACACTTTGGAAGTTACACGCCTAGGTTAAGTAGGATGGTGTGAATAACTATCTAAGACTGCTTTGAAGGTTTTTCAGATGGATTCCACACAGAGTCTGTTAAAGCAGTTGTAAAAGTTCGTAAGAGGAAGGGGAAGTGCATGTGAGGAAGACTTTATGATACAAATTCTTATTTTCAAGTCTTGAAATATTAAGATTTAACTACATTACATTTGGCTTTAATACATTACCAATTAATAATTCATGCATCTAAATGAAGAATTAGTAAGCTTGTTTCATTTCACATTCTGAGAGCAGTTTTGTCATTTTGGAGCAAAGTTCTATGAACATTTCTTAATATAATACCAGGATATGTCAGTTCAGTCTTAACTCACATGCGCAGTGTCTTT
Organism: Heterocephalus glaber; assembly: GCF_053883595.1. Classification (NCBI taxonomy): domain Eukaryota; kingdom Metazoa; phylum Chordata; class Mammalia; order Rodentia; family Bathyergidae; genus Heterocephalus; species Heterocephalus glaber. Next base: position 37,534,717 of record NW_028258142.1, on the reverse strand, counting down.
ATTTTCTTCTTAATTAAACACAGAAACTGCTGATTTGGGAACAGAAATAGAATCTGATGAAGTCTGAATTTCTTCCCAGAAAATATTTGTCTTTGCCTCCAGATGTCAAAAGTGACACATAAGCATAGCTCACAGGGAGGTGGGGCAAACAGCCACCCATGGGGCCAGACCTTTGGGCAGGAAACAACCACTGTTTATCCACTTGTTCATTCTAAGTACTAGTCTCAATCCAGAAGGCTCTGTGGTAACCCCCGCCCCCCAAACAATTCTTAACTATACCGGAGAATGAGTAAGGAGAAAAAACAAGAAGTTGAATGCAAATTAACCAATTAAACAAATGTTAATGAGTGCAAACAATCCAAAAAGCATGGTGAGATAAACATAGTTTCCTCTAGGTTACTATAATGAGCAATTAACTCAGTGTAAAGATTTCCTATCTTCATAAAACGTTCCATGAATAAAAACGTATGTGTGCTAGAGGGCTAAAACATAAGTCCTCAGGAATGGAAATATTTGGCCAGTCATACACGCAGAAGGCCATGCAGAATTCGACAAGAATTGGGCCTTGGAAATCGGTCCACCCTCCCCTAACCCTTCAGTACACATGGGGGTCTTGTTTCCTTCCACTTGTAGCCTGGTTCTCTGAATTTTTACTTTTGATTTCCTTGTAATCTGTGCAAGCTTGCCATTTATATCTGCATTACTGTCTGTGGCTTCCATTTTCTTATGTTGGATTCACTTAGAAAGGACTATGCAGCCAACTGGAGTCATCTGTGTCCTAGGGTTGTATATTTCCTAACTCCATGTCACAATCTAGTCTGTAGGTCACCTCCAGTATGACTAATCCTGGTACCAAGTCAAGGATATCCAAACGCTGGCACAAACTTTACTTGGGATACAAAGAACACTACTTTCGTGGCTTTCACTTACTACAAACAGTGTAGGTAGGCTTCCAATGAACTAATGTACTTACTTTTTAATCTGAGTATCATTTTTGTTGGGTTTGAGGCAAAATAATTTAGCTAAACAATATGTTAGGATCCCTTTCATCTTTAGTATGCTATGATCCCAATAAGATTGTCAATCATTTTCATATAAATAAATCCTACATAATAATTCAATAAAATTTGAAAACAAATTGTACTTATAATTGTTTTAAACATGCCCTCTGTGAGCTTCTTTGTCCAACTAATCTCATTCTTAATAAAACAATTTTAACAAATAAACTTTTGATTAGAATGCCAGATTCCAAAATGGTTTAGCATGAATCAATGATTTATTAAATGGAAAACTGTGAAGCTGAATTGTGCTTTCAACTGAACTGATATCACTTTGTCTATTGTTCAAGAAAACACAGACTAAATTATTATTTCAGGCTCAATTCTCTAGTAACTACTATTAGGTCATCACAGATGAGCTCTTTATAACCTCTGAACTTCATTGTTTTCATCTATAAAATGAGAGTAATGACATTTTCTTTGTTTGCCTTGAAGAATTATTGTGACATGAAGTAGGAGAAGGCAAAGTGGGTTAATAGTGGTGAGGGAAGCCCAGCTTAAGTAACACACTCTTCTTTTCAGATTTGATGGCTCACCAGTACTACTATCTGATATAATGCTCATCATATTGCATTAATGTCAATAATACATACTATTTATTTTAACCTTCAAATTTCAGTGATAGGTATAGGGGAAAGAATAAACTCTCTGTGACCATTTAACAGCTTGTGTTATTACTTGATATATATTTGGTACTCAAAACATGATTGTTGGAGATTTTCCCTTGGAGATATGTTTAAGGTGAGTATCAAAATGCAGGTAAAGAATATTAGCCAGGAAAGGTTAAGGTACAGAGCATAACAAACCCCAATATTTATATGGTTTATTGATAATTTTTAAATAAATATAGTATTTATTTTCTTTCTCACTATATAGTTTGATGTAGGTCCAGGTGAATCCCTGAGCAACTGTCTTGTATATGCCGACTCAGTTTGCATGTCAATTTTTTGTTCATGCTCCTCCTTGTAGATATGTGCTTTCATAATTGTAAGACAATATAAAAATGTGTTGGGAAATTCTCCAGCTTCAAGTTTGAGCTTCTCTGAAGAAGTAATTGTAGTTAATTCAGTTCAAATTTTGTTTTATTTCATTTAGCTAAAGTAACCCATAAGGCTAAGTCTAGTTGAAATGTAGTAATGAAATGAAGTGTCTCGTTTGCCTAGAAGGAGCAGAAAATCAAATGTTGAAAAACAGCACTAATGTCTGCAATTGAGTGAGTTTGTCTCTCTTTCGCCTCCACCTAAAGCTCCATACTGTATAACAATGAGTCAGCTTCCCTGACATGGAAACACAGCACCTCACAACTACAACATAAAGGTAGAGAGCTTTGTTGTTTGTTTTTAATTCATGCATCTTTGTGATATCCATATTTGCAGCTTTATAATTCACAATAACTAAGCTCTGGAAACAGCTTAGATGCCCATCAACAGAGAAATGGTTAAAGAAAACTTGGCTTATATACACAAGGTGGAAATTTTTGGCTATAAAGATGGATGAAACATGAAATTATAGTGCTAAGTGAAGTAATTCAAACACAGAGAGTCAAAAACCACATGGTTTCTCTTATATGAGAAACCTAAAATATGAATAACATGTAAAATAAAGGAGAGATTGTAGGAAACAAGGAGGTAGACTTTGTAAAGATGGGCTAGGGGTTTAGGACAAAGAGGAGAGAGTGAAGGGGTAATGGAAAGAAGAAAATGTTTAATTTCCCTAGTGGTTTCAGGGAATCCAGTCCATTGTCAGCTGGTTTCAAGTCGGAAACATGGCAGAGGGTCATGGTGGGACAAAGTTGGTTAGTTCATGGTTACCAGGAAGTAGAGCAGGGAAACAGCACCAGAGGCAAAGGTGCCAGAGACCTTAAATAGCACCTAAGTTCACCCCTTCATGACCCACCCTGCAACATTCAAAAGTTTAGTTTACTAATCCGTGACATATCACAATTGTCAGAAACAACAAATCTTTTGGCTTTATTTCCAAATTTTGTCTCCTTGTTTGCAAGTCAGAGCATGTCACCTCTCTCTAAAGTTCTCAAAGGTTTTACAAATGCACTGCAATATCATCCCAGTTAGCCACAGCTAATTAACTCTGCTTAATTAACTATGCTGGCTTTGGCTTCATCTCACTTTTTTGACTTTATTTCTTGCTTTGTAAGTTTTGCTTGTATACCAAACCTCTTTGACCATTCTAAGCTTATTCCTACCCTAACACATGGCTAATTCTTGATATAATTTATATCTCCATGAATGTGATAGGTCTCCAGCCAGCCCATTCATAACAATCTGGAGTATCACCTGCACAAATCAGCCTCACTTCATCCTGTCACTTGATCTCATGACCTTCATGGAATTTAGTAATATTTAATAGTAACATATGTAACTATGTATTTGCTTATCTCACTCATTGCTATTCCTCCCCTCTGCTTAACACTCCTCCCCTCCACTTACTCTGTATAAGATCTACAAAATCACAACATTATCCATTTTGTATACTAGCTAGAACAGTGTTTGACACCTAATATACATTTAATCATTTTTGTTTTAAATGAATTATTGTCTGCAGTGGTAGGAGATATGGTTTACAGGGTTACAAACCTCTTCTGTCAAGGATCAGACAGTAGATATTAATAGGCTTTTGGAACCATGTTGTCTTTGTTACAGCTATTCAACTTACCATTTCTGCCCCTATAACTCAAAAGCACCCATAGAAAATATGTCAACCTAAAGATACAAATGGGTTAATAACAATTTTTATTTATAATGAAAGGCAGCACTAAATTTGTCCTGAGTCCCAAAATGTATGGGCCTCCAATATGGAGCCACTTGAGCATCTGAGACTTTTAGGTTTTTGACAGTTCTTAGAAGACAGACTACAAGTCCTGGTTTTGCCACCAAAAACTTCAAGTGTCAAAATCTTCTTCTGTAAAATGGTCCTAATAATAGAATGCACCATACCTCAGAACTGAGATTGCATAAAATGTGCTTAAATACGATATATGGCATATATCAAAAGACGTAAGTACTCACATTATGTTTATCAACAAATTCTTAGGAAGACATTATTACAATAGATTAAGTGGCAAGTAATGATGGCAATGGAAATAGGGGTGCAGAAGCAGATGTAATTTAAAATTTCAACAAGTGAAATTGCAGCTCCTGGTGACTGAAGCATATCACATTGATCTGGTTTCCATGTATCATTACTTGCTTTGATTTAGAACACACTTCCCCACTTCTCTGCTTATAGAAATTTGAGTTATTTCAGAACAGGCTTCAGTTCTTTACTTTTGATTAGCTTTTCAAGTTCCTTACTAGCTTTAATTATTTCATTAATGATTTTAAGCGCAATGGAAAGCCCAGCCTCTTTATTACTTTTCACTGTACACTTTCATCTTCTAGAGTGTATTATAAAATTTTGGGGAGCAAGGATCACTGATGTTGTTATCTGTTTCATTGTTTTTGTTATTGTATTCCCCATCACAATTGGCCTAGTGACTTGTATATATTTTATAAGTTATTTTTAAAACATTTTAAAATGTTAATTAATACAATAATTATACATATTTATAGGATACAGCATAATATTCAATACATGTACATAATAAGTAGGGATCAGATCAGGGTAATTAGTATATTCACTACCTGAAACATTTATTATTTCTTTGGCTTGGGCACACTCAGAATCCTGTCTACTAGCTCTTTTGAAATACACAGTTACTTGCCAATCGCAGTTATCCCTTTGCACTATAAAGCATTATAATTGTTCCTCTTTTTTTATGTTCCTCCTATCCAGTTGAGCCCCTGTACACATTAACTATCCTCTCTCCATAAATTCCTCTACTTCCAGTCTCTGCTAAACAAGATTTTACTCTCAATTTCTATGAGATCAACATTTTAGCTTGCAAACATAAGTGAATTTGTCCTTCTGTGCCTGATCTATATCACTTTATAATGACCCGGGACTTTCATAATATCCTTTAGGTCCATGATTCAAATGACAGAATTTCATTCATTTTGATGGCTAAATCATATTCAATTATGTATATATTCCACATTGCCATAATGCATTCAGCCATCAATAAACACCTTATTAACTAATTCCATACCTTGGCTATCGTGACTAACACTGCAATAAACATGGGAGTGGTAATGTCTCTTCAACATACTGATTTTATTCCCTTTGAATATAAAATCGGTAGTGAGATTTTTGGATCACACAGTAGTTCTATTTCTAGTTTTATTGGCAAAATTCCCTTGGATTTCGGGTTGATGCCAAATGGAAAGAAGGGCTAGGAGATGCTAAAGCTTCCTTCCTTTAAGAGCCTATCCTAGGTGCCTCCAAGCTCTGTGACATCTCTGCCACATCCTTATTGCCCTCTGGTGCTCTGGCCCAAGTACTCCACTGGAAATGTGGCTATATTTTTCATTTCTTATATTTTGTTACCCTTTTGTGAAACAATTTGGCCAAACACCTCCATTCAACTGTCTTTCCACTGTCACTCCTTTGGTTTTATTTATACGTTCTTTTTTTTCTTTCTCTTCTTTTATTTTTCCTTCATAGACTCCTTTATTAATAACTATTTACATTACTTAAAATTTTTTAAAAATTAAAACTTTATTTTAATTGACACATAAAAACATAAAAAATTTATATTCCATGGTGCACCATGTGATGATCTTTCAATATGTGTACATTGTGTAATTCTTAAATTCAGGCTAAATATATCTATTACCTCAAACACTTATTCATTTATGGTTAAAAAAACTTCTAAAATGCTTTCTTTAGCTACTAGAAATATTCAATATATAATTGTTATAGTCACCCTATCATGCACACCAGAAATTCTTGCTCCTTTCTAAATAGTCTTATGGAATGACTGAATGAATTAATTTTTGGAAGATTTCTAAAACAGAATTTCAACTTTCACTTGCTGGAGTCCCCACCAATAAAATATGAACAGATGAAACACTGTATCCTTAACAATGGTTCAGAAATTTGACCTGTGTTTTGTTCCTAACATCTGCTTACAGTGATACATCATCTTGGCTGCTTGTGTGCTATTGCACTGGGCTATGTCTCTATCCACTCTCCATTCCCCACCCAATAAGATCCTCATTGCTTACCTTATGTGATACTTGGAACCATAAAAATAACACAAAGAAGCCTTCTTATGTATGATAATTAATAGGAACAAAATATCTTGGATGAAATATTACCAGAAAAATGAGACATGACCAGATGTTGTGCAATGTAAGATCCACCATAAAGTCATAAAGCACTCTACTCTGAGTCAGACTGGTCTACTTCAGAAATATTTATTTCTAAAATCAAATGAAAAACTATATATTTAAATACTCTGCTTTTTTTTTTTTTTTTTTTTTTAGAAAGCAGTGTGTTCTCTCTCAAGTGGTTTGAAAAGTAAAGATCATTGCAGAGAAAATTTTATCAAATATATATTTTTTGGTTTTGGGTTTTCATTTTGCCCCAAGGAAAGGAGAAGTTTAATGAGGTGATTATATCAAGAAAGGTCTTTTAGCATTATTTTTAGCATTATAAAATTTGCATGAACTTGTTTTAAATTATATGAAAACAAAAAAATCAAAATGGTATATCATCCTAGCCAATTATTAACATAATTAAAATTTTTATGTTTTCTTTTAGTACATTTGTATATCTCTATTTTTAAAGGAATATTTCAATGTTACTAAAACTTTTGACTTTTGTCTTTAAGTCTTGTTTACATGTAGCCTTCCACCTCCAGAGCTTAGCCATGAGTTTCAGTGTATTAGAGAAGAAGTTAGATTCTGCTATGAAATACAATAACAAAAATTAGTCATTTGCTTTTATGTTATATTTCCATATTCCATGAAAATAATCTTAAAAATTTAGACTTAGAGTCCAATTTCATGAAAAGAAAAATTTAACTCAATTTCTGTACCTATTTTTTTTCATTAATTTTATTGGTACATTTTAGGTATACAATATAGTTACATTCATCATTGAGATCTTGTACCTTTAACATGATGTATCTTGGTTCTTATTTTTTCCCCATTCTTCTGCCCTCCCTTCACCCCCTCCACCTTTCCCTATTTACAAAGACTTTGTTTCCATTTTCTCATATTAATTCCATTCCCTTCTTTCCTTTCCCCTACCTGGCCCACTTTCTCTACTCCTTTAGACCTTTACTTCCTATTTCACATTATCAATTATACATTTTGACCCTTATTTACACTTTCAGTTTCTCACACTAGAGAAACTATTCAATATTTACACACGTGTGTCCTATTTATTTCAGTTAAGAGTATGGCCTCAATATGCATCCATTTAGCTATAAATGTCTCTAGTTTCTCAATCTTTATGGCTGAGTAGTACTCCGCTTTATTTACAAAACCACATCTTCTTTATCCAGTTTCCAGTTGATGGGCACTTGGGCTGTTTCCAAGCTTTAGCTATTACAAACTGTGCCGCTATAAACATCGGTGTGCATATATCATTGTAGTATGTTTCTTTTGGGAAGACATCCAGCAGAGGAATAGCTGGGTCAAATGGGACCTCTAATCCTAGTTTTTTGAGATATCTCCATACTGATTTCCACAGTGGTTGCACCAGACTGCACTCTCATCAACAATGGAGAAGGGTTCCTTTCTCCCCACAACTTTGCCAGCATTTATTGTTGGTTGATTTCTTGATGGCAGCCATTCTTTTTGGGGTGAGGTGGAATTTCAGTGTTGTTTTCATCTGCATCTCTTGAATGACCAGTGATGTTAGATATTTTTTCATATATTTATTTGCTGCTTTTACTTCTTTGTCTGAGAAATGTCTGTTCATTTCAGATGCCCATTTTTGAAATGATTCTTTATATTTCGGGGGTCTGATTGTACCTATTAATTAACTTAACCTGACCTATGCCTGCTGACCTAAATCAAAGATTTCTGTTGTATTCCAGGAGGTCTTGATATAGACTGCAGTCATGGACATGTCTCCTTCTCTAGGTCCACTAGCCAAGGGAAGAAGAGACAAGGAAATAGAGCTTGAAGGTTAACAACTAGTGTTCTAGACATTATCCATCTATACTTCAAGACCAATTAAAAACATTTAAAGTTAGGGAAATTTGAAAGAACTAAAAAGGTATGAGGGAACCATAGAATATTAGTGTAAGTAGCATATTTACAATGGATTGTAAGGGAGAGCTAAACAAGAACAGAGATTTTGGTGTAGAGCTCCATGTAGCACAACATGGAATATAAAGTGGGCGGTGGGCATTTAGGTAATGGGACCAAATTGGAACTCACCACCTAATATTTAAGAAGAACCTTGATTTGTTGTTTTGAGATACATAAAGAATCCAAGAACTCAAGAGAGACAGGAGGATAAATAATCCCCTATGCAGAACAGGAACAGGAGTTTTCTTTCCATGGCTGGTGAACGTATAACTGCATCCATGGCTGGGACTACTGGCACAGTGATATAACCAGCAGGTTGAGCCCAAAAGCAAAATAATTAAGTTGCAGTCTTATGAGATGCCCTTCCAAGAGACCTGCGATTCTACTGTATAGACTAGTGAAAATCAGAACGTTATGTGTACAAGAACTTGCATCCTCTTTTTTCCTTATTTATCCTCATATACTTAACACCATCTTGGATAATATCATCTGTGACGTTGAATAGAGCACAGTTATGTCCAACAGATGAATGAAATACTTATATTAGCCAAGTTAAATTGTTTTTTGCTTCTAAGTGTGGGGGTGAGCTTTATATAAGATGTTATAGGAAATAAAGTAACTGCCTCTGTTTGCATATTGCACTATAAATAAATGCAGTTATACAAATATTGAATATATATTCAATTTCTAAAATAAAGACATATTGTATATCCCACATTGCACACTGATTTTTCATATATTACATTATGAACATTTACTATATTATTATATATAGTTAGCAAAATAATAATTTAATAGCTCTACTGTATGTAATTATTTAGCTAGATTATGATTTATTAATTGATTGCTTTCTATACTAGTTATTTTGTGTCAAAAGAAATAATGTTGCTATGAAGAATCTCATATATAAATATTTGTGCAGTTGTTGGCTATTTTTTTAGGGATAAAGTCCTAGAAAGGATAAGGAAGACTTATTGATAAAAAGTATGAACATCTTAAATTGTTATTAAAATATTTTTCCACATTGCTTCCTACAAAATCTTTAACATTATATTCAGATGGAAATGAAATATTAAAATGCCCATTATACAATCTTCCTACCAAAATTAAGAATAAATATCATGATAGCTGGAACACAGTAGGCTTTTCATGGATATTGGTTATATAAAAAAGCAAACAATCTCTTTGCCACTTAAATATGACTTTATTATCAGCAAAATCACATATTTTATCCATTACTGGCCATTCTACTTTTTCTACTTTCTATGAATCCTAAAACTTTATTGTTATCATACTTAGGAATTCAGCTGAGCCTCCTCAATCTCTTCCCTATTGATGGCTCTTTGTTTAAGTAAAGATTCTTGGCATCTCTTTGCTAGAAACTCAAAATCTTCTTGGAGTGATTATGAGTTCTCATATTGTGTTCTTATTACTATCATTTTTATTGGTTGCTTTCACTGGATGACAATTAAGCAATGTGGCGTGCTGGCTTTGGATTCAGAAAATCTGATCTGAGTTTTGGTTCTAACACTTTGTAATGGGGGGGCGCTTGGGGCAAACACTCATCCTCTTCATCCCTGGATGAACTCATGTACAACAAAGATACTGATTACTATCCAAATATATATATATATGTTTTACATTCAAAATATATCTACTGAGGTTTATTCCTGGTAAAGGGGTAAAGAAAGGATAGATCAACAAACATAGAAGATTTATGTAAAAAGTTACACATTATAGGTAGAAAGATGATGCTTAGTGATTATCAGACATGAAGAACAAAATGGAATTATTAGCATAATCTCTTAGAAACTGTATACTTTATACACCACATACCTTTATATACCATGACAATACTTCTCATCACAATTAACATGCCATTTTCTTGCTTTCTTAGTAGCAAATATTTGCTTTACTGGAATATTCATAAACACTCTCACTGCAAGATTTTCTAACTTGTGAGACAGTTGACTTAAGATTCTAGTGTCAGGGAGAAGCAGAATTGACTGACTCAGAGAAAGATCCAACCTCTGACTTTGGCTTTGTTAACATTGTGTGCTGACTAATCAGGCTGACCAACAGCAGAAATTCAGTCCATTCAGCTGATATGTCCCTAGGATGTCTATTTCCAGGTACTCTGATAGCTGTTTCCCAGAATCTCCCCACCTCTGGGGGAAAATAATCTGTGCATCACAGTCAACCTTAATGCATTTCTATTTAGCGATCTAATGTGAACAAAAAATAATATCTTTATCATTTATTTAATACATAAATGGTTCTTTTTCTTGTCTGATCCCCCAAAGCTTGGCAAAGTAAAGGCCATCCATTAATCACTTTGCCCTTCAGTGAAGTGCAGCCATCCAGTCTGTGAGGATTGTAGCTTGGTCAGCCAGGCATGTGGCCTAACTCAATAATAACTTGGAACTGGAGTCCTTCTAAGGGCATTATAATTGCCCTTTGTTGTAGGTAGAGATAATGGGATGGAAGCAATAAAAGAAATCATTTCCCTTAGCTGTAGCAACCTTATTATACTAGGACTGGCTTGGGGGAGGGGGGCACATAGATTTATGGTTGCCGTGAAAAGTTCCAGATGATAAGCCCATGGGGCTTTCCACTTAGTTCTGACATACCTAAGGTTCTAATAAGATGATTTTGTCTTACCTCAATCTTCATGTATCTAAAATAGAACTTAGTATCTTCCCTGTACCCTCATTTTCTCACTACTGATTTTCTATCAACAATGCTATTCTCCAGGTTTCCTGCTATGAAGGCCAGTGATCTCTGATTTGCATTTCTTTTCATCTCTGATTTTTACTGGTCAGCATATATTTAAACCTGACACTTTCTCTGCATCCCTTGATGTCTTCATTACTAACACCTAGTTAATTTGTGTTAAAGTTACTTCTAGAGCTTCATTATCAAGTCCTTCAGCCCACAATTGTTTCAAACATCTCTTTTACAAATAAATGTCTTCAAATGTCATTGCCCTGCTACTTTCTCTGAGGTATAAAACACTTTCTTCTCACATTCATAGCAGTATTACTGTTAGGCTAGCAAGGGTGAGCACAGCATTACACCAATTCTCCTACATATTAATTCCAATGATTTTTCAATATCTTTCTTCTCCTATAGTCTTCTGCCTTTGCATATGTTCTTTCACTGAAAGTTCAAATCCAGCTTCCTTCAATTTCCTGTTCCAATATTTATTTAAAAGGAAGCATTTGAGTAACTCTTGTGGGAGCATTTGAGATATGTCAATCATCTCTGGCCTCCTGGGGCTTATAGTTTGGGAGCTAAAGAAGCAGTAGATGCACAGCTCAGACCCCAACCTGCTGGGCTGCCATGTTCATTTTTCCAAATGCTGGAAGTGGTAACAAACAGTTCTCAGCTTTATATCTCTTGGGGACTACCCTTGAGGAGCTTGACCTCATGCAAGGTAATGGAAAAAGCCTAGGAACATGCAAGGAACAGTTGTTGTGGGGTATAAAACCCTGGCTTCCTTTTCATCTTCAGGACAACTCTGAATGACCATCCATCCTAGCCTAAGAATAAATGATCTTTTCTTAAACTTAAAGTTCATCTTTGTCCTCAAGCTTTCTTCTTTCTTTCCACATAGGTGTCAATTCATGGCTCTCCCTAATAAATCTTCTATGTGCAAGTATATGAGATGTGTCATGGGGACCCTTTCAGCAGCCTCTCCTTTAAGATGTCAACCTGTTTTTGCAGTATTAAATGGATTTATAGAGTCTGCCAATAACATGTATGTACACTTCAGGAAAAGAAAAATTTGCATGAATATTTTAATTCTAAATTTATTGATACACCATGAGATTAATACAAGTTACTTTGGGGCTCTACAATTGCAAGAGGTGCTCAAAGTGGTGGCCATTAGTTTCCAGACACTTTTTAGTATGGCAAACTGCTGCTTGGGTAACCTTGGTCATTGAGATTGCTGCACAGTCATTTTCAATTTCTTCTCTAAGAGCCGGCAGTGCAGTGTGTGTTCTGTGATATATAACATCCTCTTCGAGAGTAACACCGTTTGCTGAAAAAACATCATACTTCTTTTCTTTTCCTGAAGTGTGCATATATTTTTTTTGGCTAATGCTATATTTGTCTAGACTTAAGGAAATCAGAAATGTAGTCAAATTTTAATGGGCAGAAGTGGAGATAAGTAAATAGTGTTTAGCATATATTCCATAAATTAATAATAATCATTACATTGGATACACAGAGAATTATATTTCCACTACCATGAACTTAAAATTCTCTTGAACTTGACAAATACAAGTTTTGTTTCTCTTAATTACATTGTAACTCATAAACATAAAAAGCTTACATATAGAATTTCCAGGCATCTAACATCATACTGAACTTTTTTCTTCTTTTAAAATGAAATTTTAAAAAATTTCTTGCTTTCAATTTACATTTCCTCTTCATTGTTATTATATATCTGTGTTATATAATGAATACATTATATAATTTTGGATTTACAAAAGTTGAAAAATAGCATAAAAACTTCCCACATTCTCTATCTAGATTACCCATATGTTAAAAATTTATGTCATTCTTAGCTTTATCATTTCATCTCTCTTTATATACAAACATGACTTCTCTTTCCACAATCTTCCCTCTTGTGATTGCTTAGGAGACCAAAAAGTTTTTCGGGATTAAAAAGTGAGTTATTACGCTGTAGTTTTACAACTAATGAAAAACGTTATCATTTTGATATAGCAGAGCTTGGGGGGAATGGTAACATGAGCGTTCTGAGGGTAGGCATGCTATGCCCTACTCCACATGAATACTTCTGTGCCCAAGAGCAGCATAAATGTACATGGTAGAAAAGTGGTAGATGCTCAGGTTTCCAAAGGCTCACCTGGATTGACTATATAGGCTGAGTAGCTTGATTTGAAAATGAAGATGAGCTGACACTCCTTAAATGCAAAATATTCGACCCTTTAAAAAGCTTGTGTCCCTTACCCAATTTGGAGATAAGTATAGAAAGCACTAATAGTGGAGGAAAATTAATTCCTCAAACAAGAAATAAAAAGTCAATGAATAAGATTTAAGATTTAGAGATCAAATAAACAAGATATTTCATGCATACAAAGTCAAATTTTGTCATTATCAATGACCACTTCATAAACAAAGTGGCCGTAAGCCCTAGGTTGTCTGAAATAGTGATGTATTCTACAATCTGGATAAATTTCAGAAGCTTTATGTTAAGTGAAAGAAGCTAGAAACAATGACCACATGTTTTATGATTTTATCCATATTAAATTCCCAAATAGGTAAATCATAGAGACAAGAAGTAGGCTAGTGGTTGCTAATGATTGGAAGTAAGAGAAAAATGGGGAGTGACTGATTAATGAGTATGAGATTTATTTGGATGTGATAAACACTTATGGACAAGTAACTATTTAGTCATTTTAAAAAGTCAATAATTCCACTTTTCATTGACAAAAATGTTGGAGACCTACCTACCATCTTTGTCATTAATATGAATGGGTAATTTTGTAAAAGCTTGAAAATAAATGTTCAGATCCATCTATATGTTTATTCACCTTGTCAAAAGAAAGGAGTAATATTTTTCATTTATGAACATTAGATTAAGCAAAAAATACTTTAAGTACTTGTTCCAGGTTTCAGAAAACATTTTCAGTTTTGATGTATATCCTTTCTGTATGTAGCCTATTTTCTTTAGCAAATTGAACTTGTATGGAACTTTCCTAAAGTCCCTGGAAAATGAGAGTGAGGCACATGCAATATGCAAATTAAAGAAACTGCTTCTCTCTTTTCCATGGAAATAGTGTATTTTAAAGAAATAGAATCAACATATTTCTGACTTACATCTGCTTGTACTCAAGATATTTTCTGAGACCCCTGTGATGTTCAAGAAATTTCAGAAGATTCATGAGTCAGGAAGGCCTTTGTCTACTGCAAGTTTAATTTTGCTTAGAAAATCATCACTGCCTTCCTTTTTGATATTCCTTCTAATTAAATGGGCTTTTTGAGAATTCATAAATGATCCCTAAAGATCAATGGTTTAATTCTCAGTGGATCTAGGTATCATGATATAGCCTTGACACTGAACTACACCAATCATGTTAGGAATTAAGGAAATGAGTCAAAATCAGAAAAAAAGTTGGTGTTTAAACAAGCTGGAACAATTGAAAAATTTCTGGCCTCAGTATTCTGGCTGGTACTCAACCATTAGAAGTAATTTGGTAGTTGCTCAGTCTCACTGGTCATGTAAACATAACTTTAGATTTAGTAAAAATTAAGAAAATTGTATAAAAGAAATATAAAAGCACAAAAGTTCTCTTGTCATATAGAAGTGAAGGGGTAGAAATATTCTGCCTTATATCTCTTTTTTGCCTCCCTGATGGAAATTTAAGGAGATTTTTTTTTCATAAAGCAAGAACTCCATGAATATATTTCAAATTGAATTAATTTTTTTCTGTATTTTTTCTTTCCATCTGTAAGTGATTCAGATCATACAAAATAAAATTAGAATACAAATACTGATGGTTTATGATAAGAAAAAGGGTTTTAATTAGAATGTATTGAAGAGTTTCAAACCCTCCCCAGTTTGGGGCACTTAAAATATTTCACTCTCATGATCTCTATGGAAAGGGAGGAGGTGGGAGAAAATATACTTGAGTGTGAATCTTATCTGAGTTATTCTTTATGCTTTTTAAAATTTACCTGATAAGCCCTTTCCCTTCCTGCCTGTCCATTTCTTTTCCACCAAATTAAGATTATAACCTCTATTCCATAGTGCTGCTGAAAGCCTCATGCCATACAACCTCCAAATTACCTGGCAAACCTTATAGTATAACATTAGTGCTTGTAAATAACATTTTCTTTCTATGTTCTGACAACTTATCTTGGGGTAGAGATTAGGGGCATGAAATATTTTCAGTTAGTTCAACCATACATCTTTTTTCAAATATTAAAAACTACAGACCAGAGGAAATAATGTGTGTATATTTATTTGGAAGAAACTTCCAAAAGTATTACATTTTATTCAATCATCTCAACTCACATAAGTGAGTCCAAGTTAGAGTTTTGGATTTGTGTCAACTCATTTTCTCATTCTCTCCAAAATAAAATTTTGAACATTGTTTTCATTTTTTATGTGGATGATTTCTTCCAAATGATCCACAGCCAACTAAGATCAGTAATTAAACTCAAACAGTTCATTGACATGAATATTAGCATAGAT
Source organism: Heterocephalus glaber (assembly GCF_053883595.1). NCBI lineage: Eukaryota > Metazoa > Chordata > Mammalia > Rodentia > Bathyergidae > Heterocephalus > Heterocephalus glaber. The sequence continues at coordinate 37,519,268 of NW_028258142.1, read as the reverse complement.
AAAGCAATTCTTTTCTGTCTAGACCCTACTCAAATCAGAAGAAAGCAATATTATTTTATTTGAAAATAGTCCAAACTTGAATTTGTTCATATACCTACCTCTCTGGTACAAATCTTAAAAATACATGGTAAGCTCCAGATGATTATCATGTTTTATATCTAAGGGAATGTAGGAAAGGGAAACATGATTTCTAACTCTTTGTGATTGTTAATCTTGATTGTTAACCTGGTTGGTTCAAGAGACACCTAGGACTTTATAAAGCATATTTCTGGATGTGTCTGGGTGGGTCATAAGCGTATCACCTTGTAAACAATAAGTAGTCCCTGATCTATTCATCTGTGGCTCTTTTCCTCTCTCTGTTTTCTGGCTACCATGAGGTGAGTAGTTTTCCTGACATCCACTTCCACTATGAGGTTTCTGCTTTGTAGTCAGTCAACCATGGACTGAAAGCTCTGAAACCATGAGCCAAAATAAGCCTCTCTTGCTTAAATTGACTTTCTCAAGTATTCAGTCACAGTGGCGAAAATCTGATGAATGTTCCTTCATAATTCTTAGTGGAAACTAACATTAGAAGGAGAAAAAAACAAACAGAAGATTAATAACAGTTGTAACTCATGTATCCATGGGAAATACATAAATTGACCAAATCTCAGAAAGATGTACTTGAATTAAGGCATTAATATCATCAGATATATAAATTATAAAGTAAATTTTCTTACTTCTAATAAGACTATGTCTGTGATATAAACCAGAATGCAGAGATGAGCCATCTCTCTCTCATATTTCCATAAGAGCACAATGTAGTATGCCAAATAGTCAGAAGATTATATGGAGGGAATGGATCCAGAACATTTGGATATTCCTAATATGAGTCTTTTCTTACCACTTGGATAAAAGTCCCCACTTCTGGCATGCAGGGCCTCTCTTCTTAGATATACAAGGTTTTGACCACTTTGTCTTTCAGTTTCCTGTTTTCTTTTAAATTGAGAAAAATGTGTAACACTTTTATTACATATCTATTTAATAAATTTCACTTTATACCTATCTTCTCAAGATAACATACAGAATGACTAGAATAGAGTTAAGTATCTACCTAAACTATTTAATCATATGTTTATGGTTGCAGGATTTATTCTCAGAGATAGATAATAAAATACTATATGTATAGTATTTGTTCAGTTCTCAGAAAGCAAAATAGTTTTAAGTTCTATTCTATGCTGAAAAATGGAATGTTTCCTCTCCTAAGTCATTGTTCTCAATAAAACTAAAGCTGCTAAATAGGATGTGTACAGAAGCGACAGATACTATAATTTGATACAACTACCTGCAGATTTAAAAATCATACATTATATGAATTTTAGACAATAGCTTTCTTCAGAGCAAATTTAATACCTGAGAATAAGTGTGTAATACAAAGATGTTAATTATTCTGTCATAAATTCTGTTTCTATTTAAATTTAACTACTCTCTATATGAAACTGTTTTGTACATTTGGCCTTTCATAAAACTTTAGGTCCTTTGAATTACAGATTAAATTTTAAATATATCTCTATATCAACCCTCTCCCTCCTTAAAGCTCTCTGCCACTCTGAGTACTTAATAAACTATACAAATATTTTCTGAATTATAGTTATGCAAATTTCATGGGTAGCTAGATTTTAAAATTAAATAAAAGTGATTTCTGTCACTACTCTGCTTTTAATCTATCCATTTAAATCAAATATTTTTTCTTCTCACCTTGATTCCTAAAATATGAAGCTCAATTACCAAATCTGTACTTTTAGTTCTTTCTTTCCTGTTTATTTCACTTCTTGCTTTCCTTTTTTCCTCTTCTCTTTATTTTCTCACCATTCTCTCTATGTCCGTCGTCTCTGCCTATCTTTCCTCTTCCCCTCTCCCTTTTTTATGCCTTAGGATTGAGCAGATGAAAGAAAAGTGACACATGACTAGAGTTTAGGAACATAAAGATTAAAAATACAAATAAGTGGCAGAAAGTATGTGAAACTAGCATACACTTGTGATATTTGCTATCAACATTGTCCTTTCTCTTCCCACCAGAACTAAAGCAAGCTCTCGGCTGGTTATGCGTCCATTGGACTCCATCTCACTGCTCCTTGTGCATTGCTTCTGATTCTCACTATATCAGTCTCTCTACAATGCATATAATTCTATTATTCAAATAAACAACCCACCCACCTGGACTCTCGCCAGTGAAGCACCTCCATCTACTGTTAAGTGTTTATTTTAAATCTTCTTTCTTAATGTCTTCTACTAGTTAGTTATCAGATTGTTACCTTAGCTTTAAAGATCCCACCATTTATTTTGTATCACATTCTTATCACCCCAAAATCAGTTTATGCTATCAAGCTTGGGTCAGATTTTTCCTGCATTATTGAATTAGCTACCCACTGAATCTCCCACCACTTCCTTCTGATCTATTATCAACAAATAGCAAATGTTATTTTTTTTCAAAATTCTACTGAAATCATAACTACCATTCTGGGGAAACCCCATATAACTCTCTTAAAACCTGCAGAATAAAAGCCCAATCATCACAGCAGCCAATGTGCCTCAGCCTGCATCTGATATCTCCACTGTTCTCTCAGCCTGTCTCCTCCTTTCAGTTGCGAAACATTATTGCCCTCTATCTGTTGTCCAGGAATATGCCAGATGCACTCCTCTATTACAATGTCCAAGCTCGTTTTTCTTCACATATTTTTCTGTCTCTCTCTCTCACTTCTGGATCCCTTGGCTCTATGATTACCTTTCCAATGAGATCTCACAGGATACTCATCTAAAATTGCATACTCACAAACCATCTTATCATCTCAGATCCTTGATTTGTCTTCATGGTGTATGTTATTATTAGCATCACTTGATTTCTGTTTATGTAGTTTTTCTTCCTCTCTATTCTCACACTTCAGTGTATGATCTACAAAAATAAGTGCTTTGATTTTGGTTTATTTTACTTTGATATATTTAATAGTTTTGTTTACTTCTGTAGCCATGGACCGAAGGTCAATGGAGAGTTCCTAGCATTTGGATATTTTCAATAAAACAAGCACATTTTCAAAAATTATTTTGAAAGATATTTCCAAGAAAAAACTAATCATAATCATAAATGACAAGAAAGCTGCACTTTTATTTGTTGTGCTGGATGTATAATGTTTAATATAACAAGCTAGAAAACTCAGAAATATGCATAATTTAATACATCTTTATAGTCTGCAATAACTTCTACATCATATTGTTTATTATCCTGGTTTCTTTAAGTTGTATGTTCTCAGTCTGTGAGACTTTCAATAGTAGCAGGAACTCTCCCTCTTTTCCTTATACTAGTAGATTTGCAGAGAATCATGGTAGATTCTCAGTGAACATTTAATGGTTAATGGATGACCTGATGAATATTAAAATCCATAATATTTCTCCTTAAACTTGGCAAACCATATCACAAGACTGCTTCCACAGAGTCGGCTTCATAAAATCATTGCTAATTCAAGGAATAAAATTCATTGAAAATGTTATTAATTGCCTGATACGTTGTTCTTTTACTCAATTTAGATAGAAATCACAAATAGATAAAATACATCTCTTTTCAGCATTAACAGCTCTGAGGTGAATGCCAGCAGCCAGCAGCTGTTAGCGTTAGTGGCTCTCTAGCACTCTCTAGGCAGCTGGAACCAGCAGCTACTGGCAGTCCTCCAGGAAGTCTGCCAGTGGCCAAAGATGGTGGCTTTTGGTCACTCTCCATTACTCCACCATTCTGTGATTGCTAGCAACCTCAATGCTAGGAGCCCCAGCTGATGTCCACTTTCAGTGTCAGTAGACTTTGGTGTTACCAGCTGAGCCTGCTCTACATAAAAAGGCAATTACAAATAGTTACACTGTAGCATCTAGATGAGGCTTCATTAGGACTTCTGCTGCAGAAATAAGGCAGAACAGTGAATGAACTGCCCCACTAATTACAGAGGGAGATTGCTGCATAGAAGAAAACATGGGCCTCTGCATATGCAATGTCAAGTTTTCTGTTTAGCCATTCTTGTCATGAACCCTAAGGAGAGCAGCTATAGAGGGGCCGAGCCATCCTGAGAGGTTGTGGGGGAGAGTCATTTGGGATGGACCTATGACCAAAGCTTGTAGCAGTCAAAATATATATCTTCAAATTGGCAGTAGGCCTATGGATGTATGTATGGCATTCCATAAGGCCACTGGAGCAGCCACAGAGAAGAAAATAAGTAAATAAACAACAACAACAACAAAATACCCTTGGGGAACTTTGGGCCATCTGATGGAAAAGAGAGGTTTATAGCTAAAAGAATGACAGACTTAAAATGACTTGAAATATAGAGTCACTTCTTACAACTGACTCTTTTTCCTTCATTATATTCTACATTTGACTGACATTTCTGGCATGGCCTTTGTGAAAGTATGTCAAGTTTGCATAATATTCCATTCTCCTTGGTAGTTTCTCCTTTGCCCCCAGAACCTCTGCATGTGCAATGTCAAGTTTTCTTAGATGTGAGCTCTAAGTATCTTGTGAAACACATTAATTTAATGGAGAAAGCTAAAAAGAAAAAAATCTATGTTCAAATATAAATGAGTTCAAAGTGCAAATAGACAAATAGATATTTGAAATTAGGTAGCAGAAAATAGGTAATATGTACAAAGAAAAGAATTTGCTTCCAACACTACAAAAAATATATACAAAAGGAATTGTTTATCTTTATGGAATATAACTCCCAAGGTCATATTAATTCCCCAATACATGCCAATCCCATCACTGAGTTGTCATTTGCCATAAAGTGTATTAAAATAGCATTGTCCTGATTGTGTTTGTGTTTAGTCTTATGAATAGAAACTGTGCATTTACATATAATAAAAGGGTGATACAATTAATTTGTCAGCCAGCAAAAAGAAAGAATCTTTCTATTAGGGCTTGATATTTTTGTTTGCTTCTTAAAGATTATTAAGAGAATGACTACAATAAAGTCTATGGCAAGATTCTTGTTTGAAAATAAAATTGTATTATAAATGTTGTGTATTAACAAATTATTTCTATAGTGTTTTTTCTTACTGGGTATATGCCCGCATTCAATACAATGGAGTAGAAAAAGAATTCACAAAAAAGAGACTAGAGGTAAATGATCTAATTGTGGAAGCAGAGTTAATTTTATAATATAGTAGAGCTAAAACAAAATCAGATGGGGATCAAAAATATGGAAATGGAATCATAGTGAAACTAATAAAAGGTAGCATGCATAGTTGTGTAGGTAATTTTCCTGTGTGGCATTAAAACGAAGTGCAAAGCAAATGAAATAAAAAATCTATTCATGTGCTTATGGAATCATAAATTGCAATGACATTACAATGAAAACAACATGATTTTCCCAGTCAAAGCCAATTATGTTTAGCCAAAAAGAGTGAGGCAGAAAGCAATGGACATCATGAACACTGTCAGTCTACATCTTCATCTCTTTGGCAGTTAAATCAAGTTAATCTACTCTTTTACATAATTCTCATAAAAATGTTCTGGCTAAGGACAGAGAACAGTGAGTTCAAAACCATAAGAATATCTGTGCTCAGGGACTCTTTTAGAGGTTATTTGTCTTTTGTGTTTTTATTTGCCTGTTAGTTTTTATTACTATGCACTGTTTTAATACAGACACACTATTGTATCTGACAATTATTAAGTTATCTTCCTCCATTTAGCCTCAGATATACTGCTCATAAATATGATTTAATCCCAGGACTGAATTTATTACTTAATAAATGTTCTAAAATTCACACAAATAGGAATGATAATCACAGTATCAAGGGCATTGAGCTAGAAATTTTGAGACCTAGATTCTAGTTGTGTGAAGTTTCAATAACAAGGTGTATGACCCTGTTCAAGTAACTACAGTGGACTTGACTGGTACATTTGAAGCAGATAACCTTCAAGAACTCTACCAGGAACCATCTTGTGTGGCTGTATTAATAATAATAGCCTTTACAAAAGTGTTTTATTTTCAAGGTGTACTTTGAATCTCAAAAAAGTCCATTTATTGAAATAAAATTTTAAATGTATATTAAAATGAAAACTACTTGAAGTTACAAAAAGAACAAAAAAATTAAAACTGATTTATTTACAGTAGAAGACACGTGGTTAATAAGACTGTTTTAAAAAGACAACATATTTAGAAAGTACTTATTGAATGCCTATTGTGCTTCTCAGTGTGAACGCTTTGATTAACAAAAGAGATAGGTCATCAATATCTTCGGGGTCTGCATTCAAATATTCTAACAGCTGGAGGCAGAAGATACATTTTTTTAATTACACCTATACTGAACATGTACATTTTTTCTAGTCATTGGATCCTAAACAATACATTGTAGCAACGAATTACATAACATTTACCTTATATTAAGTACCACAAGTAATCTAGAGAAGATTTAAAGTATATTGGAAGATGTGTGTAGGCTGTACTACTACATGTAGTAGTAGTACATGCAAGTACTATGCCAGTTTATATGAGAAACTTCTGTGTCTGTACACAGGAACAACTTTATTTCCATTATGAAATTTCCAATTTAGTATCAAGGATTGTCTTTGATAAAGATCAGCCCTATCCAGATAGCACAATGCTAGAAGGTCCCTGATAGTCTATCAAATACAATTTTAGAAAGCTAAATTAAAGTAAATAATCAAGAAAATTATAAAAATTAGAGGGCTTTTTAGGGTTAGCAGAGTTGTGGTTTATTAGCACTTTGTATTTTCCTTCCTCTAGGACCTCCGAGTGCCCATGGAATCTTCATTTCAGGCTCGTTTGTTTCCCAGTCTCTCCATTAAGATCTAACACAGTAATGGCTTCATTCATAGCATCAGTGTAAGAACTGTTAACTTGGAGAGATCCTGCATTTCTGTGGAATGGACTGAAGGAGATGCCACAAAGGGAAGAGATTCATTTTGATGATGTGGATGCAATATACCTAGGACTCCTACAGCTTCCTCCCTTCCACCCAAAGGACAGTCTGCCCCTGCAGGAAAATTTAATCTTCCAGAAACAGAGATGCAGATCAGTCAACCACAAAATTCCTGCTCCAAAAGAAGGTCTCCTAAGCTGCTCCACTTGCATGTTCACTGTCCCAGAGCCTCAAATCACCGCTCAGAAAAACCATATGGACAGGGTGAGGAGGACCACCCCACCCCACCCCGGGCAGGCCCACCAGCCGACGGCTCGGCCCCACAGGCACCTCCAACAACAGCCCCACCCCCCACCCCCGGCCTCTGGCCTTTTGGCTGTGCAGCTACTTGGTTACACACTGCAGAGGCACAGGGGAACATAAAAGCCATTGTCCTGAGCAGCAGAAGTGAACAACAGAGAGAGGGCCTGGCTCAAGCTCCTTGATGAAAACTAGTCCACTGGAAAAGTGAAGGGAATCTCTGCAATAAAGGCACATCAGACTACCGTGATTGGTAAGTTGGAGAGACAGGGAGCTCAACTGATCATCAGCTCCCATTGGAACCTGGAATCTGCCTGAATCTCAAAGGTCTGGGACTAGCTTACTGAGACTCATTGACTTATTACTGCACACTGCTGCCCACATTGTCTACTGTGGCAGCAGAGCCATACCCTGAAGGAGGCCTTTCATTTTAAAAGGTGATAGATTAATAACTACCACAAATTGTCATTCTCTAAGATCTATTTGATTCTATGGTGTTGCTGATTTTATCACTTGGGCTAAGGTGTTGTGATTGATCTAAATAGTTGTCTTTCCTGGTATAATGAAAATGAGATAGTCTCACTGAGTCATTAGAGACTCCAAACCTAAAGACCAACTATATTTGGAAGACACCTCTGAGAAGCAATCATTCCATAAGGGTTTTAAATACATCAACAAAGACACTTACAATAAACAACTTCAAAATATCAACCCAGGAACTAAATCAAGGACAGTACCAAAAACAAAAATGAGAAGATATTTAAGCAAGGCACAAAGCCAGAATTCCACCCCACAAAAGGCAAATTATGGGGGAAATGAGGTGGAAAAGTCTAATAATCAACCACCTAGACACCCTAAACTGATAGCACAGGAAGGAACAAAGCAGATACATGAGGCTCTAGAAAAATTCAAAACAGAAATGATCTCCCAGATAACTACAGAGATGGTGAGCAGAGTGAAAGACATGATTAGAGGCTCTAGAACAGAAACTGATAAAAAAAAAAAAGATGAGCTCAGAAACATGCTGGAAGCCATGAATGGTCAACGTTAGAAAGAAATGAGAACCATGATCCCCCAACATAAGAAAGAAATGGAATCCATGAAACAGATTCAAACAGATATTCAGGAGATTAAAAACGCCACTGAAAGCATGCAGAGCAGACTAAGAGAATCTGAAGACAGAATATCAGATATAGAAGACAAGATCGTGGTGAAGGACCATGAAAACAGAGATTTCTTAAAAACAGTAAGGGACCATGAGGAATCAATTCAGCAGCTGCTAGATGATGCAAAGAAGAATAACATAAGACAGGCAGGAGTCCGCAAAAAAAACAGGAGAAAGTACAATTGACATAAAAAAACTGTTTACACAAGTAATAGTAGAAAAATTCCCTGACAGAGGTGGAGAATTGGACATACAGGTAAGTGAGGCATATAGAACTCCACCCAACCGTGATCAAAAAATCTATACCTAGACATATAATAGTCAAGATCCCAGAAACCCAACAGAAGAACAAAATCCTACAGGCAGTTAGAGAAAGGAAAAAAGTCACCTATAAAGGAAAGCCCATCGGAATCATGGCAGACTTCTCAACACAAACCCTCAAATCAAGGAGAGCCTGGGGTGAAGTATTTCAAGCCCTAAAAGAAAATAACTTCCAACCTAGACTGTTGTATCCTTCAAAATTATCATTCAAAATTGATGGAGATATTAGATACTTCCATGACAAAGAACACCTGAGAAATCTCATGAACACCAAACCAGCACTCCAAACAATTCTAAGCAATATCCTAGAAAAAGGCAACAAAGGTCACAACTCCATGAGCCTCAACAGAGGGAAGCCACCAGGCAAGGTAAGAAACTAAAGGGAAAGGGGGAAAAAGAAATAAGAGCCAACAACAGTAAAACATCAGGACAAGGATGAGTCAATATCAATTATAACTATCAATGTTAATGGCCTCAATTCACCAATCAAAAGAAGTAGACTGACAGAATGGATTAAGAAGTAAAATCCAGCAATATGCTGTATACAAGAAACACACCTAACTCAAAAAGAAATAAATAGACTGAAAGTAAAAGGATGGAAAATGGCTGTCCTTGTGACAGGAACCCAGAAAAAATAAGGGGTAGCAATATTATTTGCAGACAAAGTAGATTTCAAACCAAAACTAATTAAGAGAGACAAAGATGGTCACTACATTCTTGTGAAGGGAACAATCCAAGAGGAAGAGATGACAGTCCTAAATATATATGCACCAAATACGAATGCCCCCAACTATACAACAGAAATATTAATGGACATGAAAAACCAAATAAGCACTAATACAATTGTAGTGGGGGACCTCAATACCCCACTATCATAAATAGACAGATCATTTAGACAAAAAATTAACAACAAAATTCAAGAACTCAACCAAGCTATTGAACAAATGGACTTAATAGATATTTACAGAGTGTTCCACCCCACAAAATCAGAATACACATTCTTTTCAGCTGCACATGGGTCATTCTCCAAAATAGACCATATGCTAGCTCCTAGGACATGTCTAAATCAATGGAAAGGACCTGAAATTATACCCTCCATATATTATCAGACCATAGTGCAATAAAATTGGAGATCAATAACATGAGAAACTGCAAAACTCCCACAAACACCTGGAAATTGAATAACACCCTCCTGAACAACCAATGGTTCACAGAGGAAATTAAGAAGAAATCAGACAGTTTCTACAAGTAAATGATAATGCCAGTACAACATACAGGAATCTGTGGGACACAATGAAAGCAGTTCTATGTGGGAAATTCATACCAGTGAATGCCCATATTAGGAAAACAGAGAGAACTCAGATAAATAACCTAATACAGAACTTCAAACTCCTAGAAAAAGAAGAGAATAACAAACCCAAAGCTCACACAAGAGAAGAAATTATAAAGATCAGAGAAGAAATCAATGCAATGGAGACTAAGAGAACAATACAAAAAAATTAATGAATCAAAGGGTTGGTTTTTTGAAAGAATAAATAAAATTGATAAACCTTTAGCCAACCTTATCAAAAAAGGAAAGAAAAGGCTCAAGTCCATGCAATTAAGAATGAAAAGGGGGAAGTCACAACAGATCCAGCAGAAATCCAGAGTATTTTTCAATACCTACTTCAAGAACCTATACTCTAATAAAATGGAAAACACAGAAGAAATGGACAGATTCCTAGATACATATGAATTGTCAAAGTTAAATGAAAAAGATATAGAAATTCTAAATACCCCGGTTACAATGAGTGAAATTGAAAATATAATAAAAAGTTTACCAACAAAGAAAAGCCCAGGTCCTGATGGCATCACTGCTGAATTCTACAAGACATTTAAAGAAGAACTAAACCCATTACTCTTTAAACTCATCAAGGAAATTGAAAGGGAAGCAAGGCTTCCAAACTCATTCCTGGAAGCAATTGCTACTTTGATTCCAAAACCAGGGAAAGACCCAACCCAAAAAGAGAACTACAGGCTAATCTCCCTAATGAACATAGATGCAAAAATCCTCAACAAGATACTGGCAGACAGAATACAGAGGGTCATCAAGAAGGTCATACACCCTGACCAAGTCAGATTTATCCCAGGGATGCAAGGATGGTTCAATGTTCGTAAATCAATAAATGTAATACATTATATTAACAGAGTCAAGGACAAAAACCACATGATCATCTCAATAGATGAAGAAAAGGCATTTGACAAAATCCACACCTATTCATGATAAAAATGCTACAGAAAATTGGAGTAGAAGGTCTTTATCTCAACCTGATTAAGGCTATCTATGAAAAACCAACAGCCAACATCACACTAAATGGTCAAAAACTGAAAATTTTCACGCTAAAATCAGGAACAAGACAAGGATTACAACTATCACCACTCCTGTTCAATATAGTTCTGGAAACATTAACCACAGCAATTAGAAAAAAGAAAGAAAGAAAGAAAGAAAGAAAGAAAGAAAGAAAGAAAGAAAGAAAGAAAGAAAGAAAGAAAGGAAAGGAGGAAGTTAAACTGTCATTATTTGCTCATGATATGATACTCTACATAGAAGACCCAAAAAACTTGGCAAAAAGACTTCTAGACTTAATTGACAGATTCAGTAAAGTAGCTGGATATATGGTCAACACTCAAAAAACAATAGCCTTCTTATACACAGATACCAGACGCACTGAGAGAGAAATTAGGGAAACAATTCCTTTTACAGTAGCATCCAAAATAATGAAATATCTAGGAATCAAACTAACAAAGGAAGAAAAGACCTCTATACTGAAAACTACAGCACTCTGAATAAGGAGATAGAGGAGGATATCAGAAAATGGAAAGACATCCCTTGTTCGTGGGTAGGAAGTATCAGTATAGTGAAAATGTCCATACTTCCAAAATTGCTATATATATTTAATGCAATGCCAATTGAAATTCCAACGATATACTTCACAGAACTGGAGAAAACAATCCAAAAATTAATTTGGAACCAGAAGAGACCTAGAATAGCAAAAACAATTCTGGGCAACAGAGACATGGCTGGGGGTATCACAATACGCAACTTGAACCTATACTACAAAGCTACTGTGATAAAACAGCATGGTACTGGCAAAGAAACAGACCCAAGGATCAGTGGAATAGATTAGAAGATGCAGAAACAACTTCAGACCTACTCAGCCACCTCATCTTTGACAAAGGAGCCAACCACCCTCATTGGAAGAAAGATAGCCTATTTAATAAATAGTGTTGGAAAAACTGGATTTCAACCTGCCAGAGATTAAAACTAGACCCATATCTATCACCATGTACTAAACTAAGATCGAAGTGGATTAAAGATCTAAATATTAAGACAGAAACACTAAACTTGCTGGAAGATAAGTTAGGTAGAACTCTTGAAGACATCAGCATAGGAAATGACTTTATGAACAAAACCTCAATAGCATGGAACTAGCAGAAAGAATCAACAACTGGGATCTCATCTTATTAAAAAGCTTCTGCACTGCAAGAGAGAGTACCAGCAGAGCTAATAGACAACCTACCTAATGGGAAAAAAATTTTAGCAGCTGTAACTCAGACAAAGGGCTACTATCTCAAATCTATAAAGAACTGAAAAAAATCAAAGCCCCCAAATTGAAAGACCCCATTCAAAAATGGGCATCTGAAATGAACAGACTTTTCTCAGACAAAGAAGTAAAAGCATCAAATAAACACATGAAAAAATGATCAACATCACTGGTCATTTGAGAGATGCAGATGAAAACAACACTGAGATTCCACCTCACCCCAGAAAGAGTGGTTGCTGTCAAGAAATCAACCAATAACAAATGCTGGCAGGCATGTGGAGAGAAAGGAACCCTTCTCCATTGTTGGTGGGAGTGCAGACTGGTGCAACCACTATGGAAATCAGTGTGGAGATACCTCTAAGAACTAGTGCTAGAGGTCCCATTTGACCCAGCTATTCCCCTGCTGGCTATTTTCCCAAAAGAATTGAAAGAATCATACCACAGAGATACATGTGCACCTATGTTTATAACGGCACAGTTTATAATAGCTAAAGATTGGAAACAGGCCAAGTGCCCATCAACTGGAAACTGGATAAAGAAGATGTGGTTTTTTTTATGAAATGGGGTACTACTCAGCCATAAAGAATGAGAAACTAGAGTCATTTATAGCTAAATGGATGCATATTGAGGCCATACTCTTCAGTGAAATAAGACATACGTGTAAATACCAAATAGTTTCTCTAGTGTGAGAAACTGAGAGTGTAACTAAGGATTAAAAGGATTAATAACTAACAATTGATACTTTGAAATAGGAAAAGGTCCAAAGGGGTAGGGGTGGTGGGAGGAGATGGGGAAAGGGAAGAATGGAAAGGAAAAATTATGAGAAAAGAAAAAAAAATGGAAACGAAGTATGTACATAGGGAAGGGTGGAAGAGTTAAGGGTGCACATGTAATGGGGAAAAAATAAGAACCAAGATACATCATGTACAGTTACAAGCACCCAATGATAAATGTAAACATATTGTATACCTAAAATTTACCAATAAAAGAATTTAAGCAAAAAAAACCAAACAAAAACAATATGGAGATAGAGCCACCTGTGTCTACCAACTCTAGAAAGCAGTTTCCTGCTACCACTCACCCTCCTGGACCCTCCTGCCCTGCAGTGACTGAAATACCATTGATGATGATCAGCGAGGGGGTGGAAGAACAAGTCCATTCCATCCAAGGCAACTCCTCTGCACACCCTATGAACTAAGTTTAGAGGAAATCATGTATTGTGAGAAAAATGGAAAAGATGAAGAACAAGCAGGAAGAAAAGAAGGCCCAGAATTCTGAAATGAGAATAAAGTGAGCCCAGGAATATGACACCAGCTTTCCCAACTGGGAGTTTGCCCGATGATTAAAGAATTCCGGGCTACTCTGGAACACCATCCACTTACTGTGACTGCTCCTATAGAAGAACATAGGATCTGTGTTTGTGTTAGGAAATGCCCACTAAATAAACAAGAATTGGCCAGAAAAGAAATTGATGTGATTTCCATTCCAAGCAAGTGTCTCTTCTTGGTGCATGAATCCAAATTAGAAGTGGACTTAACAAAGTATCTGGAGAACCAAACATTCTGTTTTGATTTTGCATTTGATGAAACAGCTTCAAATGAAGTTGTCTACAGGTTCACAGAAAGGCCACTGCTACAGACAATTTTAGAAGGAGGAAAAGCAACTTGTTTTGATATGAGTAGACAGGAAGTGGAAAGACTCACACTATGGTTGGAGACCTGGCTGGCAAAGGGCAGGATGCATCCAAAGGGATCTATGCCATGGCCTCTCAGGATGTTTTCCTCCTGAAGAATCAGCCCCGCTACTGGAACCTGGGCCTGGTAGTTTATGTAACATTCTTTGAGATCCACAATGGGAAGCTGTTTGACCTACTTAACAAGAAGGCCAAGCTGTGTGTGCTGGAGCATGGCAAGCAACAGGTGCACGTGGTGGGGCTGCAGGAGCACCTGGTCAACTCTGCGGAGGACATCATAAAGATGATCGACATGGGCAGTGCCTGCAGGACCTCAGGACAGACATTTGCCAACTCCAACTCCTCCTGCTCCTATGCCTGCTTCCAGATTCTTCTTTGAACCAAAGGAAAGATGCATGGCAAGTTCTCCTTGGTGGATCTGGCAGGAAATGAGCAAGGTGCACATATCTCTACTGCTGACCGGCAGACCCGTATGGAGGGTGAAGAAATCAACAAGAGTCTTCTGGCCCTAAAGGAATGCATCAGGGCCCTGGGCAAGAACAAGGCTCAAACCCCATTCCTTGAGAGCAAGCTGACTCAGGTGCTGAGGGACTCCTTCATCTGGGAGAACTCAAGAACATGCAAGATTTCCATGATCTCACCAGGCATTTGCACCTGTGAATATACTTTAAACACACTCAGATATGCAGAGTCAAGAACTGAGCCCCCACAATGGGCCCAGTGGAGAGCAGCCAATGCAGATGGAAATAGAAGAAATAGAAGCTAGCTCTACCGGGGCCCTGATGGCACACAACTTCTCCAAGGAGGATGATGACTTGTCTTCCTAGATGTCTAGCTTTAAAGAAGCTATGACTCAGATCAGAGAGCTAGAGGAGAGGGCTGTGGAAGAGCTCAAGAAGATCATACAAGGACCAGGCTGGCTTGAGCTCTCCAAGATGACTGAGCAGCCAGAATATGACCTGGAGACTTTTGTAAACAAAGTTGAATCTGCCCTGGACCAGCAAGCCAAGCACTTCACAGCCCTGCAAGATGTCAACAAGACCTTGCGCCTGGCCATACAGCTGGAAGAGTAGGGCAGGCAAGCAAACAAATAAGCAGCAAGAAATGGCCCCAGTGACAACTGCAAATAAAGATCTGTTTGGTTTTACCCCCTGTGTCTTTCCCTCTGGCCCCTCCCCAGCGAACTTTGGGCACCTGGCAGGCTGGTCAGGTTCTGAGCTGGGATGGGTTTTGGTAAATGCCAAGTGTGGGAGCACCTAGGACAGGGAATCCTACTTTCCTTTTCCTCAATTGGGAGCAAGAGGGAGGAGCTTTCAGTTGCGCTGTGAATTGCCCTGCTCTTCCTTGAGAGAGCATTGTTTCCCTGGGGCAGGGTTCTGCCCACATGGACCGGCTGCTGGTGGCCTCTCCAGGATTGTCCTGGCACTGCAGGAGGAGGAGGAGGTGCTTCTAGGCCAGCTCAGGTCTGCCATGCATACCCTTGGTCCATGCACTTGTGTGTTTTGTATTTTAAAAAAAAAGGTTTTGGATCTTCCTCCTTCCTTGCAGTTTCTGATGCTCAAGTGGATTCCTAGTATATTTTTATGTATTTATGACTGTGTTTAACAATAAAGCAAGAGAAAAAAAAGAAAATTATAAAAGTTAAACTGACAGAACCAAAATCTCTCAAATGTACGGAGACAAAAGAGAGACACAGAGACACACTTTTACTTACCCATCTACCCTACTACTCTAGTGCTGTCTATCTAGCACACTTTGGGAACCAGTGGTGTGAACCAAAGACTTCAGTAGCTAAGGATTATTTAGATAAGGAAACCTAAAAAATATTAAAGCTGAGTTTGGGGCACTACGGAGTACTGTAAAGTTAAATAGCATACGCTGTTATTTCCTTTTGCAAAGAATGATTTAGAAATCCCTATAAACTAGAATTCATTCCTCACCTCTTCCTTACTCACTGTGCTATTCAAAGTGGAAAATAAACCTAATAGAATATTTCTGAGTTCTTTCATCTGCATAATTCTCTGTCTCTGACCCAGTAAATTCTAATTAGTCACATCTGTCTATCCAGGTGTTGCTTTTAAACACAATACCTTCCCACATTTAATTTCTCTTTTTTAGAATAGAAAATATGCTGTTTTAAAAAAATTTTGTTTCTTTGGCATTTCCACCTTTGTTTCAAATGGAAACCTCTTCCATTACGGAAGGGAAATATTAGGACTAAATAATTGCAAAGAAAACTAATGGCCAGCAGTATGCAAATATGGCAACATAAGTGCCACAATATTATATATATATATATATATATATATATATATATATATATATATATATATTCCTCAGCAACTTTTTTTACCCCAGTAACCAGTTTCCTAAGTGCTGTAGCAAATTTATTGTAGCGACTACAAACAAAATGAAGGTTGCGTATTTCTAGGCATTAACGTGTGGCCTTCTCTGTTTAATCATTCCTTATTTTACCATTAGTTAAAATTCAAATAATGGAGAAATTCAGTGAAATATTATATTATATTATAGCAGTGTTTCTTGAACTTTATATTACCTTTAGGTTTCTCTTGTTCAGATTGTATATATGTTTATGCACACAAGTAGATATACAGGTGATGAAATATAAAAACAGTTACAGAAAAGTAAAAAAAGTTTTAAGGTACAACTCTAATTAAATGTTAATGGACAAAAGGAAAGAACTGGACTCTAATCTGTGATTTGCTAGTAGTGAAGTAATTAACTTGGACAGATTTATGTTTAATTTAATATTCATAATCACAGTTGCTCCAATTATAAATGGAACTAGGAGTGCTTCTAAATTATGATTTTTTTCAAACAGTTAAAAACTTGACTCAGGAAAATAAATATATGATTGACTGTCATTAATTTATTAATTTAGTGAAAAAATAAGTAAATATTAAGGTGAATTTGAAGAATAGAAACAGATAATCTAAAATACCGAATAAATTTGCTAATAGAGACATATTATATAGGGCAATATCCTATATAATAATAAAATTTAATGTTTGGGATAACATTTTTTTGAATAAAAATCAATTCTTATCTCCAGGCCAAAATTAATTGACATTATTCAGGACAGAATTATTTGGGTTCTTTCAATAACCTATAACTTAACTTGCGTTCATGCAGAGCTGGTAGCATTGAATTCTTTTAACATTATTATCAAGATGGTTTTCATAAAGGCATATTCAAACTGGATATTGTTGTGTCTCTGACAGCATTCTCACCTATGGGTATTGTGATGGTTGACTGATTGTATCAACCAGAGTCAGAAACACCCAACTAAATTGGGTCAGCATAGTTCTGGGTGTGGAAGACCCACCCTAGGGAGGCTTATAACCAGAACGCTATAAAAAAGAAATGAAGAAGGAAGACTTACTTCTGTTTCTTCAGAGGAACTCCGGCCTTTGCCCTCACCTTGTACCTCATCTGGCTTTCAACTCAGGCACTTCTGCCTTCCTTCGCAGACCCTGCAACCTCCTGATATGGATTCACATGGGACTCTACACTGACCTGCAAACCTTTGACTGGATCCTTCAGATCCCCACTGTGCAGACAGATCTTTTGCAGTCTTCCTCACCTGACTCTGTGGGTGGCATTATAAGCCTATCTTGTTAATAATTACATATTGTATATCTTGCATGAAATCTGTTTCTCTGGTAAGCATGACTGAAAGAGGTGTCATATCCCAGTGCTATTCTGGTATGTCCATTCTCTCACTTTCCTAATTTCACAGAAATGTGAAAATATTCAACCCAGTTTTGCCATTTTTAATATTTTAAGTCATATTTTATTATGTCAAACTTCTAATAAGTCATTTTTATTTTATTATAAATATATTTAAATCTTATATGTAATACTTTTAGGTGCTACCATATTTTACATCCTAAACTCTACATTTGTATCATGATGTCATCATTTTCAAAGATCATATAGCATATTTCAGTTTTAAGAAAGATTAATGATCATGGATTACAACTCTATCATTTTATAGACAGAAAGCATATAATGTTAAACAAATTCAATGCTACCAGTTCTACATGAACGCAAGTTAGGTTCTAGGTTATTGAAAGAAGGCAAATAATTCTTTCCTCAATAATGTCAATTAATTTTGGCTTGTAGATATGATTGATGTATACAAAGTGCTATGTACCTTTGAAGTGATTCTAAACACTTGCATTGTTGGCTACATGACTGACATTTTTGAAGTAATAAGAACTTGGATGATAAATGTAAATGTATTGTATACCTAAAATGTACCAATAAAAGAATTTAAGAAAAAAAAAAAGAACTTGGAAATCTTTCCCTCCTCTGGAAATATGACATCATATCTTATCAGACTGCATAGGTAAACTATTGGTCTCAAGTTCTGGACTTCAAAATAGAAATAAATTCAGGAGCATGACAGACATTTGAGAGTTCAGGCTATGAAGGGGTCACATTCTGTTGGTCTTCGAGCTAAGGCATGAAGCCTTGCCTACCACCTTTAGTACTGCACTCTATCATCAAGGAACATTTTGTGTGTCCTACACATCTCTGCTCTGTTGGTCAAGCCGGTCTCTCCCAAGGAGAACCATATGTATGAAGGAGCACCTCAGACTTTACACGTTGTGCAGACATCTGCTTCCCTCTTAAGCAGCTAAACTAAAATTATTAAATATTGGAACTCACTTGCTATGTATCTCATCTATTGAGTGTATTCCTAAGCAGTTTGTTCTCAGTAATCTCCCTGTGTTCAAGCATTGTAAAACAAAATTTAAAAATCTTACTATAGCAATAAACCATGTTATTTGTGAAGTCATACTTTGATCATCTTTTTATTGTAATTATATAAAAATGAAAAGACACATTTAAAAATGAATGAGTCATAAGAACAAGTAGTTAAGAATAAATCTCTGGAGTGCTCAGTTGCATCAAGAGAGGCAAACCACTTTGATTGCATTTCAGTATAGCCAGATCTATGCTTCGTAATTTTTGCAAAGTCCCAAACTCTGCACTTTAAATACACAGCAGAAAGGAGTTCTTCCCAACAATTTTACAGAAAGGATGCTACACTTAATTAGAGGCTTGGCACTGTGCAGCTTTCTGATTTTTAGTTTTTCTTATGCCATTGTAAATTCATGCAAAAATCGGGGATTTTTTTGCCAAGTGTTAAAAATTTTGTTATTGTTATCATGTCTAGTGTTCACTATGAATTTTTGGTTTTATAAAATGCACACAAATTTACCTATGTAAATATTTTACACATATTCCTTGGGGGAAAGGACATGTTGATCTGTGCAGAGAGAGATTTATTACTTAGGAGTGCCTTTAGCTAAAAATAACAGCAAATCTGACTCATGGAGTCAGGAACAATATACGTTCATTTGCTTCATATAACAAGTGGTCAAAGTTTAAAATATTCACTGTGTACATCTCAATGATCCCACAAAGGAACCCATCTTCCTGTCTTTCTGTTTTATCTTATGTTATCCTTAAGCTGTAACTATCTTCCTTAACATCACAATATCAAAGGTATGCATGATGTAAACAATATCATGCCTGAATTTGTAGGAAGAGGAATAAAGAGAGTAGAGAGAAAAAGTTGACTGAGTCAAGAAATCAAAAAATATAAGCAAAAGTCCCCAGTATTCTTTCATTCTCACCTTATAGTCATTACTACGTATCATTAGTCACTCATTACTACAGGGACTGGAAATGTATGTTTCTGGAATAGATTCATTTTCTGCTTTAAGAAAAACAAAGTCAAGCTAGCAAGAAAAAAGTGGAATATTAATATTATCAAATTTACTTGCAACAGTATTTAACTCTTTAGCTACTTCAGCCAAATTTAAGATGAGAGATTGTTACCCTCAAATACACAGGATAATAGGATGAATATATTGCAGAGTAATATATTTAGAGACTGTATCATTTCAAATGAGTTAAATAAGATGCCATCCTGTTACCTGGAACAATATGGATGGATCTCAAGATCCTAATATTAAATGAAATAACCAAGCACAGAGAGGCAAGTATCATATGATTTCACTCATATTTGGAATCTAAAATCTTGTTGAGCTCCTAGACTATAGATAAAAATAACAATTGCCAAAGATCAGGGAGAGGAGGGAAAAGAGAGAATAGGATGAAATTGCTCAATAAGTGCAAAGTCTCAGCCAAAGAGGAAAAATTTCTGAAGTCCTATTAGAAGGGAATTATAGCAAGAAGAGAACGTTTTGAATGTTCTCATTACAAAGAAATAATACATGTTCCACATAACAGATAACCTAAGAATGCTGAGTTGTCAAATACACAATGTATAAATGTAGCAGACACCATTTTATACCCCACAAGGATATACAGTTATCATCTGTCTAAAGAAAATTAAATTGTGAATTTTTTTAATCTATCAAGTTGATTTGTTTTTTATTTCTTATGCATGTGATGAGTGCTTCTAGGAAAAAGGAGTACAGGATTGTACTGTTTATTGTGTCTCAGCAATTCTGTGGGTCTTTATATATTTTATCATATTGTGTCTTTATAACAAACTTATGATATTAAGGAGATGAATAGACTATGAGACTCAGAAGATGGTATTATTTGTTCTTCAAAATCTGTCTCTGACTTCATGACCCATGATCCAAAATCTTTCCTACATCCTCACATGTCAAATGTCATGCTTATTGGCCAACAAAGAAATCAACAAAAACAGAGGAATATTGTGATGATTTATTCAATCACAAGACTAGTAGTTGATGTTTTATCATCCTTTGCTATGTTAATAACTTTAGAGAGAAAATTTGTACAAAAACTAGGGAAAAAGATGGTCAAGCTGAGTTCAGTTAACTTAGTGATCAGAAACAAGCTTTAGAAAGTTTATGAACTTTAGCTACCCATATAACCTCAAGCATCTAAATACTTCAGAACATTGGAGAATGTGGTTGCTCTACCATTGGTACTCGGGAGAGACAATGTTAAAATTTTGTTCTTATTGTTTTATGTTTGCAAAAATACAGTAATTTGTCAAACCAATAGTATCAATAGTTTGTTGTTATATCTTTGTACAGCAATGAGTAGAAAATTGTTCTCATTCAGCATAATTTCCCTATCACTTTTGGAAACCATAAGCCTGTTATGTAGAAATACAACTCATAGCAACTGCCAAAATATATGGATGCATGTGTTGTGTGTGTGTGTATGTGTGTATGTGTGTATGTGTGGGGGGGGGATATGAGTGATATATTGTGTATATAACTCTCATATGTCTGTGCAGCTGTGATGATTGAGTAACATACCACTTGGCATGTGGAAGTGTATAAAAGTAGTTGAGTACCTTTCTTTAGAATACTAATTACTGATAAAACATGATTACCATATTTTGAAACCCGTGTTGAAGTTTAGCATGCCAGATTTACAACAAACAAAACAAACAAGCAAGCAAAAACCAATATTTTTTTCCTTTCATTTTGTTACTACTGAGTAGGCATCAAAATTTCAGTAAAATGTTGTGTGACAAATTGAGCACATTTTTGTGAAAATGATGACACATAACAAACTTGAGGCTTTTATAAAATTAAATTAACTAATACATTCAAAGAATTTAGCATATTATATTTGATAAAGAACTAAATAAAATCACACATATTTCATGATAACATTAAAAAAAATGTTTTGAGACTTTCGTATGACTTGGACTACAGATTTAGTTAGAAAACCTGGAAGACCATTGTACCTTCATAGACTTTTGGACAGCATGCTCATGATCAAGCTATGTGTTTTTCTTAGTCATCCTGGCCACAAAACATTTCCTTTTGTCAGAGGGGTGGCACACTCCTGAAATCCCAGCACTTGGGATGCTGAGACAGGAGGATCACCAGGAGTTCTAAGCCAGCCTGGGGTACAAAGTGAGTTCAAAATCAGCCTGGACTATGCAGCAAGACCCTGTCTAAACAAATTCTTTTTCATTTTCTTCAGACTTGAACTCTAGATCCTGGGAAAATGGAGTTCACTGTCAAGAACTGAATTGGCTGATATTTTACTTAGTTTTAAAGCTAACATTTAATTTCATGAATGTTAGTAGACAACATAAAATGTCTGGATTAATAATGAAGGTTAGTCATCATTCTTTAGCAATTTTGAGTCAATTTACCATGCCCTAATTCTTACAGAGTGACATAAGGAGGGTCAGATACAGACTGAGTTTCATATCAAAAATTAATACTATGCTTTAAAACTATTATCTTTTATAATGGGTACTAAATATTACTAACTTGTACTACAAAGGGAAACATTTAGTTTTATGATAAAATTTTCAACAAACAAGAAAATAATCCTGTATTAAATAAAAATCTATGGAAACTTATACTCAACATATCTAATGATTAAAACTAAGTATCTTTGGGATAAGGATTTAGCTCAGTGGCACTGAGCCTGCCTGGCAAGTGCAAGGTCTTGACTTCAAGTCCGGGTACCAAACAAAACAAAGCAAAACAGAACTAAGTATCTTTTTCTAAAATGAGCCTTTCTGGCGGATGTGCTAGAAGCCCTACTCACAGTAGCAGAAGACAAATAAAAGCCATTTTTATTGTAAAGTAAGGAGTTAAATTGTTATTATTGATGCATGCCTTGATTGTCTACATAGAAAGTCTAATGAAATTTATAAGAAAATGGCACAAAAATAATAAGTATTTTAGCAAGATTGTAACATATTAATTATAATATACGCTGTAACAAATAATTGCAAAATAAAATTTGAAAAATAGATACTGTGTACACATAGAAAAAATAAAAGAAACACTCAAATTAATCTGACAAAGAGGTATAAAAATAATATCCTGTAAAAGATAAAATCTTACTGGGATAAAGTAAAGAAGATATAAATAAATGGCAAGACATTTTTAGATATGAAAATTATAAAAATCCTAAGAAGTAAATTATCTACACATTAGTATTTGGAAACAATGTTATCATAAACAAAACATCAATATTTTTGTAGCACAAGGCAAGTTTTTATAAAATAAAAATATATGTTAGAATAGCCAATAAGTAAAAGAAGAAGAACTAAGTCCCTAGGTAGCAAATGTTACCTCATCTCAGGATTCATTATGGAACTACAATAATCAAGTAGAACAGACATTAAGATAGGTAAAAAAAATAGATGGAACATATCAGAGAGTGTAAAAAGAGACATATACAGGCAACTGATTTTTTTAAAAAGGCATATTCAGTATAGAAAGTTTAGTCTTATTAGCAAATGGTACAGCAACAATTAAATATGCAAGTAAAAAATTAAATGTGCTTTGATCTGTACTTCATATCACTTGAATGACTTCAAGATATAAAATAGGAGAAAATGTTAAATCTAAAACTATACAAATTATAGAAGAAACATATACTATAATCACTTTTTATTAATTATATTGGTACATTTAAGGTATACAATATAATGACATTCATCATTGGGAATTTGCACCTTTACACAATCCATCTTGGTTCTTATTTTTTCCCCATTCACCTGCCCTCCCTTCAACCCCTCCATCCCTCCCTATTTACAAAGACTTTGATTCCATTTTTTCTTTTTCTCATATTAATTCCATTCCCTTCTTTCCTTTCCCCTACTCCTCTCATTTTCTCTTCTGCTTTGCCCCTTTTCTTCCTAGTTCACATTATCTATTACACCCTTTTAGTCCTTGTTTACACTTTCAGTTTCTCACACTAGATAAACTATTTGGTATTTACACACGTATATCCTATTTATTTCACTTAAGAGTATCGCCTCAATGTGCATCCACTTAGCTATAAATGTCTCTAGTCTCTTGTTCTTTATGGCTGAGTAATGCTCCATTTTATTAAAAAAAAAAACAAAAAAAAAAAACACATTTTCTTTATCCAGTCTCCAGTTGATGGGAAATTGGGTTGTTTCCAAGTTTTAGCTATCATGAATTGTGCTGCTATGGACATGGGTGCACATATATCACTGTGGTATGATTCTTTTAATTTTGGGGGGAAGATACCCAGCAGAGAAATAGCTGGGTCAAATGGGATTTCCAGTCCTAGTTCCATGATGTATCTCCATACTGATTTCTACAGTGGTGGCACCAGCATAGACTATAATCTTTGGGATTGGTTTTAAGTAGATACATTTCAGATACAATCCTAAAAAAACAGATCAATAAACTGACAAACGGACTTATACAAATTCACAAAAAAGGTCAGTTCTTTAGAAGATAATGAATGTTGTGAGAATAAAAAGCCACAAACTGAGGAAAAATACTTGCAAAATATTGGTTTGATAAAATACCTGTATCCCAATTATATAAAGAACTCTCAAAACTCAAATAATAAATTAAAGTAGGCAAAACATTTGAACAGTCATTCCTCTGAAGCAGATATATGGGTAGGAAATGTGCACATAAAAAGTGCTTAACATTGTCTGGCTTTAGGAAAACAAAAATTAACACTACAATAGAATATCACTATGTCTATCAGAATTACTAAAATTAAAACCAAGTTTTGTCAGTAATGTAGAATTGGAATACTCCAATATTAATATGGAATATGAGATGGTAAAATTATTTAGGAAAATACTTGAAAGTTTGATGAAATTTACATATGTCTTCTTTATGAACTAGCCATTCAACTCCTAGGTCTTTAACTATTTAAAAAAAAGGAGAGTACAATATATATGCATATCGGTATTCATTGTTGCCTTATTTGCAATAGCTAAAAAAACAGAGATAACTAAAATATCTATTAACATCTGAATGATTGAACCAATTGGGTAGATCTAGCCAATGAATTACTAGTGGAGAATAGAAAGGGGTGAACTATTAATATATGCAGTTGTGTGGAGGAGACACAAAATATCATAATGAGTAAAAAAAATAATATATGCTATGCAATTCCACTGACAGTTTTAGAGAATCAACTTAAGCTACAATGATTGAAAGCACATTAGGAGTTGTCTAGGCACAGTGTGCCAGATGTGAGAAAGGGACAGGAAGAAACCACTAGAGGTGATAGCTATCTTTCATGACTCGACATGGTTACACTTTCGTGAATGTATACACATGTCAAAATACAGCAAGCTGAACACTGTAAATGTGTGCTGCTTATTGTATATTAATTATTTGTAATCTGTTTAATATAAACTAGAAAATTCCTTTCCTTTTCTACTTTTCTATTTCCAACCAGTTATGCTCCTTGGCAGAATTTATAAATCCAGCTAGCAAAATATTCAAGAAGTATAACTTGTAAGGTTTCAGAATTGCTATATAAGAGATTTAGAAGCTTAGATTCACTGCTGGAAACAATGTGTAACTACTAGCACAAATCATCTGTTTACTCACACTTCTCCTTTGTATATATTTGAACTACCATACCAAAAAAATCATGATTCCACCTAACAAAATACAATGTCACTTTGACAAACAAATATGTCCTCAATTTCATTGAAAAAATAAAAGACACCATGTCTTAGCAGTTAAAGTATCCATCATTTTAAAATATTCATTTCTATCTTTGTTTAGTCTTAGGCCCCTCAGAATTTCTCAGAGAAAAGTAGAATCATATCCAACAGGACTACCCATGGAGAATATTAACAATGTTAGTATTTTGGGAGGACCTTCGAGTTTCCCATCCATAATAATCCTATTTTCTGGTTTCTTCTTTATTGGGCTACTCATTCTTAGCAGTTTGCTACAATTTTGTTTGTATTCTATCTGAACTGGTTTCATAACAGGCAATTGTGGAACCAGGCTCGTGTCTTCAGCTGGGGCTATGACAAATTCTATTGCTTTATTAATTTTCTCATATGGTAGTTATATATGGAAGGCAGTAACTCTAAGTAAATTCTGTCAGTAAATTCACTATTCCTATTAATAATACCCACAATGATAGGGACCATACAAGAATTACACTAAAAAAAACCAACAAAGTGACAACTCCAAAATTGTCTTACACATCACATTTTACACAAAATTATTACACAAATTCTAGAAGTTTAAGGAAGAATATAAAATGCATTTTCATATGTACACAGGGATATCATGTATATAGGGGCTTACATTTACTTGAGCTGCCTCCAAGTCAGAACTCAAAGAGGCAAGGAAGAATTCATTCCAGTTTCAAATGGAGGTCAAATAATTGTGTTGTAAGAATAATTCATTTATGAATAGTAGGTTGAAGCATTGGATATAAGTTCTTTAAAGTTGCGTCTAAATTTGGAAACTAACTCAGTTAAAATAAATAGCTTTTATTTTATATTGTTATATAAACATGGGAGATAGTTGTGAATTAGTATACTGAACTTATGCCAACATTTGTGAGTCCTCAAATTCTTAGCCATATATTGATATCACAATAGTGTCTGTATGGAGAATTTTGGTTGTTAGTATCCTCCATGGGTAGTCCTGTTGGCTATGATTCTACTTTTCTCTGAGAAACTCCAAGAGCCCTAAGACTAAACAAAGATAGAAATGAATATTTTATAATGATGGATATTTTAACTGCTAAGACTTGGTATCTTAGAGTTCCTTTGCTATTAGTGTTCAATTAACACATTTAAATGGGTAGGGATCATTTTTCTCAAGATAAATAATCTTAATTCATATTTTCTTCAGTCTTCCTGCAAAAGCCCTCCAAATATATAAAGAAATTAAGCTAAATGATAGTAATTCACCTTTCAAAGCTCACACTGGACAAAAGAAATGTTTGTGTATATTGGTAATATATTTCTTCCAGTATTAGAGAAAACTAAGCACTAGATTGAGAAAGAGGAAAATTTAGGCATAAATAACATCTTGAACTATATGAATGCAACAAAGTTATCAGAAACAAAATGGAAGTATGGAAATGTTCTGAATCTCATTTTAATTTCTCCCCTTTCAGCTATTTTTCTTCCTTATTTGCCCTTATGTATCCTAGTTAAATAAAAAGAACATTTGACTGTTTTATGTTCATTTTATTAGGACTTTTCCTCATAAATACTATGCCACAGTTAGCTTTGCAGCAAAGGAACATTTTGATTGTTAACTATTTTTAAAGTAGTGTTTTTATGATTTTCATGGTTTGCTGGTGGGTATGTATTAGGGCAATGGAAGAAAATAAATTTATTTGAGAAAGCATTTCTATGTTTAGTAAGTTTTTATAACTCCATTTAGTTATTTGTAAACCACTCCATATGTTGTCATTTTAAGTAAAAACATCATTGTATACTGATTCTACTGAATTCCTTTTGTTTCATCTAAGAGAACAACATTATTTAAGCAAAGGTCAGTTGGAGAGGACCAGAACAAAAAAAATTTGTCATGTTTGTGAAATTTCACATGTGTGGAATTACTACTCATTCTGCTTCTCTTAATCTTTATTCCCACCCTGACACCCACACAGGTACACACAGACACACAGACACACACACACACACAAACCAGCACAAAAGTAAATAATTTAGTTGATACAGCATGAAAACAACAGTTGAATGTTCCTATTATTCAACAATTTCCAAATTAGTAGGTTAATAAATATAGTGAACATTATTCTTTTCCTAATTGGAATGTGGACATACAATGTCAGCCAAATAACTCACTGAAAAATGAGATTAGAGATAAGGGATGAGAAAAAGTCCAAATATTAAATCAGCAACCCCTCCTATTAGAGGGATTTTATTTGTTATCCACTCTGCCCTCCCATTTTCCAGTCTGTTCCCTAAGATGTTCCTTGCCCTCGACACCATGCTCCTCAGGGTCACACTGTCCTGAGAAATTTCACTTTCATTCAAGCCAATGGCTTTGAGACTAAAGTGCTCCTCCCCCTACATATGAATATTTTTAGAAAACAAAAGAAGAAGGCAGAGGAAAAAGCTTAACTTACAAAAGAAGTATTCTGCGTCCTTCCCCACACATATTATAGTTTAGAATGGGGACTCAGAATATTTGAATAATGTAGTACTTGAATAAGATGGGAGCAACAATTCATGATGTCCCCTTTCCTTCCGTGTACAGAGAAAATTCCATCTAGGACAAAAGAGTCATTTCAGAAGTCTCTCCTGGATCTTTGGTATTTGATGAGAACTCCCTCCTCCTCCTCAACTTCGCTGGCATCTGGGCTATCAACAGAGAGAAAGCACAGGAAGTTTTCCTTCAGAGACGATCCTTGCTCAGGCATCATTCCTTTTGCCTTCCTCTCCTGAACATCCTTTGCTGAAATCACAGAAGAAAAATACTGCATTTGCTCTTATCCCTATCAGAAATATAAGTGACTGCCTGTGTTTGAAATTAGAAGGCAAACCACTTTTTCAAGACTACAGAAGAAAACAATTAACAATGATGTTTTAGTTTACAAATCTACATTTCGTTTTTATTAAATAAAACATTCTGCACATCTGACTTTTTTAAAGTTAACATTTTTAGCACACACAATAAAGAGTTAGTATAGGTATTTTGGAGACTTCTGCTTCAATCATTAACAAATAAATAGATTTTTTCCCAATATTCCAAACTCTCATTTTATATAAATAATGCTTTGAAAAAAATTCTATATTCTTATTCGACTATGTCTTGATGGAAGTCTTGATTGAAGAAGTGTCAATAGATCCCACAAATCAACTAAGAGCCTCAGTACCTGCCTTGCTGCTCAAAGGGCAATTATGAAGTCATTGCATGCCCTTGCCAAAGTAGAAAACTCTAAGAAAAATTTTCACTTGTGTTCTCCAAACCTAATTACCAACTGTCTCTGGATGCAGAATGACCCTTAATTACCCAGCACCAAGAATCATTATTTCTCCTGGTGAAGGGAAATTCATCAGAAATTTTACTTTAATTTAATTCGTATATGTATTAGGGTTCATTTTTCAGAAAGGCCCTTTTACGATTTGCCCAATCATTTTTTAAAGGTAAAGAGCTGTGAGAAATATTAAAGCTAATAAATTCATTCTCTAATTTCAATCCTCAGATTTAAGTCACAAACAAGTAAGAAGTGTTTTTAAATCCTCTCTTTTCCTGTGTCCATTAATAATTGCAGTGAGCTTTCATCTGTCAGGAATTATGTCTCCTAATTTAATAGGTTATTCTGTAAGAAAAGTATTATTGGCTTCATATTATAGAAAAGAAAATAAAGACTTAGATTTTAAGCCACTTACTCAAATTGATACAATTTTTAAAAGTGAGAGGGCAGGAACAAACTGAAGTTCCTCTCATTTTTTTGATCTTCTCTTTACAATCCTCTGGATCTCCCATTTAAGGAAAATTATATGGGAGATAATTGCACAGATCTATACTTCTCAGAATATATTGCTGGTTATTTTGTACATTTTGTGAGATCTGACAATGACTCCTTTGTGATATTACTACATATCTCAGGAAAATAGTTTGTTAAATTCTTGAGCAATATTGGGATTTTCTTAATTGAATTTCATTGTTATTTTGCATTGCATAACTCTATTTATCTCAGGAACTCTTTTATTTGACTTGAGGATGCATTTCCAAGATCAGGGAACAACAGAGGATAAATTTTAGAGCTGTTGAACTTAAGCATTTCCCCTCAAAAAAACATCATCAGAATCTGCAGGATCCATGGTAGCAGCAGGGAGGAGAGTCAGTGATAATGTTGAGCCTCATTTTTTATTCACTTTATGCCCTCTGCAACTTTGTTTAAAATATGAGTTCTCTTCTCCACTACATAGTGAACACATAGAGATGGAACAGTGTATTCATTGAAATAAATGAATAAAAATAATACCTTTGAATAACAACTTAGAGATATTTGAGCCCAGAATGAGAAAGAACACCATGCTTTTGCCATTACTTTCTTTGACTTTGTATTTTCATGTTACACTGATGGCTAAGAAAAGATGTTCCTTGGTTTCCATCTACATAGTTAATTTCGGGAGATATTCAGGGTATCCAGTTTCTCTAAGTCCTCTTTCAGTATTCTCTCTATCTCAAAATATCCATGCTTCCTGCACAAAATTCAGGAAAGAAACAAAAATTAATTTTTCTTTGTTTACTGGCACTTTTCACAAACATTAATATGGTGACAGTAATAATCAAGTCAGGGAGTTAACATTGACACATCCACTTAATAAATAGTAAGTTCTAAAAAGCTTTACATGTTGTGCTAGGTACTAGAGAAGGAAAGCAAAAAAGATTAATACAGTCACTATTAATAAAATCATATAGTCCAGTGTTCTATAAACATTTAGAAATCTCACAAATGTTGTTCTAATACCTATAGTGAGAGCCACAAGAACCAAATACAAGGTTCCATGATTGAACATGCACAAAAGAAGCCTAACCACAATACGCAAAGTGCTCTTTAAAGAGGGGATGTTTAATGGAATTTAAGTAAAGGTAGCATTACTAGTAGTAAAGGTAGTAGAGATAGCAATGGTATTCTGGTGAAGCAAGAAGAAGAAAAGCATTTCAAAATTAAGAAGGATCATAAGATCCAACATAGAAAAGTCAAGAGATCAGAAAGCAAAGGTATGGTTGTTGAAAGAGCTGGAAGAATGTAGCATCTGTAATTCCAAATAGATGAGAGAAACATTGGTTCATACCCAGAAAACTTCTAAGAATAGATACACTTACAACTTATGTGTAGAAAATAACCAAATATCACTGAATAACATCTAAGGCCACCATAAGTACAGAGAAACACTACATGTGGTGACTAGCAGCTTCAATATAAAAATAATGATAGTTCTTATCAAATTTGCCTATAAATTCAACAGCCTTCCAATAAAAATTTAGTCTTTCGTGAGCATCATCAAGTGGATATCAAAATTCAAGTAAAAGAATAAAAGGGGAATAATATTTAGAATGTTTTCTGAAAATACATAAATTGATCAACATGCCATAGTATACATAAAGACCAGGCATTAAACTGGTTATTATATTTCTTGGATTAATTCATTTTGATACATGTGGATCTTACTCATTTATTTTCATTGTATTTTGTGAGTGTCAAGAAAGTATATAATGCATTTTTTTATTCCCCTGCCCTCCCTTCAACCCCTTCACCCCCCCCATTTACAAAGACTTTATTTCCATTTTTTCCTTTTCTCATTCCTTTCCCTTCTTTCCTTTCCCTTCTTTCCTTTCACCTACCCCTCCTACTTCTCCTTCCCCTTTGGACCTTTTCTTCCTATTTCACAATATCTATTACAATTTGTAATAGCTAAAACTTGGAAAAAGCTCAATTGCCCATCAACTGGAGACTGGATAAAGAAAATATGGTTCTTTTAAAAAATAAATAGAGTACTACTCAGCCATAAAGAATGAAAAACTAGAGACATTTATAGCTAAATGGAAGCACATATAGGCCATACTCTTAAGTGAAATAAATAGGACACACATGTATATTCCGAATAGTTTCTCTAGTATGAGAAACTGAGAGTGTAAATAAGAATCAAAATATAAGTGGGAGGGGTAGGGGAAAGGAAAGAGGGGAATGGAATTAATATGAGAAAATGGAAACAAAGTCTTTGTAAATAAGGAGGGGTGGAGGGGTTGAAGGGAGGGCAGGGGAAGGGGAAAAAATAAGAATCAAGATATATTATGTAAAGGTACAAATCTCTAATGATGAATGTCATTATATTGTATACCTAAAATGTACCAATAAAATTTTTTAAAAATTAAAAAATATATAATGCATTTTATAATATCAAATCTAGGTGCCATCTCTTTTTGTTCAGATTCAGGAAACATTTCTATGCATAATTTATTGTAAAATGCATGGTTCCTGGCTAATTTCAAATCTTATATTAGTAAGAAGGGAGCAACACTGTTCCTAATCACAATATCATGAGTCTTTGGATATTTCTACCTTTACAGTTCCCTAGTACCATTTTAAGTGCTGGCTACATCATTCCTCATGATGATGCAATACACACTGAGCCACATATGAATATCGACCCCTAATAACACAAAGGTGTTTACTGCTTTTTGGGGATGATTATCTCACATGCAAAGCTTACCCAGAGTATACAGGAAAATATAAGGCAACAGACCCAGCATTCCACAGGATGCCAAAATCAGGGAGAAAAGAGAAATAGCCCATGATCAGACTGAGAGTAGTCCATTTTGTGTAAGTAATGTAAATCCCACTTATGATACTAGGTAGAATAAGTACATCAGCACAATGTCAATTAGAATCAAGAAAGGACATGAATAAGAAAGACGTTTTCTATGTAGAGAGTTGAAGAGACAAGTATGGTCAGTCTTGAAGGGCTCCCTGAAGCCAAGCATGGAGTTGGAAGAAGAGTGGAATGAGCTGGACTGTGTGTAGCCATTAACCATGTTGTCTTCCCGTGTTACAATCTAGAGTGCTACTAGAGATTGATAGGTGACAGATGATTCATGAGACCATACTATGATATATGCACAATGGCTCAAAGCCAGCACTTGTCCTCTAATTGACAGCTTTACAATGCTTTATATAAATGAGAGTCATACAAAATCTTGCTACTGCTATTTTGGTGACTTGATCTCATTCAAATTTATAATGGACTCACTGGACTGGCTATCTGGAAGTTGCAGAGTTTGTCCTTAGAACCAATGCCTGGCTACAAGGTGCAGAGATGACTCCATATACAGGAGCTCAGCACTCACTGGGGCATCAAGTGGAATCCAAGTATAGAACCCAACAAATCTGACTTCAGGCTTATTGTGCCTGTCTCCATGGCAGTGATGTTCCAGATCATTGAGAGCACCAGAATGTGACAACATATTCAAAGAAGTCACTTCAAGAAACATTGAACCCTAAAATACAGAACATGGAATAGGTCCCCTCTTGTCACAATCTGTGGGTAGTACTGCACATAGTAACTTGGAGAGAGAAAATCTGCAAACTTAAGTGGTTTTTTTATCAATGAAGAGTAGTAATAACTAAAAGTTAAGAATAAGGTAAGGATCCTCTTATGTAAATTCCTTAGATTTGAGAAATATTTATTGTGTCATAAACAAAAGAAAGCTGAGATTATAGTCCGTATTCATATATTAGATCTGATCATAAAATACAGTAAATGTTAAAAAAGAAATGTGTTACAGTGAAAGACACATTGGTATTAGTGCTTCTCAAAATACTCCTCCTTGTTTTGAGCCATCATTCTTAAACTATCATTCTTGTTACTTTCTTTGGCAGTTTTGGATATTCTCTCTTATGAGTGTATTTAGTTGAGCTATTGTGGCTGCTTCCATGTCCTGCATTGATTCATGTCTACTTTTCAAGGTCATTCTTACTTTGGGGAAGAGCCAGAAGTCACATGATTCAGATCTTGGAAATAAAATTAATGTAGAAATTTATGTTTTTACTTGGCAGAAACTTCAATATACTTTTGGTCAACAAGGTGTGATCAAAACATACAGTGAATATTTAAATAAGATATTTTAAAAGTATTACAGTAAAAGATACATTGCCATTAATCTTGCTCAGAACATTCACCCTCACTTTGAACACACCTCTTATTTTCTTGGCATTATGCCTTTGACTGTAATATGTCTTTAAAAATTTAATTGTTCACCCTATTTTTATCTCCCCTTGTATTTTGACTATTAGCTAAGTCTATATTTTCAAGTATATTTGTGTTCCTAGGATTGACATTTTTAAAATGTTATAAGGTTCATGAGTTGGTGAAAAATTAAGTATCATTAATGTAATCCTTCGACCACAGCAAGGACTGCTGAAGTCTGAGATCTTGATGGGAGTATATCTTTAACCTGGTACCAAGCATAACTCACATTGTACTTTATACCACCTTATCAGGAATTAATTTATTTTAATATCTCAACATGCCAGCTTGTGTTCTTGAGTTACAATTCTGTTTCTCAAATTCCTCCTTTTAGGTCTAGAGTCCATACACTGCTTGTTTTTACTTTTCAAGATTTTCTTCCAGTAAAAGAACTCGTTTATATTTCACTTACAAGTTTAAATTATGTCAAAATTTCACAGACAGTTTTTCTGTTCAAGCTTGTATCCATTGATGAAATTCAAGTATTTATTTAATGGACATGAATTGCATGAGTGAACTAGCAGGTAAATGGAACACTAAGGGAAATCTTCTCATGATTGCTCAAATTACACCATGTGGGGAGCCTAAAAATCTACCCAGAGACCATTTCTATGGACCAATTTGCAAAATATTTAATAAAATCTTTGTGATTTGGTTTCAAAATATATTTTTTCTTCTCTGTGTCCTATAACCTTGCTAAAAGTGATTGTGAAAAAATTCCAATGTATACATGCACAATAATAAAGAAACAGAAGTAACAGAAGAAGGCCCAAGATGACAAGATATTTCAACAGCACTTTGGAAAACTGCAAAGAGATGCAGGATAATAGCTGATACATAAAGGCAGAGGGACTTTCAATCCTTGTGTGTGGGCAGAAGAGCATACATATGGTAAGGAATCTGGTGGAGACTGAGGTCATACAGGCAAAAGGGGTGTGAAATGAAATATAGAGCTAAAAATTGGGAATGGCTTATTAGGTATATACAATTCTACATCGTTGCTATTATTCCTATAATTACGGAAAACTGCAGTTGAAAGAATTTTGTCTTCTAGGAAAGAAACCTGAAGATTTTTTCTAAGGGGAAATTGAACATGTATTTACATTTTGATATCTCGTAGTCTTCAATATATTTGTGAGTTTACATACTGATCACTCTAATCCAAAAATCATATCAATACACAGAGAACTCCCAATGCACTTTACATGTATCTCTGTTAAATATCAACTGGCAATCAACTATCTCTAATCACTTAGAGAAATTTTGCAATGTAAAAAATGAAAGGGTATAATATCACTATAGTAGAAATAAAATAAGAAGACTATAATAAGGTTTTTTTCTATATGCCAAATTTGTGGCACATCCATATGCCAGAATTTTACATGCATGTGTGTAGTGTGGGGCTGCGGGACAGGGGTACTCAAGACCATTCCCAGTTTCAGTGATTCGCTAGGCTAATTCACAGGGCTCCTTGTGTAGTTTTACTCATGATTATGATTTATCATAATGAAGGAAGACAAATCAAAATTAGCAATGAAAAAAGTACCTGAAGCAAAATCCAGAGGAAACCCAGTACAAGCTTGTAAGACACTTCTAGGAGGTACTTAATTCCCTGACAATGAATTGGACAAACATATGATAAATGCCACTCTCAGTTCTGGGATTGATGGGGATCCTCCTCAATTTCAGTAACTCAGATGCCAGCCAAGAAATCTACCATACAGAGCCTCCGAAAGATAACAGTTCACTATGTTAACTCCTTTTACTAAAACATAGTTGTATGGAAAATTGAGAGAAATGGGTAAACATTCAGATACATTATGAGGAACATAATAATATATACTATTTTTCCCCTGAGATCAATTGGTATCTTATAAATACAAGAATGAAACTCAAAATATTTTCATTAATTTTTGAAAGCATTTCCCATCATATGTTATGGATTCCACAAAGATTCACAGACACTAACCTTTTGCTAAACATTATTTTCTATGCCTTAATTTCATCTGCTTATTTATCCCTCTTTGTCTTTGATTTAATCTATAATTTTCCATTTTCTCTCAAATCATAGACTTCAACAGGACATAAAAGAAAAGCAAAAGTAGACAAAAGATAATTTTTCTTTCCTTAGGTCATTTTTGAAACATTAATGTCAAAATGTTTTCAAGATGAAAGGGTAGCTAATCCCTTAAATCTCTTTGCAGCAATCACAACATTGAAATTTTCCAAAGAAGGGTAAAAAAACAAACTCTCCATTTTATGTGACACTTACTATATGGGATATACTATGTATATATCCTTTCCAAATTTTCTAATTATTATGGGAAGTAATATTTTATGGCTTAATGATAAAAAACAAACTCAAGGATGTTTAGTAAAATATCTAATACCAAATATTTAGAATATAACAAAGCTAAAATAGAAACCCACACTGGTTTGATTTCAGAAACTGCACTGTATTTCATATTGATTAAATATTTTAAATATTCAGATAGTATTATGTTGCAATGTTTTTCTTTCAATTACATGCTGAAATGATGTGTTAAAAGATAAAAACTAGGTGCACTTCAATTTTCTTTACTACTGTACTGTGATATTCTCAAAGGCATAGGACAATGCCTTTTCCATAGAGAGATTAAGAAACATATTGGCATCTTTCCATGATGTCAAAATGCCGGAAAGGGTCAAGAAGTATAAAATGTGCAAAAAGTCAGTTGAACACCTATTGTGTAGTTCATATCCATCCTTTTACTCAATATTCAGGAAATTCTGAGCTGGGTATTGCAATTTGCTTCTGAGAAAATGGTATATCAAAATAAAACAAAGCATGTTTACTTATGTCACAAAATTCCCACTACCGTGGAGACCAAATCCAGACTGTCACTTGTCTAAAATGAGAACTATGTGTAGATTCACATATTTTCTTTTTATTTATGATTCAAGTTCAAGGCTAAACATTATATGTCTTTATGAGAGGCTATCACACTATATCTATATTAGTGACTCTAACTCTCACTAGTGAAATACAATACTTTGAGTAATTAGACATACTTCCATTATGAATAGTTTTCTATAGCCTACATTAAACTTTTAACTATATAAACAATTTGCTTTCATAATAAAGGGTAAATATAGAGCTAACTGATGGCTTCCCTATTTGTTCTTCCCTGTTGATATATTAAATAACCTCATGACTAGAGACAGAATATCTATTTAAGATTCTTATCCTGTTGCCTGTATTTGATTAATGTTCTTGAATCATGCCAGATATTTTCAGCCTTTAACACAGTCCTGCTACATCTATCTAAATGTACTTATCTATTTGTAAGAAAGTTTAGATGACTTGTAAAAATTTTATTGTTTACATAAGCCAAAGAATTTTTGCATTTGTTATGCAAACCCATTAAATAATTGCATCATTTCTAGTATATTCCAAGTCAAACCATACTGAAAACCCTTACCATATGCCTGTTTTCACAGGGAAAGGGTTTTAGTTAGTTTTTTCCCCCTTTTTAAACATCTGTGTTTGTTTATTGGAAGTATAAATATTTAAAGAGAGGGGAAGAAACCTCAAAATATAAGTGAAATCAGCTTTCTCAGCCCCCTGTTGCTTGAAATAAACTTCATGGAACTTTCTAGTGTGAACATGTAAGAACACTGGGCTGAAGTCTACAAAAGAATGAATAATCTTTTGAGTATGTTGTTTATTTCAAAAGTTAATGAAGAAGTGGTTCTTTTCAGAAAGAAATTGTGTTCAGGTTTTATTGGATAAGCAATGTTCTAAACTCCAGGCTGTTAGCTTGAAGCTCTGCCCCCGTGAAGTTTACCAGTGTCCTGGCCAAGATTAGTAGATGTTTAAAAGTAAATCATAAAACAACAACATATCCAAAAGAAACTTTTGATTAATTTGCTAGAAGCAAGGATTCATACCCAATTATTTGGTACCAAATCATCATATTTTTCCCTCTCATTGGCACCCATTTTCCCTTCTAATAATTATTATTCAATCATGTTCATTGGTTAAATCATGATACAGTGTAGTGGGAGATTTCATAAACCTTGCTGTGTAGGACTATTTTTTCCCTTTTATGACTATCATAGCAAATAATTGCATTTTAACTAGAGATGAAGTAGTGATGCTGAAGTTAAGGATTCCTCTATGATAGGTCCAGTGTGTGTGTGTGTGTGTGTGCGCGCGTGTGTGTGTGTGTGTAAGGTATAACATACAGGCTAGCTAAAAAGTCTGAATATAGAAATCATACTTTTTGTCATACTGGCAATGGAATAAACACAGTGTCTTTACTCTGGGTTACAACTCTAACTCTTTATAATTTTTTTGAGACAAATTCTCTCTAAATTGCCAAGTTGAC
Organism: Heterocephalus glaber; assembly: GCF_053883595.1. Classification (NCBI taxonomy): domain Eukaryota; kingdom Metazoa; phylum Chordata; class Mammalia; order Rodentia; family Bathyergidae; genus Heterocephalus; species Heterocephalus glaber. Next base: position 37,481,422 of record NW_028258142.1, on the reverse strand, counting down.
TAGGCTGGGCTCAAATTTGCAATTCTTATGTCTTAGCCTCCCAGAGAGCTAGGATTACAGCACATCACCACACCAGGCTGAGTTCAGAGTTCGGATATGTCTTATCTTTCTCAGTTTCAATTAGAATCCTTATAAGCTGGAATAATGAAAGCCAGGATTTAGACATTTTATACTATATATAATCATGTTAATGGACATCGTAAGTGTTTCAAATTTGTGAAGCAAAATCACCTATTTTCAACACAAGGAGGGAAAAAAAAATCCATGTTTCTTCCAGTAGAGGTGAGAAAAAAGACAATTTTTCTCTGTAGTTTTTTTCAGAGATTTTACTCTACCCTATCATGCCTTCAATGTAATTACAGTATTTAGTATAATTTTGTGTCTAGTACTTATGTTTGTATACCTTAAGGGGTTAACTTAAACTTGTTATTTTAATCTTAAGGAAAATGAGGCCTAAAATTTTTAATATTTGTGCAAAACCATGAAGGAAGTTCCTGGCTAAACTCCTTATATTGTGCATATGTTTTTATGTAGTTGGTCCTTTGACATTTAAAAGTGTGTTTGTGATGTTAATAGATATATGGAAGAAAGTAATGGTTGAATCTGAGATTGTTTGAAGCCAACATGTGTTTATTTTCATACACATATTAGTAATTTAAAATATTCTTTAGTATGCAATGTGGTTATAATCAGAAGGGAAACTTGAATTCCAAGTCTACATCTCACCCACTGAGTTGGGATAAGTCACTTTTGCTCTTCTGCCTCAGTCTCCACTTCTGTATAATGAAGTGATCGTAAGAATTAATTGCTAAATTTCTCCCTAGATTGAAGAGTTTATGATATAGTTTCTTAGTATGCCTTTGTTAGAATCATGCTTGCTTTGTTCTTTGGAAAGTGAGTTAGCTCAGGAAAACCAGGCATCTGACAGAACCAAATATTAGTCACAGTTGAATCTGTCCCATTACACAAAATATCAATATGTACCTGTCATCGCCCTAAGCTTTGTTACAAGGTTGTATTCAATTATGAACTGGCTAGTCTTAGATTATCTTAGTATTTCTAAAGGTATTTTGATACCATCTATCCTGAAGAATGTCAAAGACATAGATCCCAAAAAGAACAAATTTGACCATAGATTGAAATGTATCCATGACAAACTACTCAAATTTAAGCAAATATATATTCATGAAAGATGAATTATTTTCTGACATATAATAAAATAAAAGATATATCATAGGAGCCCTGCCATCTTTACGGAAGGCAGGCAGTTGGATGGGTTAAACTTGATTTTCATTAGAATGCTGTTTCTTTCACACTAGTGAATCAAAAACCAAGACCCATATTTTATATATATATATAAATATATATATAAATATATATATAAATATATATAAATATATAAATATATAAATATATATAAATATATAAAAATATATATATGTGATGTAAGTTACTGAGCTTCATCTTCTGGACAAGAATGCCAAGTTAGTCTCTCTTCATAAAAAGCAATTACAATTTGAGGACATTTCATATTGATTTCATTGAGGAGATATCTTGCACTTCTTTTATTAAGTTCTATCTCGCATCCTGTTATCTATAAAATTATTTCCAACTCTTGTACTATATTGATTCAGTAATGACAGGTACTAAATATTAACATTAGATGCTAGCCCAGTTTTCTCAGTAGTAAGCTATTAGAATTTTTGTGGGGCAATCCCTTGTTCTTCAGGAGTTTTCCATATCTTCTTCATTCAAAAGCCAAAATTCCCACATTTATCTCCAAGTTTGTCTTTTCAAATAAATGGTTAAGACTGAAGTTGAGCAAGATAAACTTGCAAACATCAAATTTATGAGATCAGAAAAAAGACCAAAAACATTTTTTGACTTCCTGTTTATCTTAGTTGTTATTCTTGTTCCTAAGACAAAATATCCGACACTCAAAAGTTGAAGGAGGAAAGGTTATTTTAGCTCACAGTTTGCAGAGGTTTCAGCTCATAGTCTGCTGGCTCCAAGGCAGTATGGCCTGGCAAAGGAGAAAAAGTCCATGGCAGGGCAAGGAGGAAGCAGCAAGCCTGCTTTCTTTCTGTCCCTTTTAATACATCTAGATTGCAAATCTGTTGATTAGTATCACCCACACCCAGGGTTGGGCTTCCAGTTACACACACCCAGAACAGTGTTAAACCAATCAGCGGACTAATCCAATTATCACACCCTTAATCCACATTCAAACATCCTAGATCCAGCCACCTCTGAAAAGTCCCATCAATGATCACATGAGGCTTTGGGGGAACATCTAGATACAAGCCATTACATTCTTGGATTGATTTTTCTTCTGGTTGTTCTACTTCATAAACTTCAAAAATGCTAACTTTACATAGGAAAGTTAATTTTCTACCTATTTTCCAACATAAGTGAGTGAATAGCTGAACATTCCATTAGCTTCTTGAATTATTTATTGTTATGAATATAATTTGATGTTATATACAGGAGCAAACAGGGAGCAAGTCATGTTTTACTCACTTTGCAATGATTCATTGATGAAGAGAAATGTATAGCATTAAATCTGTTCAATTATGATTTAAATGCAAAAATTTAAAATAAATTGGTGTGTATTGCTTGTCAACTTGATGAGAAAATTAACATGAAATGTATTGTTTATAAATAAAAACTGTCATCTGAAGGAGGAAATTAAGTTGCTTTGCAGTGATATAAAAATACATGTATAATGAAATTTGAGAGAACAAAATATGCAGTTTATGAATGTAGTGACTAGCTTTCTGATTTTTTGGATAGATTTGAGTGAGAGGATAGTATATATAACATAAATAATCATAATTAAAAGTTTAATATATTTATATAAAGTCTGATAGTAAGAATTATCATACATAAAGAACATAAATTCTTCTAAAGAAGGAATCTGTGATGATGTCCAAGGAAAAAAACCAAACTGACAGGAAAGGAACATATATTAGTGATGAAAAGCAAAACAGAAGGCTCAATGGCTTGGAGACAGGCAGAGAAAATTTCAATGGTTAAGTGGTTGTAAGTAGGTTATATTTAGGCTGAAGTGTAAGCTAGAAAGGCTACATGGTCTGATTAGGAGAAACCAAGATCTGAGTCATTTGTGGCAAAGAGAAATTATAGTGGCTAGCTATAGCTGATCCAAGAAGATTCTTGACAGCCTGCTAAATAGTGACCCATGCAGTATGCTGATGGTATCATTCTGGAAGAAATCACCTTTGTGTGTCAGTTATTATGGAAACTCATGTGTCCACTGGAGACTGAAAGGGCAAATACTTACTAAGGAACCTCTAGAAATACAGAGAGACCAAACACTTAAATGTTTAGTGAGGCCACTCATCCTTTTGACATACCAGGAATGGAACAAAAGAGCCACAACTGCTGATTAGATAAAAATGTCAAAGAGATCAAGTCATTGTCAGTATCTGTATGCAATGTAACCACTCAATGTTTAATGTCTGTGTAATATTTTATTTCCTACTAATTAAACTTCTTAACATAATTTATTGTAGGAATACTTGTCTAATATTTTAGCTGTTGCTAAAAAAGTGATAGAAAAGAGGAAATATGCCTCATGGCAAATGTCCATGAGACTAATTATCCAAGGAAATTCTTGCCCCAAACGCAACTAATTAAGGTTTTACCTGCATAGGTGAAAATAAAACTTTTAATTAGCTGTTGTTCAATTTTTGTTCTAAAGCTACTACACCAAAGATTGTGTTTGATGTGATTTTGCTCTGAGCTTGTGCTTTTATCTCTTATTTATGTTTCGGTCAAGAATACAAACCGCAGAGGTCAACAGGAACAAAAAGACTAATTTCCACGAGACACTGGTCCTTGAAAGTGCTTATGGTTCACCCTACCCCCCTTCTACAGAGAGCCTCCCTCCACTCAATTCTACCAGGCAAATTCTATTTTTGAGATTCCAGTGTCAATATTATAATGGTTCTTTTTGCCAGGACTATGCCACTAGCCACAGTCATTCAATAGGTTTTCTGTGTCCCACAAATCTCCTCAGTATAGCAGATCCTAAACCCAGCTAGATACTGACTGCTCTTAGATACAGGATTTCTCTGTAGACAAACCCTAACAAAGCAGGTATATTTTCTCATCTTATGAAGAATGTAAGGTTATCAAAACAACATGAACCACTGAAGATCAAATAGGTGAATTCAACACTGACACCAGTAGGAAAGTTGTTTCTTTACCCACTTTCTCTCCTCTTGTATTTACACAAGGTCCCTTCCTTCCACTAGCTGCTTAGAATCTGTGTGTAGCAGGGCATTCTGTATCTATAGAAGTTTGTGGTCTATTTATCATATGCCAAGCACCGCAAAATACATTACTTTATTTAATCTCAATAAGAAATTTTTCTATAGAATATTACTTTCTTTTTGAAAATGAGTAAACTAAAGCTGAGAGATCTAAACAACTTGCTTGAAGAGTTATTTTTCCCCCATTAAGTTTATTGGTACATTTTCGGTATAAAATACATTTACATACATCATTGGGATCTTTTATCATTACATGAGTATCTTGATTCTTATTTTTTTCCCCTTCCCCTGCCCTCCCTTCACCCCCTCCACCCTGCCCTATTTGCAAAGATTTTGCTCCCATTTTTTTCCTTTTCTCATATTTTTCTCTTCCCTTGTTTCCTTTCCCCCACCCCTCCCACTTTCCCTGTTCCTTTAGACCTTTACTTCCTATTATATAATATCAACTATACATTTTTAAAATTAAAATATCAAGACCTAGGAGACATTACCACAGATTTTACAGAATTTAAAAGGATATAGAAAGCATATTTCAAAAATCTGTTTTGAAATAAATTTGACAACTTCTAACAAATACCTTCGAAGACAAATTAATGAAACTAACTCTGGAGGAAATATCAAATTTGAGTAGTACCTATTAAAGAAAGAATATTCCTAGCTTGAAAACCTACCTAAATGACAACAACAGGCTCACATACATTTTAACTGATAAATTATATCAAACGTTTAAAGCAAGAAAAAAAAGAAACATTTCTCCCCTCATTTTAGGAAATTAACATTGTGCTAATCTTAACTGGATAAAGATAATACAAGAAAAAAGTATGAATATAGATAGAAATTTGCTTAACAAAACAAACAGAAGTCAGATCTGGCAGTATGTAGAAAGTGGTTTTATTATAGGGATGGCAGTGTTGGTTTAGTACTGGAAGATTCACCCCCAAAAGCCATCATTTTAACAGAGGAAAGGAAAAAGCCATATGATCCTGTCACTAGTTGGAGAAAAAGTATTGGACTAAATTCCACAGCTGTTCATGGTAAAAGCTATCAGGAGACTAGAAGTAGAACAGAAACTTCTCAACAGATTAAAGACATGTACTCCATACTTTCAGTGAGAATGCCTTATATGAATGGAGAAGATACAATGCTTTCTCCTTAAGGTGGAGAACAAGGGCAGATATGCTTACTCTTCATCTGTCCATTATACTTTGAAAGATAGGCCCAAACCAAAATAGTCTGGCAATAAAATGTCACAATTAGGATAGGATTGGCAAGGGAGAAGCAAAATCTTTATACGTAGATGAAATGATCATCTACAGAGAAGATACTAAAAAATCTCTAGGAGCCCCTAAAACTGGTATTTGAATTTAGCAGGATTAGAAAACACAAGGTATATGTAAAAATTGAGGTCTATGTATACTTGCTATAAATGAAGAATTGGATATTGAAATTTAAAAGTTATGTAGGAGTACAAAGGACCTAGAAGAGTAAAAAGAAAAAAGAAAAGAAGTGTTGGAAGATGTTTAGTACCTAATTTTAAGACTTCCTCTAAAGCTACAGTAATCAAGGCAGGGTTGGTGTAAGGAAAGTCATGCCGATCATTGGAATACAACAGAGAATCTAGAAATAGAACCACACATACAAGGTTCAATGAGTTTTGAAAGATTATTTAACATTAACATTTTATAGAATATAAACTCAATTCAAGAGCCAGGGAAAAGATAGTGTTTTCAGGAAATGACACTAGAACACCTGGTATCCGCATATAAAAAAATTAACCTCAACCCTTTCTTTCCATACATAAAAATAACTTGAAAGGATTTATGAACCTAAATATGAAAGTCTAAAAGTATAAAACTTTAAGAAGAAATTATAAGGGAAAATGTTTATGAATTTAGGGTAGGCAAGAATTTCCTAGGATACAAAAAACATGATGTATAAAAAGAACCAATTGATAAATGAGATTCCAGTAAAATTTAGACCTTTAAATGACATCAGTAAAATGAAAAGCAGTCCTTAAACAGACCATATTTACAATGCATGTAACCTATGACCAGAATATATGAAGAACTCTTACAGCTCATTAATAGACAACCCAATTAAAAAGTAGACAGAAGAAGATGATAAATAGCCAGTACAGCACAAGGAAAAGTGTGCAACACTAGAATTAGAAAAATACTAATCAGTACAATAACAAGATTGAATTATACACTCATTAGGGAGATGACGCTGAAAGTTTTAAAAACCTTGTCATGACTTTTTGTTGGATTCTCCCCCTTTGCTTTTAGTTTGTCATGCCCAATGGATTCATTCTGCTGGGCTTCCTGGGGTTGTGAACCTCATTGTCTTTTCCTAGGATATTGTCTAAAATGTTTTGGAGTGCTGGCTTGGTATTCATGAAGTTCCTAAGGTGCTCTTTATCATGAAAGTATTTCATTTCTCCATCAATTTTGAAAGATAAGTTTTGCAGAGTACATCAATCTGGATTGGAGGCTATTTTCCTTTAGGGCTTGAAACTCCAAGCTCTTTTTGCCTTGAGGGTTTGCATTGAGAAGTCTGCTATGATTCTGATGGGCTTTCCTTTGTATGTGATTTGTTTCTTTTCTCTAATTGCTTGTAGAATTTTGTTCTTCTGTTGGGTTTCTAGAATCCTAACTGTTATGTGCCTGTGTGTAGATTTTTTTTTTAATCAAGGCTAGTTGGAGTCCTATATGTCTCACTGATCTGTATGTCAAGTTCTTTTCCCCTGCTTGGGAAGTTTTCTGCTATCACTTCTGTGAACAGTTTTTTTTAATGTCATCTACACTCTCTCCTCTTTCTTCATTGACTCCAATCAGTCTGATGTTATTCTGCTTTGCACCGTCTAGCAGCTGCTGGATTGATTTCTCATGTTCCCTTATAATTTTAAAGAATTTTTCTTTTCCTGGTGACTAATTGCAATCTTATCTTCTATATCTGAAATTCTGCCCTCACATTGGTTCATTCTGCTGCGCAAACTTTCAATGGAGTTTTTAATATCCTGGAAATCTGTTTGCATCTGTTTTATGGATTCCATTTGTTTCCTATCTTGGGATTCCATCATGTTCCTCAGATCCTCTATTTTTTATCTGTGTCCTCTCTAGATTTATTAATCATGTCTTGCTCTATGAGCACAATCTTTGCTGTTATCTGAGTAATTATTTCTGATTTCATTTTTCCCAGATCCTCTTTTGTTGCCAGTTCAGGGAGTTCAGGTGGTTGAGTATCAGATTGTTTCATCTCATTTCCCTTTAGGGTTGCTGTAGGTGATCTGGAAGTCTGTTTTTGAGGCTTGTTTACGTGTCTTCTAATTTCCACAGCTAGGGGGGGTAGTGCTTCTGGCACCCAAGTGGCTCACCTTCTCTGCCCTAGGAGCATGGAATGGTGGCAGGGGAGCCTCCTCCTGGGTGCTGGGGCTGGCTCACCTTCTCTCCTCTAGAAGTGTGGAATCAGCATTCTGGAAGCTTTTTCTTGAAATCCAGCAACCACAGAGGAGGGAAGTGCCTTGAATCAAACTTTTATTGACATACCAACTGAAGTGGTGTCCTGCAGTTAGGCACTTAGAAGTGCTTGTTTGAGCTTCTAGATTGTGGTCTGGGAATGAGGTCTCCAAGTGTCTATCTCTTGGGGTTTTCTCCAACCAGTAATCTCGGTGGAAGACCTCCTCCTCCAGATATAGGAGGAAGAGATATAACTCCCAAACCTGCTAGATATCTAAAACGCAAGTTTGTGTTCTCTAAAATCAAAGAATGAATTCTAGGAACAGCAGAGGTTAAGAGCAGGAAAATGTACTGGGAGAAAACAAGCTTCTTCCTAAGAGAGACAAAAGGGGGACCAGAAAGTGGATTGCCCACCCACCCCACAGTTCCACTTGAAGAGTTATTAAGTGGCAAATAGTACCCTTGAATTAAAAATCTTCTCACTCAAAATAAATGGAGAATTTATCACCAGACATACTTGGTCACTAATCTCTACTATGCACCTCTCAGTCTTATTTCCTGATAACAATAGAAATATACTAATAGTGGATAGTAAGGTTAGCTACAATACAGGATTGATAGATTAATTAAATTAGATATTTTATATGTAAGTATACAAAGTATTTTATGTAGAAATAGTCCATAAATGCTAACTTTAAAACATCTTCTCTTCTTTCCTTTGATTTAGTAAAATCCACTTAATGTTAAATACTATTCAAGATGATTGCTGTATAGCTTTCATCTCTAAGGAGTAAATAGACCATGGATAAGTATTCCTAAAAGAAAATTTAATTAAAGTGTTTATCTACTGTGCATGGATGTATGTAAAAAGTTGAAGAAGGAAAATGAATCTTAAGGCATCTCCTCTCTGGGGAAGAAGGTTAACTAAGGCAGGCTTTGACAAGTGTCCTTGACATGCTCTGAAATTTAGAAAATTTTCCCCTACTATTTTATTGATACTGTTCTCCTGACTCCCCACTCATATTATTTGCAACAGGAAATATATTTTCTATCTTATTTTCATTTCTTTCTGCCCAAGGTGTCTTTTCTGTCCATGTTTTTTTTTAATTGGTACACCTTTGTAGTATATAATGATTATATTCTTTTGGGGGAGTTGGTAAATGGTCTTATTTGATCACTTTTTGAAAGCAATTGTATCATTATGTGTGATATTATAGTTTTCTTTCAGTTTATGGCCCTTAGGATTTATTGAAATAAACTTTTGCATCTGTAGGTGTAGCATTTTCATTATATTTATAAAATTAGTGACCTCTTTTCTCTAACATATTCTTTTCTGTTCCTTCTACTATCTTCTTTTGAAATTTCAGTTATATGTTTATTGGACCATCTGGTATTGTATTACTACACTAATAATTTGGATCTATTTTGTTATTGCTTATGTTAGTTGTTTTTTGGATAGTTTCTATTACTCTACCTTCAAGTTTACTCACTTTTTCTTCTGCAAATCCTAATTTGTTATTAATAATATTCAGCATATATTTTAAACTTTTACTTCACTCTAGAAGTCAATTTTGATATTTATCTCTTCCCTCAATCTGTTTTTAAGTTTTAATTTTGTCTTTCTCAAACCTATGGAATACAGTTTAAAATAACTTTTAATGCCCTTGTCTTTTTTTTTTTTTTTTTTTTTTTTTGTACCAGGGATCAAACTCGGGTCTTTGCACATGCAAGGCAAGCAGCAGAACCATTGAGCTAAATCCTGGCTCCTGTCCTAGTCTTTTAATATCATCCATGTTATCTTCTGAATTTATTTCTATTAATTGATCTTCATTTCCTTATGTGTCATATTTTTCTGTTTCTTCACAGCCTGGTTATTTCTCACTAGATGTCAGACATGGTGACTTTCACCTTTTTCCCTTTTGGAAAAATATTCTTTAGTATTTTTCTAGTTATGTTACTTAGAAATGTTGGGATCTTTTCAATGATTGTTTTTGTGCTTTGTAGGCTGGTTTTGAATAGTGTTTGCATTGAGGTCTAATATTTTCCCCATTCTGAAATCAATGCTATCCTGAATAATCCATCCAATATCTAAGGAACTGAGAAATGCTTTGCTCTGGTTGTAGCAACATAATCAATTATTGATCTCATGAGAACTCAGGGGATTGTTCCTGATGCTACTTTTGGATTTCCCCCTCTCCAAGGCTGAAAGGAGTTTTCATACACAAATAGTCATATGGAAACTCAGGAAGACCCTATAAAATCTCCAGGACTCCATCTTTTTATCTTGAATTTTCCCCCAGTGAACTCAGTCTCCCTAGGTTGTTTTCTATATTCTCAACTCTTAGGTAACATTTGCATACCTCCTATATGTGCGGTTATCCTGGACAGTGTCTGCAATCACAGGGTTCAATCATTTATTTCACCTTTCTCAGAAATCTCTGTCCTGGGTGACAGAATGTGCAATGTCTAAAACAAGTTGTTTCTTCTATTTAGCCTTGTGTGTTAGTTTTATCCTTTGAGATGATAAATATAGTACCTATTATTCCACTATCTCAACTAGTGGAAGCTCTTGAATATATTAATTTTAAGAGTTACTTTAGGTACCTATATGAAGAAATCAATTAAGCACTAGGTATTTGTCACAGTAGTACCATCTATTAACCATGTCAAGAATAAGTATGAATAAAGATCAGAGGTAAAATAACTGTGTCCTGGGACTCTCCACACTTTAGTGGTCAGGATAGTGAAAAGGATATTGTAATAAAAAGAGAAGAAACATCAAAAAAGTAACAGAAAAACCTAGGTTCTATGAGATCTCCTTAAAGTCCAGTGAAGAAAATATTTGAGGAGGAGAGAAATATCACATGATCCAGATATTCCAAACGTGAAAAAAGACAAAACACTTGCTACTGTTTTTAGTAACATTGATGTTATTAATGATGTTTATAAAGCATTTTGGTACATTACTGGGAATGGGAAGAATGTCTGGTTAAAGTGGATCTAAGAGAAATATAAAAAAACCAATGTACATAACCCTCTCAATAGATGTTTACATAAAAAAAGATAGATGAGGAAAAAATATCCAAAGTGGGAAAGTAAGATCAGAGAGTCTTTTTAAGATGAAAGAAATAAAAGCATGTGCATGTGTGTTGATGGGATTATTCAGTAAAGAGAGAAAATATGTTACTAAAGAATTGGAGAGGGGAAATTTACAGACGCAATGTCTTTGAGTAGCTCAGGAGTGATGAGCTCTAAAATAGAGACGTGGTCTTAGCTAGAAGCATGGATATCCCAACCCATAAGTCCAGGAAAACATACAGAGTACAGCAGCAAGTGTGATATTTAAATGAGGATTTTCTGGAGATTTCTTTACATCAATTTTCTCAATGAAGCAGAATCAACAAGTTTGACAGTGGAAGGAGGATTGGACTTTTGAAAGAGGAATGAATATGTAGTGTCTAACTAGGGAGACTAATAGACTAGAGAATATTAATCTGATTATTGGATAGTGAATCTTCTACTTCAGTTTAATGATCAGCATTTATGAGTGAAAGTTATCACATGATGTTGCTATTGATCTTTTATCTGTATTTTCTCCACTTCCATCTAGTTAGGCAGCTAGACAAGGAGAAAACTTGGAGAATCTGATTTAACCAGGGTTAGAATTTTGCCAACCTAGAAAAATGAAAAAACAAAGTGGCAAGCAAGTTGAAAGACTAGGAAGACAATGTTTATGAAAAATAACCCTGAAGTTTAGATCAGATAGAAGTAGGAAAGGCCATAGGAGAAGTGAGATATAGAGGAAACTGAATACAATAGTAAACACATATAGCAAGAAATTTTTTTATGTGCTTCATGTATCTTAAAGTTCACTTAGTAGAAGTATCAATGAATGTAAGAAGTGGCCTCACCAAGCAGAATTGTTGGAATTGGTTTATTAAAGGCAATGAGTTGAAAAGACAGTTGGTGGAGGCCTGGCAGTCAGGCACTGGGTGAGTGTGCTCAACTTTAGTATTAGAGTCACCTGTGAGGCTTAGTCAGGATGAAGATTTCTAGACCATTGCCCCAGAGTTATTGATTCAATAGATCTAAAAGATTCCTAAATTATATTTGATGGTACTGGTTAAAGGATCACTATTTGATAACCATTGTTATACACTATCAGAAGCATCTAATCCATTTTACTGCTACTTCAGAAAGCATGAGAAAAATTAGCCACGTTGGAATGTGAGTATTAAAAACACTGAAAATGTAAATTTTAGAATCATTAACATACTTATAAATGTGTATGTGCACACATTAGGGTTACTTATATTAGTATTCCAGCTAAAAATAAAGTTTGAATGATTAAATTTAAGGTACCTTAGAAAATTAAATCTCAATCCTAGTACTCACCCATAAATCAAGAAAAGATCTCTCTGTGCAAGTTATTTTAACAAAAATATTCTTTGACCACAGAAATCTATGTCAGCTACTCAGTGTTACATGTTTTCCCTCTCTATATATGGAATAATGCCTTCATCTTAATTTCCTGTTTCTTTTACAATGAGATTCAAAGATCTTTTTCCAATCTCCAACTTATTTAAAACAAGGAATTCTGGAATAATATACTTATTACTTAACCAAATTAGTCAACAAGCAATAGAAAAAGGCATGGTGATTTATGTTGGCCGAGAGAGGAAACAGGATTCTCTAGGAATTGGAAAATCTGGGAAACTGATGGCCCCTGCTCTTACTGTTATTGATAGAATTATATAACAAATATATTATCTAAATCTAAACATATTCTCTTCCGTTAAGTGAAAGTATATGGTGACAGCAAGACCTATAATAAGATGTCTATAATTAATTATGGGAAAGTTTCTATCTAATTGACTAATTAATGGGTTTCAAACTATACCCCTATGACCAATCTGGCCCATAATCTGATTATTATAAATTTAATTGGTACACAGGCATGATCATTAGATTAGGTTTTATCTTTGGCTACTTACATACTACAAGAGCAGAGGTGAATTACTGAGACAGAGATAGCATCATCCAGAAAATCTAAAATATTTACTATCTGACAGTTCACAAAACAAATTTGCTATCCTGGGATAAGATAATGGACAGCATAAATCATGTGTTTGAATTCCTTGTTTCATAAACCATGTGATTCTTGCATGTCAAAACCTAGTTGTTCTTATTCTAATATTGAAATTAACCTAAAATTCAGTAAAGCTATGGAAATTCAAAATAAGTACATATGATCTACCTTGAAATACCACTGAATGTCACTATCAAGTTAATGCAACCTCTTGAGGCATATATTTGTGGTGCTATGCATGTTTTACTTTTCAACCAAATGTTTTATTTTATATAGCATGTTACAGTTGCATTTAACCCTAGCAATAGAGGAGAAACCTCCTTTTCAGATGTAGCAATAATATTTTTTGCTGTCCCATTTATTCAGCTCATTATCCCCTTCATGATTGATGAGAAATTTTATCACTGTAGGAAAAATGAATAAATTTTCATTCATTTATAGTGATTATGGATGAGGTAACTATATAAGTTAATTTACAAACACAGTGTAATATAATTCATTGAATAACCTTACAAGGCAATTTCTTTACCTATCTGCATATTCAAGAAAAGTTAAGATTTGAAAATTAAACTATGGGCACAAAATCCCTATTTTCTCTATTATATCAAAACACATTTTATACAAGTTTGACTTAAGAATACATGTGCTATGAGAATATTCCTAAAATCTCTTGTTTTTTTCATATCTCAAAAATCAGTAGCTATCTATAATACATGATCAAAGTAAGACTAAAAGTGCATGCTATACAATGAGTTAATAGCGATCTGTAATATCACAGAAAGGTCCTGCTCTCTAAGGTAACATAAGTAATAGTTTTTATTTATTACACCATAAAAATATTTATCAAGACCTTACTCTGAGCCAGGTGCTGTGCTATTTGCTAAGAATTTAATGATGAACTTGACAGACACAGTCCTTGCCCTTGCAGATTTTTTTTTTTTTTTTTGGTACCGGAGATCGAACTCGGGTCCTTGCGCTTATGCAGCAGGCGGCGAAACCACTGAGCTAAATCCCCGGCCCTTGCAGACTTTTATATGGAAGTTTTGAGAATGTTTTTAAAGGCAGGAGTCTCTTTCATACTTACTTCAGTTAGTACATTATAAAATCCTTTTAAAACACTTTTTAATCCTCATCTCCTGTGTGAAATAATTTTGTCACTTTAGCAATCTAATACTATGTTGAACCTCATATATAACAGAATTAAATAGCTCTATAGAGTTTATGTAGAATTATTGAGATGACAATTTCTCTTTGGTTGCAGAACAAATACTTCATTTGCTCTATTGCAACAAACTCCTTGTTTAAATGAAAATAATCATACTGTCCACATAAAGCAATATATTAGATATTTTTGGACTCGTTTTCACAAATTTTGTTTCTGTGTGAATTCCCTGTCTTAATCTACAATTAAGTAACAGAATATTAGAACAAGATAGAATTCTAAAGATTATTTCAGTCTAGATTATTTACTTTGTAGATGATGAAATGGATATCTGAAAAAATGTATGAATTTTAGCTTGTCAGATAAAGCACCACTGAACCTCTTGACTGCAATGCAGATCTCTTTTCAATGCCCTATGAAGGCTTTCCCTAGCATTAACATTCCTGCTATTATATCCTGCTGTTAACTGTGTTTAATGGGGTCTTATGATCAACATTTATATTCTAATAATCCAAATCCATTTTCCTGGATGAAAAATTTTGTTCTCATCTTTTCTTTTATTCATCAAAATGCCAAAGAAAGCACATACTGTAGTAGTACATATCCTAAAATGTTATTGCTCACATTTATGTTCTCTTGTTCCAAGAGAGAGAAAAAAAAACACTATTAAATTATAACAAATCTGTTGGCAATGTATTCCACTGCTTTATGACAGCCTGAAATGTGAGCTTGATGATAGGCATCTTCAAATAAACTCACATCATTTCCTCTGCTTACTGTGTATTTGGACATTTGGTCAATGCCTTCACTCATCTGTAAATATTAAGTGGTCTGTGTTATATAGCACAATTTGCACAAAATCCACCAGGACACAAATCAGTAACACTGGCTACTGCTTTGAATGCAAGATTTGAAAAAAAAAAATGAAGTTTTTTGGATGGATTTGCTTCACTATGGTCCTAATTTGGTATATGGGTATCATGTATTTATATACCAATATGCTACCATTCTCTATTTTTCCTATTCTTACGGTCACTGATAAATATTTCAGAAATATTACCACTCTCATTCTCATTTTTATTATACTAGTTAAGGGAAACATTTATATTTTTCAGCATTGGACCAAAACCTTAACTCTAATTTCACTATAGTGGTCAAATGAATAGTTGGAGACATTCGTGAAGATCATCAAAGCCAGATATTATGGGTTTAAAACTTAACATCTCATAATTATTTCACCTTAGCCGAACACCTTAGACTTTCCATGCCTTAATTTAAGCATCTTAAAATATGGGGTTCATATTAATAATTATTTGAAATGATTAATACTGATTGTTAGTATGATTGTCTTGAGAGACATCTATGAGACAAGTAAAGCATACCTCTCAATGTCTCTGGGCAGGTCTTAGGGACATGTCGTTAGGGACCATAGATGGTCCCTAGTCTCTCCCTGTATTATTCTTCCTTTGTTTGCTGCTTCCCAAATACCATGAGTTGAGCCCCTTTCCTCAGCTACAGCAACATCCCATGATTGTTTTTTTTGCTTTGAAATCTTTGGAGGTGTAGGAACAAATAAACCTTTTTTAAAATTCAAGTTGTTTATGTAAAGTATTTTGTTTCAGCAACTGAAAGCTGACCAGCGTGTATGAAATGAGTAAATAAGAAAACCCAAATATTATGCTTGGTTTTACCTCTGGTACACGTTGAGCACTCAAAATTTATTTAGTCTTTTAACTATGGTGATGAAAATGATCACAATGGAGATCAATGGAGAGCGTGGTATCAGTGCTCAGATTCCAATGTCCATGTCAGTGAAAAATTATCCAGAATAGGTTCCACTGTGCATTTTCAATATCCTAAGACTGAAAAGTTAGATATATTTAGACTGGTCATCTAAGGTCATCAATTATGAATCCACCATGTTAGTCAAGATCAGCATTATCAAGAGAAGACCAGAAAAAAGCCAAAATTAATACAGTGTATGCACATGAATTTCTGAATATAGTATGTTAACCCACATTCAAAACTACACAGATCCATCCCTTTCCAACAGGAAAGCCAAGTGAGGAATACGGCAAGGAGGAGAGCTCCTTAGCCATGAGAGGAATCAGGGATAGTGTCCAAAAGGAAAGCTGGAAACTGGGGTCAGACAGCTAAAATAACAGTTTATGCTGCAACTATCTAAGGCAGGGACACTGGAGGTGACCATGGAACAGACCAACAGTTGGAGAATCACAGATTAGAGTACAAAAACAGTATGAACAGAAATAAGATATGACCTGTCTCTGTACTTGAGAACTTCACCTGAAGGAATTATCTGTCTGAGTTTTAGAGCAGCCAAGGTAGGTACAATATGAGCAGGACAAAGAAGAGACTGCCAGCTAAATTCTGTATGAGTGAACTGGTTGATTCAAAACTGTAGAGCTAGTTAATCCTTAATCAGGTTGTAAAATTTATGTCTGATGACTCACAATCTTGAACTTGTTCCACCATGTTTCACCTGAAATGTTGAACTAAAATTACTAAAGCTCAGAAAGCATTGTATAAAGATGTTTTACTTTAATGATGTAAGTCTGCAGATCTGAAGATCAGAGACCTTTTCAGGAGATTGTATCAATTAGATTTAAGAAATGGTCATTCTATAGTAATTTGAAAAATAATCAGTACCAACTAATTCTAAGAGACATTGATATGTCTCTGTTATTAGGTTTTTTTTAGACAAACCCACATAGTTGAATAATTCTTTGAATTTACTAGGTCATCAATATCAATTTCAAAACCTCCTTTTTCTGTGAATGTATTCAACAGCTATATGAATATCCACTTCATAATGCTTCATAAGTCAGTTCACACCATACTTCTACTCAAAATCTTTCAATTTTTTATTTCATACTAAGTAAAAGCTAATGTCCTTAAAATGTCTACAATCCCAACTGTCAGCTCATTTCATCTTCACTATGGCCACTGTGTCTCATGCTTTTCCAACTACATTGGATTGTTTCTTGTACTTGTTCTTTCTGACTGCCATGTTCTTCTTCCTGCCCCTAGACACCAAATGAAGGATTCTCTCACTTTCTCTAGGCCTCAATTCACAAGTTACCTTCTCAACAACACCTTTGCTGAGCCCTTCAATATATCCACAACTTTGTATTTCCTCTCCTTACTTTGTTTTTCTTCATATTTATCTATATTTAAAAAGAACTCTATCTTATGTGTTTGTTTTATTCATTTTTCTTTCCTCCAGACAGTATATAAATTTCATGAAGCATAAAAGCTTTTATGTATTTAAGTATGTATTACATATATGTAAAACATTAAGTATGTTTTACATATATGTAAAAGCGTATACATTTCTTTTATTTTGCTCAGTTTTAGATCCTCAATGATGAGAATGCTATCTAAATTTGAAGAATGAGTAAAAGAATATATAAACAACACACAATTACAAGAAAACATTTTGACTCCTTTAAATTATATTTAAATTCATGTAACTTGCTTGTATGTGGAGCAAAACAAAACAACTTTGAGATGAAATAAAATAGGACTTTGACAACTCTCTGAGATTAACATCTTTTGCACTAGACTTTTATTCATGGCTAATTTTATTTTCATCAGTAGCAACACCACCATTTCTTTTCTTGTAAAAAATGCTCTACTCAGTGTCTTCTAGAAGGAGTGTCACATATTGTTTTACATCCATATTATCTTAGTCCATTCAGGTTGCTGATATACAAATACTGTAGCCTGAGTGGCTTAAACACCTTCACCCTGGTATGTAGATATACATTTCTGTGTCTTCACATGGTAGAAATGGTTAAGAATTCCTCTTGATCTCTTTTATTAAGACATTGTTCCTATGCAACAGAGTTCAGAGTTACCTCCAAAACTCATGCTGTAATTTAATCTTCATTGTTAGGTGTCAAGAGTTGGGACCAGGTGAAAATTTAAGAGTGATTAGTTCATGAGGAAATAGCCATGTGTGCATTAAAAAATTAATGTGCTATTTTGATCATCTTTATTATTGAACTCATGATGGAGTAGGATCTTCTGCCATGTCGTGGCATAGTAGGAAAGCCTTCAGTAGATGTCAAACACATGCCAGCACTATGCTCTTGGGCTTCAGGAAGTGTGAGTTACATAAACTTCTTTATAAATTACCAAGTCTGTGGTATTCACATATAGTAATAGGAAATAGACTGAGATATCTCTCAAAATGTCCTGCCTCCTAATATCATTGTCTTGGGGTTAATATTCAATATATAAATTTTGCAAGGACATAAACATTCAGGCTCTAAAACAGATCATGTTCCCTACTTTGAAAATCCATATTCTCTCCTCTTTCCTTCCAATTCTATCTCCTATATGCCCAGCACAAACTTTTCTTTTCTAAAATAAAAAAAGAAAGATAAAAATTTAAAAGAAAAATTTCTCCTATGTCCTAGGTCAAACTGACATCTTATTTCTTTCTCTTCATTTTTGGATGACTTAGTGGCTAGATCACTCATTTGGTAATCCTACCTCATCCATCTGATTGAAGCACTGTCTTATTCTCAAAATTTACATTTTATCCATACTTTAAATTACTACTATTTATACCTTGGGTTGTCTGTGAGTCTACTGAAGTCTTACTGATGCTTTGCAATCATTTGAAACCTCTCACAGGCATTTTATAGTATCATATATATGCTACATGGTAAAGTACTATCACCTGATGGCTTTACCTCCATCATGGTTGTAGCAGTGTACTGCATATGGCTAAGAGGATATTTAAATACAATAGCATAGCTATATGAGTATAGAGTTATACTGGAATAATCAAAAGCTATGGCATCCATCAGCAAACCTGTCGCTAGAAAAAATAAGTATCTAGTTTGGCTTCAATCCTCTTAGTGTCCTTCTAAAAGACAAATGAGTGGGAACTGTGTGATAATGCCATAGAATGTGAAATGAGCCTTGCCATTGTTATAAAGGCAAAATTTTAAACTTTTCCATTTCATAGCTACCTTAAACCTAATTTTAATATTTCATGAATAGGAGGATTTGGGAAAAACTATTGGTAAGAGTCTACCTTAATCCTTGCAGCCTTTAAAATGCTGTACTAGTCCAGAATCTGGAAGGTAGAAAATCTTTTGGCAAACCAAATGTAACAAGCACACCTGGTACTCACTCTCCTGTGATGTTTGTCTCAATTTTACATCTTGCTTGCCATTTTGAAAGGCATTTTTCTTCTTAAAATCCTGTTTCTGAATACACTAAAGCTACATCCTAATATGGTAACAATTGCTGTAAATTTTTGTTATTTGTTGAAATTATACTATTGTATCTATTGTTCCTACTTCATTTTCAGGAATAAAATGTTTGAATTGTGGGTTAGTACATAAATATCCCAGTACAAATTAAATCACTGTCAAAAATATTTTGGGAAACTGCAGTAAAAAATAAACCAAAGCACTGCATGATTTATCATTGAACCTACTTATTTCTCTAGCAGTACATTGAATGAGAAAGGAGAAGAGAAAGGAGAAGCACTTTCCTTAACAAAAACCCTTTCACAGAATGTGTGTGTGTGCGTGTGTGTGTGTGTGTGTGTGTGTGTGTACTCCCCAGGCCAGCTCAGAAAAAGAATATTAGGATTGGAGTAAATGAATATTTAAAAGTAGAGTCATTTAATGTGTAGGAATAAAAAGCTCCATGGTTGTGAATGTGCTCTGGAGCTTAAAAAAAAACAGAATTGCCATTGACCTTGTTAGTTTAATTAAGTGATTCCTAATTAAGATACTATGAGAATGCTGGCCTCTAGTGACATACAAACAAATATTGTCTCATAGTTTATGGTTTAATTTCTGGTAGTAGTGGTACTGATGATGATGATGATGATGATGTTTTTATTTTTATGTACTATTAAGCAATGGATTGAAGGACAGAGCATTCCAAATATATAAATTTGATGTTGCACAAGAAGAAAAGAAGCAGGCAATCAACAGCTCATATTCTTTGTAGAAGGCCATATGTCTTCAGAGAAGGCATGATAAATGGAGAAGAAAGATAGAACATTAAACTGTCTTTGCTTAAATTATGATTGCATTAACCAAAATGAGCCCTTATAGATCGAATATCTTAGATATATATGTATAGCTTGGCTCAGTAAATATTTTATTGCATATCTATTTGATTTGTCAATGAGGAGGTAGAAATAAATTGTGCTTCTTGTCTCATTTCACTTAGGTCCCAACTCAGACTTACCCAGTTTCTTGGAGAAGACACATCAAAGAGCAAGGCAGGAAGATCCAAAGATCAGTGTTAAAATGAATTCTATATGATTGATGTTTTGAAGGACACTCGTCCATGGGTCAAATCCTTTGATTGCTCTTCAAGGTAATTCATTTTCATGCACACATGGACTTGCATCCCTATCTACATGGGATGATTCATAGTCTGTGCTTATCAGTCTTTCTCAAAGATAGGGATTTTTAGTCTTCAGTTGCAGTATTTATGTTTTATAGAAAGCATTTCACTTTCTTCTGGGTATTTAAAACTAGAACATAAATATATTCCAACAAAGTTTGGAGGTTTGGACCAAATCATTTTTCACTTATGCATTCCCCACAGTTCTTCAAATAATAATCTCAGAGTGATTTGACTTTTCTGGTAGAAAAGTAGGTGTTTTGCTTTCAGGAGTATGACTTTACTTTCTTTTTGATGATTACAAACTATCTACTTTAATTGTTTCATAAAACATTCCAGGAAATCAGATGTGTCCTTGTCAGCAAAAGGTCCCTGAGAATGAGAAGTAAGGATAAGATTCAGAACTAAGAGGATTCTCCAAAAGAAGAGAGAAGTTACCGAGGATAGTCAGAAACAACACATGATACCTGAGTCCTGCAGCACAAAAGATCACACTGAAAGAGGAGTAAGGACATTGTTGTAAAGTAACTAGAGATACAAAGATGAAGAATGTCACCATGGCCTGGCATAATCTACCAACTATCTTTTCTCACTCAAATCCTGCCAGTTGTTAACTCACCAAAACAACATCCAAGTATTTCCATCATGTTAATCCACATCCACCCTAATGGTTCTAACTGCCTTTTGCATCTTTTGGTACTATCATATGTACACCAACATACTGTGCACTAGTTACGTCATATAGCACTCATATTAGTTTCAGATTTTCATCTCTTCTTAAGAACAAAGACTTTATCTTTTCCTTTATTTTATCTATCTCAGTACTGTCTGTGATAAGAAAATACATCTACATGCTCACTCAAAATCTTTCCTAAATCAAAAAGCAGATGAATAAAAAAAGGAATTAATGAAAGAATGCCTGTTTATTAAAATTCACCACATTTGGAAGCATTTCTTGGCACTCCTATTACAAAAGTAAATACTCTGAAACAAATTTTCCATGCAGGCAAGATGAATATATATATGAAATATATATATACATATATATCTATATATATATCCATAAACACACACATATATGCACATACACACAAAAATACCATGTAACTAATTAACTAATATACAAGATATTCCTTTTGTCCACAGATATAATAGGCAATGTCAAACATCCATGATACGCTTTTCCTTAGAGCTTAACCATTGTGTAGCCAAGCTTCTCAACTTAGAATTCAGTAGATCTTGTTAGTTACTCAAATTTGAACAAATTGTTTCTATCCTAACTTTACAGAATTTCTCATGAAACTTATAATAGAAGAAATCATCTAGCTGGAAAGTGACGTTTTATGCACATGAAAGAATTAAGGGAAGGGTGAGCTGAACTTGTAGTTATTTAGCCCCTCCATCCTTCAATTCTTTCTTTATCTTCTATCCCACACATGAACAACATGATGAAAATATGTAATGCCTTCTTGTTCTCATCATCATTACCCAAATGATCTGAAGACCTGTAAATTCTTTTCACATAATATCTTTGGAACCTGTTACTTTTTCTATATTTCCAGTTACTTTCTTCATTCTGGTATAATAATTTTACCTCTGAATTACTTAAATTATCTGCTTTTATTTTATCCTAGTCAATCTCTTCCTCTAATTATCTCATAGTTTCTAGAGAGAACATCCTAGAATGTCAAATTATTCTTCTATATAGTAAGTCCTCATACTTGCAGAATAATATTGAAGTTATTTCACATAGAATACAAAAAGAAAGCTGCTATTTTAAAAACCTAATATTTTTCCTCTATCCACTTCCAATATAATTCTTCAAGGGAGTGCTCACATGTTGTCCCTTTCCTTGCAGTTTCTGTGGTGGTGCTTCTGTTTGAAATACTATTACTCTTTCATCATGTCCATTAGATCATTTGTGTGTCTAAGGTACTTGAGAGATCTGAAAGGATCTATTAGCATCTAGAAGAAATAGATGAGGAAAAAAAATCTACAAATAAACCTTATATACTGTTCCATCAAATCACATTTCAACTACTCAGCTCAACTATTCATTGCTTTTACATATTGGAATTTTTTTTGTAGGACTTCACTTTAAAAGAAAAAGTGTCCTCTAGCCTACAAACACTTTCAGTCCCTTTGAACTTGCTTGATACCTTTTATGTTTCTGATATTCTCTGATGAACCACTTGTATAATGAAAACTATGGCATAAAAGATGTGTTTGGAGAATTTCCTCTTCAAATACAGGTGAACATGGGAAAATTTAAGAAAAAGAATACATCAATAATTATAATATCTTTTTAATCCATGTTTCTAAGCCATCATCTAAGCATATTTTCTGCAATCTTTTATATTAGTATTATTGGGGACTTCTGCAGAAGATCCCAATCTCTTGCTTGGTGATACAATACAAGGCAAGAAGAAAGCCTCAGAGACAGAATCAAAGTGAAATGGGAACTGGGATGGTCAGAGCTGAACAAGCAAACCCTAAAACAGCCAGAACTGCTGATATTTATTGGTGACACAATAATTTGTTAAGTTGAGGTGAATGGACTGTGTGTGGTTTCTACAGATAAACTGCTGATGCTGGCATTCTTTCATTAAAAAGAGATCAGACCAGATAGACGTTGCAGTAAATAATTAGTCTGTCTTTTCAGTTAAGAAGGTTTCAATTCTGGGAAGAAATTTTGGTAAGAGTCACTCTAACCTCAGCTATTATGTTATCTCATATCACAGTTCCATAGCTTCATGGACCATTTCTCTGGCCCCTGCTGTGGCCATTGGAGGATAATACTAGTCCATGTGCCACCACAGTGCCCCTACCACATAGTATTTGGTCAGACTCACGCCTTAAAACAATTATATGTCTAACTCTTCACAGCCTACACTGCTTACAGTCTGCTTTAGGCATAATCAACAGGGAAGTCTACCACAAGTATGTTCACAGAAAAAAATTTGAATTTCTATGCGGTTCATGAGAGAGCTTTAGAAATTCAGGGAAGTATCTGTTATTGCATGAGGATTTTGAATTTTAAACTTTTCACTGGGAAGAGGGAAAACTGCAAGATGATAAAAATTTAAGTTCTTATATTTCACAGAAAAAATTAAAAGACAAAGGACTAAGAGAAATTTTATCTCCCTTTTAGAAATGTGAATTTAATAGAATAAAAGGCAATGAAAATATTACCCACAACAAAATATTGCAATTTTAATTAATTTCTCCCGGGATTTGACAGTTTTTCTTATATAATTTTATCCAATTTAGATTCATGTAAAGAAATGATTTGGTCTATGGACTAAAGGACATTAGGATATGGTTTAAAAAATCATCCCTGAATATCATGGAGGAATTTCTTTCAGGAAATCTGTAGATATAAAAACCTACATTTATCAAGTCTTTTATGTAAAAATGGTGTAGTACTTTCTCATAACATATTACAACCTGCTAAACACCTTAAGTCATTTCTAAACTATTTATACCTAATATATTGTAAAGGTTGTTCAAATAGATATTATACTGTATTTTATAAAGAATAGTAACAGAAATATCTGTAATTGTTCAGCATGAGTAAAATTTTTAAAAATAATTTTTGTCCTTGCTTGTTTGAATCTTTTGATGCAGAACTCATAGTATAAAGAGCCAAGTGTATTTGTATAAATTGGTTCCATAGCTAGACAATGCAAAAATGTTGCAAAGATGGAGCCAAATACTTGCTCAATCAATAGTGGGAGCAGATGAATAAGTGTATCTGTATAATGAGTAAGTATTGTATTTTCTCACATCCTAAAGGAAGCCATGAATTTCTGTACATTGATTGTAGTTACATTATATTATACTTTTAAAAGAACATAAAATTACTTTTAACAAAGATACAGAATTGTTGAAGGATATCAGAAATAATTTATTTTTATTATAATGAAGATTTTTTTAACTTGATTCATTACTAAAAATTTCTTTTGGAAGAACCTACATCCCCTTGAAGGGCTATCTCTCTGTGTAATATTATTTCTGTCCCCTCTTCCACTAGACTATCACCTAAAAAGCATAGCTGATGAAAACACTAGTGGATATCAATCTATAAAAAACACACCTTTCCCAATTCAAAACATTGGAATTTGGAAGCCATAAGAATCAATCAAATAATGATGGGCTATGAAATCAAAAAGGAATAATGAGGTTGTGTTTAACTAGCTCCAGCACATACCAAGGACATGAGCAAGTTCCTGAAACAGGAGGGGCTCCAGAAATGTAGTGAGAAAATGAGCAATAATGCAAATGCACTACAGTCAGAGACTAAGGCCTTTGTTTTCCACTATCCAATTCCAGATGCCTATGACACTTAATATTTACCTGCTGAAGTCTTTCATTAAGCAACTTTACATGTTAGTTTCTTCTAATTTTTTAGTTTCTTGCAATCTGCTATAGTCTGAAAGTTTGTCTCCTAAAATTCATATCTTGAAATTCTAACTTCTAAAATAATGTTATCAGGAGGGTGGGTCTTTGTGGAGATAGTTAGGTCAGGAGTGGCTTTGTCTCCTCACATGACACAGAATAGTATGACAATGAGAAAGCAACTTTCATGAGAAACAGGCCTTTGCCTGACAGTGAATTTGGTCATTCCTTAACCTTGACTTACCAGCATCCAGGACCATAACAAATAGATTTCTATTGATTATAATCTACTCAGCATATGATATTTTGGTAATGTTTCCCGAATGAACTATGACACAACTTATATATGGTAAAAAATTAAACTACAAAGAAACATGAAGAAATGATGTAATAGCTAAGAAAGGAGAACAAAGATGTACCTTTATATTAAATACAAATTTATATATATATGTACATAAATATACATGTGTACACACAGCCATAAACACATATATAATATATGCAAATCCAAATTAAGCTGGGATAAGGAAGTCCACAGACTACTCTCTACTGCCTGGGCAAAAAATCCTTAATAAAAAAATAATAATAATAACATTGTAATCACTACTATTACTACCTATTATACTCCTGCTTAAAAAACAACATGACATCTTAGTACAAAACACTGCAACGTTTGACCACTTTCACATCTAGCTTCTCATCTGAGTCTATTAAAAAGCCAGTGAAGTTAGTTACAAGATGTTTTTATTCCTTTTGAAACTGGTGAAGAGACTAAGTCTAACAAAGCCAAATATTCTGACTCCAGGTCAGCTGTGATTTTTCCATTAGATCGGAGAAATATTTCCAAACAAGTTTAGAGCCAAAGTTAAATACAAATTGAAAAGTACTGAAATCCATTGAAATATCCAGTCTTTGATCCAAACAGTCTTACAGAGAAAGACATAGATGGAATCAGCAAAATCCATCTCTTTTTTGAAAGTCTGAAAACACAGACCCTGGTACAGTAAGAAAAGAGATTTAGGTATTTTTTAAATGAGTCTATTATCTCCCTCAAACATGGTTATGTACAACATACCAGATATATGCCTATCATTGTCTTAAGCACTAAAAATTTTACAAGGGATAATAAGCCTGTAGTTAAGTTGTTTCTATATGCAAACAACTGAAAACCATATTTATCATCTTCAGGACTGTGGATAGCATATTGATATGGACAGAAGAGCCAAAAAAAGATATGACAAAAATGCAGAATGCAAATTATCACGAAATACCAATGATATATGTTTAAATATCAAGAATAAAAATTAAAGTAACACTAAATCGCAGTAATACAAAATTGAATTAATACTATTTTAGGACTATGAATCTAATAATTGTATCGAATATGATATGAAAAGAAAGATTAGCAAAAGCATGATCAGTTTGATAAAAATATCAAGACTAATTTATGTAAACAATTTACATATATGTTGGGAAATAATGAGAGTGAATGAGTGAATAAATATGAAAAAGCAATAAAATCATGGAATTTTAAATCTAATTAAACCTTAGAGCACATGATCTGCAAGTTCAATAATTTTATAGAAAAAAAGTAGCTCCTCCCTTCACAGAGTATGACAGAATTTTAAATTGAATTCTTGGAGACTATTCCACCCATTTTTCTCATCTTAGAAATGCAGAGATTGAGGTAACACATTATAGAGTTATTTGCACAATGTAGCAGAGTTAACCAACAGTTTTGGGAACAGAGCCCAGTTACAGTGATTCTCCTTCTGTTTAATCTTCCTCTTACAGTCTTTGTTGATGAGTGTCAATTGGAATTTTTACAGTATATCAAAGGATATAATTGAGAGGCCTTGTATTATGGAAAAGTCAAGTAGCATTATTATACCTTTCTGTGATTCACCCATTGAATTATTACATTTATCCAACTCTTAGCATAATAGAAATTCAACTACCTGACAAATATTGTGCAGTAATTTTTTTTTAGCATTTAGCTGACTGAGAAGTCATTCTTTTTAGAAAGTTGTGTGAAACTTGAATATATTGGTTTCCTTGACACTATAATGTATAGTACAAATGATAATGACATTAAAAAGTGAGTGCTGCAGTTTGAGCACCTGCTTTCAAATCTAGGATTGCAAAACCTTGAAATATGAGCAGGTAGAACCATTATATTTGTACTGCTCACTCCATATCACCAGAAGCTGAGGACCTCAAGGATATGGTTTAGGATGCATCATTACAGGGTCTATTTGGAGGTTAAGAGAAAAAAAATGGTATTTCAGTGCTTCACGTGTCAAGATTCAGATTGCTAATGTGATATTTCTCATTTGTTAATGGATAAAGAAGAGTTGTACAACCCTACTCCCACTACTCCATGAGGCAGCCTCTGAAAGCTGTATCTCATCAAACTAAAACCTTTCCATAGAGGTCACCATGTAAACAGTTAATGATGAAGAAACTCTCTGGGGATTCATTAACTGGCCACATTTAGATGAGTTCTACAGAAATGTTCTATCAATGGTAGAGTTACGTCAATGATGCTTTAAAAGAAACTGTGGACATTGAATGAGATGTTCACAATAAATTTCTTATTTCTTAGCTCATGTAACATTTAAATATTTAGCTTTTTATAATCATCATTAAGGGTTAAGACAAAGGTTGTACAACATACTAACTTCTCAGTCTGACCAAAGCAAAGAGACTTGGGCTGTCAACTTCTTTTAGATTGACTGGTCAGTTTTAGGAAGTGACCTCCATTTACTCATGCCATGAACATGTAATTAAGCGATCACTGAGGTTTGATTTCTGCTATAATCATGATAAGCATCCTTTCAATGAACACATAATTGTGTGTCTGAATAATTTGGACTAATAGTTCTTTATATAAATGTAAAATGTTTATATTATGTTTATAGTACATGCACCTTAGTTAGCACTCAATGTACACGTGCTTTAAAAACATTATAGCAGCTTAGTCTGATCTTCCTATTACACCTCTCCAAACTCTTGTCACCAGAATAGTTTGGTTCTCATGACACACTTAATTTTCCTTGAGCACTTCAACAACTGGTCCAATTGTCTTCTTTTTCTCTCCACCCATTGCCACATTTCTCTTTCGTATCAACAGACATATTGATGATCCATCTGATAAACTGATTGAACTATTTCTCATCTCTGATCAGATGATTTTCAGTTAGTTTGTGAGCACAGCTATGAAGACTTTCTCAATTTTTGTCACTTTTTCTGTCTTGTATATAGAACCTTTGATTAACTCCTGTTAAGACCTTCTGTTACATTTTCCCTACTTTTTTCCAGTTAAATTGCCATTTATTTCCCTAAACAAACCAAATCTAAAAGCCACTAGTCAAGGGCTAAAAATATCATAGAAGAATCACATCTTCTTCTCTATGCTTGCATTGGGTTTCTAAAATAATAAATTTACACATTACTTTGGATGTATAGATAATATGATCTTATAACTAACAAACTACAATAACTTCAGTTATCAACATTATACCATTATTTCTTCTCTCCAACCATCAACACCCTTATTATTTACTTTGCTATTATTGTATTTTAATTTTATACTAACAGTTTTGTTATCTATTATCATATTGAATTGTCACAATAAGCCTGTGACACTGATAGTATGTATTCTAAATGTGAGAAAAATACAAGCTAAAAGTATTTAAATTATTTGAACCAGCTCAGAAATATAGCCATAGCTAAAATGGAAACTCAAAGCCAGATCTGGCGCATTATATCACTTAGTCCAAAAGCTGAAGTGTTCAATTGAAGCTATAATTGTCATCAATACAAAGGTAATAATAAATGCTCTTCACTTTTATTAATTTATTTCTCCACAGTGGTGAAGTTTTCTTAGCCCTTCTTTTAATTATGTTAAAATTAATTTTAAGTCTAGGTAACTAAATGTGCATTTATGGAGATTCAGTAGCTATAAGAACTCAGTAAGTAATAAGATAGATATATACAAATAAAATAGTATACATGTATTCATATTACAAGTTGATTTACTTGATGTTAGAATCTGTTATGAGATGACTTCTAATTAAAAATTCTTCTAGTTTCAGATTATAAACAAATATACAAAGAATTAGTAAATAAAATATAACAACAAAGTTTATGGTTCATCAATCAGACAATCTAGACATTTGAAGATAAATATAAATTATAACTTATCAGAAATTCATGAAAAACAAGGGACTGAGATTCTACATTTGAAAAATACACATACCTTAGTGGGAAGAAATATATATATATATTTTATAATTTATATATATAATTTGGTAAAGTTTATGTGTTGTGATATTAGATGTTAAGAGAATTGTCAAAAGGAAGGAAACACCCATTTCATGAAAACACTGGTTTCTTTATTTTTTGTTTGTATCTCAACTCATTCCTAAGGAGACATTTTATTATTTTTCTCAAAACTCCACAAATTCCATGACATTTTGAACCAAAAACATGGTTTATATCTCTTTTTTATATACTACAGGTACCCTAGAAGTCCACAAACTTTTGCAATACCTAAATTTTTTTATTTCCTATGCATGAATTTTCTCCTCTTAGATGATAAACACAGATTGAAAGCAAATGCTTTAGCATTGTAAAAGTACGTGCTTGAATTTAATGTTAAGTAATATTATCAAGCTATATTTAATAAGCATATAATGTTATTTTATCCCTAACTAGATTCTGACATTTAAAAGATTTTTAAGTGCATTTTGTTGAGCCTGTTAATTCATGCACTTCATGTCAGTCCCTTATTAAAATTCTTCCACCTGGTAACAGTATCTACCAGTAAGTGCACAGTGCATATTAAATCAATTACTGGAAGTTCAAGAGGGCTAAGTGCATGTTTAAAAATACCTTCAATGTCCTTGACATCTAGCTGGGTGTTGCATCAAATTTCTAAATTACTAGAAAGTACAATTATCTCCTAAATGTGGGCAAGTCACAATTTGAAGAACTAGTAAAAAAATGTTGATTGCCTTTATCTGACTGTAATTTGTATCAAAACAGCAATACAGTAAGCATCACAGTAGCTTCCATATAATGGCAAAAACAAAGCATGTAATTCAAACTTAATATCCTCTAAATGTGCCAGGCTGGAGCCCATGAGTCTGTCTCCAGACTTGTAACCCAGTCAAGTCTGGGGAAATACCATGAAAATGTTTGCCCTCGATCACTTGTAATTGGTATTTTTGAAGTGATGGGAACAAAATAAAGGGGATGGGATCTTTGGATTTGCTGCTTTTGTTTGGAATTGCCCCAAATCACAAGTAACTACAGGGCAAATTGACATCTTCTCAATTGAGTGGTAACCTTTTCCTCCCCTATGTCATTTCAAGGTTAGTAAACAAACAGATCTGAGTCAAGACATTCAAAAGTTATTCTCAAACCAAACTTCCAAAGTGGCAGTTGAGGCTGTGCACAAATTGATGTCACTTTTACATTTTCCAAGTGCAATTTCCTTTTCCCCATCACACATGTTTAACTGTCTCTATGTTGCTGTCATTGTGCCCTGAGAGAACCATGCTAATTGCCACCTTGGCAACAGAGTTCCTTATTATCTAGGTTTTGCATCCCTTATAAAATATCATACCATCAAGGTGCTTAAGAAATCCTCAAAAATCTCATTCATTTTTCTATCCCTTCATTTCCTGACAGTGCTTGTTTTATCTCAGCTGGTCCATACATCATGTCACTGATGTGGCTAGTATCTGCATTCACACAATTGGCAAATGTTCCATGAGCCTCACTGTGTGCCATGCTGTCTTCTCAGGATGAGGAATTTTTCTCAACACCAGGTTATCAGATGAGCAAAAATCCTACCATCAAAGGATTTATGTGGTAGGAGAAGGAAATATTTTATATGTAAATAAATTTAAAATGAAATATGTAGAGCAGGAGGAGCAGTTTGTAAAGTTTCTCTGTAAATAACCAGTTAGCCCAACTACTCCATTTTGCCTTGCAGTATGAAAGGAGCCATCAACATAGACAATGTGAACAAAAGTGACTGTGCTTCTGATGAAAAAGTAAACTTAAATTATGAAATGGATATCTACTTTTAGTATAGTTTTTTCCATGAATAAAATGTTGTTCAACGTGTTCTAAGATAATAAAAAATCTCAAGAGGAACTCTAGATGAGAGAAGTGGGTTAAAGGGTGTTGGCAGGGTGGAGAAAGATTACAGTTTTAGAGAAAGAAGTCACATGAAGACTCACCAAAAAATATCATTCAAATAAAAAACTGAAGGCAGATGTATAAATTTCATTTGGTGATAAAAGATTTGGGAATTAAAATAGTTTCTCAATTTTTCCAATTCATTTTCTCAGTCTTCATCTCAATAATTATTTTTACGGATCTTGTATGTGAAACCTATTAACAAAACTTCTCATTCTTACAGGGTTCTGTGTATTAAAAACAAAATTTCATGAAAACTGGTTTTATTCATATTCTTATGTATTTTATTTATGCATTAAATGTAGTATATTAAGAGAGACTCTTTAGCTTTACTAGATTGGCAAAGAAAACTATAGAATAAAATTATGAGAAGTTCTTTAGATCCCATAGTTTAAGAACTACATCTTGAAAGGTTAGATGAGAGCTGGAACTGGCATCCAGACCTTGGTTTTAAATTCCCCTAAGTGTCTGGTGGCTCTTTGATACAGGTTTTCTCAAAATTTCTTTAGGTACCAAAACAAATATTCTAGGACCCTCAACTCCTTGACTCTAGAAATAGTCTAGAAACAGTTTCTTCTTTACTGGCTCTAAACCAGTGTGTCCTTCCTCAGCTCTACCTTTCACTTTTTTTCACTGGCTCTTATCAATGTTTCCATCTTTTTCAATAACTCACTCTTATAATTATCTAGAAATGCTCTCCCTCATCTTCTCCCACTACTGGCAAACAGCCATACATTACCAGTATGGACTTATCACAGGTCTTAAAGATATGGTAATATATTTGACCAAATCTGGCACTTGCTGAACATAAGGCATTGTACTATACTCTGCATTGTATTAATTCATTTTTCCCTATTGACATCTTAAGAAACAGCTACCCTATTATATCATTGACATTTTAAATTAAGTAAACAGAGGCACAGAAAGATTAAATTACTTGCCAAGGCAAGAATTTTAAAAACCCTACGCTCTTAATGAATGTTTATGATTGCATCTAAGGCATATAGTTTTTCAATATTTGCATTAAATGAGTATCTTTTACTAAAGCAAAGTGAAATATGTTGCATGAATAATACATCATGACCATTTTTAGCAAATATATAATAAAAGGGGACTTCTCCAACCTGATATGACTAATATGAAAATCTACTGCTGATTTCATACTTAATGATGAAATTGTAATAGCCTTACCCCAAGATTAAAAACAAGATAGAGATGTCTATTCTCACCAATCCTACTCTACATATTGTGAAGAGAATCTAACCAACAGAATTAGACAATAAAAATAAATAAACATGGTTCCATATTGTAAAGGAAGAAGTAAACCATCTTTATGTTTACTTGACATGACCTATATACAAATCTGAGATCTGCATGAAAACATTGTACTAGAGCTAATGATTAACGTTAATATTTACAGTTATTTACTCAAGAGGAAAGGTGCCTTTATGCATGTATGTGTATTTATGCAAAGAGTAGTATACACACATTCATAACAACTCTATTTGCCATTGCCCCAAACTCCAAAGAACTCAAATGTTCATCAACATAAGAATGAACAAACCAATTACAGTACTTTTGTATAAGAGAATGCTATTCAATAGTGAAAAAAATGAAAATAAAATTTTCCTGTACACCACATAGGTGGATCTCAAATAATTAATACTGAGTGAAAAAAGCCCCCAAAAGAGTAATATTTGATTTGATTTTTATAACAGCCCATAAAATACATATAATCTATAGTGACAGATAATCCCTGGGGTTGTTTGGTGAGGAAGACTGGAATGGGCAAGAAGGATAACTTACAAAGCAGCTTAAAGAGACCTTGGGATGTGATGGTGTGCTCATTATCTTGATGGTGGTCATGAAATCACAGGCGGAAACATATGTCAAAAATATTGAATTGTTCATTTTAAATGCATGCAATGTACTATAGTGTGATTATTACACCTCAATGAAGCTGTTAAAATATGTCTATATTAATTTCTCCCAATACTAACGGAAACTAAATAATTGTTATTCATAAGTGCTGGTGACTTGCTGCAATCTATGCAAAGTGTAACTCTATAGAATAGCTACAAATGCTACAGTCATTGTCATTGCTGAAAAATTGCCATAATGCCTCATGTAAACATTAAAAAATTCACTTTCATACCCATATATGCTTACATCACCTTGCCCCTTTGTTCCAATGTTAACGACGTAATAGCTAAGATAAGCAAATGTGAAATCAAGGGTCCGTTGTCTAAAGGAATGTTGACTTTAGTTTAAATAAGCAATGACTATTAGCTAAGTCATTTCACTAATCATCAGGCTTAGAATAAAATTTGACTGTAACATATTTTTAAGGAGCCAGATACTTTAAAGCCATAGAAGAGGTGCTTAATTTGGCATTTTAGGGAAATATATTAATCAGGATACATAAAATTCCTGCTTTAAGGGACCAAAAAATGTGACCCAAAGTGTGAAAAAACTACTGTAACTTTCAACACTGCAAAACTTCCAGGAATTCATTCTGAAATGTCTTTATGTATCACATATCATTGGCATATTCAGGACGATTGTTTGCAAACTTTTTAAGACACAGAAATTATCCAGTTATAAAATTTCTTTTTCTTTATATAGACTTACAATAGAATAAAATTTAAAACTTCCTTGAGTAACTTACTTTAAAGAAGAATGAGTCTATATCTGATAAAATTTCCATAATCACCATCAAAGCCTAGACTTTTAAAACTGGAGGAGTCTTAGAAAGAAGCTAGTGCAATTCTCTGTTTTAAAGATGAAAGAGTGAAACCTGCAATGAGTACAAGATTGATAGACTGAGATAACAGAGAGTAGGAATTAAAACCCAGAGAATATTTACTTCATTCTCTCTCTCTCTCTCGATGATTACAAGGAAAAAGAAAAGACAGATCTTGAGGTTTAAGAACAAAATTTCCTGTGTCCCTGAGTTCTTCAAATTATTATTCAAAGAACTAGGTATCTATTCCATAAATGCAATGGCTTCATTATCTTCAATACTAGAGGCTTCATGCACACTTCATTTGTTAAAAAATGTCATGAATATTAAATAATTGACAGCTGCATGCTTTGACCCATGCCTGAAGCAAGTACCAGGTATATTAGGAACAGGATAGTTCTACAAAGAATAAAAGGAGAGAGCTAATTAAATCCTGCAGAACTCATCTGCAGAGATTGAGATGCCCTCTGGCATTTGTTAACACCAGGCAAAAGTCCCTAATTACAGCTATACTGCTCATGACACTGAAGTGCTTAGGACCAGCTTGGTGTGCTTTTCCATGCCTGTAATTTTATCAGGAAATGTGAACCCATCAGGGAACTTGACAGGTGTCATTTTACTCAAATGGAGTTGGTTTCAACAAATCTAAAAAGGAAATGCATTTTCCCCATTAGATCAAATTAAACAATGAAAATGCTTTCCTCGCTCTTTTCTTGTTAGTTGGTAAGAAAAAGACCATAAGAAATGACTCCGGCATTGAAGAATTGACAGACAGTTCAGTTGATTGCGTGGTGCTGCCACAGCTGAAGCATTGTTAGTTGATAGACATTGTAGAAAGGGAAACAATAACATTTCATTCAATTCAGAAAATATTTATTGAGCTCTTGGGAGGGAGTACTCTCAATGCCTGGTCCTGTTGCTAAGAACTGTTCCAAGGTAAAATGCCTATAATCTTGTGATCTCAAATTATAGTTTCATTCTGGCTTTCCAAGCCTAACTCTATAGCTGTGTGATAAAAAGGTGGCTAATCAGTAGATGTGGTTTGAAAAGTATTTGGAAGGATCTGTTTGTCTCTGTAATTTCTCAGGCACCTGCCCACAATGATGCCAAACTGAGTTATGGAAAGTATCTACGTTGATTAGACAGGAGTTTACCAAATTCTTACTTGTGTATTATAAATTGTAGAAGCTTGAGCTCACGAAATCTGTTGAAGTTCATCCTTCAATCATAACGTTGTTGAAAGAGTCCAAGGAAAAAATGCTGTATTTCTTTTCAGACCTTCTTTTGCACAAAAGCCTTGTTGATTTGTTTTCTGTTTTTTATTTTTCTTCATCTTTTTCGCACACACAAATCTTACAGGACAACAAGTGAATGCCTTACTTAGTATATTCTGGGGAAAAAATTGGATCTTACTCTTGAGTCTAGTTAAAAACCTGAAAGTTAGATAGCTGCATATACATATTACCTCATTTAAACGCAGCACATTATGAGAAGGAATGAAGTAACATTGTGGTTATGAAAAAGTCTGTGGAGTAAATTACCTTGGGTGTAAATCTCTGTCATATTTCTTTGTGCAGTTTGGGGGGGGGGTCGCAGTATTTAACATTTCTAGGTCTTAGTTTCTCCACTCTTTAAATGACAATAAGGTACATTAAAGTATAAGATGAAATAAGACTCTACTCACACATAAGTATTACAAAACAATCCTCTTTGGATATACTAACGAAGGGAGAATCTTCAGATTCCAGCATTCACTTTGAACTCAATTTCATCATAAATATAAAAACCAAATATGCGCTATGTGAACAGTGTCTTGCCAAATTCTTACCATCAATTTTGTTTGAATCAAATTGCTAAAATTGGAATCTTTTAATACAGTATTTTAAAACAATCTTCTGTCATTGTCATCATAAAAAGTGTTAAGCAGCTACCAAAGTAGATAGGTAGGGATATTTTGAAAGAATTGCCTTTCCCTCAGAATGCTGTGATTGCAGTGATTTCAGAAACTAGTTAGCTTTTTTTTTTAACTCAGAAACTATGCCAAAAATGAGTTGTTTCATGAGATACATTGTCATACTTTCTTTGTGAGAAATAATGGAATAAATATCTGTTCATAGAAAAATCACTGATTATTGACTAATGTTTACATCTTAGAAAAGCTTAAATAAATTGGAGAAGGGATGGGTAGATTAGTAAAGCATAGTGGAAGCTATAAAATAGTTCCAAAGAGTTATAATGTAATTGTAGCACATCAAAACTCATGGAAATTTACATATAAAAACAAATATGAGCTAAATATTCAACATAAATCATTTAAATGAGTAAATGAAAATAAAATGAATAAAGGCAAATAACATCATAAAATAAAGAAAAGTATTATGAATTTGAAAACCTAAAACAAGTAGAATATTCCCTATTAAATAAAACCTACCAAATTCTGTACAGGGAAAATGTAAAAAAAAGTAACAGTCTTATAATCATTAAAGATTTGGATCCATTGTAAAAAATTAATACATTTACATGAGTGAAAAACACAGTTGGAGCAGCTTAAAGATATTGTTACCTCACAATAAAAAATAGTTAATAACAATATTTCCAAAATATTCCAGAAAATAGGAAAAGATGCTGAAGAATTCTTTGAAGGACTAGGCATTTTACCAAGTAAATCTCCTCAGTATGTCCTGTGCAATTAAATACACAGGATCATAATTTTCCCATATTCTCTGCAGTGGATGGATTCTAGACTGGAAGTATTGCTTAATATAGGAAGGATACTTTCATATGCTTTTCAGTTCAGAGGATGAATACACAGATTACTGTTCTACCTCTGATTAACACAATCTTCCATAATTGTTGTCCTAAAGACTCTGATGCAGCTACAAAACTGTTAGGCATTGGTAAGTTGAAAGAATTGCTATGATTTCTGAAATCAATTAGTTTTTGCTAACTTAAAATCCATGCACAAATAATTTAGTGTCTTAAAATAATCATTTGCTACTTTTTCATGATACTGTGAAGAGACTGGGTAACTCA
Organism: Heterocephalus glaber; assembly: GCF_053883595.1. NCBI lineage: Eukaryota > Metazoa > Chordata > Mammalia > Rodentia > Bathyergidae > Heterocephalus > Heterocephalus glaber. The sequence continues at coordinate 37,444,629 of NW_028258142.1, read as the reverse complement.
ATCAGTTTGAGTCAGGTCAGTTAAAGTGAATAGTTTAAAACTGTGTACCTCTAGTGACAGTGTGCAAAATGTTCGGACCAGAGACCCTCCACTGGGTTTTCTTGTCTTTGTTCTCCGTTATTTCTTGAAGAGGCTGCCTATGCTTCTGCAAATGGCTATCCCTCAGTTCAAAAGAACTGTAGAGACTGGAAAAAAAAAAGAGTACAAGTACTTTGTGACTCTCACTGAACCAAGCAAGTTGCAAGACCAGTTCACAGTCAGTCCAGGAGGACACTATCAAAGAGTGCAGGTAAGTGGAGGGAAATAATTTATGTCAAATAAATGCCACATATTTATATCTAAGAGCAGAGTCTATACTATTTACTGATAGAAGATTTTAGAGGACTAATTTATTGAAAAACCAACTCTCCAACCAAGGGTTTTCTTGTCAGCTGACATGGTGAACATGTTGAACTTACACCATCAGTTCACTGAAATTTTGTCTATGTCCTGATACAAGAAAAGGTCAGATATAATCTTATTCCTTTAAAAGCCTCCAAATTAATTTAATTGGGACAAAACACCACTATTTGTAACACTAAAAATCTTTGGAATGCATTAATTGTTTCCTAGCTAAAAGGAAGATTCAGCAAGAACTCAGAGGAAAGGGGTTCACAATGAGGGAATGGAGATATCACATGAGCTTGACCTTTAAGAATACGTAAAAACTCTTTAGAGAAGTGGAAATTTGGAGCCTTTCCTGCTGAGAACAAAAAAGCAAAAATTGTATGAAATGGGAATGATCTTGTCGCGAGGTAGAGATTTATAGGAAATTTCTCCTGAACGTGGCAAAGAAGAGAATCAGAGTAGGTGGGTTCTGTGTTGGACTACAGAAAACCAAGCTCTCTGTTCTCTGTTGATCTCCTGTACAGTAAAGCTGCTGCTACAACCAGAAATTGACTTCTGCAACTCTTCCCTAGGTTTTGTTTAACTAGTTTACACCATCAAAGGACTAAACAGCTTGAAATCATGAATAGTAACATAGCTGGTTAAATTAATTTTTTTTTTTTCAGTACGGGATCAAACTCAAGACCTTGGGCTTGCAAGGCAGGCACAGCACCACTGAGCTAAATCCCTGGCCCAATAAATGATATTATTTGTAATTAGGTGATAGTTCAGGATCTTGGGTACATGAATCTTTTGCATTTTTTCTCACAAAATTCCAGATTGTGTGAAAATATACACAGGAGAGATGCTCTACCCAATTGTATTCTATGTTGTCATAAGATAATCTCCAATTTGTTTTTATTTTGTTTTGTTTTTTGATACCAGGTATCAAACTCAGGATCTTGTGCTTGCGAGGCAGGTGGCAGCACCATTGAGCTAAATCCCTGGACTTCCAATTTGTTATGTAAAATGCCCCTAACTCCCTGTTTCATCTCTCACCCACTCTCCAAAAATCTCTTCACAGGAACAGAGTAGGAAGTTCTCCAAAATGTAATCTAACACAATGGACAATCCCACGAGTCTTATCCTTAAAATGATTCATAAGGAAGAAATTCATACTTTTTAATTCTGGGCCTTCCTAGTATTGAGATGTAATAAATACTTGGACTTGGTTCACCCTTGGCAATATTTCTCCTCTGAATAACAGGAGTATCCAGTTCAGATCTTCTTAATAGTTAAATGTAACAACTCAGACCATTGCCAAAGACTGGTTGACTTAAGGTATTGAATTAAATCTCTCTCTTTTTAAGGAATCTTTCCTGACTCTCCAAAGTAAGGCAAAGAGGAAATTGTCCTCTAAGAAATCTTCACTTATAATCTCTGTCCTCTATTTGTCTTAGAAATGTGAGGCTAAGAGTTCCTGAAGAAATGGAATCTCTCCCGTGGTCTTTTTTTTTTTGTCTCTCTCTAAGCCAGGAAACATATACTTCCTCATAGAGCAGCAAGTAGAGGCATCATTCTATGTATTTTCTCAAATTAAATGTTTCTGTCTTGCATTTTAAATTTGGAAGGGAGGAAACAGGATATACATTCAAACCTGAGTGAAATCAAAGTACATTGTCGCACTTCTTCCAAGAGGAGAACACTAGGATAGGTTCCTGTTGCCAGAGCTATAGAGACCAGTATGAAAAGACTACAGCTTCTTAAACAACTTATCCTTCTTCACAGCATTCTTTCCATACTTAAAAGCAAAGTGATCATTATTCCTTGGCAGATTGTATCTAGCATAGGCAGAATTAAGTTGTAGTTATCCACCCAGTTTTTCCAGTCACCATGGACCCTCAGCAGACCTCACCCTGTCCTTAATCTGTAATCATTAGGGTCTTTCTGTGACTTCTATGTCTCTGATATATCTTATTGCCTTATATCTTGCTGTCATCCAAAACTGGATCTGAATGACTAGTTTGCAAAAGGAAGACAGTTTCAGTCATGGGATCATTGAACCATTTGTTCTATAAATAAGTGGAAAAATATCAAAGAAACACAATTTCCTTCTATTGTACTGAAGGTTGTATACTTTAAAAAATTAAGTCATTTTTGAATACTTCTGGGAAAGAGAGAAGAATAAAGAGAATAAATGCCATTATATGACTGTCAATATAGCTCTTTTTTTTTTCTACAAAAGAAGTTAAGGATAAATTGAGAATATTTGTTGGTGTTATAAAACAAAATATAAAAGATTGTGATTCTAAATTGTGTGGATCATAAAATATTATTTGTTAACTTAAACGATAGAAAAGGAAGAACATATCAGATTACTGTTTGCAACCTTGTTTCTCTGGCAATGTTAAATTGTGTTTCTCAGACAAAAGCTTTGATGTGATGATGTAATTAGATTCTAGGATTTAAAATTTCTTCCACTAAAAAAAGTTTGACAATTCCAAATGAGAGAATAATTTCATAATTCCAGATGTTTTGTACACATACTGGGTAGTATCAAGTAACAATACACTAGAGTAATTGTAAATGGTATTTATCTTCTAAATATTCATCTAACTAGATTCATGAGATACAAAGGTGATGGGATCCAAGAAAGCGCCTGCATAAGAAGTGTTTTTATAAAACATGTCATCTGTTTAGCTCACACTTTTAACTTATTTTTCATATTTTAAGTACATTTATTTATTTGTATTTTCATATTTAGATACATCAGCTCTTTTCTAATGTCTTAAAGAGTGATATATCTGAATATGACAATACTTTGCTTCTTCTCATTATTCCTTTGAGGAATCTTCCTTTTCAAGGATGAAAAGCAGCAAAAAGTCTGAGTAGGAACCTCACTAAACAGGATCCATAGATATGGCAAATAAAAATATGCTCAATATAACAGTTTAAAACAACCAATTACCACTACATGCTTATTAGCATGGTTAAAGTATTTTTAAAACTGACAATACCAAAACTGGCAAGGATATAAAGCAATAACCACACTGAATCTCTGCTGGTGGAAAGGCAAAATGATGCAGCCACACTGGGATAGTTTATTTAAAAGCTAAACATATTTTTACCATATGATCCAGCAATCACATTCCTGGGCATCTACTCAAGTTAGCTGGAAGCTCATGTCCATATAAGATCTACACACAAATGTTTTTATCTGCTTCATTGATAATATCACCGAATGAGATGAAGCCAAGATGCCTTTCAATGGGTGAATAAATATTACATCCATGCAATAGAACATTACCCAGTTATAAAAATAATTGAACCACCAATACACAAAATGACATAAGAATTCTTAAATGTACTTTATTTAATGAAAGAAGACAGTTGAAAAGACTATATACTTTTTGATATCAACTATATTGCATACTAGAAAAAGGAAAACTATAGAGAACTAAAAATTATTCAGTAATTGCCAAGGGTTTAGAGATAAGGAGAGAGAGATGAATAGATGAGCCCAGAGAATTGTTAAGGCAGTGAAACAATTTTGTCTGATACTATCACAGTGGATACATGAGATTATGAATTTGTCAAAACTCTTAGAACTGTACAACTCAATGTGAACCCTATTGTAAATGGTGGACTTCAGTAAATAAATAAAATACATTGCTATTGGCTTATCAGTTATAGAAAACTACCACACTAATGGAAGATGTTAATGATATAATAGAGAGGGAGAGAGAGAGAGAGTCAGGAAGTTCTCTATACTAACTTTAATTCTTTGTAAACCGAAATCTCCTCTAAAAATAAAGTTCATTAATTAAAAAACTAGCATTAATGTTGAAGAATTTATATTATTTAGTTTCATGATTTACTATGAAGTTACAATTATACATACTGTGGTATTAATATAAGAATAAACAGAATAGAGCCAAAATTTAACTGTCATAATAATTACTTTCCACAGAACATATAGATCTACATTTATGAGTCAAAACTATGAAACTTATGTAAAAAGCATGAAGGAAAATCTTGGTAAACTTGTGTCTTAAAAGGACATAGGATAGGGCCGGGAGTGTAGTTCAATGGCAGCATACCTCCCTGACAAAGACAAGGTTCTGAGTTTGATTCCCAGTACCGGAAAAAAAATAGGGTAGTATAAACTATAAAAAGAAAAATGGTAAGAAGATGTTTAGTCTTTAATTGAAACTATTAAGAGAATGAGAAAAGCAAGATAGAGTGAAGAGTGGACCAGAAATTGTCCCAAACATATATTTGACAAGTATATCCAGGATATATAATAAAAATATAAAATTTAGTAGTCAAAATGTTATGAAATTAAAATTTAATTAAAATATGAACAAAACTAAAACTCAAGAAGAGATATGGCAAATAACACAAAAATAATGCTAACATTACTTATCATTAGAAAATCATAAATTGAAACCACATCAATTCACTACTATACTCCTATTAAAAATTTCAACATCAAATATTGGCAAGCAATTGAAACAGCTGGAATTCTTACACATTGCTTGTGGGAATGGAAAATAGCTTATCCTTTTGGGAAAACAATTGAACAGGTTCTTTTTCTGAAATATAAACATAAAATTTCCATGTGACCCAACCATCAAATTCCTAGGTATTTTCCCAAAAGAAACTGTCCAAAAAAGATCTGTATCTGAATTGTCGGACAGCTTTATTCAATGTAGTTCCAGACTGTAAACAACCCAAATGCCTACCAGCTGGTGAATGAAAGTAAACTGAAAAATTACCATCTAGCCACAATTGTTAAGCAATGAAAGAAATGAATTAGTGATGTACAGCAACATGGGTAAATCTAAAACATATCATGGAAAGTGAATAAAGTTAATCACAAAAGACTATATATTCCACAATTTTATTTTTTTGAAATTGTAAAGGGGAAAATTTTTGGTAATAAAAGATCAGCAGCCTGGAATTAAAGAGGGAATTAACTATTAAACTGTATCCCAAAATTGACAGATTTTGTTTTATATGAATTATCCTTGAATTTTAAAACCAAATTTTTGATTTCACACTGAAGAACCACCAAAATCTATATGCTCCAGTTTATGTTTATCCCCTACATAGTAAAACACACTCAAACTAGGTAGAGAAGCTCTACCCTAAATACATGTCACAAGTTATTAACTTCATGCCTTTTGCACATCATAGTCATACATCTTTCATCTTTGGTTCTAGATTATGACAGAAATTCGCTAAGCATCTTTTAGAAATGTTAAAGGTTTCTCAGATAGAAGTGTCTTGTACAATTTCACAAATCTCATTACCAAAAACGCCATATTTAAATCCAGACTTCGTGAGTCCAAATTGAATGCTCATGACCATCAGGGGTCTTCATCCATATATTTAGAAGCAAGCGTATTTCTGCAAGACAAGTTTTATCTAAGATGTATTCTAGTCAGAATATACATTTCCCTATTTGGAAACTGGGCCACTGCTTTTCCCCCAGATCTTTGTGTGTGTGTGTGCGATTTAATCATTTGACCTTGTTTTATATTAATGTATATCTTGTATACAATCTAATCTAATCTCATTACCAAATTTTGAATCTGAATGTAGTCGTGTGTATTGATTTACCTCAGAAAATTACTTGCGTGGTGCTTGATATATCAGTTATTCTCATTTTTTTTGTTTTCTTTTGTAAATGCATGTTGACAGAAAATAAATCAAATTGGTTTATCAGAAGAATCTCTGTACCTAAAAGAGGAGGCCTGGCTCTGTCTGATGACTTGAATCAATTAGGTCAGAAGCTTTCATAACAATGCTTAGGAATTTAGTATTTGAACTGTTTTAATGCAAATTTAGGTTTATTTATCTGATGGTGCACAGATATTTAAAAACCTTAATTAAATTCAAAATATGAAGCTAAATGCCAAAATAACAGACCCTGGTGAGTTGGATTCCTGCAACAAAACTATCTAAGAATTATTTGCCCTGCATTCTCATTTTCCTATTTAATGAATATTTCAGTTGCTATATGCCTACAATATTACATTGGCAAATGCTTGTTTAATGGACTGAAACTAATGAAAATTGAAGCTATGAATGTGTTAACTTTGATCCTGTAGTTTTTACATTACCTGAATTTTCTCCAACTCCTTGAAATAGACTTTTCCAAGGATCCTTAAAATTAGGTTGATTGAGTTTCTCAAAGGGATGGATGGAATGTCCAAAAGCAGGTTGTTTGACTTAATTCTAATAGTCCTCCATTGAGGGTTCATGCACACTTGGATTCATTTTGCCTCAAAAATGCCACATTAAAATATAACTACCACATGATCCAGCTGTACTGCTCCACAGTACATACCAGAAAGAGTTAAAAAGAACATTCTGTACAGATACCTGCATATGCATATTTATTGCAGCATGATTCCTAATAGTCAAGTTATGAATATGTCTACGTGTCCACAAAAAATTAATGGATAAAGAAAATGTGGTATACATACACAACGGAGTATTACTCAGCCAGAAGGAATGAGATCATGTCATTTGCAGAAAAGTGGGCAAAACTGGAGAGCTCTGATATTAAGTGAAATAAAACGCTCTGAAACACAAGCAATAAATGTTTTACCTAATATGTGGAATCTCAGGGAAAGAAGATAAATAAAATCAGATGGAATACTATTATAAAACAGAGAATAGTTCATAGGGAGAGGGAATAAGGGAGTAAAGGAGGATGAAGGGGAAAGATATGATCAAAATATATGTAAAGAATTATCAGTGTAAAATATTTTCTATATATATGTTTTATACAGAAAAATTTTTATATAGAAAAATTGGTTTTATTAAATGTTAAACTTTACTTTAGTCACAACACCATATAGTTTTTCACATTTTTTGCTACTTATTGAGAGATCTTGAAAATAAATATCTAAAACAACATAAGTGACATTAGTGACATAGGTGATCTTCTAGACGAGATAAGACAGCAGCTTTGAAATATTTAAAGAAATTTTGTTTACTATTTCTCATGATTGGCCATGGAAAAGTTTAAGAAACAGTGTTATTTTAATGAGAGCTTTTAGCCACAAAGTATGAGGTTACTTTGTTCCTAGATTAAGATAAATACTCGCTTCCTATTTAAATTGCAAAAGAATTGGGGAACTAGTTTTCTAAAACAACTACAAAATGAGATCAGGGCCGAGATTTAGCTCAGTGGTTCCGCCGCCTGCTTCACAAGCGCAAGGACCCAAGTTCGATCCCCAGTACCAAAAAAAAAAAAAAAAATCAAAATGTGATGGAAAGATACAATGTTTAAATTCTTAAAGGTATATTAAAAGACACATTGCCATTAATCCCCAGCCAATATGTCCCTTCATTTTTAAGTCCTATGCAGAAGCATATTTTTCTCTACAAAGACTGGGGATTCTGTAGGGGTTACCCTAAATAGATTGCCACATGTGTGGTGAGCAAAAGCAGTGAGAAAGGTTCACAAGAAATTTACAGCTTATATCTTCATGAGCAAACAATACAAAGACTCAGGTAATGGACGAGTGCAAAACCTGCTTTTAGAAGAAAGTGGATGCTCAAGTCAGACTGAGGCAGTATGGGAATGCTACCTAAATGTACTAGGGAATAGGTAAAATGAGTAAGAATTACAAAAGTAAATGTAACAGTGCACACATTGGGCATTTGTCCTTAGCAGAGTTACATTTGCCTGTTCTCCTTTTGCCTGGCATTCTAAATTCTAAAGAAAAACTACACTTAAATGACCAAGTTGTTCATTGTTAAATAATCTTTTTTGGATTTGACAAATCCAGAACATTAGTGACCTTCTCATTATACCACAATGTGTAAAGATTATGCTTGACTTGTAGAAAAGTATTGTGTTTGTCTAAAGTAGACAGCAACTAAGTCCATGAAGTCAAGGTCCATTGAGATGTTTTAGCCAAAGTCATAGACACATTCCATGGATGATGAAGATCTGAGGACCCCTCTCAGCATGTAGTCTTCCTGCCCATTACCCCACTCTTCCCTAGATTATAAAACCCTCTTATGGATCTCAGTTCCCCAGCTGGTGCTTTGCAGATGATAGTGCCCTCCATTTTCTCAGGGCCAGCCAATGAATAAAAGTTTATTTCCTCCCCACCAGCTGTCATCTTCAGGTATTGGACTTTAACTGGATATACATTCTAGAAGGGATATTCTTCTAGACTATTTCTAAAAGTGAAGAAAATTAAATACATTTTTTACATACATCAGAAAAGCAGAATTTATCTTTCCTGTGCCTTCAGCAAAAGCAACTACTTTAATATTTATTCTAATAAGAAAAAAAGAATACAATTGGAATATCAAAGAATGCAAAAAGAAAACAGATCAATTATATAGACTTATTTAATTATAAATTATAAAATTATTACTGATGATTATAGAAATCCCCCTTTAACAATGGGGAATACATTCTATGAACTCCAGACTGTAAAAAATCCTATAAGCCTTATTTTTATTATTTATTTGTACCTATAATAAATTAAAAAATTAGTCATGGCAAGAGATTAACAACAACAAAAATGGAAATAGAACAACTATAACACTATACTATAGTAAAGGTTATATGAATGTGGTGAAAATATCTTATTGGGTAGTATTTACCTTTATTCAAGTAATGTGAATTAATTCAAGAATGAGGTGAATGACATTGGCATTGTTCCACACTGTTAGGTTACAACTGATTTACAGAGCCGAAGTGACATCAGAAGGAAGATCATCTGCTTCAGGTGATCCTGAATTATAGCATTATGACAGTGTTGGTGGCAATATGTCAGAACTGACTCTCTCAATGAATGGGCACCTTTGAAATTAAAATTTATTAGAAATATTCTGGTGATTTTATGACTGACTTTAATGTATGATTTTATCTCAGGGTCATGTTCAATAATTTTTTCCTTTCATATCTGTGCTATTTGAAACACTTTGGGAAATTTGGAAAGATCTACATTGGTGGTTCTGCTTCCATTTACTCCTTGTCATCTTTCTCTTGTTATGAAGGTAACTCAACAAATACTTCCAATTCTTCATTTGCTAGCACTGCTAGTTGGTCTTTCATGTGTTCTTCCACTTCTTCATCAGGCATGTAGGAAAATCCATCTTTACCAATCCATCTGATTGTGTGAATTACTTTCCTAATATGGTTATCCATCCCCAGGAAGGCTTTAAAAATCATTCAAGACTTCATCACATAAGTTCTCCGAGAAGATATTTTATAGTTTTAATTTATTCATTATAACATTGAGAAATGTTATTTCATCAGCATGTGAATGATTTTTATCACTGCTTTATGAACAGATTAATCTCTGTGTCTGTTGCTGATTGACTGTGGTCAAATACCAGGCAGGTATACGTGGTTGTAAGAAAACAATGTCATGGTCAGTGGCTGAAGCAATAAAGTTGTATTTGGAGGTATAAATAAAAAAATCTTAATGTTTCTTATTTTCATAGCAACAGATTGAGGATAGCCAAGTGCATTGTCTATTATTAATAGAAAATTAACTTACAATCCTTTCTCTTCCAAATATTTTTCCCATTTTGAGATGAATCATTGGTAAAACCATTGCATACAGAAGGTGATTTCTATCTATATTTTCTAATTATGTTGTCAAAACACAAGTGGATTAATTTCTGTTTATGTTTTTGAGAGTGTATAGGATCTTTGATGTGTACTCTACATTAGGCTTTTATCCAATGACTTACAGCATTGCCACATAACAGCAGAGTTAATCTATCTTTCATATATTATGACCTGGTACCTTTTCTATATTTTAAAAAATTTGGATCTATTGGATATTTTATTTTAGAAGAATATGGTATTATCTCAATTGAAAAGTTTCTTTGGATGATAATACTTTTCTCTAATCAATTTCTACAACTCTCCTAGAAATATGGGAGTGCAGATTTCCAGTAACTTTATAATTTTAGTTCAAATCTATCCCCAAATTGGTGCAACTATTCCTTATTTGCACTAAATGCTTCGATCACCTATTTCAGGGATTTCTTGCAGAGGTTCTCACATAGATTGAATATTTTCAGGCACAACATGGTTGCTGTCAGTCAGAACACATTTTCTGTTCATATCTTGCACTCACAAATTTAATGCCTTTTCCATCTTAACTAAACACGCACAACTTTTAAGGTATGTGTTCATAGTTTTGCAATTTAAGCTATGAAAGTAGCCCAGATCTATTTTTTGTTCTTCACAATTTCACAAGGAGGTAGATCTTAGCAAGCTTAATATACATTTCTTATTTCTTTATTCAATTAAGAACTTTCAATTATTCACTCAAAAGAAACACTTTATAACTTCTATTTGACAGATCCAAATTGCCCACACCACAACTCTCATACTTTCAGGTCAGGCCATTGTTGGTAAAATAAAGTCTACTGAAACACAAGCATTGTGATACCATGACAAGCAAATACCTAAGATGCCTGCTAAAAGACAAAGGTTGAAGCACCCAGGAGGAGGCTCCCCTGCCACCATTCCACTGTCTTAGGGCAGAGGAGGTGAGCCAATCCCAAGGCCCAGCAGAAGGCTCCCCTGCTGCCATTCTATGATCCTAGGGCAGAGAAGGTGAGCCATGCGGGTGCCAGAAGCAACCCCCCCCCCCGCACTGTGGAAACGAGAAGACATGCAAACAAGCCTCAAAAACAGACTTCCAGATCATCTACAGCAACCCCAAAAGGAAACAAGATGGAACAATCTGATATTCAACCACCTGGACTCCCTGAATTGGCAACAAAAGAGGATCTGGAAAAAAAGAAATCTGAAATAATTTCTCAGATAACAGCAAAGATTGTGCCCATAGTGCAAGACATGTTTAATAAATCTAGAGAGGACACAGATAAAAAAATAGAGGAGCTGAGGAGCATGATGGAATCCCAAGATACGAAACAAATGGAATCCATAAAACAGATGAAAACAGATTTCCAGGGGATTAAAAACTCCATTGAGTGTTTATGCAGCAGAATGAACCAATGTGAGGACAGAATTTCACATATAGAAGATAAGATTGCAATTAGTGACTAGGAAAAGAAAAATTGCTTTAAAATTGTAAGGGAACACAAGAAATTAATCCAGTAGCTGCTGGATGATGCAAAGAAGAATAACATAAGACTGATTGGAGTCAATGAAGAAAGAGGAGAGAGTGCAGACGGCATAAAAAACTGTTCACAGAAGTGATGGCAGAAAACTTTCGAAGCAGGGGAAAAGAACTTGACATACAGATAAGTGAGGCATATAGGACTCCAGCTAGCCTTGATCAAAAAAAATCTACACCTAGTCTTATAATAGTTAGGATTCCAGAAACCCAACAGAAAGACAAAATTCTACAAGCAGTGAGAGAAAAGAAACAAATCACATACAAAGGAAAGCTCATCAGAATCACAGCAGACTTCTCAATGCAAAACCTCAAGGCAAGAAAAGCTTGGAGTGATGTATTTCAAGCCCTAAAGGAAAACAGCCTCCAACCCAGATTCATGTACCCTAAAAAGCTATCTTTCAAAATTGATGGAGAAATGAAATACTTTCATGATAAAGAGCACCTTAGGAACTTCATGAATACCAAACCAGCACTCCAAAACATTTTAGACAATATCCTAGGAAAAGACAGTTAGGATCAGAACCCCAGGAAGCCCAGCAGAATGAATCCATTGGGCATGACAAACTAGAAGCAAAGGGGGAGAATCCAACAAAAAGAAAAAGTCATGACAAGGTTTTTAAAATTTTTAGCTTCATCTCCCTAATGAGTGTATAAGTCAATCTTGTTATTGTACTGATTAGTATTTTTCTGATTCTAGTGTTGCACACTTTTCCTTGTGCTGTACTGGCTATTTATCATCTTCTTCTGTCTACTTTTTAATTGGGTTGTCTATTAATGAGCTGTAAGAGTTCTTCATGTATTCTAGTCATAGGTTATATGTATTGTAAATATGGTCTGTTTAAGGACTGCTTTTCATTTTACTGATGCCATTTAAAGTTCTAAATTTTGATGGAATCTCATTTATCAATTTGTTTCTTTTATACATCATGTTTTTTGTATCCTAGGAAGTTCTTGCCTACCCAAAATTCATAAACATTTTCCCTTATAATTTCTTCTTAAAGTTTTATACTTTTAGGCTTTCATATTTAGGTTCATAGATCCCTTCAAGTTATTTTTATGTATGGAAATAAAGGGTTGAGGTTAACTTTTTATATATGGATGCCAGGTGTTCTAGTGCCATTTCCTGAAAACACTATCTTTTCCTCAGCTCTTGAATTGAGTTTATATTCTATAGAATGTTAATGTTAAATAATCTTTCAAAACTCAGTGGACCATATACGTGTGGTTCTATTTCAAGATTCTGTGTTTTATTCCAATGATCTATATGTCTTTCCTTACACCAACACTGCCTTGATTACTGTAGCTTTAGAGGAAGTCTTAAAATTAGGTACTAAATGTCTTCAAACACTGTTGTTGTTTTTTTTTAACTTTTCTAGGTCCTTTGTACTCTTACATAACTTTTAAATTTAAATATCCAATTCTTCACTTATAGCAAGTATACATAGACCTGAATTTTTATATATACCTTGTGTTTTCTAATCCTGCTAAATTCAAATACAAGTTCTAGGAGCTCCTAGAGATTTCTTAGTATCTTCTCTCTGTAGATGAACATTTTGTTTACATATAAAGATTTTGCTTCCCTCTTGCTAATCCTATCCTAATTGTGACATTTTATTGCCAGACTATTTTGGTTTGGGCCTATGTTTCAAAGTGTAATGGACAGATGAAGAGTAAGAATGTCTGCACTTGTTCCCCACCTTAAGGAGAAAGCATTGTATTTTCTACATTCATATAAGGCATTTTCCCTGGAAGTATGGAGTACATGTCTTTAATCTGTTAAGAAGGTTCTTTTCTACTTCTGGTCTCCTGATAGCTTTTACCATGAACAGCTGTGGAATTTAGTCTGTTACTTTTTCTCCAACTAGTGACAGGATCATATGGATTTTTTCTTTCCTCTGTTAAAATGATGACTTTTGGGGGTGGATCTTCCAATGCTGAACCAACACTGCCATCCTTATAATAAAACCATTTTCTACATACTGCCAGATCTGACTTCTAACTCTTTGTTTTGTTAAGCAAATTTCTATCTATGTTCATACTTTTTTCTTGTATTATCTGTATCCAGTTTTAGGATTAGCACAGTGTTGATTTCCTAAAATAAGGGGAGACATGTTCCTTTTTGTTCCTGCTTTAAATGTTTGATATAATTTATCAGTTAAAATGTATACAAGCCTGTGTTATCATATAGGTAGGTTTTCAAGCTAGGAATATACTTTCTTTAATAGGTGCTATTCAAACTTGATATTTCCTCCAGAGTTAGTTTCATTAATTTGTCTTCCAAGGTACTTCTTGGAAGTTGTCAAATTTATTTCAAAACAGATTTTTGAAATATGCTTTCTATATCCTTTTAAATTCTGTAAAATCTGTGGTAATGTCTCCTAGGTCTTCATATTTTAATTTTAAAAATATATAATTGATATTGTGTAATAAGAAGTAAAGGTCTAATGGAGCAGGGGAAGTGGGAGGGCTAGGGGAAAGGAAAGAAGGGAAATGAAAAAATATGAGAAAAGGAGAAAATGGGAACAAAATCTTTGCAAATAGGGAAGGGTGGAGCAGGTAAAGGGAGAGGAGGTGACCGGGGAAAAAAATAAGAACCAAGATACTCATACAATGGTACGAGATCCCAATGATGTATGTACATGTATTTTATACCTAAAATGTGCCAATAAACTTAATGTGTGTGTGGAGGGGGGGGGGAATGGCTTAAAGCCTAAGTAACCGACATAAAATGGATTCATTGCTCAGAAATTTGACTCAAATCCTGGGCAGGATATAATTGGGTGGGATGAGATTTCATCTTGCATTTCAGAATGACATACAATCTAAAATGTACGCATTATTTATTTATGGATTTTTCCATTTATTATTTTCAGGCCATGGTGGACGGAGGATAACAGAGACCTTGAAAAGTAAAACCACAGGTAAGTCAGGACTGTTGTAATTCCAAATTCAAGTCCAAAAATTTTATATCTATTTTTATTATAAAAAGAGTCCTCACTCATAAACAATTCAGTAAGGAAATAGAAAACGATTACCACAGTTAACATCCTTAATCATGGTTAGATGATAAAAATGGCAAATATATATAAATGGATCACATAATAGATATCAGAAATCTCTTTTTATTTCAAATATTTAAAAGCATGTATACCATGCTGTCTGACTTTAAGTCAATTATGTTGTAATCAACAAATAATTTTTAAACAAATATCTGCAGGTGCAGAAAAATATTAAAAACTTATAGGTTTCAGAGAACATAAAAGTGGGGACTAGTAATATTAATAAATAAATCAAAATTAAAGTACTAGATAAGACTTTGTGGAATACAACTAAGGTTCATTAAAAAAATTTTTTGTGTGTGAGAGATCGAACTCAGGACCTTGCCCTTATGAGCTAAATCCCCAGCCCTAAAGTCATTTATATTTTATATGTACATTTTCAAGGTATGGAATGACTTGGAGAAGCTGGAAAAATAACAGCAGGTTATAATTAAAATGAGTAATTAATGTGTCATATTAAAGCTATGTGAAAATAAATGAAATTAAATATATAGAAACAATAGGAACAACATCTTATGAAATTTCTTTATAAATATAAATAAAATAGGTACACTACAATATTGATGAAATATTGGAAAAGGTACAAATAAAATGTGTTAAGAACTAATGCATAGAGGCAACACAAGAAGATAGACTATTTTGAAAATATGAAAGCATAAAAATTATGGTGAACCTAAATATATATATGAAATTATTCATTGTCTAATGTAATAAAATTGCCAAAATGAATTTGGATAGAAATATAAAATCTTAAAAACCTTAAATAATATCTAATTAGAATAGTAATAAAATATATTTTCCTGAAAGAAAAAGCAACAGGAATAATTTAATAGTGAATGTTATCAATCTTTTCAGGTAGAGGCAATTCTAAACCTATTCAAAATTTCTCAAAAAGCTGAAAAAGAGCATCCATTCAAATCATTTATTGGAAATGTCTAGCTGAATTATAGAACAAAATAGACCATGCAATAAAATTAGAGGTATCACTATTTACTAATTTAGATATCACAGTCCTAGATACAATTCTAGGAAACATAATTGAACTTAATAGAAACTTTACCATTTTCAAGCAGATGTATCTACTTTTTTATAAGTAAAGAAGAATTGTCTTGTACTGCATGTAAAATACATAACATAGTTAATGTATACATTAATGTATACAGGTGATGTAAAATGTATACTTAATGCATAATATATATAGTTAATGTATATTTATATTTGTTATAATAAAAATAAAAACAACAAGCAGCCTACAGGCTGGATGTTGGACAAGGCTGATAGAATTTATTTTAAAAATCCAGGGATGAATCTTCATCAGAAAATTTATTTATTTTTCTTGTCCTAGGTTAAAGAAAAAAAGTAAGAGTCTTTTTTAGAGATCTTTAAAAGTATTAAAAATCTGAATATCATTTTATGACAAGATAAAATCTTATCTAACAGGAACCAGGAGGAAAAAATGTTAACCTAACTTTAAGGAAAATCTTTATTAATAGCACTATTTAAACCCAATAGTGAAACTGAATAACTTCCAAGGAATTTGTCCTTGATTCTAAGCAACACTAAACTCATTCTAGTCAATTTAAAAACTATGTGTTAAATTCATGCCTAATAATAATAATCCAATAGAACCCAGGTAATATTAAAAATAATAAAAAAGGCCCTGGCAAGCCCACCAGCTGCCAGTGTAGCCACACTGGTAGAGCGGTCCCAGGCTGATGGAGCCCCTCTCTTTCCAGCTCACTATGCCCACTTGTGACCAGGAGATGGTAAGGACCGCCAGGCATTCCCACCAGCTGCCAGTGTAGTGCCCTCCCCTGCCTCTGGCTTCTCGGCTGTGCAGCTACTTGGCTCCACACTACAGAGGGATAGGGGGACATAAAGGCCATTCTCCTGAGCTGCAAAAGTGAACAACAGAGAGAGGGCCTCACTCCAGATCACTGATGAAAACTGAAGCCCACTGGAAAAGTGAAGAGAATCTCTGCAGTAAAGGCACACCAGACCACCATACTTGGTAAGTTGGAGGGATCATCACCTCCATTGGAACCTGAACTATTTTCAGGGGAAAGGCAGCAATAATCTGCAATAGAACCTTGCAGAGTTCAACCCTACAGGAGGACAGGGAGCTCAACTTGGGACTTGCAGCAAGAAATCTGCCTGAATCTCTTGGGTCTGTGACTGGCTTACTGAGACACATTGACTTATAACTGCACACTGCTGCCCATGTGGTCTATTGTGATAGCCGAGAAATGTCTTAAAGGAGGCCCTTCATTTTTATCTTTTATTTCTTATTTTCAAAATTACCACCATGTTTTTGCTCTTATTTATAATTTTTATCTATTTCTACTCTTTTAAAATTTTTATTTCTCTCTTTTTTCTTTCTTTTCTCTTTTCTATCTCTCCCTCTCTCTCTAGCTCCATTGCTGTCCAAAATTTTTCTCCATCTCACTTTGTGTTCCTGTTCTGGCCCTAATTTACATTTCTTCTTTATTTTTTTCTTCCCTTTCCTTCTCTTGCCTGTGGCCTCTTGCATCACTGCTAACCTTCCCCTATCCTACTACCTACCTATTCCTCCCTCCCCAACTCCTAACAGTCTATTCTGAAGGGTAAAGTATATTGAAGAGTTTATTCATTATAAACATATGTTGGGTTGGTCCTTGATTTTGGTTTAATTCACACAGTTAAAGGTGATAGATTAATACCTACCACCTGATTTTCTAAGAGGTACTTGATGCAATTGCACTGCTAATTGTATCACTTGGGGTAAGGTGTTGTGATTGATCTAATCACTTGTCCTTCCTGGTATAATGAAAATGAGACATCCTCAGAGCCATTAGAGACTCAAAACCTAAAGACCAGCAATATCTGGAAGACATCTCTGAGAAGCAATCATTCCATAACTGATATAAATACATCAACAAAGATACTTACAATAAGCAACTTCAAAGTATCAACACAGGAACTCGACCAAAGAAAGTACCAAAAACAAAAATGAGAAGACATTTAAACAAGGCACAAACTCGGACTTCCCACCCACAAATGACAAATTCTGGGGGAAACAAGGTGGAAAAGTCTGATAATCAACCACCCGGACACCCTGAACTGATAGCACAGGAAGAAACAAAACAGATGAATGAGGCTCTAGAAAAATTCAAAGCAGAAATAATCTCCCAGGTAACTACAGAGATGGTCAGCAGAGTGAAAGACATGATAAGAGGGCCAAGAACAGAAACAGATAAAAAAAAAAAAAGATGAGCTCAGAAACATGCAAGAAGCCATGAATGCCCAGGATAAGAAAGAAATGGAAAGCATGACCATCCAACACAAGAAAGAAGTGGAATCCATGAAACAGATTCAAACAGATATTCAGGAGATTAAAAACACCATTGAAAGTATGCACAGCAGATTAAGTGAATCTGAAGATAGAATATCAGACATAGAAGATAGGATTGCAGTTAAGGACCATGAAAACACAGATTTCTTAAAAATAGTTAGGGACCATGAGAAATCAACCCAGCAGCTGCTAGATGATGCAAAGAATAACATAAGACTAATAGGAGTCCACAAAAAACAGGAGAAAGTACAGTTGTCATAAAAAAAATCTGCTCACAGCAGTAGTAGTAGAAAACTTCCCAGACAGAGGAGGAGAATTGGTCATACAGATAAGTGAGACATATAGAACTCCAACTAGCCATGATCAAAAAAAAGGTTACACCTAGATATATAATATTCAAGATCCGAGAAAACCAACAGAAGAATAAAATCCTACAAGCAGTTACAGAAAAGAAACAAATCACCTACGAAGGAAAGCCCATCAGAATCATGGCAGATTTCTCATCAAAAACCACCAAATCAAGGAGAGCCTAGAATGAACTATTTCAAGCCCTTAAAGAAAATATCTTCCAACCTAGACTGTTGTATCCCACAAAACTGTCTTTCAAAATCAATGGGAAATTAATTACTTCCATGACAAAGAACACCTGAGAAATTTCATGAACACCAAACCAGCACTCCAAACAATTCTAAGCAATATCCTAGAAAAAGACAATGAAGGTCACAACTCCACGAGGCCCAACAGAAAGAAGCCACCAGGCAAGGTAAGAAACTAACGGATGAGTCAATATCTATCAATTATACCTATCAATGTTAATGGCCTAAATTCACCAATCGAAAGAAATAGACTGACAGAATGGATTAAGAAGCAAAATCCCACAATATGCTGTATACAAGAAACACACTTAACTCAAAAAGAAACTCATAGACTGAAAATAAAAGGATGGAAAACATTTCTCCATGGGACAGGATCCCAGAAAAAACAGAGTTAGTAATCTTATTTACAGACAAAAGTAGATTTCAAACCAAAACTAATTAAGAGAGACAAAGATGGTCACCACATCCTTGTGAAGGAAATAATCAAAGAGGAAGAGATGACAATCATAAATATATATGCACCAAATACCAATGCTCCCAGCTATACAAAACAAATATTAATGGACATGAAAAACCAAATAAGCACTAACACAATTGTAGTGGAGGACCTCAATACCCCACTTTAACAAATACACAGATCATCTAGACAAAAAATTAACAATATAATTCTAGAACTGAACCAAGCTATTGAACAAATGGACTTAATAGATGTTTACAAAGTGTCCCACCCCACAAAATCGGAATACACATTCTTTTGAACTTCACACAGGTCATTCCCCAAATAGACCACAAGCTAGCTCATAGGACATGCCTAAGTAAATATAAAAGAACTGAAGTCACCACTGTATATTATCTGACCATACTGCAATAAAATTGGAGATCAATAACATAGGAAACCACAAAACTCCCACAAATACATAGAAATTGAATAACATCCTCCTGAACAACCAATGATTCACAGAGGAAATTAAAGAAATTAGACAGTTTCTACAAGTGAAAGATAATGCCAATACAACATACAGGAATCTATGGGACACAATCCAAGCAGTCAAAAACAGGAAATTCATAGAAGTGAATGCCGATATTAGGAAAACAGATAGAACTCAAATAAATAACCTACTGCAGAACCTCAAACACCTAGAAAAAAGAATAGCATAGCAAATCCAAAACTCATACAAGAGAGGAAATTATAAAGCTCAGAGCAGAAAGAAATGCAATGGAGATTGAGATAATGATACAAAAAATCAATTAATCAGAGTTGGTTTTTTGAAAGAATAAATAAAATTGATAAACTTTTAGCCAACCTTATCAAATAAAGGAAAGAAAAGGCTCAAATCCATGCAATTAAGAACAAAAATGGTGAAGTCACAACAGATCCAGCAGAAATCCAGAGCATCATCAATATCTACTTGGAGAACCTGTACTCTAATAAAATGGAAAACATAGAAGAAATGGACAGATTCCTAGATACATATGAATTGCCAAAGTTAATGAAGAAGATATAGAAATTCTAAACACACCAATTACGATAAGTGAAATTGAAAATGTAATAAAAAAAATTTACCAACAAAGAAAAGCCCAGGTCCTGATAGCTTCACTGATGAATTCTATAAGACATTTAAAGAAGAACTATTGCCATTACTCTTTAAACTCATCCAGGAAATTGAAAGTGAACCAAGGCTTCCAAATTCATTCCTGGAAGCAAGTGTTACTTTGATTCCAAAGCCAGGGAAAGACCCAACCCAAAAAGAGAACTATAGGCCAATCTCCCTAATGAACAAAGATGCAAATATCCTCAACAATATACTGGCAAACAGAATACAGAGGGTCGTCAAGAAGATCATGCACACTGACCAAGTCAGATTTCTCCCAGGGATACCAGGATGGTTCAACATTCATAAATCAATAAATGTAATACACTATATTAACAGAGTCAAAGACAAAAACCATATGATCATCTCAACAGATGCAGAAAAGGCATTCAAAAAAATCCAACTTGCATTCATGATAAAAACCCTACAGAAAATTGGAATAGAAGGCCTTTATCACAACCTGATTAAGGGCATCTATGCAAAACTAACAGCCAGCATCATACTAAATGGTCAAAAACTGAAAACTTTCATGCTAAATTCAGGAACAAGACAAGGAAGCCCACTATCACCACTCCTGTTCAATATAGTTCTGGAAACATTAGCCACAGCAATTAGAAAAGAGAAAGAAATAAAGAAATAAAGATAGGAAAGGAAGAAGTTAAATTGTAATTATTTGTTGGTGATATGATAGTTTACATAGAAGAGCCAAAAAACTCCACCAAAAGTCTTCTAGACTTAATTTACAGATTAGTAGAGCAGGTGGATATAAGGTCAACATTCAAAAAACAATAGCCTTCCTGTACACAAATAACAGACTCACTGAGAGAGAAATTGGGGAAACAATTCCTTTTACAATACCATCCAAAAAATGAAATGTCTAGGAATCAATCTGATAAAGGAAGCAAAAGACCTCTACACTGAAAACTACAGCACTCTGAAAAAGGAGATGGTGGAAGTTATAAGAAAATGGAAAGACATCCCTTGTTCGTGGGTAGGAAGAACCAATATAGTGAAAATGGCCATACTTCCAAAACTGCTATATAGATTTGATGCAATGCCAATTGAAATTCTAACAATGTACTTCACAGAACTAGAGAAAATGATCAAAAACTTCATTTGGAACCACAAGAGACCAAGAATAACAAAAGCAATTTTAGGCAACATAGATATGGCTAGGGGTATCACAATCCCCAACTTGAAACTATACTACAAAGCTACTGTGATAAAAACAGCATGGTACTGGCAAAGAAACAGACCTGAGGATCAGTGGTATAGATTAGAAGATGCAGAAACAACTTCAGACATACTCAGCCACCTCATCTTTGACAAAGGATCTAACTACCCACATTGGAGTAAAGATAGCCTATTTAATAAATTGTGTTACCCCAGGGATTTAGCTCAGTGGTTTTGCCACCTGCTGTGCAAGCTCAAGGAGCCAAGTTTGATGCCGGGTACCAAAAAAAATAAAAATAAAAAATAAATGGTGTTTGAAAACCTGGATTTCAACCTGTCAAAGATTAGAACTAGACCCATACCTATCACCATGTGCTAAACTAAGATCAAAATGGATTAAAGATCTAAATATTAAGACAGAAAATCTAAACTTGCTGGAAAATAAGTTAGGTAGAACTCTTGAAGACATTGGCATAGGAAAAGACTTTATGAACAAAACCTCAGTAGCACGGGGACTAGCACAAAGAATAAACAACTGGGATCTCATCTTATTAAAAAGCTTCTGCACTGCAAGAGAAACCACCAACAGAGCTCAGAGACAGATTACAATGTGGGAAAAATATTTAGCAGGTGTACCTCAGGCAAAGAACTACTATCTAGAATATATAAAGAACTGAAAAAAATAAGACTCCCTAAATTCAAAGACCCAATTCAAAAATGGGCATCCGAAATGAACAGACATTTCTCAGACAAAGAATTAAAACCTGCAAATAAACATAGGAAAAAATGTTCAACATGACTGGTCACTTGAGAGATGCAGATGAAAACAATACTGAGATTCCACCTCACCCCAGAAAGAATGGCTACTATCAAGAAATCATCCAATAACTGGCAGGGGTGTGGGGAGAAATGAACCCTTCTCCATTGTTGGTGGGAGTGCAGACTGGTGCAACCACTGTGGAAGTCAGTATGGAGATACCTCAAAGAACTAGGAGTAGAGATCCCATTTGACCCAGCTCCTCCCCTGCTGAGTATCTTCTCCAAAGAATTAAAAGAATCATTCCACAAAGATATATGTAACCATGTTTATAGTGGTACAGTTTCTAATAGCCAAAGATTGGAAACAGCCCAAGTGCCCATCAACTGGAAACTAGATAAAGAAGATGTGCCTTTTTATAAAATGGAGATCTTTCGTATTTTTAAATCATGGAGTCATATTTTCTATAAATTTCTCTCTTAATATTGTACTGCATTTGCTGTGTGTTATAAGTTTGTGTGCATTCTGTTTACATTTTCATTTGTCATGAGATATTTTTTATTTCATATTCATCTCAAGTTTTGCAATCGTTTTTCAGGAGTGTGTTGTTTAATTGCTACATGTTGACCGATTTTGCAATATTTGTACTATTTATTCATCCTTTAATATTACTTTGATCAGAAATGGTACAATTTGATTTTAATTTTATTTAATTTGTTAAGATTTGTTTTGTGGCATGACATATTATCTATTCTGAGTAATACTTTTATGCACTTGAGAAGAATGCATATTCTGCATTGAATAAAATGTTCAGTATACATCTATTGGATCTATCTTTTGTAAAGTGTAGTTTAAACCCAAAGTTTATTAATTTTGTATGTGGATGATCTGTATTCAATGTGGATTGATGAATTTTTCTACGATGACTTGGTTGCTGTGATTTTCTCTCTTCCTATCTGCTAATATTTGCGTTACATGTATAGATGGTCTGTTGTTTGTTGTTACATTATTTCACTAGATAATCTTCTTGATAGGCCTTCTTAAAATTTTATCCTCTTGATGAACTGGCCCCTTAAATATTATGTACTGACTTTCTTTGTCTCTTGACTTAAAATCCATTTTCTCTAAAATAAAGACAGTTTCTCCTACCACCCTTTGGTTTCTTGTCACATGGAATTTTTTCCCATTTTTTCATTTTTAGGCTATGTTTTCTTAAAAGTGAAGTGAGTCTTTATAGAGTACATAAATTTGACTATTTTTTTAATTCATCTATGTCTTTAATCCATTTCGATTTTAGTTTAGTGCATGGTGAGAAATATAGGTCTTGTTTTAATCTTTGGCAAGTTGAAACCCAATTTTTCCAGCACCATTTATTAAAGAGGCTATCTTTCCTCCAGTGAGGGTGTTTGGCTCCTTTGTCAAAGATGATGTGACTGAGTGTGTCTGGCATTGTTCCTGCATCTTCTAATCTGTTCCACTGGTCCTCAGGTCTTTTTCTTTGCCAGTACCATGCTGTTTTTATCACAGTAGCTTTGTAGTATAGTTTCAAATTTGGGATTGTGATACACCGTCATGTCTCTTTTACCTACAATTGGATTTGCTATTCTAGATCTCTTGTTCCAAATGAATTTTTGGATTGTTTTCTCAAGGTCCATGAAGTATGCTGCTGTAATTTCAACTGAGATTGCATTGAATCTATATAGTAGTTTTGGAAGTATGGCCCTTTTCACTATGTTGATTCTTCCTACCCAGGAGCAAGTGATGTTGTTCCATTTGCTGATATCATCTTCAATCTCTCATTTCAGAGTGCTGTAGTTTTCAGAAGAGAGGTCTTTGATTTCTTTTGTTAGATTGATTCCTAGGTATTTCAGTTTTTTGGATGTTGTTGGGAAAGGAATTGTTTGTCCTATTTTTCTCTCAGTGACTCTGTTGTTCGTGTAGAGGAAAGCTATTGATTTTTGTGTTTTGACTTTGTATCCAGCTACTCTACTGAATTTGGTTATTAAGTCTAGAAAATTTTTGGTGGAGTTCTTGGGGTCTTCTATATAGAGTATCATGTCATCTGCAAATAATGACAATTTGACTTCTTCATTTCCTATCTTAATTCCTTTTATTTCTTTTTCTTGACTAATTTCTGTGGCTAATGTTCACAAAATTACATTGAAGAGGAGTGGTGATAGTGGACATCCTTGTCTTGTTCCTGATTTTAGTGTGAAGGATTTCAGTTTTTAACCATTAAGTATGATATTGGCTGTTGATTTTTCAAAGATGGCTTATATCAGATTGAGGTAGAGACCATCTATTCCAATTTTTGTTGGGTTTTTATCATAAATGCATGTTGGATTTTGTCAAATGCTTTTTCTCCATCTCTTGGGATGATCATACAGCTTTTATCCTTGGGTCTATTGATATAGTGTATTACATTTCTTGATTTGCATATGTTGAACCATTCCTCAATCCCTGGGATGAATCCCACTTGGTCAGGCTGTATGATCTTCTTGATAATCTTCTGCATTCTATTTGCCAATATCTTATTAAGGATTTTTGCACTTATGTTCATTAGTGAAATTGGCCTCTTTTTCCATTGGGTCTTTCTCCGCATGAGGATCAAGGTGTTGCTAGCTTCCAGGGATGAATTCAGGAGTATTGCTTCCCTTTCAATTTCACAACCCCCAGAAACCCAGCAGAATGAATCCATCAGACACAACAAGAAATTAAACTCAAAGGGGGAGAATCCAACAAAAAGAAAATGTCATGACAATAATAACTCAATATGTGTCAGTTATAACCATCAATTTTTAATGTTCTCAATTCACCAATCAAAAGAAATAGACTGGCAGAATGGGTCAAAGGCAGGATCCAACAATATACTGCATACAAGAAACACACTTAATTCAAAATGAAACTCATAGACTGAAAGTTAAAGGGTGGAAAACGGTACTCCATGCGACGGGAACCCTCAAAAAAGCAGGAGTAGCTATCCTCTTTGCAGATCAAGTAGATTTCAAATCAACACTGATTAAGAGAGACGAAGAAGGACACTACATCCTTGTAAAGGGAAGAATCCAACAGGAAGAGATGACAATCATAAATATCTATGCACCAAAGATGTGTGTGCCCAACTGTATAAAACAAATACTAATGGACATGAAAAGTCATATATGCACTAATACAAATGTAGTGCAGGACCTCAACACCCCACTGTCACAAATAGATCAACTAGACAAAAGTAAGTAATGAAATACTAGAACTCAATCGAACTCTTTAACAAATGAATTTAACAGATGCTTACAGAGTGTTCCACCCAAAAAAATCAGAATACACATTCTTTTCACCCACACGTGTCATTCTCCAAAATAGACCACATACTCACACATAGAACACTTTTAAGTAAGTGCAAAGGTATTGAAGTTATCCCCTGTATATTATCAGACCATAGTATGATGAAATTGGAGATCAATACCAAAAGAAACCACAAGAATTTCATAAATGCATGGAAATTGAACAACACACTTCTGAATAACCAATGGGTCACAGAGGAAATTAAAGAAGAAATCACACAGTTCCTTCAATTAAATGATAATGACAATACAACATATCAGAATCTATGGGGCACAATAACAGCAGTCTTATGAGGGAAATTCATAGCAGTGAATACTCATATTAGGAAAACAGAGTGAACCCAATTAAACAACCTGATACTAAACCTCAAGCTTCTAGAAAGAGAAGAGCAGGACAAACCCAAACCTCATACAAGGGAGGAAATTATAAAGATCAGATCAGAAATCAATGTAATGGAGACTAAGAGAACAATCCAAAAAAATCAATGAAGCCAAGAGTTGGTTCTTTGAAAGAATCAACAAAATTGACAAACCCTTAGCCAACCTTATCAGAAAAAGGAAGGCAAAAGCCCAAATCCATGTAATTAGGAATGAAAAGGTTGAAATTACATTGGACCCATCAGAAATCCAGAGGATCATCAATACCTACTTTGAGAACCTATACACCAATAAGACGGAAAATACAGAAGGACAGATTCCTAGATACATATGAATTACCAAAGTTGAGTGAAGAAGGCCTAAAAATTCTAAACCACCCAATATCAATCAAGGAAATTGAAAACATAATTAAAAATTTACCAACTAAGAAAAGCCCGGGTCCTGATGGCTTCACTGCTGAATTCTAGAAGACTTTTAGAGAACTACTGCCACTACTATTTAAACTTGTCTTTGAATGGTGAGTTGAATTTACTTTTGCTAAATTAATTATTGATTGTTATGAATGTATACTGCCCATTTGTTTATGTTTTGGCTGTTTTGTAGATATCATGTTCCTTGTTCACAATTTTGCTGTCTTCATTTGTGATTTAATGACATCTTGATTTGTTATGTTGTACTTCCATGTTTCTTCCACTTTGAATCTTTTATTTTATATTTCTAATATAGATTTTTGTCTTATGATTGACATAAGGCTTACACAAAGCATTACAATAATAATGGCCTAATTTAAGTTGATAATATTAATCATGTATAACACTATACTTCTCCTTCCTTACCCACAATTTTGTTTTTGAGGTCACAATTTATTTTTTGATTGTTGTCCCTTAACAAAATACTGTACCTCACAAGAATGGTTCAACATAGGTAAGCCAATAAATATAATACATTACATAAAGAGAAGCAAGAACAAAATATATGAACATATCAATACGTGCAAAAAAATCTCTAGAGAAAATCCAACATCCACTCATGATAAAAACACTGAAGAAAACAGTTATAGAAAGGCCTTACTTTAACATGATAAAAGCTATTTATGACAAATCAATAGTCAGCATCATACTAACTGGGGAAAAACTAAAAACACTCCCCCTAAAATCAGGAATAAGACAATTACATCCACTATTACCACTTCTATACAACATAATACTTGAAACATTAGCCAGAGCCATCAGGCAAGGGAAATAAAAGGGACACATATAGGAAAGGGAAAACTCTATCGTTATTTGCAGATGATGTGATATGCTATATAGAAGATCCAAAGAACAGCAGCAAAAAACTCTTAGAATTAATAACCAATTTCAGCAACATAGGAAGTTACAAGATCAACACACAAAAATCATTAACATTTGTGTACACCAACAATAAACTCAGTGAGAAAGAAATTGTGAAAACAATAACATTTACAGTAACTTCAAGAAAAATAAAATATGTAGGAATTAACCTAACCAAGGAAGTGAAAGACCTACACAAAGAGAACTACAGAACTCTGCAAAAAAAGATTGAAGAGGACATCAGAAAATGGAAAGATATACCCTTCTCCTAGCTAGGCAGAGCCAATATCAAAATGGCCATACTAAACTGTTATAAAGATTCAATGCAGTCAAAATCAAAATACCAATAGCATACTTTTTAGAACTAGAAAAAAAAATCCCAGAATTGTTTGGGACCAAGAATATCAAAAGAAATTTGAGGCAATGAGAGCAAAGTAGGAGGCCTGACTTCATGCAATAATGATAAAAATGACATGGTAGTGGAACAAAGCACATATTTTGATCAATATAATAGAATAGGAGATACAGAAGCATCCCCAGATACATTTAGCTATTTGATCTTTGACAAAGGAGCCAAAACCAAATGTTGGAAGAAAGACAGCCTATTCAGCAATTATGTTGGCAGAAGATTAAATTTGGACCCACGTCTCTCACTATGTGAGAAATTAAAAGTTGATCAACGATCTAACCATTGAAACAAAAACATTAAATGTACTGGAAGATAAAATAGTTAAAACATTTGAAGACATGAGTGTAGGAAAGGATCTTCTAGACAGAAGGTCAATTGCACAAGAAATAACAGCAAGAATCAACAAATGGAATTATATCAGAATAAAAGCTTTGTTAAACCAAAAGAATCAATTAGTAGATTGAAGAAACAACCTACAGAATGGGATGAAATTTTGCTAGATGCTCCTCACCCAGAGGAATAATATCTAGAATATATAAAGAACTAAAAAAATTAAACACCTAAAATTAAAGACCCAGTCAAGAAATGGGCAAGTGAAATGAAATGAACAAACACTTCACAGAGGAAGAAATGCAAAGAGTCAACAAATATCTGAAAAAAATGTTCAACATCACAAGCCGTCAGAGAAATGCAAATTAAAACAATGCTAAGATTCTACCTTACTCTAGAAAGAGTGGCAATCTTTAAGAAATCAAACAATAAAAAATGCTTTTGTGGCTGTGGTAAAAAAAAAGGAACTCTCTTCCATTGTTGGTGGGAATGTAAACTATTACAACTTTTGTGGAAATCATATGGAGATTTTTCAAAAAACTAAACTTAGAAATTCCATATGACCCAGCTATACCCCTTCTAGGTATCTTCCTCAAAGAGCTTAAGACATCACACTGCAGTAATATATGCATACCAGTATTTGTAGCTCCAAATAGCTAAATCCTGAAAACAGCCTTTATGCCCAACCAACAGATGATTGAATAGAGAAAATGCGGTATCTGTATATAATGGAATACTACTCAGCTATAAAGAATGACAAATTTGAGATATTTGTAGGAAGATGGATGGACCTGGAAAATGTAATGTTAAGTGAAATAAACCAGACACATAAGCTTTAATACCATAAGGCGTCTCTCATTTGAGTGAGGCAAAGTACAAATAAAGAGAATACTAAAGGATGGATAGAATGGGACAAAGGAGTTAATCTTGCTGTTGGGAAGTTGTTCAAAGAAACAAGGGCAAAGAGTGAGGAGGAGGGGAAGGGGGAATAAAGTAGAATAAAGATATACTATAAAAAGGAACCTAATAACCTCAATTAATATAAACATTATATACTACAACTAAGATTAATAGTATCAACAATAATGAAAAGGAGGAAAGGGGAATTAAAAGAAGATTGAAGGAGGGAGGAAGGAAGGGTATTAAAAAACAAAACAAGCTGTAGTATGTACCCAGATGATTATAAGCTGTGTGCAAAGCAAACATTTATGTAGTGTTAAAATTAAAAAGTTAAAAATGTTATAGGTCTAAAATTTTAAATATTTTTGTTTTATAATTTATATTAGAATAAGTGATTTATATAACTTATAATATTATATTCTGAATATTATTATATTCTGAATTTGACTATATACTTCCTTTACCAAGAAGTTTTATAATTTTATGTTTTCTTCTTACTGGTGAGGTCCATGCATTTCAGCTGTAAGAACTCTCTTTAGCAGTTTGTATAGGTCACATCTAATGGTGATGAATTTGCTTCACTTTTGTCTAGTCAAACCTTTATTTCTCTTTCATTTCAGAAGGACTGATTTGCCAAGTGTTGTATCCTTTGGTGAAAGTTTTGATCTTTTATCATTTTAATGTATTATCCCATTCACTCTTGGCTGGTGTGGTTTCTATTTAGAAATCCATTTATTAACTCAAGCAGATTCTACTATATTTGGTATGTCTCTTTTTATTATAACTGCTAAAAAAAAAGCAACTCTATATAAAAGGAGGGAGGTGTTAAAAGTTATCTTCTCCATGTGTCAGCTATACCTGTTATGTCACTATTACAATCAAGGAAAAAGATCTTTCATTAGTCTTACTCCCTAAGAGTGTTGTATTTGGCTTTCAGATTTCAACTATCACATCTCTTAGAGGAGTAGATGTAAGTTCCTTACAAATGACATGAAGGTTTATTCTTTTCTCTGTTTACAGTAATGAAAACAATTATGCAGATGGAATATTGACAGATAAAAGTGGATTGGGCTTCCAGTGCCTTTTCCAGGTTTTGATTCCAAGCCCTGTTTAAAACTCAGGTGTATATCATCTATCTATATCTATATCTCTGTACCTATACCTATAGAGATATAGATAGATTTTAATCTGTATTTCTATCCATCTATGTATGTATGTATGTATGTATGTATGTATCTATCTATCTATCTATCTATCTATCTATCTATCTATCTATGTGTCTACCTATGTCTAAGGGAAGCTGAACTTAGTTTCTCTACTTGGAACCATAAAAGCTTAGCAAAGACTCTTAAACTCTAAAACCTTGAGGGTTCAGATAATGGGGTGGAGCCTATTTTTGAATGTGGAAGAGGATGGGATTTCCAGGAGTAGTTTGTACATGGGGGCTGTGGGACAAAGGAGCTGTCTTGAGAAAACTGTTTCTTAACCTGTTCTATTACATAATGAGATCATGTCTATCTCCATAAAAAGAGGGAGTAAGTTTTGCAAAAAAATATATTTGGGACATGATTTGCTTTGCAAAACCTTCTGCTTTCCAAGTTACCTTGCATCTATGCCCAAGGCAATTGTACTGGATCTTGCCAATCAGACACTTATAAGACTTTATCTTAAGTGCTAATGGTTCAAGAAGGATGGTAGAGAAGCTCTTTATGGCTTTCAAAATAATATAATCCTATCTCATGAGAGATAAGGTGCATATTTTAGCAATAATTAGTCACCCTGGCTATTTAAATGAATACAATTTTTCAGTTTTATCGAACTTTACACATTATCTTGAAAAAAGCTTTCATAAATTATCTTGTGTATTATCAGTCAACATGCTAACTTCCCTGGAGCAGTGAACATGTATGTTCATTTTTGGTGTCTCTATCAACTCTAATGATCTCCAAGAATAACTGCTTAAAAAATACATAGTATTCTAAAATGAGATAGTTACTTCCATAGGTATCTTTCTTTTAGGTAGTAGTAGAACTGCACTCTATATTAGGAGGAAAGTGATGGACCAAATGAAGAAGGAGAGGGAAATAGAAGAGAGGAAAGTATTGAGTACCAACAAGAAATATGTCTTTCAAAAAGCTTTTAGTACTCCAATTGTTGTCTTGTTAATTGCTACATTGACCACAGATACATAAATTTTACTTTATATACTTCATTATTCTTTGGCTGGAAAAATCAAAATTCACAGACAATATTTTTCACTGAAAATTGGGCATATGAGATTCTTCTGTCTTCATTAAGGTGTTAATGAGCTAGGTTAGATGTTTATAGATTTTCTTCAAATTAATCAGACAAAGAACCCTGTAGTCAATTTGACTTCCTTTTTCCAAAGTTCATTAAAATATAATCTTTGCCAATTAAATTGAGTATTGCTTATCTGTTGCTGGGATACCATTATCTCCTCTAGTTAAGAAGGTACTTATAAGATAGAGAGAGAAAAATAGTGTTTGGGCATATGCCCATTTGGAAATTATTCATTATTATTGGAATATTAGCTTTCATAAGCAATTGCATCACAGCAGAACCAAATGATACAATAGTCTAAAATTTATTTTATAGTTGTGGAAAATTTTACTTAATGATATTAATCAAGTACTTCATAGAAACTTAGTGGTAAACCCTGGTTCACTACCATGTTTTCATTAATCTTTCTCTTATTGATAATTTTCCCACTATAGTGAGACAACTCCTTCTGTTCTCAGCACAATATACTTCCTTTCTAAATTTTTATATATTTTTAACTAGGAAACTATCTTCATTTCTATCAAAATTGAATTCATCAGTAGTAAGAGTCCTAGGATAAACCTAGAGAGCACTTTAGGATTATACTGGTATTTCTGGAAAACTCTATATTTCAGAAAAGTAGAGTCCTATTGAGAATTAAGTCACTTACCCCTATACATTTATCCCTGAGAAATGAATTTAAGGTAGGGTAGAAAAAATAAATATTAGTGGAAGGAAGAGAAGGAAACTAAATTTTTTATCTCCTGTGTTACCTTAAATCCCTGGGTCCAATCCTTGCTTAACTCTGCATGTAAACATTCTAATCACTTAAGGAGTATCTGTAATTCAAGGTTTATTCACCTTAAATGTAGTAGTCTATCTTATAACCCTTTAAGACTGAGGATTCCTAAAGTAATTTTCAGCATTTGTGGGAACACCCAAACACTGTTTTTCACATATCCAGTGCTAGACACCCTTGGAGCAATAGTAGAAGTCTCCAAACCTATGATCATAACAGATTCCAGAAAAATCACAGCCTTTCAGACCAGTCCTTGGTAAGATCACCAAACCCAGGCAAAAACAATTACCCGATGACGTGAACAGAGATTTCCCTTTACTCAAGCAAAAACAGTCATCTCATGTGAATGAAATTCTCCCTCAAGCCATAAGGGTTTCTCTAGATCTATGAAACCAGAATTGAGAAAATGATCAGCTAGATCTGGACCCACCTCCACTAATCTGTAAAACCTGGCCTCCTATTTTTGTAAGCACATCAGGCTGAACTCTTCCATCAGGGTGTGCCTCCTCCAGATACTCAAGCTGGAAGGATTTTTCTATTCTGCCTGACTGACTTTGTGTAATTGACCTATCTATGCCTCTTACTGATTTGTCCTGAAATTGTCAGTAACAGGAATCAAGAACCTGCTTGGAGGGCTAAATTGATGTCCTCATTCCTTTGGGAATGAGGCCTTCTGGACTTCATTTGTTGGGAAATCTGCCTGCCCTTCACCCACACTGCTAACTAATTTAACATGACTTTGCAATCTCAATGTCTTTATTAACATAACATTAATATTTTAGGAGACATTTTTCCCAGGAAAATAACTTGATCATTTATTAGAACTTCCCCAAAGACTCATCAACATTTCAAGAGTCCTTGCCTTTTTGTTTTCATTAGTCCTACCATTATATTGTGGTTCTTACTCAACTCTAATCAAATATTTACTTTTAAAGAACTGATTTAAACCACACTTCAGATTCTTCATAAATTTCTTCCTTACCTTTCCTCTGTGATATGATTAAAGCACGATCAAGTAGGATTTTTTTCTCTTACTATATTAGCAATATACTCCCATTTGTATAAAATCAAGAGTTTTTGTGGTGATATCTGGAGAGAAGGGACATTACACAAAATCTGTGGACTTATCTAGAGAAGAAGTTGTGTTCACAGAGGAAGGGTCATCAGCTTGATAAGGAAACCAAATGAAATGAGAGTTATCTGGTAGCAAAATGTTTTTAGCATGCTTGCCTTCTGGGACAGGCCAATATTCAAAATATGATCAAAACTTACAAATAAATAAAAAATTATGATGAAGTAAAAGACTAGCTATTTTTGACACCAGATATGATGAGAGTTTAATCTTTTCTGGATAATGAAATTTCAAGGAAGGGATCAAATGCAATTGTGTTCCTTTTAGAAGAGCTTCAGATGAGGGAACTGTGGAGACCAAGTGTCACCTGCATCTGAGGAGGAGAACAGGAGAACAACAGAAAGCAAAGTGTTTGGAACTGAGATTCTTATAAGCCCTTTTTATTTCCTTTAGTTGGAAGTGCTATGCATACCAAAGCACCATACATTGGGGTACTAATGAGTATCACCCCTAACATATTTAGAGAAAATAATAATTACTAGAAATTTTGATTCAAGGAAAAAACAAAGATCTCAGGAACAATGAGTGCTAGAGCCCTTTGCTTATAGTAGCAACTGTTCCAGGAATTCTATGGAGAATGCATTAATCAATGCAACTTAGATCTAATCATTCTTATATCTCACCTTCTACTTTCTTCTGGCTTCCCAGTCAGATTAACTCTTGTTTAGATTAGGCATGCACCCCTGGATGCTCTGAGAGTGGACCTATGTATGTAATATGGGGGCTGAGATTTCATTTTGTTGTATATAATGATTTAAAAATAAAGATTTAGTTATGAAAAAAAATGAGCCCAGTACTTTGATGATTTTGTGCTTATTTATCCAGGTACTTTTATGCTTATTTTTAAAATATGTGTAAATTCTGTTTATTTAGGAAAAATATTTATATTGCTGGTCATTTAAGCATGCAAACTAACAAGCGGCACATACTTAAAGCATATTTCCATGTAAACATATATTTAACTGCATCAATTTCCTGGCTGATCAGATGTTCTCCCCAATGAATCGATGCAATCTCATTTCCAATTTTTTACAGATGCTTTTAAAAATTTTCTAATAAAAATTTTTCTACCAGGATGCACTCCCGTCAACAATGGAGAAGGGTTCCTTTCTCCTCACACCCTCGCCAGCATTTGTTATTGGATGATTTCTTGATAGAAGCCATTCTTTCTGGGGTGAGGTGGAATCTCAGTATTGTTTTCATCTGCATCTCTCAAATGACCAGTGATGTGGAACATTTTTTCATATATTTATTTGCTGCTTTTACTTCTTTATCTGAGAAATGTATGTTCATTTCAGATGCCCTTTTTTGAATTGGGTCTCAAAATTTCGGGAGACTGGTTTTTTTTCGGTTCTTTATATATTCTAGATAGTAGTCCTTTGTCTGAGGTACAGCTGCTAAAAATTTTTTTCCACATTGTAGGTTGTCTCTGATCTCTGTTGGTGGTTTCTCTTGCAGTGCAGAAGCTTTTTTAATAAAATGAGATCTCAGTTGTTGATTCTTTGTACTAGTTCCCGTGCTACTGAGGCTTGGTTCATAAAGTCTTTTCCTATGCCAATGTCTTCAAGAGTTCTACCTAACTTATTTTCCAGCAAGTTTAGTGTTTCTGTTTTAATATTTAGCTCTTTAATCCACTTCGATCTTAGTTTAGTGCATGGTGATAGATACAGGTCTAGTTTTAATCTTTGGTAGGTTGCAACCACTGTGGAAATCAGTATGGAGATACCTCAAAGAACTAGGACTAGAAGTCCCATTTTACCCAGCTTTCTGCTGCTGGGTATCTTCCCAAAAGAATTAAAAGAATCATACTACAATTATATATATGCACCCATGTTTATAGCGGTGCAGTTCATAATAGCTAAAGCTTGGAAACAGCTCAAGTACCCATCAACTGGAAACTGGATAAAGAAGATGTGGGTTTTTTTATAAAATGAAGTACCACTCAGCCATAAAGAATGAGAAACTAGAGACATTTATAGCTATATGGATGCATATTGAAGCCATAGTCTTAAGTGAAATAAATAGGACACACATGTGTAAATACCGAGTAGTTTCTCTAGTGTGAGAAACTGAAAGTGTAATTAAGTATTAAAATTATTAAAATTAATAATTGATAATTTGAAATAGGAAGAAAAGGTCCAAAGGGGCAGGGGAAGTGGGAGGGGAAGGGGAAAGGAAAGAAGGGAAAGGAAAAATTATGAGAAAAGAAAAAAATGGAAATAAAGTCTATGTAAATAGGGAAGGATGGAGGGGTGAAGGATGCACAGGTAATGGGGAAAAAACAAGAAACAAGATACATCATGTACAGGTACAAGCACCCAATGATAAATGTAAATGTATTGTATACCTAAAATGTACCAATAAAAGAATTAAAGCAAAAAAAATATTTCTACCTATAAATTGTCATATTCAATTATTTCCATAAATTTGGAAATGTAATTACTGTTTCACAGAATATGCCCACTTTAATGCTTTTAGCTTCATATAATCAAGTTGCCTCTAGAAATAGTCCAATTTACACTCTCATCAAAAGTGTACCCGTTATGCAGTTTTATTCCAACTACAGTAACAAGATCTGGGTTTTTTGTGGTTTTTTTGGGGTACCATGGATTGAACTTGGGTCCTTGTGCTTTCGAGGCAAACGACAGAACCACTGAGCTAAATCCCTGGCCCACAAGATTTGTTTTTAATTGTTGGCATTCAGATAGATTGTTTTCATGTGAGTTTCTCTGACTACTATTGTTAATGAGGAAATTGAATATTTCAGATATTTGCTGAAAATTTATGATTGTGCTTAATAATTTTCCCTTTTTTGTATGTTACTTACTTTTTCTAGTTACAACTGATTTTCATTGGAATGCCTAAAATAAGCTTTATTTTGTTAAGGATATAAATCTTTTGTCAGGTATATATGGAATAAAATATTTTTCATAATGATACTTTGTCCTTTAAGTTTTTAACATGTCTTCCCTAAATATAACAATTTAAAAATGTTTGAAGACAAATCAGTAATTCTCTTTCTTCATAATTTCTAATTCTGAGAGTCAAGTTTCAAACTCTTTTCTAATATTAACAAAGCATAAATATTAATTTAAAATTTTATCCACTAAGTGTGCCAGTACTTTAACTTTTATTTAATGGAATCATGGGTTGTTTTGTTGTTAAGTATGAATCTATCTGTTTCTTTTAATTTCCTCCAAATATTATAATGTCAATGGTTATATATGATGGACCCTCAGTCATGCATTAATTTATTTTCTATGTATCTAAGCCTGGTTCTAGAATTTAAAATGAGTTGTTTATTTCCTAGAAGTACTTCATTTGTTCTCCTCTTTTTTTCTATATTATTATAGTACTACTTGAAATACTGAGGCATTATGCTTTTATATTTTGTAGGAAATTACTTCACTCAATATCCCTTTATTCAAAATTATAGCTGTTCAGAAACCTTATTAACCAGATAAACTATAAAATCATGTGCTAATATTCCCAAATAATTCATTAGAAGTTTTAATTGAAATTCCATTGATTTATACATTAAAGTGATGGAAAGTTTCATTTTTGTATGTAATAAAATGGTGTGAAAGCTGAAATATAAACTTCATTCAAAACATTGATACCAGTTTAGAGCTGAACATGTGTGAATATTTTGGCTATTAGCCACAGAAACTGATTCTAATACATAAGTCACAAGTTACTCTACTGGTAAAGACTATATTCACTCCTAGAATCAAAGGAAAGCTTATAATCTTCAGTCTCAGGAAGGACAGGCACTGGCAGAGCTCTGTAAGCAAAATAGTAGCAGCTCTTGGTACCTTCACGTGAAAAGCCTTTCCCCTCTGTCTTTCCATCTACACAGTATATCGTAAGATACATAAAGTTCTATTATTTGCTGTTGCCTTTTCTTTAGCAATAACATATATAGAAAAAATGTGCCAAAAAACCTTCAAATCTTAAATAGTTTCCTACTAATTTGCCACACTTAGATAAATACTTATTAACATAGGGTATCTCCTACTTTCCCCTGACAACCTTCATAATCTCCACTCCTTTTTCCCCCTTGCCAAAAATATTTAGCACTTCATGGTTTAACTATCATTTATATATCCTCAGTTAGATAGCCTCTTTTGGAAAATTCCTAAGCCTGAAGGTTTATAAGCCTTTCTTTGATTCTAGGAGTGAATTAGTCATTACCAGTAAAGTAATTTGTAGCTTATATATTAGAATCAGTTTCAGTGGCTAATAATTATGTAAAATTCCAGATTAGTATCACATCTGTATTATCTGTCATTTTTCTTCCTGAATTACTTTTGGATATCTGATACATTTCTAATTCTTTGCACCTTGCATCACAAATATATTCCTTTATATAATTTGAATTACATTTTCTTAATTATGTCTTTTATTTAATAAATTTCTTAATTGTAATATAATCAAATTTAGTAATGTATGATAACATTATAGTGCCAAAGCAATAACAAAATTATGTACTAGAGAATCTAATGTTTTATCTTTATAAATATTGAACTGATTTTTTTAGTTATATGAGAATAATAACTGTTTTTAACGCAAATATCTAATTTACAGAATATAACCTATTTTAGCTCTTATTAATATTGAATTGGGAAAATCTCTTATAGTTTTTTTATAAAGCATATCATAATTGTTTATGATCCCCTTCCAATTGTATGAGCAAAATTGCAAATGAGAAGGGGAACAAGAACTGGAGGGAGCAGAAAGGGAGGAGGGGAAGGTCACAAAAAAGAATTAAGATGTGTTACACTCATATACAAACAGTCCAATAAATATAATCATTCCACGCTGCAAAAATATACTAATAAAAGGGTGAAAAAACAAAAATCTACAGGAAGTATTTTCAAAAGACAAATATTAGTTTATTACTCAGCAGTAAGCATTGTCTTTAATCCAGTGCCAAAATATATATGATCTGTTCTTGGATTCTATTCTATTGAGAGTCAAAATTGCTGGTTTTTCTACAATTACCAACTATTTTAAATCATATGTACAGTAAACTTGTTTAGTAAAATACAATCATAATTCTTTTTTCATCTGCAGAGTTCTTTCTCCTCTCCTTTTCTTGTAATTGTTAGATGTATTTCGATAATTTTTTATGGTTCCAATTTTAATAGGAACAGCTCTGAATTTATAAATGCATTTCATTTGCACAATCCAATTCATAAGTAATATTCATTTATTTTTTCTTTAATTTTTCTAAATAGTACTTTATAGCATTCTGTGTCAGTGCCTTGTCCATCATTTATTATTTATATTTGTTGTATTTTATATTATTTAAACTAATATTTTCAGCATAATTTTATTAAATGTGTATAGATAGTATAAAAAATAAAATTGATTTTTATACACATTAATAGCAGCCTCATTAAACTAATTTATTAGTTTGAATAAAATATCTGCCAGTTTTTCTGTTTTCTATGGGTACAACTATAATATATGATGATGCCATAATTATTATCTTCCAATTATTATATAATTTATCTATTTTTATTACTGTACTATAGGGTTAGATTTTCTATGACAATGTTAAAAAAGAGAATAGCTGGACATATTTTATATCTCTTTCACAGTCTTGTAGGAAAATATTTTGATATTTCACCATTAAGGATGATATTTGCTTCAGTTTTCATTTTAATATAACCACTAAGAAAGTAAAGATGATCTCTGTTTATAGTTTATTAAATGTATAATCATAAAAATATAAAATTTTAATAATTGTTTTGCTTCTCTATTGAGACAATGATAATTTTTTTTTAATTTTACAGATTCTCCTTGACTTAGGAGGGAGTTAAATTCCAAAATATTCACCATCAGTTGAAAATATCATATGGCAAATGCCTTTAATGCACTTAATGTACTGAACATCCCAGCCTCAGCAACACAAGTTGCTCTATATGGCCCTTAGGCTCTTGTAGCTGACTGGGATCTGCTGCTCACTCTGGTGCCCAACATCATGAGAGGGTTTTGGGCTCCATGTTATCACCTGGGAAAACATCAAAATTTACAGTGTAGATTCTACTGAAAGTTATTGCTCTCATTCCATTGTAAAGACAAGAAATCACAACTCAAATCATTGAAAGTTAGGAAAGTCAGGAACCTTCAGTATTTATTTTCTTCTACATGTTTTCTCTCTTTTGAATGCAATATTCCTTTTCCAACTTAAAATGCTGAATTCACTGACTTTTATCTACCTTATTTACTAACAAATGAAATTAAGGACTCAAATTTCCCTCTCTGTATAGACTGGAAAGGTTTCTATAAGTTTGATAAGCAAAGTTTTGTTATTACTTCGTTCAATAGATTTTCCAAGTGTCAGTGTCATTTCTGTGTGACACAAAATATTTTTATTTATGTCTTATTTTGAAAGTACAGTATTTTGATACACAAGTTGTCCCAGATTTGGACAGTGGAAATCCTGTCAATCAGGTCTTTTTTTCTTAACCATTCTCATATTTAAGGGCACAATAAGGTGTTCCAGGGTTTATTTTACACTTTCCCTATTCTAGAGCTAGAATCAACCATTTCTTTTAACTTTACTGTCATTTAACAGAAAGTGATATTTGAAATCCAAAATTCAGATACCAGTTTTGCTCATTGCTACTGGGGTGTCAGTGCTTCGAGGTTTGTATCAGTCAACAAGGTTGGGAAACATATCTGTACCAAGACACATACTCTGATAACTTCTATTGCAATTTTACCCCATGAGGTTTAATTTAGCCTACCCATTTCCATGTTTGTAAATTTCTTCTGTGATAGTGAAATTCCTAAGTCTTTTTATTCTTTACATATTTATGTATTTGCTCAGTCATTTTATAATTAAATTTCCTTCTACTTCAATTTCCCAAAAGTTTCTGAATGAATGGACCACCATGTGACAGATAGGAATGACATAATCATGCTATCTGCATCATATGAGCCTTCATTCCAAAAAAATAAGAGAAAGAAATATTGATTATACTTAATCTACAAATTAAAAATAATTACTATTATTTTAAACAATCATAATTTCTCCAACTATTTGCCAATATATTAGGTCCATAGTTTTCTGGGATTCTAGAACTAATTCTGCTGTTCTGAGCAAATAATTCACTTTAGAATATCCTTTAATGATGATGGTAGGTTAATGGTAAACATGTAAGTTTGTACTCTCCTGAAAATACCTTTGTTTAATCCTCATTATAAAAAGATATTTTTTCTGGTAATATTTTCTGATATATTCCTGATATTATATGTTATTCCTGACACATTCCTGATATTATAGATGACTGTATTACATACTTTTCTACTTCCATTGCCGATGTTGAGAATTCAGTATGTGTTAAAAATTATGCTTCATCTAGTAATCTCTATTTTACTTCTGTCTACATTTAAAACCATATGTTTACCTTGATTTATTCCAATTTCATAATGTATAACCATGTATTTATTTTATACTTTTCTGCTTGATTTTTATTCAATTACTTGGATCCAATAATTGGTGATTTTCCTAATGTTACAAATATTTTAACAATGGAAAATAATTAGAAAACTAATTTTTCTTAAATAATTTCACATATGTATATTAGAACTTTCCATACTATTCTCATATAATTTAACATTTTTATTGCATTTCCCATTTTTTGTATCTCTTGCTATTTTTATGCTTTATCTTCCTTTTCATTTGGTCTTTGCATAGCTCTATCTAATTTGTAACCAAATTAAGAGATGTTTGTCTTATGCTTATAAAAGTAATACTTAGTATTTTACCAAGTATGCTTTCTCTTCTTTTATTCTCTCATTATTATGTATTAAATTCTTAATTTGGTTTGTCAAAATATAAGCATGTTATATGCTGATATGAAATCTCCAAAGATGTCACATTTGTGAATGTCATTCTAATGCCTTTTTGTTTGATATTGCTCATTGGGGATAACTTATGTTTATAATTTCTGACAACAAATATTTTCTCTGGAAATCTATCTTTGAAATTGTTTGTGTTCTCAGTTGAAGTCAGCTTTTTCTAAAATACAAGAGAAGATATTTTGCTTGCCTCTGCCTGTCCTCTCTTGAGTACTATATTGGACTGTTCTAAATGAAATCCTCACTATTATGTTTTAAACATTCTAAAAGTAATGATATAGATTAATATAATATATTTACAGTTTTGTTATTAGAAATTAAAAGAAATGGTGTTTTTCCTTGTAATTCATGATAAATAATACCACAACCAAGTTTATTCTCTATTCCACTTTTCTCAGATTTATTTCTCCTTCATGAGTGTGGTATTTCTGTTTCATGTGTGTGCTTTGAATTGAATGTTCTAGTGTGCCCGGAACCCAAAGCAATATATCCTTTCAGCCTTCTGATACTAAAATAAGGGGTTGAGCTATGTTAAACTCAGTAGTAATTAATTATTCCATGGATGCACAGTTTTTACTTTCTTTTGACTCCTGCTGATTTCTTCTTTTTGGTGTACTTCAACAATTACTTTAAACAGAAATAATTGTATCCAACATTTCATTTTTTTGGATGAAAGCTTTGATTCCTTCTGCTAGGGAACAAAGGCCATATTTAACTCAATACTTTGTTCTTCTTGGGGGTTGTAGGTTTTGTCTGCCTCAATCCACATCAGATTACTTAGTACACCCCAGGAGGTGATCAGTCTCCCCTTACATCCTAAAGGAACAAATTTACCCCTGGGTTCCAAAACTTTACCGTGGTCCTGTAGTGTGCTATTGTTCCAGAATCATGTAGAATCCCAACAGGTTCCATTGCTTTGGCAGAGAAGGGTGACTCTGGGCTGTGAGTGGGCTGATTCCCTCTCTGAGCTGAAATCTCACCCAGTGGCACCAGAAGTCTCAGGATTCCCACAGTTTAGGCCCCTCTCAGGCCTGCAGACAAAGGAGACAACTCTGTCATCTCTAGTCCCTTCATGTTCACCAGAAATGTTACAGAATCTAAGAGACAGGAGAGATCAGTGGGAATCAGGAGGACATTGTTAGATGCACCCTGACAAAATTGAACTCTTGTCCAAAAGACAGAGTGCTGTACAAAGAAATGTTCTAGTTTTTGTATAATTTTTGGAGGGGTGGGAGTGGAAAGGAACAAGGATAGTTATTCACTTAGTGACAATATTATAGCTTAGCCTTGAGAAACCAGATATCAGGAGTTTTAGGATGTTACAAAGCCTTGTTTACAGGAACATAGTTGTTTATCTGTATTTTTTATTTTTTGGTACTGGGGGTCAAACTTGGGCCTTTGTGCTTGCACAGCAGGTGGCAAAACCACTGAGCTAAATCCCTGGCCCTATCTGTATCTTTTGAGGGCATACAGTTTCTCAGAGGTTATAAGACTTCATTTACAGGAATATGACTGTCTACCTCAGGGGGAGATCAGCCTTGTAGGGAGACAGATTTCTGAGAAACCAGGATGTTGCAGGACTCTGTTAGCAAGAATCTTGCTGTGTACCTTCTCTATGGCAGAGCAGAGGTCAGCAGTTAAGGAGGGACCTGAATGAGGAGCTTCTAGGAGAGACTGCTTTCATCTAAGAAAACTGATTTTCTTTTAAGTTCTGCTTTAGTTTGTTGTCAATGAGTTTCCTTTATAGGGTAAGGATAACGGGAGTTTCCAGAGACCCCTGCAGTGGTCCTGGCCTCCTGCAAACCAGTGTGACATCCACGAGATAGGAAAGTGGAAATTAAAAGAAACAGAGACAGAAACTTGAGAGAAACTGAGTCTTGGGCTAATCTAAGCTGCTCTGGGCAGCAAAGACAAAGAACTCCCGGGACATCCAGTGTTTATTCATTACAAGTATGGGA
The DNA here is from genome assembly GCF_053883595.1 of Heterocephalus glaber. Classification (NCBI taxonomy): domain Eukaryota; kingdom Metazoa; phylum Chordata; class Mammalia; order Rodentia; family Bathyergidae; genus Heterocephalus; species Heterocephalus glaber. Next base: position 37,401,878 of record NW_028258142.1, on the reverse strand, counting down.
AGGGGGAAAACTGGGCAGGCCTTGGGACACCTGCTGATAACAAGTATGAAGCAGGCAGGACTGTAGAATGAGGGCACAAGCACATCTTTGCTGAAGAGAAAAACGGTTAATTCAGAGGGGAAGAATTTAGCTGGAGACAGTTGACCTTGGCTGGAAGTGAACTCAGCCAAGCTCTGCTACTTCCAATGTAACACAGCCAAATTATGGAGGGGGAAGAAGCTTGGGCCACTATAGCCTCCTAATACTTGGCAGAGGTGTTTGCTACTTTCCTTAGCATCAGAAACTCCTGAGTTCAATCCTGAGGTACTGTAAATAAGTAAGTGAAATTTTAAAATTTAATGAGAGACAGATTTTCTTTTTTCTTTTACTTATATCTTAGGAAGACATAATATTTTAGTGCCTATTTTTCAGAAATGGTTATATAATTCTTTAGATGTAGGACTAGTGTCTGTGAGGTGAACTAATTTATATTTGATAAGACTATGCACACATTCCTATTTTCATGTTTTCTTCTATCCGTGACACTTGTTGCTCTTACTAGGAGCCTGTTTTCAGCATTTAAATCAATACTTTCTATGTCTTGGGAGTAAGGCCACACAAAGTGACTTTCCAAGTGTAGTCCACAATTACCTGAATCAGAAAATCCAGGGTTAATTGATAAATTTGTTTATCGCTGAGCAGCAGCTCCAATCTGCTAAATCAGGTACTATGAATATGCGATTTCCAATTGTGTATTTTAGCATTTTCCTAAATGATTTTATGGCCCTAGAGTTCAGGAAACACTGGTTTAAACACCTGTGTTGAATTGATCTACTTTCACCTTTTTTGTTAGCATGTCCCTGCCTACTCAAATGATATACATGGATACACTCACCAAGAAATTTGCATTTTAGTAAAAGCCATAGAGGTCCAAGATGAGCAACAAAATAGAGAAGTTCTAATCATTTGGTCTCATTCACACTGTGAAAATTATTGCATATATTTTTTAATTTAAGAAATACTCAGATTCCATGAAATTACAATTATAGTCTACTCTGATAATGTATAACTTCAGCTTTGTGTAAAAAGGGCTCATTGTGTCCTTATACCATAGGTACAAGTGAATGCATACCAATAACATTTTAATACTATCCTTGTTCTCATAGTTTAGATGTACCATGTAGAAAAATCTAGTTGCTCTCTTTAGTTATTTGTAATATTGGTAAGAATTCCAGATATAGGGCTGAGGATTTAGCTTAGTGGTTCTACTGCCTGCCTTGCAGGTACAAGGACCCGAGTTCGATCCCCCATACCAAAAAAAAAAAAAAAAAAAAAAAAATTACAGATATCAAAAGTAGAGAGGAGTCCTAGAGAAAATAGATCTAAGATGTAATTTGAAGGCTTCTGTTATCAAAGGCAAACACAACAAGTAGAGACCTAAACCACTTGGGGTGTTCAGAGCATGTGGAAACACTATGAGGTACTTTATTATAGTTTAATCAGAGAATCAATGTGATTTAAGTGGAAAGAGTATAAAATTTGACACCATTTAGAAATGAGCAATTCAAAGATCCCTTCTTGAGTACTTTTTAATCCTAGATTCTTCACCCTTAAATTGGAACATAATACTTATTTTGCAGTTGAGTCTCCACTTTTGACTTTTGTTATTGGAGCCATATATATGTACAATACACAGTGAGGTAACACACTCATGGCACCAATGTACAGATCAAGCAATAGCACATCACCACCATGGAACCTTCTGTTGTGCCCCTCTCTGTCATTATCCTCACCATGGTTAGTCACTACTCTGCTTTCAGTCAACATAGATATGTTTTGTTTCTTTATAAAACATATACAATGAATGCAATATCATAATATATGAATATTTGTGCTCCACTTCTTGGCTTTACATGGCACAGCTTCATTCATGTTCTTAAATGCATTTGTGCATTCTTTAACATGGTACAATTTTTTAAAACTGTAGTCAGTGCTTTGAAATTACAGCAATTTATCCATTCTAGGATGGTTGAGCGTTTTTGTTGTTTTCTGTTTTCCGCTATTATAAATAATGTTGTTAGGCATATCTTTGTAGATGTCTTTTGCTCCACATATTTGTATCTTCTATAGGGAATTTCTGAGTTAAAGACCAAGAATTTTTTTAACCTTAAGATGTTATTGTCAAATGTTCAAAAATATATTTGACTCCTGTAAGCTATTCCAAGAGTTACAGTTGTTCCAAACCCTAACTTTGAATCATATTATTATTTTCATTGTTTTTCTTGTTTTTCTTATTCTGATATTATAGTTTTAATTTGCTTTTTCCTAATTATTTATATTGTACAGCACCTTTCTGTATTTCAATATCTTCCATATGAAATATCTATTCAATTTTTGTTCATATTTTTAGCTTTTTTTTGTTGTTGTTGTTGTTTTTTTTGGTACTGGGGATCGAACTCGGGTCCTTGCGCTTGCGAAGCAGGCAACAGAACCACTGGGCTAAATCCCCGGCCCAGTTCTTTTAGATATGAGTTTGTTTTGTTTTTTTTTTTGGTACCAGGGATCGAACTCGGGCCCTTGCACTTGCAAGGCAAGCGACAGAACCACTGAGCTAAATACTCGGCCCTGATATGAGTTTTTTATATCATGAGTCCTTGGTCAGATACAGTATATGTAATCTATCTCTAGCCCTTTGCAATTACATGTACATTAGTCATATCAGCTTACCAAATTCTCAAATTTTTTTATTCATGAAAATAGTGTATTTTTCTGAGTGTCCTTTTAGATTTCTCAATTTTATTTTGTTCCTTTAAGTATAGTTATATATTTTTCTTTAAATTTATTAATAGTTACTTAATATTTTTCACTACCCTTATTTGTCTAGTTTTTCTCTCTGATGTTGCTGATATATAGAAATGTTATATCATTGATTTCGTAGATTGTTGTTGTATCCAAAAATATTGTTGAATGCATGTACTAATTCATAAAAATATCATAGCTTTATAATTTTCTAACTGTTCAACCTTGTTCCTGGCTACAAATAAAAATTAATCATTATTTTTTCAGTTCTATACCTTATATTTCTTTTCCTTGCATTATTGCACTAACTACAGCCTCCTGTATGTTCAGTACAAGTGATAAGACTGAACATCTCTGCTTCCTTCCCAATTTCTAAGCAAATGTTTTCTGTATTTCACCATTAAATTTAATGTTTCTCGGAATTTTCTTAGCATTATTTTCTCATATTAAGGAAATATTCTTTGTTTACTTTCTTGCACTGTTAATTATTATGTATTTTTGCATCTATTCAGACAATAAAACAATTTTTTTTTTTTTTTTTTTTTTTTTTGGTACCAGGGATGAACTCGGGTCCTTGTGCTTGCGAGGCAGGCAGCAGAACCACTGAGCTAAAACCCCAGCCCCTAATGAAACAATTTTTAATGTTTTATGTAAATTTGACGCATTTCTTTGAAAGAGTTTTCTAATGTTGACTATCCTAACGTATCTACTCGGTTTTGCTCATATGTTTTGAATTAAATATAAAGTACTAAAAGTATTACTGTATTTCTGATGAATGGGTTTGTGTTAATAAATTTACTTCTTTAATTTCAATGGTACTTTGTCTTTTCTGGATTTAGCTATATTTATATTTCCATGATTTAACTTTCGTTATCCTTTTATTTTCAAACTTTTCCGCCCTCATATGTTGTAAATTATAAATCATATGTCTGTTGATTTTGTTGTATCCACTTTCATAATCTTTGTCATACATTACTATATTAAGTGTAATTCACTGATGTCTAAATTAAATTGTTTTTCATCCACCCCATCTATTTTATTTCATTTTTATTTTCTTTTTCTTTTCTTCAATACTTTATCCTTTCCTCTCTCAGTCTTCTTTAATTTGTAACTTAGATATTATGACCTTCTTTTTCCCCTACTTTTTCCCCTGGATACTGAAACATGTACACTTTACTTATTAATTGATATTTTTCTATACTTTAAGTACTATCTAACCTTTTAGACTATTGACTTTATTTGTCCTTGGAATTTAGCATTATTATTTCACTTATAAAATAAATATATATGTCAAACTCCAGAGAATATCTTTAGTTGAATGGTTAATTTTTCTTTAGACTTGCCCTTGTTATTTATTTATTTATTTATTTGTCTTTTTTTACTATATTGTCATACCTAATATCAGAATCTTTCTTCTGTCTGAACATTTCCTTAGGTGGGATTATTTTCTGAAGATCTACAATAGGCAATTTTTTTCTGAATATATCTCTGCAGTGATACCTCAGTTATCAAACTCAATTTTTTCCCAGTTCATATTCAGAGTTTGAGAACTGAATGTATTTTTCCCATAAGAAATAATGGAAAACCAAGTAATTGGTTCAGAGGCCCAAAAGTTACACTTATAAATTCATTTTTCCAGGACTCTTAACAAATTTTGCAATGATTTCTTTCTTTAACTCTATTGTGGTTCTCACAGTTTTCCTCTTAGCTTTGTTGCTGTTATCACAAACTTTCTTTGAAGCCATGGTTATGATATTTTACACAAATAAAGTGCAAAGAAAAAAAGCACAATGACAAATGTTTTAATGTGCTAACACAAGCACTGTATGTTGTCTGGCCAAGAGCAGCATAAGACTAAAGTGTCACCACTTTGTGTCCTTGGCGAGATGCAATGCATAACTGACTCCTGGCTTATTCAAGTCATATTTTCAGTTTGACTATCAAGTGGAGTCATGAACTCTGAGCAGGTTTTTTTTTCTAACTTTGCTATTTAAGTAGTAGAAAGTTCAATCTTGGAGCTGCTGGACAACTGAGGTATCACTGTATTTGCCTTACTGCATATTTTCAGTAAATATTACATTCTATGATGCTTGTTATTTTGTTCCTTCTTTTTCAAACTGGCATTCCAATGTTTTCTAGATTTTACTGTTTATATTGAGAAATCAGTAATCGTGTTCTTGGTATTACTTCGAAGGTAAATTTTCCTTTTTTATGGCTGATTCTCATTTGTGTTTGGGTTTCAAGAAATTTACTCTCATGTCTTATAGTTACATCATTTTCTCAGTTTATACTTTTGTCAATAGTATTATAACTGTTTAGCTTTATGTGTTATCAGTTTTGATAAATTCTTGGCAAATATATGTTCAGATTTCTAATCTGTCTCAAGTTTGGCCTTTATTTCTAGGATTGAAATCAGATACTTGTTACATGTCTCCGTGATATCCTGTATGTTTTTATCTACGTTTCTCTATTTTTGGATTTACTGCTTCATTATTGTTATTTTCAGGTTATAGAACTTCATAGTGGAAATCCCCTTTTCTGCACTGTACATTTTATTGTTAAGCTCATCTATATAGTTCTTTAATATAAGTTAAAATTTCAAGATTTTCATTTGTTTTATACATCCAAGATAATAAATTTACATGTTTTTAAAGTGTAATTTTGAGTGTTTCTATCTTTTTTTTTAAGAGTAAAAAAAATTCATTGAGAGAAAGAAAGCTTATGCTTAAGAAAGACAGAAGGTGGACTGGAAAGTGGGTTGCCTGGCCACCCCACTTTTCAAAGATGTTTTATACAGCAAAGCCATATGGCAGCGAGATGGGTACAAAATGGAACAAAACTATAAGACCCGATGGTAATTTACAAGGTGGGCATGAAGTGGGACAAAACCATGACCAACCAATAAGATTACATGTACAATCACCCAGGTAATATTGATTAAGTGGGGATCAAATGGGAAAACATGTCACATACAAAGAATTTCCCATTTAGAATATCAATCATTGCTATCTATCTCTAGGGGAATTAGTACTTCTTTTCCTTTTTATAATGCTAACCAGTGAATGTGCCTCAATTGTTCTTCATGTTGGCTCCTTGCTGTGTTGGCTCCTGGAGGGCTGGCCCTGTCTAACTGCCTACAAGATATCTAATTAACTTACCTATCTACTATATTCCCCACTGTGAAGAAGTACCCCTAACTGCTGTGAGGAGGCAAAGAGCCTACCAGTCTGGCTACTTCCCGCTGAAGAGGTTCATAGTTGTGATCAGCAGTCCGTTACTCTACAGAGGGTCTATCTAAAGACCTTCAATAGGCTCCAGGCACTGTCATCTTGAGTAATCTTATAGCTTTAAGTCTGGAGGAGACAAAAGCCAAAGAAATAGTTAAGAATATATGGGCTAAATAATAAGGTCAGCAGGACTGCTATGAATATAGCCAACAAAGGTTTCCACTGGGAGGAACTAGTAATAGCCTCCTACAATCTATCTTATTTACGTTGAAGTTGTTGTCTGAGTAATCTAAATTCTAAATCATTTTTAGCCTGAGTTTATTGATTATTTTTCACTTGGGTTTTGGTTTATATTTTTTAAATGTTTATAAATTTTGGTATCATATTACACATTATAGATGAATAAGTATAGGGACTGTAAGCATTGTAATCTTATTTGAGGAGATGATTTACTTTTTTCTGTGTTGCATATAATTTCTGGATTTGGCTTTATTCTAGTTTGACATGAATACTTGTTTTTGTTACTTCTAAAACTATTACTAAAACAAAGGATTATATCAAGGATGTCCTACCTTTTCAGGACATTAAACTCTAACATTTGTCATCTTTTTACTATTTAACTAAAACAAAGATCTATTGGCTTTTTAATCTCTCAGAAATGTTTCTTACTTTGGTTTGCTTTTTTTAAAATCTAACTGCACAATTTAGGATTCAATAATTACTGTACGGGGAGTTACATACAGAATGCTAATCTTATCTCAGAATGTTATCCTTCTCTAGAATCTGAGCTTCTTAATGTTGGCATCTCCTGTTGGTCTGTGGTGTTTTCACATGGTTGTTTATTGCTTTTCATCCCTAAATTTTGTTAGGTGGTTTAATGTACTACTACTTTCTTAACAGTTAGAGAAGGACACTGGTATATTGTATATTTAAAATTATAAAATCTGTGATCTTTTCCAAAATGACTGTAACTCTTTTTTGTTTAGCTTTTGACCAGCGTAAATGATGTTAAGTGGTTATTCAACTTTTAAAATCTCTATCTTCTTCTTACTGGTGAGTTTAATGTCATTAATTGTTTTAGAATTATTTTCTTCTGGGGCTGGGGATTTAGTTCAGTGGTTCTGCCGCCTGCCTGGCAAGCACAAGTTCCTAAGTTCGATTCCTGGTACAAACAAAAAAGAGAAATATTTTCTTCTGGAAGTGTCTCATTTAAAAGTAACTTATATTTACTCTATCTTCAAGTTCTGCTAACAATTTTTCAGTTAGTCAAACATTGCATGTGAAAATATAATTTCTTTATGTCTCATTGTTCTTTTAAATGATCTTTTCTTCTCCTTCTCTAAGTGAATGATTCTTATTTGATCTAGAAAGCCCACAACCAACATCAGCTCTTATAGAAAGCCTTCTTTGACAGGCAGAACATTTTTTAAAGCAAGAAAATTGCCAGAACATACAGTTTCTGTATAGGTTGTTACTAAATATTACATCTGATACTGAAATTGCCAGTGTAGTGAACAAAGAACAAAATTGCTTTTCCTCACATAGTTTCCATGGAAAATCCCCAAAGTGTCTGTTAAGACCTTTAATTTATGTAGTATGAGGCTCAAAATCTCAGTTTTACATAGAAGCAAATATCAAACTGTGATTATCACTGTGCTGGGTTAGAGAATTTGCTCTCTCAACAGGGATATATCCATTTACTGTATTTAAGAAATTCCTTGTTTGAGGGCCCAGTTATTTTAATGTTATCCCTGGTAATAGTCACATAACAAAGGTAATTCACAGAAGTCTACTTAAGAGAATTACCAGTAAAAGAATGAAACATTTTTTGAGATCAATTCTTTCTGCCTCAAATCTCTCAATTATAACTATAGCTGTTAAAGAAATTGTTGCTATTGAAGAAATAAAATGGAATTGAAGCAGAGATCTTTGAAAATCTTTTAATTCCAGACACATTCTAATCAGAGGAATGACTCCTCATCGCTGACACCTCTGGACATTTGAACTCCAGGTTAAGTTTGAATGTGGAACAAGAAAAGTGAAAAGTAACCCCCAAAAATGACAAGACCATCTCCTGTTCAATGAGTGAATAATCTCTCCCTATAGATCTTCCAAACAAAATCAAGGAAATGAGGTGGAAAAATCCACCATTTGGAGCATCTGACAAAGTCCGTGCAGTTACCTGGATTATTCTGCATTATCTCTATGATTTGAACAAAGTTCGTTACTTGTATGCCTTTCTGTTTTCTCTTCTGTGGTAGCTAAACTTACACAACATTTAAAATACAAAACTACCCCAGGAGATTTCACCACCAAAGACCCTAGCAACCCTAACCATAGTCCTTATAGTTTTTGATGACCACAATGTTAGTTGACTGACATGAACAAAAACTATGACACTTCATTCTCCCTAGAACTATACACACTTCAATGTGTTGAGGTAGTGACCTTGAAGCTACTCACAGGTAAAAATCTTTCCCCAATAAAACAAGACCAAACAGACTAACAGGTTCACTACATCATAAAATGCATAGGCATCAACTTAAGGATACTAGAAACATAATGAGATAACATAACATTACTAAGATAATAATAATTTTATAGTAATTGACCTCAAAAATATGGAGGTCTATACGTTATTTAAAAATGACTGAAAAACAATTTTTTAAGAAAGCTCAGCAATAAGAAAGGAAAATCAAATACTTAACAGATAACATTAAACACAGAAACATAACACATGAAGAAAATGAGAGACTTAAAAAAGGAATAGAAATCACAAGAAAAGAAACAGAAATTGGGCGGCTTCAAGAAGAATTTTATTAAGCAAAGAAAAGAATCTTCAACCTTAAAGACAGGTCTTTTGAAATTATTCTGTCCGAAGGGTACATAAAAGTGAGACTTTTTAAAGAGTGAAGAATGCCTGTGGAACGCATTTGAAAGAAACACCATGCACAATATTGGAGTTTTAGAATGAAAGAAAAGAAAGAATCATAAAGCTATTTTAAAATATAATGCTAGACAACCTTCCAAATCTTAGAAAACTATGGATATCAGATCTGTGAAGCTCAGAAGTCTCCAAACAGGCTTGGTCTAACAAGGACCATACTGAGATGCATTATAAATAAATTTTCAAAAGTCAAATAAAGAAATTTTGAAACTTGCTTTAAAAAAGTGACTCATCGTGTACAAGGGAACACTCATTAGTTATTAGGAGATTTCTTCTCACCAGAAATCTTATTTTACAAGTAAAGAGTGAGAGGAAGCACTTGACTTGCTGAAAGAAAGAATACTTAATCTGACAAAGTGGGTCTTCAGATAAAGGAGAGACAAATATTTTGCTTGACAAACAAATGCTGAGCAAGTTCATTACTACTAGACCTATCTTATCAGAAATGGAATTTTTGAAGCTCAAAGAAATATGCAAATAAATAATATGAAAGCATATGCAAATAAAAAATGACTTTTAAATGTAAACATATCAACTTAACAGTATTTTAATGATGAAATTTTATATAGAAATTATTTTAACTCTGGCATAAAAGTTAAAAGTAGGAAAAATAACAGTGGCTACCATATTTTGCTAATAAGCAAATAATTTATAAAGATGTAGATTGTGACATCAATAATATAAACTGTGGGTAAGTAGTAAGTTAAAGGATAGTTATTTAGTATTTGATTGTAGTTTCTATCAGCTTAAAATAACCTATTAAAACTATTAGATGTAGGGGCTGGGGATTTAGCTCAGTGGTTTCACAGCCTGCTCTGCAAGCATAAGGACCCAAGTTCAAATCCCGGTACCAAAAAAAACCAAAAAACAAAAAAAACACTATTAGATGTACATGCATTATGTAAATCTCATGGCAGCCACCACAAAAAAAAAAAAAAAGAAAGAAAAAGCCCATAATATATAAAAGGTAAAGTAAAAAAGAATCAAATTCCCAGGCATTGTGGCACACATTTGTAATGTCAGCACTCAGAGACAGGAAGATTTCCACAAGATCAAGGCCAAGCTGAACTATACAATAAGACTCTCCCTCAAAAAGAAAGAATCAAATCACACCACTATGAAAAACTTATTACTTCACAAAGACAGAAAGAGCAAAGTAACATAAAAAGAAATTATGAAACACAGGAATTAATAAAATACCAATAGTAGAACTTACCTAATAATATATAAGTTAAAATAGATTAATATTATTATTCTTTAGTCAGAAGAAGTAGTGACTGAATTGATTTAAGAAAATGGTTCAAATATTTGTTGCCTAAAAATGACTTACTTCAGGTTTAAGGACACACACGGCAAATACAAACCCAAACAAAGCCAGTATAGCACGATTTCTATAAGACAACATACACTTTAAGTGAAAAACTGTAACAGGAGGCAACAAAGTCTATTTTATAATGATAAAGAGGTCACTTCTTAAAGAAGATATATAAGTGTAAATGTATATGCACCCAATATTAGAGCAACCTAATTTGTAAAGCAAATATTAGCAGATATAAATGGAGAATCAACAATAAAATGATGGACTTCAATAATTTATTTAAAAAATTGGTTAGATTATTAAAACAAAACAAATTGGACTGAATTATACTTTAGACCAAAAACATCTCTATCAACAGAATACATATTATTCTTAAGCACATACAAATTATTTTCCATGGTAAATTATATGTTAGCCTACAAAACAAATCTTACCCCAGAAGACTATAATCATATGAATAATATTTTCTGATCACAGTCTGAAAACAGAAATTTATGGGAGACATTTATAATTAGCTTTTCTTGATGGGGACAAAAATTATCCAGCTCCTGTAATTTAAAGGAGAGGTTTATTTGGCTCATGGTTTGAGAAAATTCAGTCCATGTTCAACAGGCTCCAAAGCATAAGCATCATGGCAGAAGGTCACAATAGATCAAGCTTCTCAGTTCATGGTAGCTGGGAAACAAAGCAGGGGAACAGTGCTAGAGAAGAAATAACAAAGGATCACATATTCTAAAATTATGCTACCATCACCCACCCATACACACTGTGCTTTACTGATTCTATAGGTGGCTCCCAAGCAAACCAAGTTGGCAATGAGACTATCACTTGTCATCACTTGTTAATTTGATACTCAAACACACTTTAAATTATGCTTAATCTCCAAAAAACAATAATTCCAACTAATATGATACAACACTTGGATGCAACCAAAAACACAATAATCCCTTCTTCCAAAAACTTAACAGGCTCAATATCTTTCAAAATTTTATGCCTATTCTTCCTATTTCAAAAGGTCCAAAGGGGTAGGGGTGGTGGGAGGGGAAGGGGAAAGGAAAGAAGGGAAAGGAAAAATTATGAGAAAAGGAAAAATATGGAAACAAAGTATATGTAAATAGGGAAGGTTGGAGGGGTGAAGGGCACACAGGTAATGGGGAAAAAATAAGAACCAAGATACATCATGTACAGGTACAAGCACCCAGTGATAAATGTAAATGTATTGTATACCTAAAATGTACCAATAAAAGAATTTAAGGAAAAAAACGTTTATGCCTAAAGTCTTCTCTGGGACTCTAGGTAACTCTCAGCTAGGGACTCCTATAACATTCAAAAAGTTGCATTATCCCAAAATACAATGGCACAGGGTAAATATTACCATTCCAATATGGAGGTATAAAGGAAATAAAAAGAATAGGTCCAAACCAAGACCAAAACCCAGCAGGGCCAACATGAAGTCTTGTAGCTCTAAGTCTGGTATCTGGGACACTGTTGTTGGAATGTGAGCTATAAGGGCTTGCATAGCTCCACTTCTGTGGGCTTACTGGTTGCAGACCACATGGCATCTTTCTTGGGCTGATTCCATTCACTGCCTGAAGCTTTCCTTGGCAGATTGTCCATGTTCATTCCATCTCTAACTTCCTGGATTCTCCACCACACCTTTAGATTCATTCACAAATTTTCATGCAACCCCTTGCATGCTCCTCAAGAATACATTTTCTGGCCTTGCAAGCCTTTTTTGAAATCTGGGTGTAAGCTTCATTGGCCCACAGCTATTGAGTCTGAATGCCTATATAACTAATGCAACATAAATGAAGCCAATATCTACCACCAGCTTGGGCAGTAGCTGCATCTAGGACCATGTTCTGCAGCATCTTCTGAGTGCCACTGTGGCTAGGACACAGTGCAATGACTCTCAGGGAATTAGTTTTCTACATAGCCCTTTTCAAGCAGGGGAACCAGGAATTCTTGTCAAGTGAAATGTTTATATTTTGCACCCTTGAGCTTGTAATAAATGTGTTCTTTTTGATTCTTTACATCAAAAGAGTGCAAATAGTATCATAACTAACATTAAAACGTTGAAAGACTTTGCTCATAGATCAAGCAAAAGACAGGAAAGCTCAGTGCTGTCACTTCTGTACAACATAATACTGGAATTTCCAGCCAGAGCCACTAGGCAATAAATAGAAATAAAAGACATTCAAACTGAAAATACAAAACTAAAATGAACTCTTTTCATATGACATAATTTTAGATATAAAATATTCTTCAGCCCCTACCTAAAACCTATTCCAACTAATCAGCCAATTCAGTAAAGCTGCAGGATACAGAATCAAATCTCATCATCTACACTGTCACGATCCTTGCAGTATTATTCACGCCTTCTTAGGTATGGAAACAACCTAACTACCTGCCAACAAATAAATGGATAAAGAATCTGTGCATAGTACAGATTCACACACACACACACACACACACACACACATGCACACAGGCACAAACATGCTGGCATATTATTAATATTTGATAAACAAGAAAATCCTGCCATTTGCAACAATATGGATGACTTGGCAGAAATTGTACTAAGGGAAATATGCTGGATATAGAAAGAAAACTGATCTCACTTTATGTTGAGTCTTAAAAGAGTTTAATTTAGAGAAACAGATGATAAGGGTGGTTGCAAGGGCCTGGGGTAAGAGAAAAGGGGAGATGAGATGTGTAAATTGTAGGCATGTGATGTATAACATAGTAACTATTATAGCGATAATGTATCATGCATCTGAAATTTGCTAAGATCTATCTTAGATGTCTTCATCATACTCATAAAAAAGGTAACTAGAAGGCAATGGCTATGTTAATTAGTTTGATTTGGGAATCATTACACAAGCTAAATTTATATCAGATACCACACTGTAAATCTGAAATATATATTGTCAATTATATTCCATAATGCTCAAAAAAAAAGGAAAGAGTACAACAAATACAATAAACATTGTTCTAAGGGATTTACATATATTAACTTATATTGTGGCCTTCTCAAGATTGTTGTGCACATTCTGCAGTAGACAAAACTGAGGGTACCAAAGGAAAATCATTAGCCCAGATCACCTTCCAGTTATTGGTAGAATGTCGTAATCTTTGTCATACTCAGATACTAATTTAGGCCTTCTTAATGATTTATTTATGTCTATAAGACTTACACAACAGTTAGCCTATGTTAGGATGACACAAGGATCAGGTGACAAAAGAGGATTTTATTGGGGATTCCCACACAAAGGAAAACAGGGAGACAAGTGAGTATGAGGGCTATAAAAGTATGATATATGACTGACCCCCTGTGAAATACAGTTGGAGTAAATGTTAGATGAACATATTCTGGATTGCAATGGCATCCAAGAAAGGTAATACAAAGCCATTGGTGAATATCCAGGCCAGAGCCCACCACCAGTAGAGTTTCAACTCTCCAAGAACAGGTCAGCTTTGGTATTGCCCCACTGAGGTCCAGCCTCTTAGCAAATACAGAAAGGAATTTCTGACCTCGGCACCTGGGGCTCTTGTCAGTTATAATCCATGGGGTTGGAGTACAGCAACAGGAGGAGGATTGGTTCTCATGATTAACATAGAGTTGAATTACATTTTTCTACCTTTTTATTGATTAATACATATTCTTTTTTCAATATTTATGAAAACAGAAACAAAATATGGCAAGTATATAAGAGGTCTTGAACAATATTTCTTTGTTATTGTTTAGTTTTTTGTTTGGTTGGTTATATGATGTATTTGAATCTTTTAAACATAAAGTACTATTTAAGACAATGCTTTCTATTGCATGATCTTTAAATTTCCATATTAGAATCTTTTATTTCACACACTAGCAGGCAAGAATAGGTTGCACTATGGAAAATTGTTTTCAAACATTAAAGAATTTTTTTGAGATCATAGAAATATTAGAGGTTATTTGTCCCTAACTATCATTTTCAACAAGTTTAAAAGTCATTGCATTTGTTTTATATCATTCTGTGATCTATTTTTAAAGCTAGAAAATGAGTCCTATTCTGGTTTTCAAGTCAAGAGATATGTTATCATGCTGTTTGCCTCCTTCCCATGCCAACTGTTTTACATAGGAGATAGTGATTTCTAGATTAAAGCACATGCATCCATTTCAGCAGAGCAATCAAGCTCAATATTCTTAACTATTAATTTTTCTGATTGTCTGGTACAGGAAGTGAGAGGAAGTAGCAGACCAGCAGTGAGGCCACAGGGTGCTAGAGAGTTGCCCATATGAGTGAGGCATCCCTGAACTTCCAGCCTCACAAACCCTTCATTCATCTGCCAGTCAGCTGGGTCTGGGAATGTGGCAATCAGAGCAGCCAGTTCAGCCTATGACCCCTTCAAGGGGAGGGGGAAAGGACTGACTTATTAGGAATCCCTAATTAGATAAGGGCTGCTTTCCTGTGTCTCACATCCAGAGTTTTGCCCTCTGCCTGTCTCTCCTGATTATGGTGAGTATTGTGGGTATGATTAAATAGAGGTGGCAAGGCTATCACTTTCATAATTGTGTATTCTGACCTCTTGACTGGGTGACAGTGATTGCAGATGTATTCCCCAAGCACATGATAAGCCTCCTCCTCCCACCAAATACAACACACATAACACTTTCTTCCATGGATATATACATTAGTCATCTTCTTTATTCTGTTGCATCAAATTCAATTGAAAATTTGAATAACATGCTTATTCTGCAACTCTATTTTCATATAAAAATCAATATATCTTCCTCAGTGCCAAGTCTGATGATAAATTCAAAGCCAGGCAAGTAATGTTTGTAGAGAGTTCTGACCTGTTCTAGGAACAGATATTTTTAAATATTGTAGTATATATTTATCTCCACTTAAAATATACAAGATCTAAATGAAATATTAGAAAAAATAATTTAAAACAAAACAAAGCACTGTAATATATTAAACTAAATATAAACACACAAAATGAAAACTAGTAAGCACTAATGCTGAAGTTATAATAGTATGTCTTATGTATAGAGCTCAAGAATGTCTAGTTCACTTTATTTAAATCTCTTTTTCTCAGCTTCTAGAATCAAGCAGATCCTGGAGGCAAGTGAGCAAGTTTTGCTCTAAATAAAAAAAAGACTTATTATTAGTAACAGTTTTATGTAATTTCACATAACTACAACATCACACACTGATAACTTTAATTGTTTGATATATTTTGGGGCAATCTCAGAATTCTTATTGGTTGGGGTGATAAAAACCTATTCTGTGAATGTCGGAATTTGAAAAAAATTTAATCAATAAGCAAATGATTACAAAATACATCTTCTCTGTGTCTGTATTATTCTAACATTTTGTTATCATAATGAAATACCTGAGTCTTGGTATTTAAAATCTGGTTTATATAGTTCTGGAGTGTAAAAACCAAACACCACAGGGCCAGGCATTTAGCTCAGTGGTGCCATCGCCTGCCTCACAAGAGGAAGATCCTGCGTTCCATCCCTGGAACAACAACAACAAAAAAACAACAACAGCACAGGGCCCCCTCTGGAAAGACCCCTCTGATTGGCTCACCTCATGGCAAATGGAATCAAAATGTCAGAGGCACATGACAGAGTGAATGATTCCACTGACAGGAAGCCAGAGCATGAGAGAGTCTCCAGTCTTGAGGCCTCCCTCTAGTTCCAGACTCTTAAAAATGCCAACATCTCTCAACATTGCCACATTCAGGACCAAACTCGCAACACATATACCTTTGTATAATTTAGTCAGATTATGTCCAAACCATTTTAAGGTCCCTTCCTGCGTTAAAAGTATTGTGACACATAAGAAGATGAGAACATGCCAAGGATCTTCCTTTGCCTTTACTGAGATAACCCCATACACATGACACAACTAAGAATCACTTTCCTATAGTAATGGGATGATTATTCTGGATAGGCCAAATCTTCAAACTATTCCTTCACAATTCCCTAAGCTTCCAGTAGAATGTCTTAAAGGTAGAAAAACTTGAAATTTTTAAAATTATAGTGAGATTGCAACACAGTTGGAAAGAACAAAAGAGAGAAAGAAAATACAGTGTGATCTTTAATCATGATATTTCAGTTTAAGTGGATTAAGAAATGCCTAGGCAATTAGAAAAGTATACTTTTGGGTGTATGTGTGTAGGACATGGAGTCTTGAGTACTACATATTTTCCTTCCTTTCTGACAAGTTTCCCCTGCTGTGCTTTCCTGTCACCAAGAATTAAGCAACTCTCATCCACCATACCCTTCCAGCACCCAGTTTTTGCCTTTCAGCCAACTATCCATGGACTGAGTCTCTTGAAACTGTGAGCCAAATTAAGTCTCTCCTTTAAGTTTTGAATATTCAGTATTGTTTCCCAGCAACAGGAAAGCTGACCAATACCCATGGTCAGTTATTAAGTGTTAGGCTGATAGTTAGAAACTTAAGACTATCAAAATTCAGATAATACTTTATTTTGTAATGCTTTTTATAATATGCTGTGACACTAACTGCATATTAAAGAATATGCAAATTAGGAGAAGTAAGAATTAAAAATCACTTTAAGACAAGAAATTGTGCACAGTGAGAGGCATTTGGCACCTGATATGTACCTAGTATAACTCTTCACTAGGTTTTGGATGAGAGAATTTTAGAAAAAGACACTGAGATGGTAGAGTATCAATTGTCATTACTCAGAAATCCAAGTTTTTCTTTCTTTAAAATATTCCACTCCAAGGGGAATTGACAAGTGTGATAGTTAACTGATTGCATCAACTTGAGTAAGAAATACCTAACTAAATTGGCTCATCATAGTTCAGTGTGGAAGACCCACCCTAAGAAGTATTGTTACTAGAATAGTATAAAAGGAAAATGAAGAAGGAGGAGTCCCTTCTGTTTCTTCAGAAGAGCTCCAGTCTTTGCCCTCACTTTGAACATTGTCTCCTAGCTTCCATCGCAGATCCTTCAGCCTCCTGGTAAGGACCTGCATGAGACACTACACTGAGACCCATGCCTTCAACTGGATCCTTCAGTCTCCAGGGCATAGACAGACCTTTTGCACTCTTCTACATCTTATTCTGTGGGTGGCCAATCTAAGCCAATCTTGTAAATTCTTATATATTTGTATATCTTGCATTAAATCTATTTAGCACTGTCTGATATAACAAGCAATACCTTTGCTGTCTGATCTATCAAGAAGTTATAAATAATAATTAACTCACTTCCTGTAGGAGAATTAACCAAAAGGGAATATACTTTTCTATGTAGGGTATCACTATAGGAAAAGCAAATAAAGAGGGCAATAATCAGGAATGCTTCTTCCTCACAATTCATATTTATGTAAACTGTTATCTTTTCCAAAATAAAAGAAAAAAATGGCAAGAATAGACAACTGGCCCAACTACCAAATACTAGAAAGCAGTATGAATTATTCATTTGTGTCAACAGCATCCCACTTACAGTGTTCACTCATTCACCACCCCAGACTGGATGCTGAAGTGTCCTCCACACCCCACCTCTTCAACTGCAGGAACCAAGATCTCCTTTCATATATTACCACTGCTGTGTAAGAATGTCAACAATAAATTCATGAAAAAATCTACTGGAGTGAAAACAGGACAGGTGTGTACAAGATGTTAGACAGACAGAGATTTCTCTGGATCTCAGTAAATGTTACCATTAGAGAAATGATCTATAAGGAATTTTCCCACTCTAATAATTTATAAAGTTAGAAGAGGAATGAAACCCCCCAAAGAGTGAGTAAATATAAAAGTGTTTTAAATACCAGTAGCTAAATGATAAATATATGTTATGAAAATTATGCAACAGTTTACTCACTATATGTTAAATGGAATGGAATTTTAAAATGAGATTGATCAGAATTTTTTCTGGTTTTTAGCATTATTTGCTCTTTGGACTCCAGCATTTGATCTGCGCAGACATGCACATTGCCTATTTTGCCCAAATCTAAATTCCAGACACATATGATTCATTCCAATGCCAAGGTTTTCTGTGGCCACAAGGCTCTATCTCCAAACAAACTAGAATAGGGTTTGTTTTTTTTTTGACAAAATACCTCGAGCCACAGATATTACCAATGTTTCTTCACATTAATTTGCATTTTTAAGATAAAAATAGAATCATAAATATGTTTGTGGGACTATGCCTCCAGTCCTGTATCTGCATCCATATTGACAATCCCTGCTTAGATTTCTGTCTCTGTCTTGCTTGTTATTTCCATCATAATGAAGCAAGTCTAACAATGCAGGCACTGTGCCAGCTCCCATTGTTGCCTGATGCTCCAGTGGGCTTTGGATATGTATACATATTGAGGGGACATTTAAATGATGTTTGTGTGCTGCACAGTCAGAAAAACAACATTTCTACACTGACTCCTTTGATCTCCTAAAAGCCAGCTATCATAATACAAGAAGATTTCTTAATGGATATAAATAAATCCAAGTGGCTTCAGCCTACCCCATAGAGCCTTGTGTGGCTCCACTGGTTCATTGGAGTTTGGCTTTCCTCAGATCTTAGTGGGCTCAATTATCACATTTTATGTGAATTTGGGTTTCAACAATACTTGCCATAGAATTTCAAAATAAAACACTTTGTATTATAATAGTAAGAAATAAGTGTTAGAGATGGTGAAGAAAGCCACAATAGGAGTCTGTTTCACCCACAAGAAAAGTCCTGGAGAGCTGTATGTGTGAAGGATCTTTGGTAGCTCTGGAGTAAAACAAAAGGTGGACTTGAGTTTAGTTTGGACCGAGTGCCAGTGACAGAAACAGATAGCAACATGTTGTAATTATTCTGCAGTTTGCCAAATTTATCTGAAGCAAATTAGAAATGGTAATAATTCAGGATGGAATAAAAATCAGAAGACTTCACAATAGATGAATTTTTCCTGGAAGAAAAGCATTTAGAAAGGATTCTCATGGGAAAGGGGAGGCTAACAAAACAGGACACATTTTGGGAGTTATCAAAACACATTGGAGCATACATTGTATAAACAGGAGTTGAAAGAAAATAAATGAAGTAAAATGTGGGAAAGGTTTAGAATCAGACTGAGAGATAATAAGGGCCTTAAATAGAAATGCCAGTAGGCTGCTCATGATAGAAGAGTAAAGGATTTGGAACACTGTGAAGGATAGGATTAGCAAAAATTGAGTTGTGAAGAACTGTAAAAATCTCTACTTGGGGTTATTGAGTAGAACATCTTGCTGAAAATATAGGAAAAGAAAGTGATTTGGTAAAGAATTAAGTCTCATACATATTGTGTCCAATATGCCCACACGATGTGAATATAGAAAATCAACAGCAACTGGAAATACTGGTCTGATTATGAGAAGAAAGAAAATGGTTGAAAATTTGACAAGGACTATGGGAATCAGAATCTATATTCCTGTAGCATGAAAGAAGCTGGAAAGTTCCAGCGTAGACAGAAGAGAGTGATCAGTGTGTCAGAGAATGAGCCACAACGCAGACAAACCAAGTGTGTATGGGAGTAGAAAACTAGATGTTATAGTTTGTGTAAATGTCCCCCCAAAGCCTCATATGGTCATAGGGCTTTTTTCAGAGGTGGCTGGATCTAGAGTGTGTGATTCTGGGATTAAGGGCCTGTGATTACTAAACCAGTCCACTGATTGGTTTGGCTCCTCCCTAATCCTGGTAGTCTGGATAACATGAAAGGCAGAAATTCCTTTGTTGCTTTTACTACCATGTGGGGGCCATGAACTGTTTCTCCAGAGTCTTTTGCTGTGTGCCACCCTGCCTTGAAGCCAGCTGATTATAGACTGAAATATCTACAAACTGTGAGATAAATAAACTTTTCCCCCTTTAGCTTTGGGTGTTGGGTATTTTGTCTCAGCAACAAGAGGAATGTAAATAACACACTAGGATAACAGAGTATTTCACAGGCAGTGAGCAATAGGAATGTGCTACAGTTCCTCACCAATCACAAGGGTCTTGACTAACACTCTGGTAACAAAAGACAGATGAACAAGAAAAAAGTATAGCATTTACTTAATCAAAATTTTCTGTGACACAAGAGTCTTTGGAAGTAAAAATCCAAGGACCCTGGAAAAACTATCTTTTTTTTTTTTTTTTTTTGTTACTGGGGATCGAACTCGAGTCCTTGTGCTTGTGCAGCAGGCTGCTAAACCACTGAGCTAAATCCCCTGCTAAACTATCTTTTTTAATGCTTTGGTTTGATGAAGAAAGGAGAGCTATGGAGAAATGTAACTGGACAAAGGGTATTATGTTATGGTAAGAGGTTGAAAGGTGCCCAGCAAGGGATTTCTCATCAGATTCATCTTGGCTTTTCTGTGTAGCATTGCTTCTTCCCAGATATGAGACAAGACCCTTCTGGGAATGAGAATCTTCAAGGGAGAAGAGAGAAAGTGGCTTTGTCTAGTTTGTATAGCTGATTCTGGAAAAGATGGGTTCTAATATTTATGATCCACCTTGGGGAAGAATAATTTTGGCTTCTGTGACTCACTTCAAAGGAAAAAGAGAGAGAGAAAATAGCAAGGCTGGAAAAGAAAACATACTTCTGAGATAGCTTCAGAAGACTTACAGTCTCCTTTTGCTCCAAGTACTCAACATGCCAAAATGCTATACTTTGGAGGTATAGTTTTCTGAGACACAGTGTTACTCCAAATCACAAATGTTACAAGGAACTCCTATAGTATGAAAAATAAGGAGGGTTGTTAGCAATTTGAGGGTTGTAAATAGAATTAACAGATTAACTTTTAACGGAAAGCGAAAACCAAAGCCCAGTGAAGAAAAAATGAGAGATTCATCTAGATTATGATTAACCTTTAAAACAAATTTCAAAGTAAAGAGAAAACAGTAGGTTGTTACCTTTGAAGTTTGAAGGTAAGGCAATTATAAGTGAGGGGAAGTAGCAAGTGAAAGAAAAAATTGATGTCATGTGTCAGTTACAATCCACACTCTACCATCTTTTCATAGAAATTTTGGAAAAGAAAGTGTCTTAAATATTCTAGATTATCTTCTTGGCTCCCATTTCTCAAGTTGAACCTCCTACTTCTTATCAATTACCCACAACCCTTGACCAAAATTCTCCTAGGCCTTCGAGGGATCATAGTGTGCTTGTACCATACATACACAGGCCAAGTAGGTGATAGTCTCTACTTTGCTCTTGTAATTACTAAAGGGAAATTGAAAGGCAAATCAGAATCAGAGCTGATGGGAATGAGCAACATGACTATTAAGCTAACTTGATGTTAGGTCTGAGTTGCTGGGTGATCACCAGAAGAGTAAAGGAAGAGAAGATAGGTAGGATAGAATTAGAATCTGAAACCTAACAGAAGATCAGAAATTGGGATATCTGACAAAAGAGAAAGAGAGAGAGAGACTAGACTGGGATGAGCAAGTTGAAAGACAGATTTTGAATCAAATACTGGGTAATTAAGAAAGGATATGAAATCTTAGCCAAGAGTACTAGAGTAAGTGGAGAAGTAAATAGCAATTCAAGTACTCAATTCTCTGCCTCTGTAGAATTGTGAATGGTAACAGATATCAATAAATCACATAAAGATGAAATCATGGAATTTCTACCTTTACCTTTACCACCAAGTCACACACATGCACCCAAAGTTAGTGAGAGCTGATGATGGAGACAAATGATGGCCAAATGAAAATTGAGATAAAAATAATGAACTTAGAGAACAAACTTCTTCACCTATACTCATGAAGAACGAAGATACGAACAGTGGTAGGTTCTTTGGGATAATAGCACCCTTGATTTGTACATTTTCTTTAGTTGTATTTCTTTTAATTAGATCCACATAGTGACTAGGTTATCAAAAGAAATAATTGCCATCTGTAGGTGGCAAGAGGGTGAAGCATCATGTTAAATAATTTTCTCAAGTCTTGAAATTGTTGCTGTCAAAATTGAAACATTGGTCAACTGAGTCCTAATCCAGTGTTTTCTGTTCCTCATTTCTCTGTAAATGTCAATGACATTTTTATTTCAAATTAAAGCAAAATAATTGGGCAGCCTGATATAATAAATATTCCTTCATTTACTCTTGTCTTCTTTCTCAAGCTAATGGTGGGACAGACTTAAAATCTGTATTCCAAGGAGAAAAACAATTGTCTTTCTTCTGCCAATCAAACTTCTTAATGAAAGACTAATGGGATCGAGAGGGATTTGAAAAACTAGAACAAATCTCACAGGAACTGGATTTGCCTGTTCTTTCCTGTGTATCCTTTTCTGGATCTGCAAAGATTCCTCATACAAGACGGCAGCTAAGTCGCAGTTTTCCCTCCCCCTCCATCTCACCCTTGCAAACCCTTACTCCTTCTCTCTTCTTGCCACTGTCTTTCATCACTTATGAAATTAAACTAAAACAATGAGACATTCCATGTGACCAGTCCTTCAAATGCAAGCGTCTTTTAGAGTAATAGCACTTCATCTCTGTACAGAAACAAGGAGTGAGTTGGGGAGGGGTTGAGGAGATGGCAAAAATGGCCAGCTAAATCTCAGATTTTTAAAAAATTACTCAAAGAAAAGAAGAGGAAGATTAACTGTTCTCTGAATGGTGGAACCTTCCAGGAGACCAAATAAGTCTTCTATAAACTGAGTTGCCTTCCTGACTGTGATTTACCAGACTGACACCTAATTTGTTCTGAGCGCAGTTGATGCCTCAGACACAATGGCAGATGACAGCACACATAACCTCCCTTTCAGCTTTCATCTTATATATTCCATTTGAAGTTGAGTTCCGACAAGAGAGAGGCACAGAATTAATATTACCTAGGATCAGCTCAGTCTCCAGAGGGAGCAGCAAAAGCTTTTCTGGAAACAATAAACCCTTTAAATATGACAGGGGGAATGGGGCCTTAGGAGGTCTTTGAAAGGATCCATTATTAAAGAAAGAGGGGGAAAGCCCTCCTGGGCGACTTTGATTTTTTTTTCTCAGCAAACGTAGTGATGAACTAGTGCCAGTTTTACATACAAATTTAAAGATCTAGGATGGCATATGTTAAAAAAAATCTCTTTCCTCTGCCCCTTAACATATTCAGTAGAGAGAAAGAATTCATTGTGTACTGTATCTGTCATGATATTAATATTACCTTTCTGTTTAAACTTTACCAAACAAAATTAAAATAAAAAATTGATAACTTCAGCAACAAGTCAAAGAGGGAAACACATTATTTCTGACATTATATATAGTAAAAATAAAATTAAATTAACCGAATTATACAAGAGAAGTGTGTGTTTAAAGAAATAGTCCATTTTAATTGAAACTTAACTGTATGCATAACATAAAACATTGGATTGAAACTTAACTATATGAATTTCGAAAAATTTCTGAGAGGAAAATATTATGCACACACATATGTACATGAGTGCAATATCTTACGTTGCTATAATATTTCCTTATAATATTTGTTGTATTCAACAAATATTTGTTATAATATTTCCTTATCATAAAATAAGTACATTTACTCACTTGATATTTAGCACATAGGTGGTCTGATATATATATATATTTTTTTTCAAATGACTTTAAAAAGCTTCTCAGCCTATAAGGTTTAAGGGAATCAACAGAGGCAGCTTTAGTAGATGTATATTGTATGTGGAGTCAAAAATACTATATGTTTGTCTTATACTTCCTACTTGAGTAAACTGCTTATTCCTTCTGGGCTACAGTATACCTTTGTGTGTAATGAATATGATGATACTCGTCTTACAACATTTTTGATACATTCAAATGAGGTCATATACATGAGTGGAAAATAACTAAATATCCCTTTTGGGTAAGCTTAGGAACACTGTGCCTAAGGCTTAGGATGAAGAAAGCACAGACTGAGCAAAGGACTGGTTAGAGCTGGTGGGAAGAGTAAGAGGGTCTTGAAGTCTTCATTCTTTTTGTTTGTTTGTTTGTTAAATTCTTTTATTGGTACATTTTAGGTATACAACAAAATTACATTTCTCATTGGGAATTGTAACTTTACGTGATGCATCTTGGTTCTTATTTTTTCCCCATTCCTAGCCCGCCCTTCATTCACCCCCTCCACCCTTCCCTATTTACAAAGACTTTTTTTCCATTTTTTCCATTTCTCAGCATTTTTCCTTTCCCTTCTTTCCTTTCCCCTGCCCCTCCCACTACCCCTACAGCTTTGGACTTTTTCTTCCTATTTTGCATTATCGATTATTCATTCTAATCATTGGTACATTTTAGGTATACAATATAATGACATTCATCATTGGAAATTTGCACCTTTACATAGTCTCTCTTGGTTCTTATTTTTCACCCTTGCTCAGCCCTCCCTTCAACCCCTCCATTCCTCCCTATTTACAAAGATTTTGTTCCTATTTTTCCATTTTCTCGTATTAATCCCAT
The DNA here is from genome assembly GCF_053883595.1 of Heterocephalus glaber. Classification (NCBI taxonomy): domain Eukaryota; kingdom Metazoa; phylum Chordata; class Mammalia; order Rodentia; family Bathyergidae; genus Heterocephalus; species Heterocephalus glaber. The sequence goes on along the minus strand of NW_028258142.1, from coordinate 37,377,222 downwards.
TCCCGTCTATCCTTTCCCCTACCCCTCCCACTTCCTTCCCCTTTGCCCCTTTTCTTCCTATTTCATATGACCTATTATACTTTTTAGTTCTTATTTACACTTTCAGTTTCTCACACCAGAGAAACTAGTTTTTATACATGTGTGTCTTATTTATTTCACTTAAGAGTATCACCTCAACGTGCATCCACTTAGCTATAAATGTCTCTAATTTCTCATTTTTATGGCTGAGTACTGCTACATTTTATTTAAAAACCCACATTTTCTTTATCCAGTCTCCTGTTGATGGGCACTTGGGCTATTTCCAAGTTTTAGCTATTACAAACTGTGCTGCTATGAACATGGGCACACATATATTACTGTGGTATGATTCTTTTAATTCTTTGGGGAAGATACCCAGCAGTGGAAGAGTGGGGTCAAACGGGACTTCCAATCCTAGTTCTTTGAGGTATCTCCATACTGATTTCCACAGTGGTTGCTGCAGTCTACACTCCCACCAGCAGTGGAGCAGAGTTCATCTCTCCCCACAGCCCCGCCAGCATTTGTTGTTGGTTGATTTCATGAGAGCAGCCATTCTTTCTGGAGTGAGGTGGAATCTCAGCATTGTTTGCATTTGCATCTTTCAAATGACCAGTGATGTTGAACATTTTTTCATGTATTTATTTGCTATTTCTACTTCTTTGTCTGAGAAATGTCTGTTCATTTCAGATGCCCATTTTTGGATTGGGTCTTTTAATTTGGGAGGTCTGATCTTTTCAAGTTCTTTATAGATTCTAGATAGTAGACCTTTGTCTGAGGAAAAGCAGGTGAAGATTTTTTCCCACATTGTGGGTTGTCTCTTCACAATGCTGGTGGTTTCTCTTGCTGTGCAGAAGCTTTTGAATAAGAAGAGATCTGACTTGTTGATTGTTTGTGCTAGTTCACAGACAACTGAGGTTTTGTTCATAAAATCTTTTCCTACACCGATGTCCTCAAGAGTTCTACCTAACCTCTGTTCCAACTGGTTCACAGTTTCTTTTAATATTTAGATCTTTAATCCATTTCAATTTTAGTATAGTGCAAAGTGAGATATAGCTCTAGTTTTAATCTTTGGCAGGTTGAAACCCAATTTTTCCAGCACCATTTATTAAAGAGGCTATCTTTCCTCCAGTGAGGATGTTTGGGTCATTTATCAAAGATGAGATGGCTGAGTGTGTCTGACGTTGTTTCTGCATCATTTAATCTGTTCCATTAGTCCTCAGGTCTGTTTCTTTGCCAGTACCATGCTGTTTTTATCACAGTAGCTTTGTAGTAGATGGTCTTGAAATCTTCATTCTTGGTGACTCTTCTAGAGCTGTAAGAAGGGCCAAAACTGGAATCCTAGTAGGGTTGTGGAGACATATTTTAATTACCTATTGGAGTATAGAAATAGAATTTCCTCAAGTTGATGTCTTAGAACCATTTATTTTGTCCCAATTTTCCATGTGTTAGGAATCCAAGAGAAGAATTTCTGGGACCACTAACTCATTTTGTCACAAGCTTTCAGATATCAGGTGTTGGCCATCTCAAGGCTGGCCTAAGAAAGATATACTTTCAAGTTTATTCATTTGCCTAGTGGCAGATCCCATAAGCTCCTCTTTCCAAGCTCACTGAGGTGACTGCAGGCTTGGTGGTTTTAATCAGTTGAAGGACACTATGGCAGAGTAGCTTTCAGCACATCATTATGGTGTGGTCCCCAAGGTACAGGCCATGCAATACAACAAAGAGTTGCTCTGAGAAGAGTATTTCAAGTCTCCTTCATCTATGAGGTACAAAGAAACTATAGTGAACTAGAACACAACTGAACTCAATTAAGTACTCAACTCCCAGACCCCAAATTCTCCTTTAGGGAGAAGGAGGCTGATTACACTAAAAGTGAGCTGATGTTAGCAAATTCTTTCAAAAAACCACTTCCTGGGTAAGTCCTGGGGCCAGGACACACTGCCTTGAATTTCTTCCACACTGTTAATTGATGTCCTAGAGAAAACACAAACTTACTCATTTATTCAAGGAAAATTCAGTGATATTCACCAGATAGGAATTGATGAGGCAAGAAATAGAACCACATATTTAAGTAAAATTTCCACCAAATGCAGTTAAAAGTAATTAGGGTCTGTTTGTAGATCTCTATTTCCCAGAAGGAAAATAAAATAAAATAACCAAAAATTACCATAAAGGATGACCTATATAAGAAGAGTTAATCTTTTAATAACTTCAATTTTTTTGAATTGAAAGTGATACCATTATGGAATCAAAATTTAGTTAAAATAAGTTAAATACATGATTTTTTCAACCCTGCCTTCAATTTTACAAACCACTTTTACTCACATCATCTACAACCCACTTTAATCACAGGCATTGCCTGTTGTAAAATTTTATTAGAACTTCCCCCAGGTAGGATGATTTCCTTGAATTTCCATTCTTCATTACCATTCTACCTAACCAAATTTGGCCCAGTGTGCACATGTGTGTACACAGCCACACACACACACACACACACACACACACACACATCCTACATTTAGATCCATACAAGCATCCATGTACCTCATCTAACCAACCCTCAGTAATATTTTAAATCTCAGCTGAGACCACACTTCCTCTAGAGTGGTCTTCATCCCAGACTTCAGAATTAATTTGGAAGACCATCTTTAGATCAATTACATCAAGATTCTGTAGGAAAAGGCCAAACATTCACATATTTTAAAGTTCTTTAGTTTATTCTACTGTACAGTCAGGATTGAAAACCCTGTTCTTGATTCATGAATCTGTGAGTTAAACCAAAATTCAAAAGTTTGGATGGGGTCAGAATTGGTTTTATTCAGGTCCAGGGAAGAGAAAGTTTCCTTACCCACTAGGTTGTAAAAATATTCCACTTCTTTTATATGGACTAAGTTTCCAGGAGACCGGGTACAGTGGGACCTGCTGTTTTGACCAGCTTGACATACAAACAGCTTGGATTATGACCAGAATTTTAGTTTTAACTTACAACCTGAATGCTGGGCATTTGTCCTTCCACGTCATCTCAAATACAGATTTAACCCTTAGAGAATTCCACAAGGAACACTACAACATCCTTTCCTGTGTGAGGTTAATTGGGAAGTTCTGGGCCTATGTCTCTCTAAGGACATCTGCCTGTGTACAGGTGAGAGATTTTGAAGGCTATGTAGAGGAGCCTGAGCCTTCAATTGACCAATTTGAGTTACAACTAGATCTTGAGATGAATTGAGTTCATAAATCAAGGGTCCAGTGTACCTTTTTGTTTATACTATCCCCATAGCAAATAACTTAAGCATTACAATATAATAAGTATTAGTAGACCTTAATAAGATTAGCTGAACACCAGAATATCTTGGGTAGCTTATAAAATATGGACATTTTTATGTCTGACTCCATACTATAGAATAAGAGTTTTTGAAATTAAGGTAATTTTTGATACCATTCAATGACATTGGTGTAAATATCAGATGACTTCACTGTAAAGGGATCTTGTAGTTCAATTATCTTGAACATTTCTCTAGATCAGGAATTATACATAAAATATCTTGATGGTGTTTGAACATTTTCAGCTATATGGTGTTCACCATTTCTTCTTTGAGAGTGCTTCACTTTTGGACTACTGTGATTAATAGCCTATTCTTGTTTATCACGTTCAAAAGGATTTTTGTCTGTATAATTAACATTTATTAGGTACTGTGTTCTTTCCACCATTTTTGATTAGTGTGAGGTTAATGTATTAAACACAATGCATTTCCTGCCTACAAATAACTGAGGAGTGTAAACAGAGGAAAAGTAAATTTACTGTGATAAATTCTTATGAAAAAGTTCAAAACATGGTGATTCCAGGACTTGTGAAGCAGAGAATCTAGTTTATAGGATGTCCTGAAAGACTTCCCAGAGAAAACAAAGACTAGAATGAGACCTGAAAGCTTAGAAATTGTTATCAGGTAAAATGAGTGGCTGTATTAAGGAGTGTGGCAGGAGATAAAGGTATTGCAGAACAATATTACACCCACATAGATGCCCCTGGGTCTGAGGTGGTCAACTATCATGGTTAACCCAAGATTTTTCTACCTTTAGAATCAGTTTCCCATGTATTGGGTCCCTTGCATCCCTAGTTATGACCTTAGAGGTTAAATGAACGTCAATAGCTAAGGTGGACTACAATGACCAAAATTATTTCTCCAAAAAATGTTGTTGTTAGTAAACATTACCACTAATGTTCAATCTCCTACATGCATCTGTGTGCATGTTTAAGGCCTTCAGAAAACAGGAAAGCCATAATTAGTAAATGGACATGAGAATAATATTAAGGACAAACTCAACCAAATTAAAAATTTTGATGCATTATCCTAGTTGTGCTTTCAGAACTGCTCTATAGGCAAACTTTATCCCATATTCGATAGTTAGACAGGTGATCCCTTTGCTTTTGAGCTGTGCAGGATCCAGACTTGGGATGAACCTCGGATAGGGGACCTCTTTTTAGCACAGAAACAGGTTTCCCTCGTCTCAGCTGATAAAGAAAAATTTGTTAAATTGATTAACTTCAAGATTTAAGAAGAAAGATTACCACAAATAAATGATTCTGATCTCAGATTCAGAGATAAGACAGATGTGCTGTGAGAAAGAAGACAGATGTGATGTGAGGCCCTAGAATTTCTTGGAACACATTTTAATGAAAAGCTCTCTTTTAAGTGGCTATGCTAGTGGGATCTTTAAAGTTGATTAGTTGACAAGACTACTTAGCATATTAAAATATTGGATACTCCAAAGTTAAAGATTAAAAAGAATTTTTCTCCTACTGTCTCTCACTTAATTGCTTTCTGCAGCTTGCTTGAAACAGCTGTCTCCTTATCCTATCCTAATGAGGCTCAACTGCTAGCATAGAACAGTCAATGCCATTTTTCAAATGTGACTCATGAAAAATGAAAATTCTCTTTCTTACAATTTCTTGGTAGACACGAGATTTACCGATGCTAATCCTAGGGGAAACACCAAGAATTCACATTACTTGGCCTCCTTCTCCAAAGTGAGGACAAAAATCTCTGGTGTATGGCTTTGCATTGATGAGGTAACAGCCAATCCTGTTGTTTCTTTAATGGATATTCATTCTACAGGATACTAACAGAAAGGACAGTGACTGAAGAAATAATTTTCATACTGACAGAACCTGGAAAGTGTTGAAGGACATAATTTCAGGCAGAGGCAGATATTCTGGTATAAACATATGTATATATGGCTGATTTCAGGAGATGTAAACCCAGAGCCCATTCCAGTCATGTTCTTTATTCTCACTTATTTTCTCTCCAAACAAATATTCAGTCAACAATGTATTTGAACAAGGCACTAGTCTACCTCTGAAGATGCAACAGAAATGCATCAGTCCATGTGCTGCTCATGGAGATTTTGCTGTGTGCCTGGTACTGTCCTAGGTGCTGGAATAGACATTTCATATTCGAAGTGCTTCAGGGTCTTCAACTCTCTCTGAGAACCAGTCTTCCAGATATCCTGTGGAGGTGGTCTGAAACTCTCCTTTCCCTTTATCATGTTTGTGACCCACGTTCTTAGTTTCTTTCTGTTATTTCTTTACCTCACAATCAGGGTCTATGATTTGTTATTGAATTCTCTTTAGGTAACAATCTTATTTGTGACTTTACGTGCTTTTGCTTCCTCCTAACTTTTCGCTCCTCACAGGAACAGTGTTCGTCATAGTGAGAAGGAGGAGCATCTTGATTGAAAGTGTACTTCTAATCTCATGTTTCATGATTGAGACCCAAATTGGCCTCTCACTCTGCCTGAGTTGTCAAAGGATGGTCAGGGTTCTGGTTCAGTGGTACCAGTTCTCCCTGTGACCTAGTTTAAGAAATAATTATTTCCAATGGGGGAAAACTGGTGCAAATATGCTCATCATGGGATGTTCTTGGGCATATATTTTGTGGAAAAAATCATGATTAACTCATTCATGAGCAATTTATTCCTTTGACAAGTATTTATTGAGTACACATTATAGCGTAGAAACTGATCAAAGCCTGAAGAATAATAAAGAATAATAAAGTAAACAAAATGACTAAGCAACTTAGTCTCTGATTTTATGTAGTTTACTGGCTTGCTGGTAAAATTTGTGAGGTGTGAAAACTTTTTCTTTGTTTTAAAAGTGTTTTTGAATCTATTTGATTGTTCATTTGTTTGCACATTTATCTTTTAAAATTTCCAGAGAATTCTGAGAATACTGAATAATGAATTAGAAAGATATTTCCTATAGCTTTGATCAACAACTGTTTTCCATTTTGAAGCTAAAAGAACAAAATTGCCATCTCTAACATGGTAGCAGAAGAAAAAATATTCCTTCAGTTTTTCCATCCTTCAAATGATGATGTTGAAAAGAACCAGAGACATTAGAAAATTTGCCCTCCGGACAAATACTTGCACTAATCCGTGTGTGTATGTGTGTAGGTTTGTGTGTGTCTTTGCTATTATTGAATCTTATTATGTACATGGTTTTTTATTACCCCCTTCTGAAAGCTTAAAGAAAACTCTTAAACTTACATAATTGTCTTCCAAACTCAGTTAATGTTATCTTAAGATCAGGGTTCTGTGAATGTTGCTAGTATTGCTGTTTTAATATGTGTTCATTTCTATTTCTGATGATGGGCTTTCAAAGCATAATCATTCTGTATTTCAAATACATTTGTTTAGCCATATAGCTAACATATCAACTGTGATATAAAAATTAAGACTTTGTTTCTATTCCTTGCATAAAGCCTCTAGAATCTTTGAAATCTGAGTGTTGAATGTCTTTGTTATGCCAACAAGATGACTTGGACTAAAAAACTTCTAGTTTCAAAATTGAGGATTCGTCTCCAGGAAGATAAATCCATGAATAGAAGGTAAGAACCTTTGCACTTTAATCTCTTCAGAGGAGAGAGGGATTAGAGATTGAGTACAAACATCAATGACAAAAGATTTGATCAATCAAAAATATGTAATGAACCCTCCATGAATTTCCTACACCACTGACTTCAGAGAGCTTACAGATTGGGGAATACATTCACATAGCTCTAGGGAGCCATGCACTATCTCCAGAGGAATAGGCACTGGAGACCCACCTGGACTGAACCTCATGTACCTCTTTATGGATTGTTCATTTTTAGCCTTTGTGACAAACTGGTGAACCTAAGTAAAGTGACTGTCACAGATTGATGAGATGTTCTATCTAATTACCAAATCTGGAGAGGAGGTTAGAAAAACTCTTGATTTAGAGTCAATCAGAAGATCAGGTGCCTGAGGATTTGCAATGGGAATCTGATATTTTGGTGTTTTATCAGACTGACCCTTTTAATGTGTGCAATCTGATGCTAACTACAGGTAGATAGTGTTAGAATTGAATTGTACTCTTAGAAAGTTTCTGTCAGAGAATTAGAGAAGCAGAGTGGAAAAAGAGACCACATACTTGATCTCAGAGGAGGGAAAACTTAATACCTATCTTTTATTTTATCATAAAGTCATTAGATTGATGCAGCTTCTAAACAAGAAAATTATTTTTCATCTGTGACAAGTCTGTGACTAGAAAATTGGCATCTGTGATGTTTCCTTGTTCTTCTTGCTTGGTAACCATTATTTATGTATTATCTGGTTACATCCATTTGGAGGATTAGGAATGAGAGAAGGTGATAAGGCTGACTCATGACTGCCGGTTACAAAGAGTATACATTCAATCACTGAAGCAGTGATGGCCAAAAAACTAATACTATACCTGTATAAGTTCCCCAGTTGAAAAGCATTTACCTCAGCATCTTTTGACCAATTATAATAACAAAGTCAACTTGATAATGCAGGAAAAGTGAGAGGCTCTTTAATGAGAAATTTCCAAAGCAGTAGGATGACGAGCTCTTCTCAAAATACTATCTCTGATAGATGAATGATGACCAAAAGTATTGTTAAGAAAATTAATTTTATCTTTTCAACACTGGAAGTGATTCCAAATGAAGCTTCTCTCTAAACTGGATAACAGAGGGCTCTCATTCTCATTGGGCCATCAAGCATAGACCAGCAGTATTTTTGGTCTGATTTTAAGAAAACAGAAGCAATAGCAAAATAAATATAAATTAAGGAAACATAAAAATTTGAAAAAAATCCTTAATAAAGACTACTTAAAGACATTGGAGCATATATGAACTCACTGTAAGTGCTTTCTTTATTGGTGTCTGGTTTGATTTGCTCAGACCAAGCATTCTCTTTAAACTGTACAGAAGCACAGAGAAGCTGGTCAGATTTAGTATGATATGGTATGTACCCACTCACTAGTTAGGAAACAGACAAAGTTCAACTGCTAGGTGATATTTGATTGATACTTAAGATTTTTTAAATGCATATGGTCATACATTTAGGGATATATTCAAAACATAACTGGACATTCCACCTTCTGTTTATGATAGGGGCATAATTCCTCAGTTGTCACATGCTAACCACTTTTATAATATAGACTAAGGGACTTCTCTTTAACATAGTAGCCAGACATGGTGGACCACAGAATAATTCCAGCAATCTGGGAAACTGAGGCAGGAGCATCACAAGTTGGATTCCAGCCCGGGAAAATTAAAAACTTAGAAAGATATGCCTCAATATGAAAAAGAGTGAAATAAAATAAAAAGCGCTAGAGATATAGCCCAATATGAGAGTCCTGAGATCAATACCCAATACCACAAGCTTTTGTTCATTTTAGAAAAATTTTATAAAGTAAAGCTATAAAAAATAAAAGAAAATAGCCAGCTTCTTGATCAGGCAACCCTAAACACAAGGCAGTCTAGCCATTTATCTAGACAGTAGAGAAAAGGTATGCTGGGTAGCTGCATTAAAACAGGGCTGAGGAGGAAGCCAACTGTCTCTAAATCCTCAACAATTCCTAGCGGCGACATTTAGAGGAAGCCTTAGAGGGAGTAGAGGTGGGAAAGTCATGAGAAAGAGGCCAGTGACCTCTTCCTTGATGTAGTTCTTTTTAGTAGCAAACATTGAGAGTCACACATTATGTCTTAGGAGAGCAATGAAATAAGTGTGGCTGTGGAGCTTTTTATTTGAACTAAAATGATTGGTTCTATTTTTTTCCTCCCATGTAATAATTTTACATATTTATATATTGTAACTGACCTCATAGAGGTTGCCATAAGTTGAATTTGGGTTTGACTGTGACAGTTGTCTTCTCCAATGAGAAGTGAGCAACAATGACCTGGACAGATGCTTGACAATACAATTTCAGGTTGATCATGTCTTATGTTGCTACTTTTTGTCAAGAGAACATTCCTTGGGTTTCATGCTAGTTTATGGAGAAAGAGCTCCTCTATAGTCTGAAGCTAAACCAGAATCACCTAACTTCAGTGAACCTCAATTAATACTTTACAAATGTGGAATGAATAAATGCTTATCTCTATAAGCCACTGAATGTTTTAGTAGTGTTATACAGCACTTTTGTAGAGCTACGTAGCATGGGTGTCCAAGTAATCAACATAAGCCCATCTCCAAATTCTCCAGGCACCTGTGAAGTAAAAGAGGGGATAGATGTGGGGAATAGGGAGAATAGATATCAATAACCCTGCAATAAAGAAAGACTAATGTGAGTATGACAAAATAATTCTCAGTAGAATGATACTTCCAATAAAAAAATAATGTATGACACATTTTCTTGTGAACTGAGAAATTTAGAGGCTCTCAAGCTGATTAGATTGGTGCTCTAAAATAAATTTTTAAATGATATTAATAGATGGAAGCAGCACAATTATACACCATTGTGATGTGCTGACCTTCAAATTAGTTGGTCCTCATTTTTTTTTTTTTTTGGTTAGGAATATAAAAGTGAAGAAACCAATTGGTTGAGGCAGAAAGAATTGAATCAATGCTATGAGTTACAGTTGAAGTCACTGTAAACTGAAACCCCTATGAAAGCCAAAGATATGAGGGGACAAAAATACTGTGATAGCACAGGTAACTGATCAGAGGGGAAAAAAAGATTTTGGCATAGAAGCAAATTAAAGGTGCAATCAAGAAGAGATGAAATTACTAGAATATTTATAAAGCTACTTGGTTCCTCAGAAAGAGACTAAATTGTTAGCCAACTTAAATCTACATAGCCTGATGATTTTTGGATTTCTGAATATTTTGATATTTGTTCTGGCAGTAAAGTTTCCATTATTCAATATAATTACTTAGTGTTGCCTGCAAGGAAAAAAATCCCTTTCAATTTCATCACCTGAAAATTGTAAAAAATATATATATACATATATATAATTCATATTTTTATATCCAACAAGCTTTCTATATCTAACAAACTTTGATTCTAAAATAAGATATTAGTTAAAGTTCTGCTCTGGGTGGCCAAGGGAGACTTTTATCTCATTATAAATGACATCACTAGGAGGCTTCCAGGCCTCTGTACCATGACCCCCCCCCCAGCGCCCAGGAGGAGACTTCCAGGCCCCCCTACTAACACAGCCCCCAGCGCAGAAGAGGTGAGCCATGTGGACGCCAACAGCCCCCCCCAACAAAATGAGAAGACATGTAAATAAGTCTCAAAACCAGACTTCCAGGTCACCTAAAGCAATCCCAAAGGGAACACTCTGATACTCAACCACCTGGATTCCCTGAACTGGCAGTGAAAGAGGATCTGGAAAAAATGAAATCAGAAACAATTTCTCAGATAACACCAAAAATTGTGCCCATAGTGCAAGACATGATTAATAAATTTAGAGGACACAGATAAAAACATAGAGGAGCTGAGGAACATGATGGAATCCCAATATAGGAAACAAGTGGAATCCATAAAACAGATCCATACAGATTTCCAGGTGATTAAAAACTCCATCCAAAGTCTATGCAGCAGAATGAGCCAATGTGAGGACAGAATCTCAGATATAGAAGACGAGATTGCAATTAGTGACCAGGAAAAGAAAAATTGCTTTAAAATTGTAAGGGACCACGAGAAATCAATTCAGCAGGTGCTAGATGATCCAAAGAAGAATAACATAAGACTGATTGGAGTCAATGAAGAAACAGGAGAGAGTGCAGAGGACATAAAAAAACTGTTCACAGAAGTGATGGCAGAAAACTTCCCAAGGAGGGGAAAAGAACTTGACATACAGATAAGTGAGGCATATAGGACTCCAACTAACCTTGATCAAAAAACATCTACACATAGGCATATAATAGTTAAGATTCTGGAAACCCAACCAAAGAACAAAATTCCACAAGCAGTTAGAGAAAAGAAACAAATCACATACAATCATCAGAATCACAGCAGACTTCTCAGTTCAAACCCTCAAGGCAAGAAGAGCTTGGAGTGACATATTTCAAGCCCTTAAAGAAAACAGCCTCTAAACCCAGATTGATGTACCCTGCAAAATTATCTTTCAAAATTGATGGAGAAATAAGATACTTTCATGAAAAAGAGCACTTTAGGAACTTCATGAATGCCAAACCAGCACACCAAAAAATTTTAGACAATATCCTAGGAAAAAACAATGAGGATCACAACCCCAGGAAGCCCAGCAAAATGAATCCATAGGGAGCAGCAAAAATTTAAATGCAAAAGGGGAGAATCCTACAAAAAGAAAAAGTCATGACAATGATAAGTCAGTATGAACCAGTTATAACCATCAATGTTATTGGTCTCTATTCACCAATCAAAAGAAATAGATTGGGAGAATGTGTCAAGAAGCAAGACCCAGCAATATGCTGCAATATGCTGCATACTAACACATTTAACTCGAAAAGAAACTCATAGACTGAAAGTTAAAGGGTGGAAAACAATACTCCGTGTGACAGCAACCCACAAAAATGCAGGAGTAGCTATCCTCTTTGCAGATCAAGTGGATTTCAAACCAAAATCTGAAACACTTCTAGTCCCAAGAATTTCAGATAAGCAACAGTAAACTTGTATGTACAAATCTATTGTGAACATGTGTTTTCATTCCTCTGAAGTAAAAACTTAAGAACAAAATTGTTGGTTCTTAACAGTAATACAAAAAATTTCTATATTATTTTCCAAATGGTTTTGTCACTTTACATTCACATTAGCAGTATTAGACAGTTCTAACTGGATCACACCTAAGCTGATATTTGTTCTTTTAAAACTTTTATCTTCATCTCCCTAATGAGTGTCTAATAGGATCTTGTTATTGTACTGATTAATATTTTTCTGATTCTAGTGTTGCACACCTTTCCTTGTGCTGTACTGGGTATTTATCATCTTCTTGTGTCTAATTTTTAAATTAGTTGTCTATTAATGAGCTGTAAGAGTTCTTTATATATTCTGAATATAGGTTATATGTATTATAAATATGGTCTGCTTAAGGACTACTTTTCATTTTCTTAATGACGTCATTTAAAGTTCTAAATTTTGGTAGAATCTCATTAATCAATTTTATGCATCAAGCTTTTTTGTATCCTAGGAAATTCTTGCCTACCCTAAATTCATAAACATTTTCCCTTATAATTTCTTCTTAAAGTTTTATATTTTAGTCTTTCATATTTAGGTCCATAGATCCTTTCAAGTTATTTTTATATATGGAAATAAAGGGTTGAGGTTAATTTTTTAAATACGGATACCAGTACCATTTGCTGAAAACACTATCTTTTCCTCTGCTCTTGAATTGAGTTTATGTTCTATAAAACGTTAATGTTAAATAATCTTTCAAAATTCAGTGGACCATATATGTGTGGTTCTATTTCTAGATTCTCTTTTTTATTCCATTGATCTATATGACTTTCCTTACACCAACACTGCCTTGATTACTGTAGCTTTAGAGGAAGTCTTAAAATTAGGTAATAAATGTCTTCCAAAACTGCTGTATTTTTTTTTTACTTTTCTCGTTCCTCTGTACTCCTACATAACTTAAATTTCAATATCCAATTCTTCATTTATGGCAAGTATACATAGACCTGAATTTTTGTTTATACCTTGTGGTTCCTAATCCTGCTAAATTCAAATACAAGTTCTAGAGATTTCTTAGTATTTTCTCTGTAGATGATCATTTCATCTACATATAAAGATTTTACCTCTACCTTGCCAATCCTATGCTAATTGTGTCTTTCTATGTTCAGACTATTTTGGTTTGGACCTATGTTTCAAAGTTTAATGGACAGATAAAGAGTAGGCATACCTGCCCTTGTTCCCCACCTTAGAGAGAAAGCATTGCAGCTTTTCCATTCATATAAGGCATTTTTACTGGAAGTATGGAGTATATGGCTTATCTGTTAAGAAGGTTCTCTTCTACTTCTAGTCTCCTGATAGATTTTACCATGAATAGCTGTAGAACATAGTCCGGTACTTTTTCCACAACTACTGACAGGATCATATGGCTTTTTCCTTTCTTCTGTTCAAATGATGACTTATGAAAAAAAAAATGATGACTTATGGGGGTGAATCTTCCAGTGCTGAACCAACACTGCTGTCCCTATAATAAAACCACTTTCTACATACTGCTAGATCTGACTTCTAATAGTTTGCTTTGTTAAACAAATTTTTATCTATGTTCATACTTTTTTCTTCTATTATATTTATCCAGTTTTAGCATTAGCACAATGTTGATTTCCTAAAATGAGGGGAGAAGTGTTCCTTCTTTCTTCTGCTTTAAGTATTTGATATAATTTATCAGTTAAAATGTATATGATCCTGTTGTTGTCATATAGGTAGGTTTCTAAGCTAGGAACATACTTTCTTTAATAGGTGCTACTAAATTGTATTTTTCCTCCAGAGTCAGTTTCATTAATTTGTCTTCCAAGGTATTTCTTAGATGTTGTCAAATTTATTTCAAGAAAGATTTTTGTAATATGTTTTCTATCCTTTTAAATTCTGTAAAATCTGTGGTAATATCTTCTAGATCTTGATATTGTAATTTTAAAAATGTATAATTGATATTGTCTAATAGGAAGAAAAGGTCTAAAGGAGTAGGCGAAGTGGGAGGGATAGGGGAAAGGAAAGAAGGGAAAAGAAAAAATATGAGAAAAGGAAAAAAATGGAAACAAAGTCTTTGCAAATAGGAAAGGATGGAGGGGGTGAAGGGAGGGCAGGGGAAAGGGAAGAAAATAAGAACCAAGATACGTCATGTAAAGGTACGAGATCCCAATGATGAATGTAACTTTATTTTATACCTACAATGTACCAATAAACTTAATGGAAAAAAAAAATAAATGCCACCACTTTGTTCCAAAGGCTTCCCCTTTTGAGTATGTTTGTGTGAGTTTCTCTACTTTACAGTCTGACTCAAAATTGCCGTCATTTTGTTTGGGCTGAATCCCAGGACTGTCTGCCATTTCTTTGAGAAATGGTAAACCCACTCCTAGGATCGACTATCTTAGGAAATTCTCCTTAATCCATTTCATGTTTTCCCACTCAGCAGCCTGAAAACGGCCCACATCCGCTTGCTGATACCATTGCTCATTAATTACAGGGGAACTAATTGCCACTTCTCTGCAGTGTACAGATTTCTATCCTGCTCAAAGCAGCTGCAAAGCTAGGTCAGCATGGAAAAAGTGACCCTGTAACTGAACTCCTCTTTTAATTAGGGGTAGAGTAAGAAGGAAGAAAAAGACTACAGACTGCCTATGGAGTGTAAGCAAGCCCTGCGGTTTCATTTACATATCTAAATTTAGCGGACTTCAGGCTCCTCACAAGCTCTGCTCCTTCTTTTTACTCAGCACTTTAAAAGGATTTGCGAAGAAGCTCCCTGAAGTGAAATTGAACCTCAGAATAAACATTATATGTACTTATATTTTCTCATTTGAATAGTTACACATATATTTAACATACATTTTTTAACTGACAAACTACTCTTAATGATATTTTACCACTTCTGTAAACTGATGCAAGAACTTGGAATTGAAGACTGATACTGGCCTCAGTGAACCACCGAACCAGTTAAGAAGTCAGTAATTTCATTGACATACAATACAAAACCTTGGCCACAATAATTCAGATGACTTATGCCTTTGTTTGCTTAATTATTTATTTTGTTAATGGTTGTTTGAATTAATATCCCATAAGTTTATTTTTCTTACATTTAATCAATATTACTAGTGTGCTTACATATTTTGTGATTTTGCTTATCTTTTCTGCTTAGTCTTTGAGTGGGGAGTCTGCTCAATGCAACTTCATGAATAACCTGATTTCTTGAAGGAAAAGGCTGACTTAAAGAGCGATTTAAATAGCAAGTTATCTTAATTATTAATTTATCATTATTACTTTTTAACCAAGGAGAACTGAATATAATGGATTGGATTGGCACAGAACAAACATTCTACCCTTATGCTGGTGTGCATCTTGAAATTTTAAAAAAAAGTCTCTAAACTATTTCCCAGACTTCTTTGTGACTTAGATTTTATACATGATTTGAATTCAACTAATCACATGTGCTTGCTTAATTTTGCAATACAAAAATAAGATAAAGTCCACACTTTATATATATTAATATATTAGTAGAATTATAATTAGTATATATATATATTGCTTTTCCTGCTGTCAAGCAAAGCCATAGAAGTGTTGGATTTCTCAATAGTAGCATTTATATAGGTGACAGAGTTCTATCATTGACTTCACATAAATCAAAAGGCAGAGTATGGGGCATATAGTACAGATACAGCAGATGAACTCTGATTCCACAGAAAACAGTGTTGGTGCTAATTTCTTGATTCCAACCAACATGTTGCTATCTTAAAGTCAAAATTCCAAGCCTAGAATTCAACATTTCTGATTATGGCAGATGTAGCTTTCCTAGTGGGAAGCCAGTTCTATTATGCTCTGTGATTTATTTTTGGATGCATACCCCAGATTTCACTCCACTATCATTTAGAGTTATTTGTAAGAACCTCATTCCTTTTATTAATGAGTTCTCACAAACAGCGACAGTTCATGCTAATTACATCTTAACATTAACTAACATATTATTGATTCAAAATGGTACTGTGAATAACAAACAAACAAATGCCTAAAGCTCCTTATTGGGTATCTGAGATTGGTTATCTGACTTGAAGGCAGTGAGAATGAGTTATTATGAAAGGAAAGGCTACTAGTTGTACACAGTGTTAAAACAGGTATTTAATTTATCCTTTATAATCTGGAATACAGGGTCTAATGAAGAACAGGTTTGATAGTCAAGGATAATAATGAAAGTGGTGGTAGAGGATGTAAAACAGTATGATGTTTGCAACACACACAAAGACTTAGTAAACTGGTTCAAATTGGGGAGATGAATATACAAAATAACAGATTAGATGTTTTAAATGTTCAATATCATTAGTGAAAGCAAGTTTATATGCTTCCTTTAAGAGACTAGTTTATCATTAGACTTACACTAAGCCTGTGTATTGTTGCATTAAAGCACAATTTGGATTCACCAGCATTAATAATGAAAGTTAGAAACTTAGATGATATTAAGAACTCTTGAATCATAATGATAAAATTTAGCAGGAACTGTGCAATGACAGGTACTCAAATACTGAAGCTTATATCCTTTGTTAGAAGAAGCAACACTTATCTGATAGACATACTCATTCTTTGTTGGAGAAACTAAAATGGTCTCATTTTAGTTTGGTCTATCTTTCCATATCATACCTAATTATTTCCATATAAATAATCACTGTCAGTTGGCAGAAAGATTCAGAGACTAATTAAAAGTTTAATATACAGAGTGTGAGGCCAGCCTGGTCTATACAGCAAATTGAAGGTCAGCCTGGACTGTAGAGAAAGACCCTGTATTTTTAAAAAGTTTAATATATAGGACATAAAGAGTTATACTATAAAACCATTGTAATATTTGTAATTTGCAATACTAATTTATATTGGCAAAAATTACGGCTTTTATGTAGCATGGTGACATATTAAAATGGAGAGAAACCGCTTTATATCATGTTCAATTCATTGAAAGTATGATATAGAGAAATTACTATTTTTGGATTCCATATGTGAGATCAAAGAACTAGAAATAATTCTAATCAGTTCATTTCTTAAGTAAAATCTTGAATAATATTGAAAAGCCGGAAATTCTCTGACATAATAATAAGGGGCCAACATGCTCTTAAGTGAAATAAATAGGACACACATGTGTAAATACCAAATAGTTTCTCTAGTGTAAGACACTGAAAGTTTAAATAAGGATTAAAATGATTAAAATGAATAAATGATAATCTGAAATCAGAAGAAAAGCTCCAAAGGGGTAGGAGAAGTGGGAGGGGAAGGGGAAAGGAAAGAAAGGAAAGGAAAAATTATGAGAAAAGGAAAAAATGGAAACAAAGTCTTTGTAAATAGTGAAGGGTGGAGGGGGTGAAGGTTGCACAGGGAATGGGGAAAAGATAAGAATCAGGGCACATTATGTACAGGTACAAGCACCCAATGATAAATGTAAATGTATTGTATACCTAAAATGTACCAATAAAATAATTTAAGCAATAATAATAATAATAATAAGGGGCCAAATATTTATTGAGAAGGGGAGACTGCTGTGATTTATGGAATGTCAGCTTATATGCTCTATGACTTCATCCTTCAGAAGCATCTGGAAGAACTGCAACCTCAAAGTCATGAGAAATAAACTGCATCGAGTAGTTCTAGCATCAGTGGAAAGTACTGTCGGTAGTTTGTGTAGGACAGAGCATCAAGTGAAAGATTCTGATACTGACAGGCTTAATGATTGTAGTAAGATGATGATGGAATAGAGGGCAAGTGGAAGACAGTAGCACTTAGCTGTCAAGGGTGTGGTAATAATCAGAATATTTTGACACATACAGAACTTTGATAGTGTCTCATTGGTCACAATGTCCCCAGAACTAAAATCCTGGTTGATTTGATCTGAGCCATAGCTCCTCAACCAACCTTCACCAATATCCACATTTTAAACAGTAAAGACCACTTTATCTTGATAAAAAAGAATGCTTGAAAGGGTTGAGAAAGATGCTTCCAACAATTTTGAAAGAATTGCTCAAATTTTCTGCTGTGGTTGTCTCCAAAGTAATTAGCATTTAGACAATGGTTGTTACAGATATAATAGAATAGCTATGCATTGGGAAAAAGGAAATAACCAGAAAATTTTTGAACCATTGAATACAGAACCTGAACCAGTATTAAGTTCTGGGGATCCAAAATGCTATCATGGTCAATGAGTAACAGTGAAAAGGCAATAAAAGAAATGTGGCTGAAGTGCCCTTCAGAGTATCCTGTGTTTGTTCCCCAGTTCGTATCTATATAGTTAGTGTATATATACTCAGCAAGTTGTAGAACTCCTATGACAGTGCTTCGACACATTAGGTAAAAGGCTTTGGGAAAGACCAAATGAAAGACCCAGGAGCTTCTAATTGTAGTGAAAATGATAAAACAAATTCAATGCTTCATGGAATGCTCTCAAGGATTTCTTCCACTACCATCACTTAAAAGACACAGGACAGTTATATCTGTCACATTCCCATTCAAATCACTGTGGATGGTGCAGAAAATAAACGTATTTTAAAGAATGAGCATGGTTATTATAAAATTAATTACTTTATGACATCTGTTGCAACTTGTTCACGCTGTCTTCTCACTAGAGCGACTATGCTGGCATAATCACTGACTTCTGATATGCAGCTATTAATACTTTAAGTGAGTTCCTCTATAGTGTATAAGGAGTTTTCAGTCTGCTTTCACCACAGGATTATTGAAACTGTATCTTATAATCAGTCTGTTAGGAAATTTGACTCATTCATATCCCTCAGGACACCAAGTCTACTACATTGATTTTCTCAAGCTGATAGCAACTAGTAAGCAGAAAGTAGCACAAAACTTATCTTCATAACTTACATTTATTGCTGCTAGAGGTCAAAAGTCAAGCCCTATAAAAATTTAGCAGGCTGCTACCTTGATAAAACTTTTAGAAGTTACTCACTGCAGCCTTTTGAGATACTCCTTGTAGATGGGAAGAAAAACCAGAATATCTTGCAACCACTTCTACTAAGAAAATACCAATTTTGGCAGGGCGCTTAGGATTTTATGGGCCATATAGAACATATATGGTTGTTCTGTCCCTATTTGACATTTATTGAAACAGCTCTAAATTAGCATCTTTGAGTAAAATACAGACAAAAATAAGCTTCTACACCTGGTCCAGGATGCAGTCCAAGTATCTCTGCTGTTTGGCACTTAGGATGCTGTAGAAGACCAGGACGCTGTAAACAGGCTCTAATAAAATCTTGATAGAAGAATGTGTGTGTGAGCCCTTAGATATTTGGAGATAAGATATTCTGAGAACTACTAGTCTTTAGTGAAGTTCTTCTCAAACTTCTTGTCCTTAGGAGTCCTCTACACACTTAAACAGAGTTGAAAACTCCAGACAGCTTTTGTTCCTATTGACTATATCTTTTGGTATTTTCTATATTAAAATTGAGAGAATTTTAAATATTTATTTAGTATTTTCTTTAAATAACAATAATAAATCAGTGATAGAGCATTTTTATGAAGAATAACTACATTTTCCAAAAAAATAAATTAATAGAGAATTATTTAACATTTTGTGAATCTTTTAAATATATGGCTTAGTAGAATGCAGCTATGTTCTTATATTTGCTTCTTCATTCAGTCTATTTCAATAGATTGTTTTGATGAAAGTGCTCATATATGAAAACAATCCAGTTTCACGTAGCTGTGTATTCAAAAAGGGGGGGGATATGTGCTCGCTTCAGCAGCACATATACCAAAAAAGGGGGGACAATTCTAATAGTTCTTTTAGGTTGTTGTAGTTATTTTACTTTGATTGTATATAAAGTCCAAGAAGTACACAAGTAATTATTAAGAGTTAGTTATAATATGAAATCTTAAACCATATTAATAAACACTTTGTACTTCACTACAAAAATGTATTCCTTGATTTTGTTGAATATCTTTTATCTGTATATGGTTTTGGAAAATTATGTAATGGTCATTTGAAAGCCATTGGTTCACTTACTTCAGCAATCTTTCAAATTCTATTTATAAAATATTTAAAAATTACATTTGTGAATGTCGCCACCAACCTCATTCAAAGAGTGCTTTAATATTCAGAAACTGTCAAATAAATAAAAATTTCCAAACTTCTAATTTTCACTTGAAAGCTTGAATTTTACCATTGGCAAAAAAGCTGTCAGTTGTCTTCTTTGAAGTGATTAGTTCACTTTATTCATTTTTGAGAAAATGTCTGCCACTTAAATCTGAATAACAATAGACCGAAGTCAGTCATTCTTTCAAATACAAATGGTGTTACTTGATAAAAAGCAAGTTTAGCTTACCTCTCAAATAATTACCCAAGACATTTGTGATATAATTATGTCAGTATGAGGAATGCTATATACATACTTCCCATCTTGTCATACAGATGATTAAAAAGTCAAGTACTGAATAAAATTAATAATTTTTACTTTAAAGTTATTCTTAAGTGACAGTATTTTTTTCTTTTCAGAAATTATGGCAATGAAGAATATGATGGCTGCTAATATTGACTATTTACTTGTAATGCTTGATTCATAATAAGAAGCCAGGATTTTTATTCATCATTCCTTTGTGCCATCAGTGAAAAACAAAAACAAATAACATTGTATTAATACCTTTGGGATGGTATAGGAGAATACCACTGACTGGGTAACTTAAAAGAAATTTAGTTCTCAGAGTTCTGGCAATTGAAAATCCTACATCAAGGCTCCAGGTGATCCAATAATGAGGGCTCACATCTTAGTTTGTACATGGTCACCCACTCATAGCCTCTATTTCAAAGAGTAAAAGGAAAAAGGAAGCAAGCTCTCTTGCACCTTTTCACAAGGACATTAATCTCATTTTTAAGGCTCCACCATTATGATTTAATAACTTCCCCAAAACTCTGCCTCCTAATGCCACTAGATTAGAGGTTAGGATAGCAACATCTGATCTTTGGGGGAACACAAACATTCAGTCCATAAGAAATATTTTAATATTATTATGAAAATAGTTGTGATGATTTATACTCTCTAAAATGGTATTGTAGTCACCAAGAGTTCATGACAATGCTCCAAGAACAGCTGCTTTAGAAAAAAAGCTTCAGGCTTTTTAATGAGCCTTAGAAAATTAACTCCAGAACATAGAAAATCTAAGTGACTTGTTGACTGAATAACACTTCATGACTAGATGTTATCTGAGCTATTAAGCCATAAGTTTGGGTTGGCTTAGTAACATTACATCACAGCATTACACAAAAGTGGTAGACATGAGATTGATCTCAAGGACATACATAAGTAAACTGCCCAGAGGGTCAATCTTCCTTGCAGGGCAGCTCCTCATTCTCTGCTGCCAACTCTCTGTCATACCATGTTCACAGCCTCATGGATAGCTTTCAATGACCAGTTATTGGGGAAGAACAGACTAAACTGTAGTATATAGATTGTCTTTAAAAAATGATGACATAGCTGAAATGCCCAACTACATCATTATAATCACAATCAAACGTGACCCTAAAGACAATGAAAAAGGAAAGCCAAGCATATACGCAAACTTCCTTGCCAGTGTAATGAATTTATATGAGGTTACAGGCATTGCCAACAGATTGGTAGGATGATCAAAAAGTAAGAAGGAATATGATTACATGAGTTATGGGTGAAAGATTTGAAATTTTGGGAAATGTGTAGAATTTAAAAATTTAATATCCCATAAAAATGCTCATTGGTTTCTCAAGAATTGGCCAAAAAGATAACTCTTTAATATAGCCCTTAATTTTGTGTGTCCTTGGGTCCCCAAGATCAAAATATGAGGAGACCAACACTGTATACTACTTGACCAGCTAGACATCTGTTGGCAGGACAATTTTACTTGAAACCACACATCATAGATTAGACAATCATTTGTCCATACTTGGGTTGCACTTATATTGAATACAGATTTTAAGCGACCTACCATCTGCCAACAATACTGCTCGTGGCCTAGTTGAATGGTTTATTTACCACCATAATTTCCCAGACTGTATTGTTTCTGGTCAAGAAACATGTTTGTCAACAAAAGGAGTACATCAATTAGTTCATGGTGATGATGTAATTCATTGGATTTGCCATCACTCACAAATAGTTGGGCTGGTATATAAAGGAAGGAATTTTGAAGAATCAGTTACAAAGCCAATTAGGAGATGCTTTCCAGTACATAATGCTTCTTTCCAACAATTATCCTATTGCACCAAAGTGCAATTATAGAAAGGCATAAAAGTGAAATGTGATCTGCACCTCATACTACACATTCATGATGAACTACTTACAAATTGACTGCTAATAATTTGACTTTAGGATCTTCCAGTTGAGAGGTCTTTATACCTGGGAAGCAATACTTCGAAAAAATAATATTATACTTCTTGTTATTTGGAAATTTGTACTGGTGCTCAACTATCTTTGGCTCCTCATGCTATTGTATCATCAAGTTTAGAAGGGGCAATTCTGTAAGGATAATTAATTCAATTATAGAGAAGTTAATTTATTGGTACTAATATAGGCATAAGACTATGCTTTGCATCCATGGGATACTCTAAAGATCCTGTTAGTATTGCTATGTACATTAGTAAAATCTAAGGAACTGTATGGATAAAATACAATGGATAAGCATTGTGGGAGGCTGAGGTAGGAGGATTGCATTTTTGAGCCCATCAGCACTTAGTGAGGCTTTGTCTCAAAGTAAAAATGAAAGAAAGACTTAGACATAGCTAAATATCAAGGATCTGGGTTTTACCTCCAGTATTACAAAATAATTTCAATGGTTTTATATAATGTGATATATATATCATCTAAATATATAGAGCTATATATATTTGTATATATGTGTAAATATATTAATCTCTTATATGTATGTGTGTATGTAGACTAGTTATATAACTATGCATTTGTATGCGCATATATATGTAGATCTAACCATTAATCTATTATATATATATACACATATATTTGGATAAGTTTATAATTTCTATCATTTGTATAGCACATGATGATTATATTATTACCTTGAATATAAAATAGAATTGAATTGGAGTAGAAATAAAATATACAGTAACTGATGGGGTTTGGGATTTTACATTTGTAGGAGAGTAAGTGTATTTTCATTTCTTTAAGGAAAATCTGTATAGTACCAGAAAGCATGTTGTTGCTGCTATTGTTCATGGTTGGAAAAGTAAGCATGAGGACATATGCAGAGGAAGTTTTTAAAGATATACATCTTTCACCAAATCTTTATCCTTGACTCAGTAAGTCTACCAGTAGAGCCTAAGATTTTGTGTACTTTAATATCACCACAGAAAACTGGAAAGTAGGTGGTTCCCAGAATACAAATTGAGGATACTGATAGAAAAATAAAGCAAACTTCTGCAGGATTTTAGTAAACTTTAGGATTATTGAATCAGGAAAAGGTTAAACTTGGAGAATGATTGTTAGATACCTGCCAGCCACACCAGAGTACAAAGGGAATGTACCCTGGTGGCTTCACACCATCTCTCTTTCCTTCTGTGCTGCCTGGCTCCCTGGGCTGAAGGAGACATCATTTTCACAGCAGCTTTGTGGACCCATCATAGAGGGAAGTTGGATGCTTGGGGCTAAATAGATCTCAGGCTGTCCATTTCTCTCCTACTCCAAGTCATCTTCTCTCTTTGGTGAGCTGTATTGGAGACAGCCCCATTAAGATGTTAAATTTTTGCTACAAGGGTAGACCAGATCAATCCAGCCATGCTCCACCACCTGGGCTTTTCTTAATTTAGGTTTGGAGCATAATTGAGGCTCCAGGAAATAGCAAATGCTTTTAATTTGCACTTGCTCATCTCCACTGCCTGCTACAATAGAGCCTATGATGAGAAAATGATGTGGAATATAAAGGAAGAAAATATAATCTCTGTACATGTGCATGAGTGGACCTGTCATTTTTACTTTTTAGCAACCTCCTGTCAAATATTTAAAAAGTGATAATATTTATGGCTTAACGACTGTTAGCACTTCTTGAATTGGTCTCCTGGTTGAAATGCATTGGGACTGGGAAGGGAAGGACATGAAAGAGTAGCCTTTGATTGATTAGGATTACTTTGGCTAGTATCTTGCAACTCCTTGGGTTTCGTGATTATACCAAGGGGTTCAAGATTTTCACAATCCAAAAATGTGCAGTATTCAGAACTGTTCTCATACTTTCAACAACATGTATGAAATTTTTCATCCAGAGAGTATTTAGTCTTCTTTGACTACATAATAAGATACACAGTGAGTAGGAGAAGGGTAATAACTATTATGTATTTATTTATCTGCTAAATGATTTCTTCCTTATTTAGAAAATTTAAAACTATAGAGCTGCAGTGTCTCATTATCATAACCAAGAGAAATATTAAAGAACATCTGACAAAATTTTCATTTCACTGGTGTGAAAATGTAGCCTGAAGAAAAATGTGTAAATTTTCCAAGATAAAATAGCTTGTTAGATTAAAATAGAAAAAGGGATGATAGCTACTGAAAGCAAATTTGATAACCTTTTTAAGGGTTTTTTTTTTTTCAGAAAGGGAACATATGTTAGTTTAAATAAAGATTCTGCTTGATGAAAATAGTGATTCCTTAGGAATTTGACTGGCATAGAATCTTCTGGAAGATACCAACTTATGGACACGAAAACATAAGATATTTTCTTCTGCAATGACTCAGAAACCAGATAAGCTTAGCAGAGCTTAAACAAAGATAATTATTACTAATGACAAATGTCTTATCCATCTTTAAAAATACGTAAATTTAACTTTCACTTTCATTATAAATAAGTAAAAAATGAAAGCATTATTTATTCAATGACCTGCCGCATAAAAAAGTGCATATATACCATGATTAAAACAGTGGATGAGGGAAGGTGGAAGGAAAGAAAATGCAAGTAACATGACTTTGTTTTAATAGCTGAAGTTTCCATAAGGAAGCCAACTTTCTTGGTGTATTTAAAGTATACTTTTAAGACACAGAACTACATTGCTGACAATGGTGAACTGAATGTACAAAGTGTTCCCTTAAGATTATATCACCTAGTGATATCATAGCCATCTCATTATTATATTGTATAATATTCACACACAACAAATCACCCAGATACATTTCCCCGAACATGTGCCATCATTAAGCAATGCATGCATATAATGAGGAGAGGCTTCTGTACAGGAGGAATGTCTTCTATGATTCCAAACACATTGAAGCCAAGAAAGCCCTAACTTGCTCCATTGGATTTTGATTTCTATATTGCTTGTGGTTCCAAGGTGAGGGAGATGAAACATAAGTTCATTCCAAACTTAGGTGAACATAGCTAGGGATAAAGAATTACTTGATCTTCACATAGCTATCAGAACTCAGCTAGGTCTAACTTCAGACACCAGGTAGAAGAAATTTTGAGTGTTCACTGTAGAGGGACACAGTGTGGAGCTTAGAATCTTGAAATGAAAAATGACAATGAGCTAGACTCGGATTCAGATATTAGCATAGGTGCAATAAAAACAGAAATGATTATTAACAATGTAACGGAACACTTACTTTGGCAAACCAGAATTAAAGGTGAAATTTATAACAAAATGATACCTAAAGTATTACCAAATTTTGAGAGAAAAAATCAGATGACATTACAAAGAAAATATTTAAGAAATACTTTCAAATGAATGATAGGAAAAATATTTTCTTTTATCAGTTCTTTTTAAAATCTTAAACAATCAGCATAGTATAATCAACAACAATGTAGGAATGGGACCAGGGCAGCATTCACCCTGGGGTTAATTAATTCACATTACTGAAGCAAGGCCCAACACCCTGTGAACCAGGAAGGTTTTTGGTGTGGCTTGTAGAAACCAGTGCCCCACCTTGTGTCAGAACCAAGCATTCTTATCTTCTTGATCTTGCATAATTTCTCCACACAAATTCACTGATCACACTCTGCTAAATACCTGAGGGGAGCCCTTCACAGTTCTCTCTCTCTCTGAAGTTCTCTCTTCTCTGATATGTTGTGAGCTCTAGCCACTATGGTCTTTCTGGTCTCTTAGTCCCTTCCCTTAA
This sequence comes from Heterocephalus glaber, assembly GCF_053883595.1. Classification (NCBI taxonomy): domain Eukaryota; kingdom Metazoa; phylum Chordata; class Mammalia; order Rodentia; family Bathyergidae; genus Heterocephalus; species Heterocephalus glaber. Next base: position 37,351,176 of record NW_028258142.1, on the reverse strand, counting down.
TTCAGAGAATTCACCTGGCTCAGTTTGGGTTCTCTCTTCCCCTGCTGTGACTGAGAAACTCTTCTATGGCAGGAGGGTCAATCAATCATATGGTTTAACCTCACAGTGTTTTGCATTTCACAGGAATCACCGGACTGCAGTCCAGATGTACAGTGTTCTATAACAATGATCTCATTTATTTTGCCTTTATTGGAGGGTAGATGGAAGTAAAGCTGATTCAAGTAATAAGTCTGGTTACTAGAAAAAAGAGCAGCAAATTTTCTCAAGCATTTATGAAAGAGGTAAAAACCCTTTAACAAATACTTCCATAATGTAGATGAGGAGGGGGCCTTCAACAATTTATAACAGGAGGTGATCATAAAACTAGTGCCAAATTTGCAGAAAAAGTATGACCAATATGTGTCATGAACACTGAAACAAAAATCCCCAAAACAGCATTTGTGAATTGAATGTAGTGCTATATAAAATGGATAATAGTAACTTAGCTGTGTTGTATAGATCAACTATGCAAGGTTTATTCATGAAAAGAATTTATGTAATTTCCTGTTTTAACAGTAAAAAAGATAAAAATTGTATTGGTATCTCAATAGATACAAAAAAACAATTTTCACAAAATTCATTATGAAAATCCTCAAAAAACTAAGGAAATTTTTCCACTCCAATAAAGGACACATAAAATTCCATTTTAGCATACATCATTATAAGGGGTGAAACCTGAACATTTTGCCCATAGGAAAGAACAAAAAAACTGAATGGTCATTAAGCCCATAAAAATGTTCTCACATTTTTTAGTTATCTAGGAAATGTATATTAAAGATGCAAGTTCATATCCACAGGAGCAGCTAACTTGATTAAAAAAATATGTCCATGAACATGCTAAAGATAAGCAGAAATTAGGAATCCTCTAGTGGTGAAGTTAGAACTCTACCAATAGTAAAATTGCTTCAGTAAAGAGTTTGTCACCTTCTTTAAAAATTATACCTACCCTATGATCCAAAAATTCCATTCATGTATTTATGAGATTTGCAAATGATATTCTCAGAAAAATTTGTGCAGAGATGTTCAGAGCAGCCTGTATATGTGTGTGTGTGTGTGTGTGTGTGTGTGTGTGTGTGTGTGTGTGTGTTATATCAAGGATTGAACCTAGGACTTCCACACTGACCACATCCCCAGCCTTTTTTAAATTTTGAGACAGAATTTCTCTATGTCATTACAGGTTGGACTCAAACTTGAGATCCTTCTATCCCAGATCCCAGAGTACTGGCATTAGAGGTGTGCACAACCATATCTGGCTAGCTTTATTTATAATAGGTGAAAACTGAAAACAATGCAAATGTTTGTCAATAGGAGAATGAATAAATTATAGTACAGATAAACTAAGGTATATTACCCAGCAATACAAATATATACCCTGCTGATGTATTCATGGGGTGAAAATGGCTGGACACAGAAGGGTTTTCATTCTTATACCCTACTTGTGTAAGTTTAGAATAGAAAAACCTAATTTATGATGATAGCACTCAGAACAGTTCTCAATGAGGATGATGGGAAGGTGTATTGTCCTTCTAGGGGACTTTCTGGGGTGAAACGTTAGCTTTCTGGGGTGAAATCAACAGCTATGTTAGCTGTTCTCCTACTAGGGGACTTTTCTGGGATGAAAATGTTAGCTATCTTGATAATAATGTGAATTTTACAGGTGTTTTCATTTACAAAAGCACAGTGAAAAATACAGTTAATAGGCCAGAGATTTAGCTCAGTGGTTCTGCAGCTTGCATCAAAAGTGCAAGGACCCGAGTTTGATTCTTAATACCAAAAAAAAAGAAAAATACAGTTAAGACTTGTGCATTTCACTTTGGAGAATTTTATCTCAATTTAAAAAAAAATGATGGGATGGATGACTCAATGTTTTCATGAGATTGGCAATAAATATAACTATTCCTGAGAAAGTCGAGAAGTTCTAAATTAGACAGAAGGCCATGATTGTACTCTCAAAAAATAAAGAAATATTAGAATGACAAAGTTTGTTTATAGAAGTTGTAAGAAGCAAGAACATTATGATTAAAACATCCTCCCAATAAGGATCCACTGAAAGATTTTAAGGAGTTATTATGTTAAAGCAGCATTTTTAGATAAGCATGCACAGATCAGAAATAGCTATGAGATAGAAAGGAATTTCTGCTATAGAAAACTACAGCCCAGAATTGCCTCCGAGGGCTGTTGAACCTGTGAAGACTGCAGAGTTAGAAGGCCAAGGGAAACATGCAAGGTATGAACATCATGTGGCACAACCAAGGTCAAGGATATTCTTTCAGTAAGTGAAGGAATCTAGTCTATATTGGAATCTAGGAAAAGGATGGCTAATGGACTAAAGCCAGGAAGCATTCACAGGAACATCTAGTCCACATCTTAAGGACATAAGCATTGAGCTAGCCTGAAGGCAGAGACAGCACCTAATTACTGAGGGAAGTGCAGAGAAGAAATATTGCCTTGCATTGGATTTAGATTCCTAATAAATAGAGAGCCCTTGCCTTTTCTAAAGATGTAATTGAGATCCTTCAGTTCCAGTAACCTAGTACTCTGGAATTAAAATATCAGTTGGTTTTTTGCTGTTGTTTTGTTTTACTTCACTTTTGTGCAGATGGTAGTTATTCCAGGACAAGTTTCATTCCAGTACATTTTAAAAGATATTGAGTTCATAATTCAATTTGTAGGCAAGTACTGAGCATATAATGTGCTTCTATAAATTTAGTTCTATGCACATGGGAGTTAGAGTGATAATTAAAAATAATCAAAAATATCTCTGAAAATGTAGAGCTTACATTTTAGCATGAGGTGGCAACTCATACTTTCATTTTACTTAATTTTTATTTTATTTAATTGTTCCAGGAGAAGCTACATGTCATTTCCATGACTGAACCTTTATTGGACTCATTCAGTAATTAAGGGCTCATGACATAAAACTTTATAGAACAGCCTGAATAATGGTAAAGATTTGCTCACACAAGGTACAGTACATTTTTGTTTATTTTAGAAACAATTGAAAGTTCCTCCAAAACAGATATTCAAATAGAGAGTGAGAATTCTGGCTAATCTCATAATATTTTGTAAAAACTGAAGGTGTTAATAGAAACCAGTTTCCTTAAGTGGCATATGCTCTGGCTCTGCACGGAAATCTATTGTTAAAAATTAGAAACTGTACTATGGAGAGTTTAGATGTTCCCAAATATGCAGCTGTTTGTCATTCTGTAGTTCTTTCATCCAGTTGATGGAACAGTGAATGTTTCTGCCTTACATCTGCTTGTTGGTATATAAACACTACAATTAGTTCTGTTATCACCAGTATAGTGTGACCATATAAATAACTACTCTCTTACACAAGTCATTAATGTTTTATACTTTTTCCAAGGACTACTTATCTTCAGGGTACTCCTACAACTTTATTAGATACACGTGTCAGGTATGACTTGACCTAGTTTCCCTATGAGATATGGCCAGTACTTCAATGTCATGGAGAGAAAGGAGTGTTGTGGGGAAGGAGGCCTCTTTCCTGCTGGTTTTCATATTCTCCCTATGGCTGACTTGGAAGGAGGTTCCTCCCTCAGTGTATCTTTCTCATGCTCCAAGTACTGTGCTTCATCTGTTGTAGTTTCATTTTGTTCTTATAAGAATTAATTTTCCTTTTGTATGAGATACAGCTGGACATAATGAAATTTTCACCCCAATCTCCCATAGGAAGATGAGCAACTTAGATTTTTTTCTCTTCTTTCCTTTTACGATCTCTTATTAAATTTATTGCTGCTGTTGTCATAAAGCTACAAAGTACAGTTGTTTTTGACATAGATATTGGAGTGAACTGACACCAAAGTTGATTATTCTACTTACAGGAAGTATTCTTTCTTGGAGGACAGAGGATGAGAAGTATGGTTATGTATTGGAGTTAGTTCTACAGAGTAAAAAATCACCATTCTCCTCTAAAGCACAAAAAGAGTTTTACAAGTGAAGTCAAACAGACCACAACAGCAGTCTCTCAATCCAGTAAGAAAAAGAAGTCAAGGGGATCCAAGTCATTCACTGAAAGGTCTCTTACAAAAGAACATGCACAACTGGAAATAGAAGTGGAGCCTCTCTGCCAGGCTGCATCATAGCCTGTTCTTCCTTCCTATTCTCTTCTAAGCATGATTCTTATTTTTATCACAATTTTGTTATAGGCACAGTTTTAAAGTTTCATTTAACTAAGCCTAGCACATCCGTCTAGTAAATATTTAATTTACCCCTCTAGGGTATTTTTAGTTAAACATTGTAACTTTCTTTTAGGGTCTAATTCTCTGGCCTAAATTATTTACACATAAATTTTCACAAAATTATATCTTGTACATCATATAAGCTCTTTAAAAGGCAATACTACAAATTATCAAAAAGGTTAGTGGATTTTTTCAAATACATGTCACTAGTTGAATATCATGTGTAAATTCAATGCTAAAATATCAAGAACTTCCTAATTGGATTCCTATTGGGAAAACACTGTGCTGACTGACTATCTTTACTTCTCAAAGGTACTTGCAAACTATGTTATGAACCCAGGAAGTCTTCAGTGATTTCACAGTACATCAGATAGAGCATAAAGAGTAAAATAAATTCCTAAAAATAGTAAAATAGCTAAGAGTTTATGAACACTGACTATAAGAGAATAACTGTTCTCATAACAAGCATAGCCTTTCTTATAAAGAGATAAAGCAACTTACTCAAGGCACACAGATGTTAGACGGTGACCTAGTCTATACTGGAGTCTTACACTCGGAAATACAGCACTATGTGCCTTCCTTCTTAAAACCAGTACATCTGTTTGATTTCTTCTCTATCATTAATAACTTTCTCATAAAGTTTGAATTTGAATTAATAGATGTCCCTGATGCCAAAACGTTTGATCAGATGAATAGAAATCAAATATAATTTATTAATCATCTAATTCAATGTCAAGCATTTATTAATAACTTACTACATTTCTGGCACATATACATGAGTCCTCCAGAAGAAAAGATGTAAACAGAGTTACATCACAATGCAATAAGAGACTTCCATGTTGGCACATCATGGCTCCCAGGCAGGAGGAGGCTTCTGGGTAGGCATGCCAAGGCTCTCAGCACAGAGGAGGTGAATTGCGCAGGCACCGGGAACACCACCCCTGCCCCCCATGTCAAAATGAGAAGACAGGTAAACCAGCCTCAGAACCAGACTGACAGTTCACCTACAGCAACCCCAAAAGGAAATGAGATGGAACACTCTGATACTCAACCTCCTGGACTCCCTGAACTGGTAGTGAAAGAGGATCTGGAAAAAATGAAATCAGAAATAATTTCTCACGTAACAGCAAAGATTGTGCCTATAGTGCAGGACATGATTAATAAATCTGGAGAGGACACAGATAAAAAAATAGAGGAGCTGAGGAACATGATGGAATCGCAAAATAGGAAACAAATTAAATCCATGAAACAGATGCAAACAGATTTCCAGGAGATTAAAACCTCCATGGAAAGTCTGTGGACCAGAATGAGCCAATGTGAAGACAGAATTTCAGATATAGAAGATAAGATTGCAATTAGTGACCAGGAAAAAAAAATTTTTTTTTAATTTTAAGGGATCACGAGAAATCAATCCAGCAGCTGCTAGACAATGCAGAGAAAAATAACATAAGACTGATTGGAGTCAATGAAGAAACAGGAGAGAACGCAGATGACATAAAAAAACTGTTTACAGAAGTGATGGCAGAAAACTTCCCCCACACAGGAAAAGAATTTGACATACAGATAAGTGAGGCATATAGGACTCCAACTAGCCTTGATCAAAAAAATACCTACACATAGGCAGGTAATCGTTAAGATTCCAGAAACCCAACAGAAGAACAAAATTCTACAAGCAGTTAGAGAAAAGAAACAAATCACATACAAAGGAAAGCCCATCAGAATTACAGCAGACTTCTCAGTGCAAACCCTCAAGGCAAGAAAAGCTTGGAGTGATGTGTTTCAAGCCCTAAAGCAAAACAGCCTCCAACCCAGATTGATGTACCCTGCAAAACTATCTTTCAAAATTGATGGTGAAATAAGATACTTTGATGACAAAGAGCACTGTAAGAACTTCGTGAATACCAAACCAGCACTCTAAAAAATTTTAGACAAAATCCAAGGAAAAGACAGTGAGGATCACAACCCCAGGAAGCTCAGCAACATGAATCCACTGGGCACAACAAGAAATTAAAAGCAAAGGGGAGAATCAAACAAACAAACAAAAAGTCATGACAATGATAACTCAATATCTATCAGTTATAACCATCAATGTTAATGGTCTCAACCCACCAATGGAAAGAAATGGACTGGCAGAATGGGTCAAGAAGCAAGAACCAACAATATGCTGCATACAAGAAACATACTTAATTCAAAAAGAAACTCATAGACTGAAAGTTAAAGGGTGGAAAACAATACTCTATGCGATGGGAACCTGAAAAAAAGCAGGAGTAGCTATCCTCTTTGCAGACCAAGTGGATTTCAAACCCACACTGATTAAGAGAGACAAAGAAGGACACTATATCCTTGTAAAGGGAACAATCCAAGAGGAAAAGATGACAATCATAAATATCAATGCACCAAACACTAGTGCACCAAACTATATAAAACAAATACTAATGGACATGAAAACCCATATGAGCACTAATACAATAGTAGTGGGGGACCTCAATACCCCATTGTCACAAATAAATATATCAAAACAACAAAAAACAAGCAATGAAATACTAGAACTCAATTGAACTCTTGAACATATGAACTTAAGAGATGTTTACAGAGTGTTTCATACCACAAAATCAGAATATACATTCTTTTCATCTACACATGGGTCATTCTCCAAAATAGACAAATTGCTTACTCACAGAACATATTTAGATAAGTGCAAAGGAATTGAAGTTACCCCCTGTATATTATCAGACCATTGTGCAATGAAATTGGAGATCAACAGCCAAAGAAACTGCAAGAACTTCACAAACACATGGAAATTGAACAACACACTTCTGAAAAACCAATGGGTCACAGAGAAAATTAAAGAAGAAATCAGACAGTTCCTTCAAATAAATAACAATGACAATACAACATATTGGAATCTATGGAACTCAATGAAAGCAGTCTTAAGAGGGAAATTCATAGCAGTGAATACACATATTAGGAAAACAGAGCAAGCCCAATTAAACAACTTGATGCTGAACCTCAAGCTTCTAGAAAGAGAAGAGCAGGACAAACCCAAAGCTCATACAAGGGAGAAAATTAGAAAGATCAGGGCAGAAATCAATGCAATAGAGACTAAGAAAACAATACAAAAAATCAATGAAACCAAGAGTTGGTTCTTTGAAAGAATCAACAAAATTGACAAACCCTTAGCCACCCTTATCAGGAAAAGGAAAGAAATGACCCAAATTCATGCAATTAGGAATGAAAAGGGTGAAATTACAACAGACCCAGCAGAAGTCCAGAGAATCATCAATACCTACTTCCAGAACCTATAAGCCAATAAGATGGAAAACACAGAAGAAATGGACAGATTCCTAGACATGTAAGAATTAACAAAGTTGAATGAAGAAGACCTAAAAATTCTGAACAACCCAATATCAACCAATGAAATTGAAAATGTAATTAAAAACTTATCAACCAAGAAAATCCCAGGCCCTGATGGCTTCACTGCTGAATTCTAACATGTACCAACTTCCCACAAGAATGTAATCATTATGTACTACAACTATGTAGTACTAAAAATAAAAAATAGAAATATATAACCAAGAAAGAAATAGTCCAAGTATGCTTAGAAATAACACTATACTGTTTAATAAGTAGTTAGGTCAAGTACCTTGTAATAACAAAGATTTCACTGCTGTCTCTTGTATTGTAGCTGTCACTGATTTTACTTATATACTTATACATACATTTATTGCACTTACATGCCCATATAAAAATGAAAGAAAGGTTGGCTTCCCTAACAGACATTTGTTTAAAGTAAAAATTTCAACAATTATATTCTTGTATTTAAGATATTATATATTTCATTCTCTTTTTGCTTGCATGGTTTCTAGGGAATACGTATATAACTCTTAGATGTGTTTCAGGTAAGCTTTACTGTGTCTGTTTTTTTGGTGTGTCTGATTTTCTGCAATTTGAATATATGTCTAAGTAGGGCTATTACTGATTGGGTTTTTTTTATTGTTATTGTTAGTTTGATATTTATCATTCAAGATATGCTCTGAGAACTCTGGAGTAGTGGTTTGATGTCTGATTAATTTTAGTAAATTCTAAATTATTTTGCTTCAAATATTACTTCTTTTCCTTTTTCTCCCCTCTAACAATCTTATTACATATATGTTACACTTTTTATGTTTGTCCTGCAGTTCATGGATATTCTGTTTCAGTTTTTTCTAGACTTTCTTCCACTTCCTTTTTCTATTGTGTAAGTTACATTAGTTTAATTTTAGGCATTCTTTCCTCAGTTGTATCAAATTTGCTTACCTATCAAAAGTATTATTTTTATTGCAGCATTTTTTCTAAAATTTCATTTTTATTCTGTCTTGACATTTCTCTCTCTCTCTCTCTGCTTCTAATACACATGTTGTCTACTTTTTCATGTGAGTTCTTAGCCTACTAAACAATTATTTTAAAATCTTAGCCTCATAATTCTAATCTCCTTCCATCTCGGAGTCTGTGTATGCTCTCTCTGAAAGGGTCGCCGAAGAAGGGGGCACACACTGGCGTTCAAGTAGCAAGCCTTTATTGGGGCGGAAGTCTGCAGCCTGCTGGGCTGACTCACAAGATGGAGACCAGAAACTGCATGGGCTGAGCTGGAGGCTTATATAGGGTTTTGCAGGTGTAAGAGCACTAGTCCATTGGTGGGGGTGGGTGATTGGGACTAGGGTATGTAGCAACAGGTTTTGGCTGGGGGAATGGAGTAACCATTTTCAGGAAGCCCCTATCTTACTGGAACATCTGACCATGAAACTGGTGGGGCAGAAAGTCCTTAACTAGGCATAGAGTCACTGACAAATAGAGGTCATGCCTTAGTTATGTGGAAGTTCCCTATTCTCTGTAGCCGGAGTGGGGCAGGGGGAAAGGAGAAGAGGGGTCTTGCTCTGTGGGGGCTCTGAAATACCTAACACTCTCTCTTCATTTTTTTTCCTTGACTTTTGGTATGCCTTGAAATGTTTGTTGGAAATTGGACAATATACTATATAAAAGGAACTCCAGTAAATAAACTTTAAGTAATGTTTTGGTAAGGTTTAGAGGGAAGGGATGCATTCTGTAAGTCTATGGTTAGGTCACAATTTTAGGAAGCATATTCTCAGACTCAAGAAGTTCACAAACTTTTCAGTTCTCCCTGTTTAGATGGAGTAAGGTAACTAATGGGGTTGGAGTTGATGATTGATCTTCTCTAAAGTATAAGACTAGATGCAGTTTGACTTGCATAATTCCCTTCCTTCCGATCATTTATATCTTGACAAAAACCCAATAAGTTAGGTTCTGATAAAATAATTTCTTATAAAGGATACAATTATCAACACCATAAAGCTTTGAAATACTTCAAAATAGTTCCCTCTCTGCCACCAGAATCGTGGGTAAATCTTCCAATTTACCAAGATTAAAATATTTCTTGAGGTCTGCCCACACCCTACCGAGGGCCCCAGTCACATGGAACACAGGCCAAATCAGCCCACTGCAGACAGGCAGATCTGTGCACGCCCTATCCAGGTCCTGAGTCATGCAGAAGACACCAAATCACCCCGCTGCAGACAGGTAGCCACCTGATTCCACACTACAAAGACGCAGAGGACACCAGACCACCAGACCAAGGTCCTGAGTCACGAGGAAGATGCTGAATCACCCCACTGCAGACAAGCAGCCACCTGATTCCACACTACAAAGACGCAGAGGACACCAGACCACCAGACCAAGGTCCTGAGTCACGAGGAAGATGCTGAATCACCCCACTGCAGACAGGCAGCCACCTGATTCCACATTACAAAGCCTCAGAGGACACCAGACCACTAGAACAAGGTACTGAGTCCCACTGTTCCCTGCCCAGAGGTAGGGGCTTCTGAGCCATTGTCCCACTGCTCCTGGTCCAGAGTAAGGGGCTTCCTGGTCACCATCCCTCCCGCTGCTCCCAGCCCAGAGGAAAGGGCTTCCAGGCCACTATCTTTCCCACTGCTCCCGGCCCAGAGGGAGGGGTTTCTGAGCCACCATCCCACTGCTCCTGGTCCAGAGGAAAGGGTTTCCTGGCCACCATCCATCTGGCTGCTCCCAGCCCACAGGAAAGGGCTTTAGGGTCACCATCCCTACCGCTGCTCCCAGCCCCTGTCCCACCTCATCCACCTCAGAGGAGATAATCCATGCAGGCACTAATAGCCCCCCGCCCCAGTCGAAATGAGGAAACACGTAAATAAGTCTCAAAACCAGACTTCCAGATCTTCTACAGCAACCACAAAGGGAAATGAGATGGAACACTCTGATACTCAACCACCTGGACCCACTGAACTGGCAACAAAAGGGGATCTGGAAAAAATGAAAGCAGAAATAATTTCTCAGATAACAGGAGAAATTGTGTCCTTAGTGCAAGACATGATTAATAAATGTAGAGAGGAGTTCAGGAACATGATGGAATCCCAACATAAGAAACAAATGGAACCCATAAAACAGATGCAAATAGATTTAAAGGACATGAAAAACTCCATTGAAAGTCTACACAGCAGAATGAGCCAGTGTGAGGACAGAATTTCAGATATAGAAGATAAGATTGCAATTAGTGATCAGGAAAAGAAAAATTGCTTCAAAATTATAAGGGAACATGAGAAATCAATCCAGCAGCTGCTAGATGATGCAAAAAAGAATAACATAAGACTGACTGGGCTCAATGAAGAAACAGGAAAGAGTGCAGATTACATACAAAATTTCTTCACAGAAATAATGGCAGAAAACTTCCCAAGCAGGGGAAAAGAGCTTGACATACAGATAAGTGAGGCATGTAGGACTCCAAATAGCCTTGATAAAAAAAAAATCTACACATAGGCATATAATTGTTCAGATTCCAGAAACACAACAGAAGAACAAAGTTCTACAAGCAGTCAGAGAAAAGAAACAAATCACATACAAAGGAAAGCTCATCAGAATCACAGCAGACTTCTCAACACAAACCATCAAGGCAAGAAGAGCTTGGAGTGACATATTCCAAGCCCTAAGAGAAAACAACCTCCAAACCAGATTGATGTACCCTGCAAAACTATCTTTCAAAATTGATGGAGAAATAAGATACTTTTATGACAAAGAGCGCCTTAGGAACTTTGTGAATACCAAACCGGCACTCCAAAGAATTTTACACAATATCCTAGGAACAGACATTGAGGATCACAACCCCAGAAAGCAAAGCAGAATGAACCCATCTGGCATGACAAGAAATTAAATGGAAAGGGGGAGAACCCAACAAAAAGAAAAAGTCATGGCAATGACAAGTCAATATGTTTCAGTTATAACCATCAACGTTAATGGTCTCAATTCACCAATCAAAAGAAATAGACTGGCAGAATGGGTCAAGAACCAAAATCCAACAATATGCTACATACAAGAAACACACTTAATTCAAAAGGAAACTCATAGACTGAAAGTTAAAGGGTGGAAAACAATACTGCCTGCAATAGGAACCTGAAAAAAAGCAGGAGTAGCTATCCTCTTGGCGGATCAAGTAGATTTCAAACCAACACTGATGAAGAGAGAAGGAGAAGGACACTAAATCCTTGTAAAGGGAAGAATCCAGGAGGAAGTGATGACAATCATAAATATCTATGCACCAAACACTAGTGTGCCCAACTATATAAAACAAATACTAACGGACATGAAAAGTCATATATGCACTAAAACAATTGTAGTGGGGGACCTCAACACCCCATTGTCACAAATAGATAGATCAACTAGACTAAAAATAAGAAATGAAATACTAGAACTCAATGGAACTCTTGAACAAATGAACTTAACAGATATTTACAGAGTCTTCCACCCCACAAAATCAGAATACACATTCTTCTCAGCTGCACATGGCTCATTCTCCATAATGGACCACATACTCACACATAGAACATGTTTAAGTAAGTGCAAAGGTATTGAAGTTATCCCCTGTATATTATCAGACCATAGTGTGATGAAATTGCAGATCCATAGCAAAAGAAACTCAAAAATTTCATAAACACATGGAAATTGAACAACACACTTCTGAATAACCAATGGGGCACAGAGGAAATTAAAGAAGAAATCAGACAGTTCCTTCAATTAAATGACAATGACAATACAACATATCGGAATCTATGGGACACAATGAAAGCAGTCTTACGAGGGAAATTCATAGCAGTGAATATGCATATTAGGAAAACAGAGAAAGCACAATTAAACAACCTGATGCTGCACCTCAAGCTTCTAGAAAAAGAAGAGCAGGACAACCCCAAAGCTCACACAAGGGAGGAAAGTATAAAGATCAGAGGAGAAATCAATGCAATGGAGACTGATACAAAAAATCAATGAAGCCAAGAGTTGGTTCTTTGAAAGAATCAACAAAATTGACAAACCTTTAGTCAACCTTGTCAGAAAAAGGAAAGAAAAGGCCCAAATCCATGCAATTAGGAATGAAAAGGGTGAAATGACAACAGACCTAGCAGAAATCCAGAGGATCATCAATACCTACTTCCAGAACCTATACGCCAATAAGATGGACAACATAAAAGAAATGGACAGATTCCTAGACACATATGAATTTCCAAAGTTGAACGAAAAAGACCTAAAAATTCTGAACAACCCAATATCAACCAATGAAATTGAAAATGTAATTAAAAACTTGTCAACTAAGAAAAGCCCAGGCCCTGATGGCTTCACTGCTGAATTCTACAAGACATTTAGAGAGGAACTGCTGCCACTACTGTTTAAACTCTTCAATGAAATTGAAAGGGAAGCAATACTCCCAAATTCATGCCTGGAAGCAAGCATCACCTTGATCCCCAAAGCAGAGAAAGACCCAACTGAAAAAGAGAACTATAGGCCAATCTCACTAATGAGCATAGATGCAAAACTCCTTAAGAAGATACTGGCAAACAGAATGCAGAAGATCATCAAGAAGATCATACACCCTGATCAAGTGGGATTCATCCCAGGGATGCAGGGATGGTTCAATATACGAAAATCAATTAATGTAATACACTATATCAATAGAGCCAAGGACAAAAACCATATGATTCTCTCCATAGATGCAGAAAAAGCATTTGACAAAATCCATCATGCACTTATGACAAAAACCCTACAAAAAATTGGAATAGATGGTCTCTACCTCAAACTGATAGAAGCCATCTATGAAAGACCAACAGCCAATATCATACTAAATGGTCAAAAACTGAAATCCTTCACACTCAAATCAGGAACAAGACAAGGATGTCCACTATCACCACTCTTGTTCAATATAGTTTTGGAAACATTAGCGACAGCAATTAGACAAGAGAAAGAAATAAAAGGAATAAAGATAGGAAATGAAGAAGTCAAATTGTCATTATTTCCAGATGACATGATACTCTATATAAAAGACCCCAAGAACTACTCCAAAAGTCTTCTAGACTTAATAACCAAATTCAGTCAAGTAGCTGGTTACAAGGTCAACACACAAAAATCAACAGCTTTCCTCTACATGAATGACAGACTCACTGAGAGAGAAATAGGGCAAATAATTCCTTTCACAATAGCATCCAAAAAAATGAAATACCTAGGAATCAACCTAACAAAAGAAATCAAAGACCACTTCTCTGAAAACTATAGCATTCTGAAAAGAGAGATTGAAGGTGGTATCAGAAAATGGACAGACATCCCCTGCTCCTGGGTAGGAAGGATTAATATAGTGAAAATGGCTATACTTCCAAAACTGCTATATAGATTCAATGCAATTCCAATTGAGATCCCAGCAGCATACTTCACAGAACTTGAGAAAACAGTCCAAAAATTCATTTGGAACAAAAAGAGACCCAAAATGGCAAAAGCAATTCCAAGTAACAGAGACGTGGCAGGGGGTATCAAAATCCCCAACTTGAAACTATACTACAAAGCTAGTGTGATAAAAACAGCATGGTACTGGCAAAGAAACAGACCTGAGGACCAGTGCAACAGATTAGAAGATGCAGAAGCAACACCAGACACACTCAGCCATCTCATCTTTGACAAAGGAGCCAAACACCCTCACTGGAGGAAAGATAGCCTCTTTAATAAATGGTGATGAAAAAATTGGGCTTCAACTTGCCAAAGATTAAAACTAGACCTGTGTCTCTCACCATGCACTAAACTAAAATCAAAATGGATTAAAGATCTAAATATTAATATAGAAACTGTGAACCAGTTGGAACAGAGGTTAGGTAGAGTCCTTGAAGACATTGGTGTAGGAAAAGATTTTATGAACAAAACCTCAGTTGCCTGTGAACTAGCACAAACAATCAACAAATGGGATCTCTTCTTATTAAAAAGCTTCTGCACAGCAAGGGAAACCACCAGCAGTGTGAAGAGACAACCCACAATGTGGGAAAAAATCTTCACCTGCTCTTCCTCAGACAAAGGTCTACTATCTCGAATCTATAAAGAACTTAAAAAGATCAGACCTCCCAAATTTAAAGACCCAATCCAAAAATGGGCATCTGAAATGAACAGACATTTCTCAGACAAAGAAGTAGAATTAGCAAATAAATACATGAAAAAATGTTCAACATCACTGGTCATTGGAGAGATGCAAATGAAAACAACCCTGAGATTCCACTTCACTCCAGAAAGAATGGTTGCTATCATGAAATCAACCAATAACAAATGCTGGTGGGGCTGTGGGGAAAGAGGAACCCTGCTCCACTGCTGGTAGGAGTGTAGACTGGTGCAACCACTGTGGAAATCAGTATGGAGATACCTCAAAGAACTAGGACTGGAAATTCCATTTGACCCCACTATTCCACTGCTGAAGATCTTCCCCACAGAATTAAAAGTATCATACCACAGTGATATATGTGCACCCATGTTCATAGCAGTGCAGTTTGTAATAGCTAAAACTTGGAAACAGCCCAAATGCCCATCAACAGGAGACTGGATAAAGAAAATGTGGCTTTTTTAATAAAATGGAGTACTATTCAGCCATAAAAAATGAGAAATTAGAGACATTTATAGCTAAGTGGATGCACATTGAAGCAATACTCTTAAGTGAAATAAATAGGACACATATGTGTAAATACCAAATAGTTTCTCTGGTGTGAGAAAGTGAAAGTGTAAATAAGGACTAAATGTATAATAGGTAATGTGAAATAGGAAGAAAAGGGGCAAAAGGGAAGGAAGTGGGAGGGCTAGGGGAAAGGATAGAAGGGAATGGGATTAATATGAGAAAATGGAAAAATAGGAACAAAATCTTTGTAAATAGGGAGGACTGGAGGGGTTGAAGGGAGGGTTGGGCAAGGTTGAAAAATAAGAACCAGGAGAGACTATGTAAAGGTGCAAATTTCCAATGATGAATGTCATTATATTGTATACCTAAAATGTACCAATGATTAGAATGAATAATCGATAATGTAAAATAGGAATAAAGGGTCCAAAAGGGTAGGGGTAGTGGGAGGCGCAGGGGAAAGGAAAGAAGGGAAAGGAAAAAATGATGAGAAATGGAAAAAATGGAAATAAAGTCTTTGTAAATAGGGAAGGGTGGAGGGCGTGAAGGGAGGGCTAGGAATGGGGGAAAAATAAGAACCAAGATGCATTATGTAAAGGTACAATTCTCAATGAGAAATGTAATTGTGTTGTATACCTACAATGTACCAATAAAAGAATTTAATACAAAAAAAATTTCTTATTTATTGCAAACATACACTAATGAAAAAAGGGGAAAACACCTCAACTAAAACCATAGAACATGGCTGGTGTTGAGGTGGTCTTACTCTGAAATGTGAAAGCAAATCAGTGGGATTCTTGATCGATACCTTAGTTTCCTTGTCTGGAATCATATAAATCATGATGAGAAATTGACTAAAAGATCCACTTTATAAATTCTGGCCCAGTTTCCAAAGGTGGCATCTTACAGTCTCAAAGTCAGTGCTCAGCATTTCAGATGTAAACCTGCAGCCCGACTCCTGCAGGAGTTAATGTGTTAGCATTTTAACAAATTGAACCACTTCAGTGGCCTATTTATCAGTTCAAGCTATTTGGAAATGTTGCGACCATATGTCGTCCATTGAAATGAACACTAAACACTGCATTTATAAATGGTAATTTATGACTCATAAATGTCTTTGCTATTAGAGCCATTCTGCCACTGTGAATGGAATTGATAGCAGGTTCTGAGCTCTGTGATGTGTGTACGTTTTTCTTCCCTTTTTAGGAATGTTTTAGATATTATAGCTTCAGTGCCTCATGGAAAGGTTATTTTTAAAAAGCTGCGTCTATCAAAAAGATTGTGTTTTTTATGCTAGATTTTCACATTCATAAATTTGACAGGCAGGTTACATATATATGTGCACATGGTTAAATGTTTTATTATGTTTTATAGGCAAAGATTATAGAATTATAACTCTAAAATGTGAAAGTTGAACCATAGTTTATCTGTCTTGGTCTTGGATTTAGTCATGTAAGTGAAACTGCTAGTCATCTATGATCATTTCTCCTCTCTCTTTCTTCCTTTGAAGTAGAATGCCTGACTTATAGCTATTTATGTGGCACCCTGGGATAAAGAATATATTATTCACTTCCCTTGCAAATAGGGTAGCAAAGATGAGTGGTCATTGTAAGCAGCAACATTATGTAGAAGTTTTAAGAAACCACATTAAAATGTAACTGGAATATTTTGCACGTTTTTGTTTGTCCTTTCTTCGTCTTCCTAGCTAGAAATGTGGACATCAGGTTGAACGTTGTATAACCATTTGGACACTGAGGACTCTGTACTAACTGTGTTAGATTTAGAAGAAGACTAATAAAGCTATGTGTTAGCCCTGGAAAATCTAGCTCTGACTTATTTTATGTGAAAAAAAAGAAGAGATAAAGAAGAAAAATAACCTGTTATTCATATAGTCATGCATATTTTTGAGACAAAATGCCATGATCAAACTGATACAATTAGGCTAGATAGATTATGCTTACTTAAAGATTTAATCATACCAGGACAAGATACATTAATTCTCCTGCTTAATGGTACAGAACTTCATATAATTGAAGAAATGTATAGAATCCAGGTTTTTGATCATTGGTTTAGTCATCTTGCTGCTTGTATCATGTCAGCACCATTTAAGGAGGCCTGCATAGTAGATATCATGCTTTAGCACAGTTTGTTAAGACTTGTAGTCAGAAAAGACTCCTCACCTAGCAGATGGGAATACATCCCAGGGAATTTCCTAATAGCCAGGAGAAAAATTTACATTGAAAAACAGGAATTCCAAGAATTCATCATAGATTGTCATTTACTCTACATACATGTGAGTCTAGTTCTTTGTGTAACTATTACATGGTTCTCTCTCTTTCTCTTATGTCAAAAGAGAACATGTTTAAATATCTATTTATAGCTAGAATATTCTCCAGTGAGAGCTTTAGTGATCTGCTTTGAAATTCTGACACTTTGGGAAATTTGTGACAGTTATTAATGTGTACAAGTAATAGCATAACATTCACTTCTAAGAAGAATTGATATTCCAGAAAAGCAATAAGACAATGTGAGAACCAGAAGATTGCAGCTGATGGACCTCTAGAACCAGGAAAGGAATCCCTAGTTGTTGATGGATAATGAAAAATTCTAACATTAGAGAGGGATGATTCCAAGTAAGAGAATAAAAATGGATATTTTCTTTGGACTCTTTTTTGGAATGGTATTTTATCATTGATTTGTGTTTTGTTTTATTTTTAATGCTGGGCCTTTACACTGAGATGCATCTTCAGCCTCGTCATTGTTGTTGGCCAGGCTGGCCTCCAAACTGTGCTCTTTATCTCTCAGCCTCTCAGAATGCTGGGATTACAGACCTACACACCTCTGATCAAAATGTCAATATGTAATATGATGTCTAACTCCTCCTTCCCCCAGTCTAAATTTACTAAGGGATTTCTATCATATTTAACCAATTCAATCACTTAAGAGAACCTGCTGCTTGAACATTACTCTTTTAGGCACTCTGGGTTATGAAAAATGTATTTCTTAAAGAATATAGGATTTAGTAGAAAGGAAAACGTGAGCATTAATAATCACAAATTAAGTACTTGAGCGGAGAAAAACAACTCGAAACAAATTATTTCATCCAAACAGATTCACAGACATTCAGCTCACTGAGCGGCACATTAAAAAAAAAATTACCTATGGATTTTCTTATCTTCTTTGTATTTCATACAGTGCTTAGTGGTGATATGATGAAAACAGTCATTGTGTGCGATGCTCAAGAATGGTTGTTTTAACTGTGGTAAAGTTGAAGTTATGTAAGTGTGGGAAAGAGTGAGTTTGATCTTTTCTATCAAACAGGAGTGACTCCATCTTGGACTCTAGCCCACCCTAGATATCCCTTCCTGAACACACTGTTACAGAAAATGTCCACTCAGTTCCAATCTTGGGAACACAGCTACTAACCAGACAGCTTATCATGGCCAAGGATCTCCTGGTCTCCACATTCCCTCCTCTCTGCTCTCCTTTCCCCTCAGCAACCCCTCAGATTCCCCTCGCCTCTGAGTTAGACAATCAGGACAGATTGTGACCCTCCAAACCAGGCAACGGGAAAGAGGTCAGCTGTTTCCCCTGCATTAGGGAGAAAAGGAGCAACCCTCCTGGGTCCTGCTGCTACCTTGTGCTCTCACCCTCCTGCAGGACTAAAATTTTTGCCTTATTGAGACCTCTTGCCTCCTACCTTTGTGCATTCTTTCCAGCACGGACAAAATATTCTAGTCTAAATCATATAGTGTTTGTTGAAATTATTGAACTCAATCTTGAAAGAGTAAAAGCAGTCATAGGCGATAAGTATAAATGAATTTTTGGCTATGTCAAATTAAACTCATTTTACAAAAACAGAAAATGGGACAGATTTGTCTACTAGGCTATGCTTTGTTGACTCCTTATATATAACATTGTATCACAAAATTCACACACTTGTATTTATTCTTTAGCTTTATGTTTGTTCCCAGTCTTTCATTTTTCAAACAAACCTTACAATTATTCTAACTTATTTTTCAAAAGGGCTTGAATATTTTCAGACCAATGATGTGGACACAATCCTCAATAAGTGATACATTTGACTACACAATTCAATAAACACACAGAGAATGTCCAATTGTACATGACAACAATGTACACATGTACATAAATTTGATATTCACAAAGGAATACTCCTATTACTGGGATACATTTTTATTATCCCTAACCTGTTTTATCTCATTATATTGTTTTTGTTCTATATTGTTAACCATCTTCTCAAAACGACTAAGTCAATTAAAAAATTTGGAGATAATTCCCTAAAATATATGTGTAGAAGTGATGCTGTCTGCTTGAAGAATATGCTCATATAATCATCACAACATGGTAATAATTTCTTATGAAATTTTTAATTATTAAAAGTTTGTTCCTCTAGATCCCTTCCATTATTTCTTTTCATTTTAATTTTGAAATAATTTTAATTTTACAGAAAAGTTGCATAAATTTTGAGTTTTCATTACTCCTTTCATTTTTAATTTCATATTTAGCGTAATGTAATAAAAGTAGATATTAATAAAGAAAATATAAAAGCAGTCTTCTTACTTTAATGAAAAAATAACCCAAAATTGTTTAACAAAATAATTTGAGAATAACAATAGTTAAGATATTGTGTATCATAATCTTAAAAGTATGGCCAAAAGATTGCTTAGTATATAAGTCCTAGACAAAAGACTATCTTACAAAAAGGAGACAAACATGTAAAAGCACCAAACTTTGTTTTCAAAGAACTAAGAGAAATTAGTAGTATACAAGAAACATATTACCATATCCATTAAATTATTTTTCAAACAACTGAGGAGATAATTTGGAAAATTATTTGGTCTTGTCCCTAATTTCTATTTATCTATCTTCTATTTTGCCCCTTCCTAACTTCTTTAATGTTTACACCTTTCATTAATGAAATTACTAAAATCAGGAGACTCACATTGCACAGTTTTTTTCCTCCACAGATTTTTAACTCAAATTTTATTAGTTTTCCCTCAAATATCCACTTTCAGTTCTGGGATTCTACTAAACATCGCATATTGCATTTAGTTGCTATGTTTTCTTAAGCTTCCAATCTACAACATTTCCTCAGTATTTTTCCTCATCTTTCTTTTTTTTTGTATTAAATTCTTTTATTGGTACATTGTAGGTATACAACACAATTACATTTCTCATTGGGAATTGTACCTTTATATAATGCATCTTGGTTCTTATTTTTCCCCCATTCCTAGCCCTCCCTTCATGCCCTCCATCCTTCCCTATTTACAAAGACTTTATTTCCATTTTTTCCATTTCTCATCATTTTTTCCTTTCCCTTCTTTCCTTTCCCCTGCGCCTCCCACTACCCCTACCCTTTTGGACCCTTTATTCCTATTTTACATTATCGATTATTCATTCTAATCATTGGTACATTTTAGGTATACAATATAATGACATTCATCATTGGAAATTTGCACCTTTACATAGTCTCTCTTGGTTCTTATTTTTCAACCTTGCCCAACCCTCCCTTCAACCCCTCCAGTCCTCCCTATTTACAAAGATTTTGTTCCTATTTTTCCATTTTCTCATATTAATCCCATTCCCTTCTATCCTTTCCCCTAGCCCTCCCACTTCCTTCCCTTTTGCCCCTTTTCTTCCTATTTCACATTACCTATTATACATTTAGTCCTTATTTACACTTTCACTTTCTCACACCAGAGAAACTATTCTGTATATACACATGTGTGTCCTATTTATTTCACTTAAGAGTATTGCTTCAATGTGCATCCACTTAGCTATAAATGTCTCTAATTTCTCATTTTTTATGGCTGAGTAGTACTCCATTTTATAAAAAAACCACATTTTCTTTATCCAGTCTCCAGTTGATGGGCATTTGGGCTGTTTCCAAGTTTTAGCTATTACAAACTGCACTGCTATGAACATGGGTGCACATATATCACTGTGGTATGATTCTTTTAATTCTTTGGGGAAGATCCCCAGCAGTGGAATAGTGGGGTCAAATGGAATTTCCAGTCCTAGTTCTTTGAGGTATCTCCATACTGATTTCCACAGTGGCTGCACCAGTCTACACTCCCACCAGCAGTGGAGCAGGGTTCCTCTTTCCCCACAGCCCCACCAGCATTTGTTATTGGTTGATTTCATGATAGCAGCCATTCTTTCTGGAGTGAGGTGGAATCTCAGTACTGTTTTCATTTGCATCTCTCGAATGATCAGTGATGTTGAACATTTTTTCATATGTTTATTTGCCATTTCTACTTCTTTGTCTGAGAAATGTCTGTTCATTTCAGATGCCCATTTCCGGATTGGGTCTTTAAATTTGGGAGGTCTGATTTTTTTAAGTTCTTTATAGATTTGAGATAGTAGACCTTTGTCTGAGGGACTGCTGGTGAAAATTTTTTCCCATATTGTGGGATAAAGATATTATATTACAGAGATACAGGCATACACAACTCACATTAGCTAAGTTATGGAAGCAGCGTCTATGCTCACAGGTAAATAAAATGTGATATATATATATATATATATATATATAATATATATAAAATTATTTGAATCATTTGTGAAAAAAAGATATACCTTGAGACCATAATACTAAGTGAAATATTAGTCACAAAAGGTTAAATTTTTTTTAATATTTAATATTTTTAAATACATTTTTTCATGTATTTATTTGCTAATTCTACTTATTTGTCTGAGAAGTTGGTACACATCTTAATTCCTTTAACCTCCCAGTTAGATCCCTGAACTCTTCTCTCCACCTCTGAGTCCCCTTCCATGTGAAAAATATCTATCTTACTGTTTCTTATTATCTATTATTTATTTTACTTTGAATTTATTTATAATTTGGTCTTCTCATTTAAGAGAAGCCTTGTGGTATTTAAGGTTGTATGGCTGATATATTTCACTTAGCATTACTGTCTGAAGGTGTATTCCTTTTCCTGCAAATGACTCAAAATTTATCTTCTTTATTGCAGAATATTATTCCATTGTATTTAAATTCCACAATTTCTTTATCCAGTCACCTATTGATGGGCGTATCTGTTTCCAAGATTTAGTTGGTATGAATTGACCTGCTATAAACATGGATATGCATGTATCACTGTCATATAACATTTTAACACTTTCAGGAAAATATATAGAAGAGAGATAGATGGGTCAAATGAAATTTCTAGATTTCATTTTTTGAAGAATCTCCATACCGATTTGTGGGAGTGTTGGTCAGAAACATGTGTGAGGTAGATATAGAGATAAGGGACCACTAGAGTCACAAGCTCAGACCTCCCAGAATGCATGGTTAAAAATTAAAAGACAACCTACAATGCCAGAGTCCAAGTAGGATGAAAATACATTGCCTTAAGCAATGTATGATTTTATCCTTTTCCTCCCCATACTCCAATTAATTACTTAGATTAGCCAAAAAGTCAGTCATGTAAAAGACCACCCTGGCTTTTCCCTATGTCATACATGAATTCCTGTACAGGCATTCTTCTTTTGTCTTGTATCCTTGCTTCCTGCTTCTATAAATAAAAAGCCATAGAAGCATCACTCAGAGCTTCTTTTTCCTGAGTCTTTCTCTCACTCAAGGGTCTGAAATAAAGGCAGTCCCTCTGGGTCTTCTTGGAGATAAAACTGGACATGGACTCTGAGTAATCTCTCATCCTTTGCACCACACCGCAGTTGTAAGTGATGCCCCATGTGAGGGATTTTTGAAATTCACAGTGGGAAGAAACTATGAGGTAAAAAATCTAGGAGAAAAATCTACAGCTTCAATTTAGCATAGAGGACTGATTCCCAAAGCCTGGAAAAGCTATGTGTCCAACTCTTCATCCTGATATGGAGACAAAGGTGGGCATGGAATAGCCTGGCACATATAAGCTAGATCTCAGGCTAGATTTATCACCCCAGGGGTCTTTTAGCTATGTAACTGGTAAGTGTTGAGAGCATCATTTGTTTTTCTTTTTTCTCTTCTACTTTGAATATGTTATGGATCAAACTTTATCTAGAGGAAAAGCAATTTAAGCAACATTTTCAATGTCTCTTAAAAGCATCTATAAAATTTGTGAACCTCAACTTGCTAAATTATTGATAGGTTTTTGACAACAATATTCAGGATTTCCTCTGGAAGACAGCCTGGAGGTGGAAGACTGGGAACATGTGGGCCAAACATTGAGACTGTCATTCGGTCCTGTAAATGCTGCACACCTTGCTACCTGCCATCTTTGCAGGCTTGATATTCTACCTATTCAAACAAAGGGGTTTGTCTAAAAAAGCTTCCTCCTACTCCCTCAGCTCCCTCTGAAAGCCCCCTTCCACCTCCAACCCACTAAGGGACCAAGAGAGGTGACCAGAATGGGGGAGGTCCAAAATTACAATACCTTATGCCAATTGGACCAATATTATAAAAAAAAAAACCCGAAAGAAAAAAACTTTAAAAATATAAAGCAAGAAAACTAAAGACAACAAAAGTCAAGCCAGTAAATTATACTAACATGGGACAAATTTATCAGGAGAAAGAAACCCTCATCAGTATTTTTTACAAAGGCTCAAGTACACACACACATGAGTCCAAAACCATAAACCTTAAGGGAATGTTTTCAATCTATACTTTGATTTCCTCTCTCTCTCTCTCTCTCTCTCTCTCTCTCTCTCTCTCTCTCTCTCTCTCTCTCTCTCTCTCTCTCCCCCCTCTCATTCCCTCCCAGAAAGTTAAAAAGCAGTCATTCAAGTTCTTTGATTGCTTTGCAATGTGGTGGGAGTCAATGGTAGATTTTGTCTTTGGAAACAGGTTTTACTAAGTACCGGACATGCACCCTGGAAAAGCTTTTGGTCTTAATTGCCTTTCTGCCCATGAAATAGTTAGGATTTAGTTCTTGGGCTCTAAGGCAATTCTCTACTCTGTGATTGCTGGATTCCAGAACCAAGTTTCCAGAATGATAAATTTCTCTTTCCCTGCAACCCTTTCAGAGTTCACTACTCTCTAGGCCATATTCTTAAAAACTGATTTACATTTAATCCTTAAACTCTCAAAAAAATAAGTGTAAAAGTTTTAGTGCAAATTCATCAGCCTTTCTGCTGTTAGGAAGAACTGGAAAATAACTCTTTTCACTTCCCTCTCCCTTCAAGAAAGCTGCTTCATGAGGCAGACTGACTGGTTTTTATAGAACAGATAAGTTTATTAATAAAACAAACAAAAATTCCTAGGGAGTCTTATGAATTTGCTAACAGTTTTAAACAGAAACAGGACTATTTCAGTAATCTAAACCCTCAGCCTAGATCCCTTCTTAAAAACAATCTGTTTTCACAGGTGGAAAAGTGGTTTTTTTTTTCCTTTTGGCAAAAGGTCTCTGCTAGTTGATGATCTATAAAAAAAGTTCTGACTGGTGTGTTTTAGTTACTAAGCTAAAAACTGTAAAATAGTTATTGTATTTCTATTTGTCTGGTATATCTGAGAGTGCACCCTGGTTTAAAAACAACTGTCTTATTTCTCAGATGAATAAGTAGAAACAGCAAATAAACATATAAAAAATGTTCAGCATCACTTGTCATTAGAGAGATCCAAATGAAAACAACACTGAGATTCCACTTCATTTGAGAAAGAATGGCTACTATCAAGAAATCAACCAAAAACAAATTCTGACAGAGTTGTGTGGGAAAAGGAACACTTCTCCACTGTTGGTGGGAGTGTAGACTGGTTCAGCCACTGTGGAAATCAGTGTGGAGATTCCTCAAGAAAACTAGGATTAGAGGTCCCATTTGACCTAGGTATTCCCATGCTGAGTATCTTCCCAAAATAATTAAAAGCATTATACCACAGCAATGTATGCACACCACATTTATAAAGGCCCAGTTTATAATAGCTAAATCTTGGAAACAGCCCAAATGCCCATCAACTGGTGACTGGATAAAGAAGATGTAGTTATTTTTATAAAATGGAGTACTACTCAGCCATTAAATGATAAACTAGAGACATTTATAGCTAAATGGATCAGCATTAAGACCATATTCTTTTGTGAAATAAATAGGACACACATGTAAATACCAAATAGTTTCTCTGTTGTGAGAAACTTAAAGTGTAAGTGAGGACCAAAATGTATAATAGATAGTGTGAAATAAGAAAAAAAGGTCCAAAGGGAAGGAAGTAGGAAGGGGGGAAGTAGGGAGGGAGGGTAGGGCAGAGGAAAGAAGGAAAAGAAAAAATGATGAGAAAGAAAGGAAAAAACAGAAACAAAGTAATTTGTAAATAGGGAGGGGTAGGGTGGAAGGGAGGGAAGGGGAATGGGGAAAAAAGAAGAACCGGTGTGTATCATGTACAGGTACAAATTCTCAATGATGAATGTGACCATAACGTATACCTAAAATATACCAATAAACTTAATTTAAAAAAACTGTCTTATGTGTTTTTGTTCATTCTGTGCTAACAACTGGTTATAACACCTGCAGCTGCTTTCTTAAGGCTCAACAATTTTTTTTTTCTTTTTTGGCTCATTTTGAGATTTCCATGGAAAGACCATTTACATAGGTTTTAAGAATAATCAAACTTATTTAAAACATTACTCAATAAAGACTGATAGGGTTGTGGCTTACATAGAAATAAAAGCTTTAAAGTTTGATAATATAAAGGTTACATATCATTTAGGTGGGTATGTACATTTCTATGTGTTAACATTTAAGTGTATATTATTCTCCAAAAGTTCTACTTAAGTTTTTTTATAGATGTATAAAGGCATTATCTCACGTTTGTGGCTTATAAAGCTTAACAGTAGAATGCTAACTTCATGTCATACTAAATTTTATATTTTTGATTCCCAAGGATACAAAACTAAAAAAGATACAAAATTGAAAAATTTTATCACACTGGTGACTTACAGTGATAAACATACTTAGGCTCAAGGACCTGACTTTCCCTTACCTTTGTTTTAGCTATTTGTGATAAAATGTTCATGTCAATCCAGCATGATATAGCCAACCAGATGTCAATACTTTTTCATGCTTGTTTATATGACCATTAAGTATTATAACAATTAAAGATACTCAAACACTGTGCAGTCCTGGCAGTGTCACTCTAGAAATTAAAAGTTCAGAGGTTAATAACCTATAAAGTATACTTACAGGCAAGTACATTCCTCAAATTACACTCTATTAAATGATAGCAAATTTATGTAAAAGTTTGTCATATAATATAGATATAATGTAAAAATAAAGATAAATGACTTAAAAGAATTCTATAAGATGAACATTTACATATGTTTCAGAGATCACAACAAAGACTAATATTTCTCTTATAATAATGTCATCATGATTGCTATGCTAAAATGTTATATTTCCTTTGATCTCCAGTTATCTCTGTGGAATTTTATACAGTGGTACTTTGGTTTATGAACTTGTCTGTCCATGATTCTGATCACAAAATCAATTGGATGAGAATCAAATCAAATTGAACCTAATTATTGAATCTAAATTGAATCAACATTGAAGCTAACTATTGAAATTTAGTTCTTGTCCAATTTGTTTTGTAACCAGAATTGTGGAAAGAATTAAGTTTGTCAACTGAGGTACCACTATAATTGCTATCTGTTAACGTTCTATAGGAATTCAACTTCTAAGACAACCATGATTGATAAAATCTACTCCTCAATCAGGAGTCAATCTTAATGGTTTAAAAGGCAATGAAATTTGGCAAATGGATGTGACTCCCCATGAATCTTTTTGCACACTGAAGTATATTCATGTCTCTGTTGATCTCTGATTACTTATATGCTTCCTTCCTGATAGACAACTTTGTCTTTCATGACCATCTCAGAACTTTGCTGCTACAAAACCCCACACCAAACTAAATTAGCTTTAACCTGCTTCAGCACAGCGGGTCAAAGAGCCACCATACTTCCCTTTATTCTTGATCTACCAGTCACCCTCTGTTATGGCTTGTGTTTAGATGACCCCCCCCCAAAAAAAAGCCTCATGCACTCATGGATGGGGCTTTTTCAGAGATGGCTGTATCTAGAGTATGTGACACTAGAATTGATTCATGGCGCAATGCTGGGATGAAGGGAACTAGGATTAAGGGTGTGCTATCCACCTTAAGTAGCCTGGATAAGTTAAAGGGGACAGAAAGATACTGTTGAGATCCCTTGTTGCTTTTGCTCTCTTCTGTTGCCCCTCTGCCATGTACCACACTGCCTTAGAGCCAGCTGATTATGGAATTAAATTCCTACAAACTGTGAGCTAAATGAACCTCTCCTGCTTTTACTTTGTGTGTCAGGTATTTCATCTCAGCAATGAAAATAGTAACTAAGACACTCACTGGAGAAAAGATTTAAATTTACTATTTAAAACTCAATGATTAAAACAATAAAGGGGGAACATAATAGAGAATCCTCCGGTAGAACAACTCTGTAAAGCACTCTTTAAACTTTTAAAATTGTAATTCTGATGAACTTATAGCAATTGAAAAGAATTTTATACCAGCAAAATAAAGACCTAAGCCACTAGTTTTATATTGGCACACATTATCTGGCCCTAAGTAGTTGAGCTCTTTGGAATTTCTCATTTGAGAAGGAGATATGCTTCTCTTTCATCACCCACAGGCCCTCACTGTGCTCACACAAGGGCTGTTCATCCATATCATGTGGCACCAAGTGAGAAACAGCCCCATCCCAAGCTTCAGGCAATGGCTCTACAATCTCAACTGAAAAGTGGCAACAAGAGGAGGATCACAAATCCATCACCCTTTAAAACACAATCCTCAGGATCTACCT
Source organism: Heterocephalus glaber (assembly GCF_053883595.1). Classification (NCBI taxonomy): domain Eukaryota; kingdom Metazoa; phylum Chordata; class Mammalia; order Rodentia; family Bathyergidae; genus Heterocephalus; species Heterocephalus glaber. The sequence goes on along the minus strand of NW_028258142.1, from coordinate 37,323,166 downwards.
GGGGAAATATTTGAAGAGTTCACTGCACAGGCTAAACAGATGCCACAAAAAAATACCTCTTTCTATACAATGGCAGTACAAGTCATAATAACTCTAAGATGGCAAAGGTAAAAGAATTCCTTTTTATTCCACTTCTGTTTAACTATATTCTAAAAGTAAGTGGCATGGTATATTCGGCATATATACTTTACACATCCTGTTTTTAATATAGCCACTTAGGGGGATACTGAGCCTCCCCTCACTTCCAACTATACCGTTTATACTGCCAGAGTCTTAGGTTCCTCTGTGTCTCAGAAGCACCTTCCAAAGCCCAATTTTCCTGTATGTTCTCACCCATGGCTGCCAATAGTAAATGACCTAGATTCAGATGGACTTAACATCAGTCCACTAGTAACTCCATTATTCATCTTGTTTAATACCTAAACCTAGAAAATTACAGAACATTTAGCTAATAATGTTGCAATCCAATTCAACCTGGAATTATAGTTTACCTTGTAATTACAGTGGCAGTCCTCCTTTATGGAATCCTAGGCTTGCTGGACATTTATTATGGCTTTTTTCTAGTACCTACTTATATCCCCTTTAAAATGCCTTATGAGGAGTTATTCCTTTCTTTCGTCTCATTGTCAGAATTGGCAGCTATCAACATATAGACAAGATAAGCTCACATGGATTGCTAATGACCCCTCTGATTATGTCATGATCTGTATTTCCTGCCCATATATTCTGGTCCTTACTAAGGAGGAACCTATTTTAACTGTTTATAATTCATTCACTCCTCGATACCAACCTTTTAGGGCTCTCAATATAACCTTTCCTGTAAATGCCACGTGGCTCACCTGGTGTGTGAGTAATAATAATATTCCTCAAATAAATATTACTCATAGTGATTAAGGGCTGAAATATGGCTCCCCATCTGTCTCACATGCAATTGGATGGGTGACTCTGTTCTTGAACAAATTACCTCAGCACTTGAACATCTCTGAAGTGATTTGGGGGCATTTTTCCATCCAAACTACCCAAACAATGTATAGTTATTATGTTACTTTTCTCTTGTTACTGAGCCAAAATACCTGACACCCAAAGTTAAAGGGAAAAGGATTATTTGGTTTACAGTTCATAGAGGTTTCAGTCCATAAGTGGCTGGCTCTAAGGCAAGGTAGCAGAGGGGCAACAGTTCATGGCAGTGGAAGCAGCAAAAGCAACAAGAAACTTTAACAATGATTTTCTACCTCTTTTATTTTATTCAGGACTACCAGGATTAGGGTGGTACTAATCCAATCACTCACATGTAGTGGTTTAGTAATCACATGCCCTTAATCCCAGCATCACACACTCTAGTTTCAGCCACCTCAAAAATAGCCCCACTTCATATGCATGAGGCTTTAGGGGGACATCTAAACACAAGCCATAACAGCTATTTTCAAAATACAATTTCTGAGCTCTCAACACAAAGCAATATTGCTATGGAAATTTTTACAAAGATTGGATGCTCTTGAAGACATGATAGGATGGCTCGGTAAACATCAACAAGCTCTTTCTACACATAGTAGGCTCTGCTATGATGCTAGTTACCATCCCATGTGCATCACTCCAATCACATTAATCACTCTGAATCCTGGGACTAAAACCAGCATGTGCTCCATGGTGCTCTTCATGCTGATCTCAGAGAAGAGATTTTCGTTTTCCAAGGCCAACTATGAGCCTGGTTGCATAAACTTCAAGTGGAAACTTACAATATTACTTTAGATCATTTCAATGATATCGCCTATCAGCTAAATTCCAAAGTTGGTTTTGGGGCCTCAATCTACACACATGGGTCTTGATTGCTATTGGAATAATTTTATTTTTGCTCTTTTTTGCAGTCCTAAGAACCTTCTGTACACTTTCACAGAACATTGTGTGCTGAAACCATGATGACCTTCTACACCAAGCCTGAAATCCCTCTACCTTATACTCTCCCCACTGCTCAATCTAGTTAATAAAACCAAAAAAGGGGATATCTGGGGACACTGACCCTAAGTATTCATGAGATGGATATGAGAGATAAGAAACCTTTGAAGCCACAAGCCCAGATCTCCCAGAATGCATGATTAAAGATTAAAAGACAACCTACAGGGCCTCAGTCCAAGTAGGATCAAAATACATTGCCTTAAGGAATGTGTGCTCATGTCTGTGTCATCACCACACTCCCATTAATTACTTAGATTAGCTATAAGGTCAATCATGTAACAGACCACCCTTTCCCTCCCCTGTCTCGTACATAAATTTCTCCACAGGTATCTTTCTTTTATCCTTTATTCTTGCTTCCTGGTTCTATCAATAGAAAGCAATAGACGCTTCAATTCAGGGCTTTTTTTAGAATCAGTCATGCTGAGGGGTCTCAGGTAAAGGCAGTTCTTCTGGGCCTTCTCGAAGGTTAAACTGGACATCAACTCTGAGTAATCTTTCATTCTTTGTCCCTTTCCACAGTTGTGAAATGCAACATTGGTTTCAACAGTGGTTGTACTAGTTTGCATTACCCCTATAATGTATAAGGGTTCTTTTTTCCCTGAAGCCTCACCAGCATTTGTTATTGTTTGATTTCCTAATGGTGGCCATTCTTTCTGTAATAAAATGGAATCTCAGTGTGGTTTTAATTTGCATTCCTCAAATGGCCACTGATGTTGAACATTTTCTAATATATTTATTGGTCATTTATACTTCTGAGAAGTATCTGTTCATTTCAGATGCCCATTTTTTATTAGTTCTATAATTTTGGAAGATCTGATATTTTTTAATTCTTCATATATTCTAGGTATTAGTCCTCTGTCTGAAGTGTAGCTGGCAAATTTTTCCCATATTATAGGTTGTCCCTTCACTTCTTTGGTTGCTTCCTTTGCTGTGCAGAACCTTTTAATTTAATATAATCCTATTTGTTGATAATTTGAGTTATTTTAGTGCAATTGGAGTACGTTTAGAAAGACCTTGTGTGCACCTTGTGACATTAAGATTTTCACATATTTTATCTTCCAGCAGGTTAAGTGTTTCTGTTTTAATATGTATGTCTTTGATCCATTTTTATTTTAATTTAGTACATGGTGAGAGATGTGAGTCTAGATTCAATCTTTCTCGTGGATATAGCCAGTTTTCCTGGTACTATTTGCTAAAAGGGCTATCTTTCCTTTATCTTAAATTTTTGATGCTTTTACCAAATCTCAGATAGATAAAAGTGTCTTGAGTTGTTTCTGTATCCTTTATTCTGTTCCACTGATCCACTTGTCCTTTTTTGTGTCAATACAATGCTGTTTCTTCCCTCTTTGGCTTTCCTTGCCTAGTATATAGCTGGAAGATCTCTCAATCTCTCTGCTGTAATTCATCTCTCTGTCTCAGACCAACCCGCAGAACCTAGAAGCACCCCCAGGATCATCAGAGCACCCATTTTGCAAAATGGAGCAATTGGCAGAAGCTTATGCCATCTGAAACCTTTCCAGTATTTGGAGAAATAAAAGGAGAGCACTCTGTTCTGGCTCTTCCAAAATAACCTTCTAACTAGTTTCAGTCTCTCTTCTCATAGATCTCTGCTGCCCCACTTTTTGCTGCACATACTTGTCACACTCTTGCTTGTCCCTGCCTTTTGCAGTGTCTAGCTAGGAAGTCCTGGAGGATCCTATGGAAGCCTGCTGGCAGTTGTGAATAATCCACCGAATGACCCACTAATACAGTGCTCCTATTTTGTGTGGGGGGAAATGATTAACAAACTTTTTTCTGTGCTAGGCAAGCCCACCCTCTTCCCACAGTCCGGCCTCTCTCCTGTGTTGGTGCATTGTTGCTTTCAAGTTCTGGGTGTCTGACATTTTTTCTCACACAGTTCACCTACTTTTGGCTTCTCTGAATCCCTGGCTTGCATGTATTGTACTTGCCTTGCCCAATAGGGAGATTAGAGAGAATGCACATCTATTTGATCAGCCAAACCACCAAAAAAGAGTCGGCATCCTCTCTCAGTCCAATCCCCTCACAGGATGGCTTGTATACCAGTTCAGGGTTGTGCTGGGGAGAGGTTGCTGTGATCCAGGAGTGGCCTTATTTTCCTTCACATACACACACACACACACGCACATGCACACACACATGCACCCACGCACACACACACTGAATTTTGGTCCAACTAGACTCTCTTTGCATTTACCCTCTTGTATCAGACTCTATCTTCAGCACCCCTCTATCACTAATGGACATACCCAGAAGGCAAAAAATCAGTGCACAATATATACTATAACTCAGCAATACTTTCAATTAAGTGATTATAATTGACATCTCTAGACTATTTTTACCAATGGCAGCAGAATGCTCATCTTTATCAAGGTCTTTTGAGCCACTTAGTAACCAAGATAGCTGTAAAACTCTTTCTCAGCCATAAAAAACACCTTGAAAAATTTAAAAGAACAGAAATCACATAATGTCTGCTCTCAGACCACAAAGTAATTAAACTGAAAACTAATAATAAAAGATAACTAGAAAGTGTCAAAATACTTGGAGATGTAAACAACACATTTCTAAATAACACATGGCTCAAAGAAGATACCTCAAAAAATTTAAAATATCTTGAATGAAACAAAAATGAAAACATAGGTTAGACTAATTTTATGGGATGTAGTGAAAGTAGTGCCCAAAAGAAAATTATAGCATTGAATGCATACATATTATTAAATATGTAAACAGGATGTATAAGTATTTACCCAGGCTAAGAAAAGAATGACTAGGCTTCCACTTGCAAAAAATGAATCTAGACACAGCTCATTCCCTTCCCAAAAATTAGCTAAAACATCTCCATAGCCCAAAATGTCAAATGCAAAATTACAAAGCTTCTAGATGTTAACATAGGAGACATGTAGAATTCTTTGTGTATATTGATTTTTTTATATAACATTACAAAGAATTATAAAATTGTGTTTATTAAAAATTTAAAATTCTGCTCTGTGAAATACACTGTTAGTTGAGTGAGAAGAGAACATACAGAGCAGGAGAAAATATTTGTAAGACATATTAGTAAGGTGTTATTATCTAGCTATACAAAGAACGCCCAAAACTCAAAAATAAAAATACAATTTAAAATTCAAGAAAATACATCAATAGATGACTAATCAAAGAAGACAGGTGAAAACTAAGCATATGAAAATGTATTCAATATCAACAACATTAGGGAAATTCACATTAAGAAAACAATATGTACTTGTATTAGAATGACCAAAATCCATTTTAATCACTTTCATCCTTATTTACACTTTCAGTTTCTCACACTAGAGATACTATTCAGTATTTACACATGTGTGTCCTATTTATTTCACTTAAAATGAATAATTGATAATTTGAAATAGGAAAAGGTCCAAAGGTGGAGGGGTGGCAGGAGGGGAAGGGGAAAGGGAAGAAAGGAAAGGAAAAATTATGTGAAAGAAAAAAAAATGGAAACAAAGTCTATGTAAATAGGGAAGGGTGGAGGGGTGAAAGGCTCACAGGTAATGGTGAAAACATTAGAACTAAGATACACCATGTTCAGGTACAAACACCCAATGATAAATGTAAATGTATTGTATACCTAAAATGTACCAATTAATATATTAAAAAACAAAAAAGAAAACCAAATAGAATGATCAAAATCTAAATCACTTGCAACACCAAATGCTGGCAAAATGGAATAACCATAATTCTCACTCATTGTTTAAGTGAATACACAAGATACAACCATTTTAGAGGATAGAATGACAGTTGCTATAAAAGAAATACTTACTTTTATCATTCAATTCAATGATCAAACTCCTTGGAATGTATTCAAATTGATTGAAAAATATATTGGTTAAGTTTTCCAGAGGAACAGAACTAGTACAATTTACAGTGGTACCTCGGTTCCCAAACTTAATTTGTTCCATGATTCTGGGGAATGTGGCTATGGGAGTGTTCATTTCATCACCAAATCTGGAGTTTGTGAACAGAAGAAAAGTTTTGCCCAATACTTCTGTTAGCAAACTGAATTGTTCATGAAAAAAGCGTTCATAGACCAAGGTATTACAGTATTAGATTGACTTACAGGTTAGAAGCTGAACAGTCCACAGTGGCCACCGGCACTGGAGAGCAGAGGATACAGCTGTTCAGTCCAAGAAACCAAACCGGAAGCCTCAGAACTAGGGGGTGGGGGTGGAGGCAAAGTTACACTAAAGGCCTGGAAGCTCTCTAGAGAGCCACTGGTATGAGTCTGCATTGAAAGGCTGAGGAAGCTAAAGACTGAAGTCCACGGGCAGTGGCAGCAGAAAAATTTGCACCTGGTCAAGCAGAATGGAGCTTTTCAAACTCGGGCCAGCTTCATCCTTCTTCTCACTTTCATTCCATCCAGGCTGCAAGCCTATTAGATGATGCCACCCAAAATCAAGGTGGGCCTGTCCCCCACTCTGCTTGCTTGGTCTACACACCAATTGCAATAGATAATTGTGGTGTCAACTTGAATAAGAAATATGTGGCAGATTGGTCTAGCCCAGTTCTGGATGTGTCTGGATGATTTATTTACTAAAGACAGAAGATCCATCCTTGGTGTAGGGTGATACCAACCAATAATCGACTAGATAGAATAAATAGTGGAAGAAGAAGGAACTCTTGCTTCTGCTTCTTTGGAAGAGCTTTAGTCTTCATCACTGCCTTTGGATATCCATCTCTAGGCTTCCAGTACAGATCCTTTGCCTTCAGAATATGGACTCGAATGAAACTCTGCAGTAAGCTCCAGACCTCTGACTTTTGACAAGAACCTCCTGCTCTCTAGCACACATATGGCCATTTTGTATTCTCACACTTTATTCTGTAGGTAACCACCGTGAATCGACCTAGTAAATCCTTTATATTTTTTATACTAAATCTGTTGTGTGAGTGAATCCTAACTGATACACCAATCATCTCTGGGAACATGTGCACAGACACTCACAAATGCACTTTACAAAGCTACTAGGCAGCTTAACCCAGTGAAGTTGATGGTTACAATTAGCCATCACAAAAATTATTCTCACATGGATATTTATGACAGTGTTACTCACAATTGTCTAAATATGGAAGCAGCCAGTATGATTTTCTGTAAGTAGATAAACTGTGGATAAACAGGTAAATTGTGGCAATCCAGACAATGGAATGTTACTCCATGCTAAAAAGAAGTGTACCATTAATCTATGAAAAGACACGGATGAGAACTAACATATATATCAATAAGTAAAATAAGTGAACTTGAAAAAGCTACATAGTATATGATTCCAACTGAAAAAACACAACTATGGAAATAACACAACTGAACAAAACACAACTATGGAAATATCAGAAAGATCAGTAGTTGCCAGGGGATAAAGAATTGAGGGTAGGTTGAATAGATGGAACAAAAAAAGGGTTGTGAAACTCTTTTGTTTGCTATAACAATGGTAGATATAGGTCAGCATATATTTATCAAAGCATATAAATTGTACAACACAAAAAGTAAATTATACATAAATTATAAAATTATAATTTTTATAAAATTAATTAAATTATAGAAATTAGATGATAATGTGTCAGTATTGGTTCACTGATGTTAACAAATGTTCTACTTTGATGTGGTATAAACATAATAGGAGTAGTTGGATGAAGGCTATATGGAAATTCTTTGCACATTCTGCATAATTTTTCTGTGAAACTAAAACTACTCTAAAAGGATAATGCCTATTTAAAAATGTTTTTAGAAAAGGAGAATTAGCACTTGGAAATATTTGGAAACAATCATTATTCTAACCTTACACTGACATCATAACAATTTGTTCTTCATATATCTGGAAATAAAACTCATTTATTTTACCATCTCCATTCAGTTATTCTGATTGCTAGCTGATTCCCTCTATCTAAACTGTCTTGCCAGAAAATCTGTAAGCCCTTCCAGAGCTTATTCAGGCCCTACTTCCCACTCCAATGATTATATACTGTTGGAAATTTCTTTTTTTTTTTTCCAGAGATGCTTTTCCTGAGGATGAGAACCATACTTTTGCTTTCTTTTTCCTTCATCTTCTTGTACTGAGACAGTATGGTATAGTGTTTAGATAAAATTCTCGGAAACCAAGCTAGATTTGAATCACAGCTCAACCATAACACTGTGCAAGTACTTTAATTTTCCCCTGCTTGTCTACTGATCTGTAAAATAAGATAATAATAAAACCTACTTCAGAGAGTTGTTGAGGAAAGTAGAAGTAATAATGAGTGTAAAGTTCTTAAAAGAGTTTCTGGCACATATTCAGTCATAAAGTGTTATTGCCAAAAGTGTGTGGCCAGAGAAATTTAGAATGTCATTTTTTTTTCTTATAAATGAAATGGTCTCATCTTCTTCATAAGAACACTACATACATGTCATAAGGAGCATCTGTTAGGAGAAGGGTTTTCCCTGCAGCCTTGATTGAAATCACATTACTAGGAAGGTTTTTTTCTATCTTCTTTTCAAACTCTAAGACTCTGGTTGGCCTGAAGATTTAAAAGGAGATTAAATTCTTCACAGCCCAGTATTCTCCTCTGCCCAACTCAAACTTTAAATTGTTCATAATGGCCTCTTCTTGTAGAAAAGAAATCACTTTATGCGTTCAGATTTCATCAAATGGATAGATGTGGTTGCTTCCAGCTGTGATTGATAGAAGCAAGAAAATAGTAGCTGAAGAGAGGGGTCTGAAAAAAGTCATAGAGAAATGGAGACTTCATATTAAAGATCATGTGCCGGCAGTGTTCGTACCCCAGGAGAGTAATTTAGATCACAGGTTGCTGCGGGTAGATGTGGTTAGGAGCAATATGATCCAAAAACAGAACCTAGCAAAGCAAAGACTAGCAATCAGAGAAACAGGTTCCAGTCTAGAGTAGAATAGACATTTGTCAGGTGGTATTAAGCAAGTCTGTTAATTCTTTGAACAAGAGATATATCATGTGTAGAATACATTTCTGAAAGTATTAAATTGGATGTACTTTGTATATGGAATTTGAAAACTATATGGGAAAAACAAATTTATGGCAATATGATTTTTCCAATAAACTCACTTTATTTCCCAATGCATATAAAGTTACATTTATATTGTACTATAATCTAGTAAGGATACTATACCATTATGACACAAAGTACATACTAATTAAAATATTTTATTAATAAAAATAATAATAGTCAACTTAGCTTTTAGAAAAAATGGGGTCAATAGGTTTGCTGGACACAAAATTACTTAGAAGCTTTCAATTTGTAACCACACACACATACATACACACATATAGTTTTATATGAAGTATTGTAAAACTAAGGAAAATAAAATGAAGTGTACCTGTAATTTGATATCACTAGGGATGTACTATCCTTGGGAGATATTTAAAACAACTTACAAATTGTGACTACTGATAAAAATGCCATTGACTTAGTATCTCAAAATATTATTCCTGATATGTGTACTTACTGAAAATCTTCAAACCAAGAAGGCAAATGGGAGATATTTGCCTGTGTTTTTCAGATAAATAAAATACATTTGAAAACTGTAAATTTTTGAGAAAGAAAAATAGTGATTTCATTGTTTACTGATTTCTAAATTCTCAAAGTCAGCAAACAAAAGAGGTATAAATGTCAGATGCCTAAATCCTAGTTTAGTCATGACATGATAGGTTTCATCAAGAACTGTCTTGTCATTCTTGAAGGCCTATATAATGTTAAATACCAATCAATATTGAGTATTCACTAAATTGAAATAAGTAAAAATCCCCTTAGATTTAGAGCCATTTTCAGGGAGAAGTTTGGTATTTTGAATTGGGTGTAATTAGCAAGGTGCCATCATGTCTGCATCTTTATCAATTGCATAACATTGAAGCAGGTAACAGAGAAATAAAAATCATGGCTTCTCAATTATTACTCTAACAATTGTTTTTGAGGGCTATGTATATTTTTCCCAATATTAAAACAATCAATATAAGTCTTATTTGTAAATCAAACAAGCATTTTTCTCTGCAGTTTACCTAAATGGGGCATGATCAACAGTGAATATTTAAACTTAAAAACTTACAATAAAAAGACACATTGCCATTATCAATAAATAAAAAAAATCAGGTAATTTGTTGAATTTCAGGAAAGGAATTCTGTGGCAAAATATCTCTATACAGCTGAAAATCATTACCTGCAATTCCATCATTACAGTCACTTGTTTGAAGGCATTATACTTAATGCAGTTTTCAATAAAACAATAATATTCATGGAAGTCATTAGTCATTATCTATCACCTGCAGGTTGACAAGAATCATAAAGTTATTTAGGGATACCATTGGTAACTGTGAGCAGGCCATAGCCAGAAGCCCACCAAGACAACAGCTGCACAGGTATGCAGGCCCCAGCCAGGATGCCACCCAGATACCAGTGGCTTGAGCACTCAGGCCCCAGCCAAAGGGCTGCCTGGAAAACAACTGCACATGCATGCAGGCCCCAGCTGAAGGCCAACCCTATTACCATCAGAAAGTATATGCAGGGCAAGGCCAGAGGCTCACCCAAATACCATTGCTAAGTGTGCAAGGCTGCAACCAGAATTCTGCCAAGACTACAGTCCAGCACAGGTATCCAGAAGCCCATCATTCTGAACCCCGGGATTGGCACAGTGGTGAGCAGCAGAGAGAAGGTCTCTCTGAGACTTGTTGAGAATTGAAGCCCGCTGGGAGAGCATAGTCACTTCAGTACAGTTCAGCAGACTGTATCACTTGAAATGAGAAGACACCTCAACAAGACTTAAAACCAGATGTCCAGGTCACCAAAGGTAGCCCAAGAGGCAACCAGATGAAACAATCTGAAACTCAACCACCCGGACTCCCTGAACTGGCAACAAAAGAGGATCTGGAAAAAATGAAATCAGAAATTATTTCTCAGATAACAATAAAGATTGTTTTTATAGTAAAAGACATGATTAATAACTCTAGAGCAGAAACAGATAAAAGAAATAGAGGAGCTGAGGAGCATGATGGAATCCTGGCATAGGAAAAAAAGGAAATCCATAAAACACATGCAAAGAGATATCCAGGAGATTAAGAACTCCACTGAAAGATTATGCAGCAGAATGAACCAATGTGAGGACAGAATATCAGATAGAGAAGACAGGATTGTGATTAGTCACCAGGAAAAGAAAGATTTTAAAAAAAAAATACCAAGGGACCATGAGAAATCAAGCCAACAACTTCTAGGGGATGCAAAGAAGAATAACATAAGACTGATCAAAGTCAATGAAGAAACAAGAAAGAGTGCAAGTGACATGAAAATCCAGTTCACAGAAGTAATAGCAGAAAACTTCCCAAGCAGGGGAAAAGAATTTGACATACAGATAAGTGAGGTATATAGAACTCCAAGTAGCCATGATAAAAAAATCTACACCTAGGCATATAATAGTCAAGATTCCAAAAACCCAACAGAAGAACAAAATATTACAAGGGGTTAGAGAAAAGAAACAAATCACATACAAAGGAAAGCTCATCAGAATCATAGCAGCCTTCTCAACAAAAAGCCTCAAGTCAAGGAGAGCCTGGAGTGAAGTATTTCAAGCCCTTAGAGAAAAGAATATCCAATCCAGATTGATGTAACCTGGAAAATTGTCTTAAAAGTCAATTGAGAAATAAGATACTTTCATGATGAAGAACACCTGAGTAACTTCGTGACCACCAAACCAGCACACTAAAATTTTAAACAATATCCTAGGAAAAGACAATGAGGTTCACAACCCCATGAAGCCCAGCAGAATGAATCCTTCAGGCAAGACAAGAAACTAAACGCAAAGGGGGAGAGTCCAACAGCAAGAAAAGGACACTACAAAGTCAATACATATCAGTTATAACCATCAATAGTAATGGTCTCAATTGACCAGTCAAAAGAAATAGACAGCCAGAATGGATCAAGAAGCAAGATCCAACCACATGCTGCATACAAGAAACACACTTATTTTAAAAAAGAAACACATAGACTGAAAGTTAAAGGGTGGAAAACAATATTCCATGCAACAGGAACCTTAAAAAAAGTAGGAGCAACTATCCTCTTTACAGATCAAGTGGATTTCAAACCAACACTGATTAAGAGAGACAAAGAAGGACACTACATCCTTGTAAAGGGAACAATCCAAGAGGAAGAGATGACAATCATAAATATATATGTACCAAATACTAGTGCACACAATGATATAAAACAAATATTAATGGACATGAAAAATCAAAGAAGCACTAACAGTAGTGGGGGACTTCAATATCCCACTGTCACAAATAGAAAGATCAATGAGACAAAAAATAAACAATGAAATACTAGAACTCAACCAAGCTTTTGAACAAATGGACTTAACAGAAGGTGAGCCAATCCCAGCACCCAGGAAGAGGCTCCCCAGCCGCCATTGCAAGGGCCTAGGGCAGAGGAGGTGAGCCAATCCCAGCACCCAGAAAGAAGTTTCGCCACTGCCATTCAATGTTTCTAGGGCAGAGCAGTTAAGCCGTGCGGACACCAGAAGCACCCCCTCCTCTGTGGAAATGAGAAGATAGGTAAACAAGCCTCAAAAACAGACTTCCAGATCACCTACAGTAACCCCAAGGGAAACAAGATGGAACAATCTGATACTCAACCACCTGGAATCCCTGAACTGGCAACAAAAGAGGATCTGGAAAGAAATGAAATCAGAAATAATTTCTCAGATAACAGCAAAGATTGTGCCCATAACGCAACACATGATTACTAAATCTAGAGAGGACACAGATAAATAAATAGAGGATGTGAGAAACATGATGGAATCCCAAGATAGGAAACAAATGGAATCCATAAAACAGATGCAAAGAGATTCCCAGAAGAATAAAAACTCCATTGAAAGTTTACACAGCAGAATGAATCAATGTGAGGACAGAATTTCAAATATAGAAGATAAGATTGCAATTAGCAACCAGGAAAAGAAATATTGCTTTAAAATTGTAAGGAAACACGAGAAATCAATCCAGCAGCTGCTAGATGATGCAAAGAAGAATAACATAAGACTGATTGGAATCAATGAAGAAACAGGAGAGAGTGAAGATGGCATGAAAAAGCTGTTCACAAAAGTGATGGCAGAAAACTTCCCATGCAGGGGAAAAGAATTTGACATACAGATAAGTGAGGGATATAGGACTCCAACTAGCCTGGATCAAAAAACTCTACACATAGGCATATAATAGTTAAGATTCCAGAAACCCAACAGAAGAACAAAGTTCTACAAGCAGTGAGAAAAAAGAAACAAATCACATACAAAGGAAAGCCCATCAGAATCACAGCAGACTTCTCAGTGCAAACCCTCAAGACAAGAAGAGTTTAGAGTGATGCATTTCAAGCCCTAAAGGAAAACAGCCTCCAACCCAGATTGATGTACCCTGCAAAAATATCTTTCAAAATTGATGGAGAAATAAGATACTTTCATGATAAAGAGCACCTCAGGAACTTCATGAATACCAAACCAGCACTTCAAAAAATTTTAGACAATATCCTAGGAAAAGACAATGAGGATCACAACCCCAGGAAGCCCAGCAGAATGAATCCATTGGGCGTGACAAATTAAACGCAAAGGGCGAGAATCCAACAAAAAGAAAAAGTCATGACAAGGCTTTTAAACTTTTAAATTCATCACTATAATGGGTGTATAACTCAATCTTCTTATTATACTGATTAGTATTTTTCTGATTCGAGTGCTGCACACCTTTCCTTGTGCTGTACTGGCTATTTATCATCTTCTTATGTCTACTTTTTAATTGGGTTGTCTATTAATGAGCTGTAAGAGTTCCTCATGTATTCTAGTCGTAGGTTATATGTATTGTAAATATGATCTGTTTAAGGACTGCTTTTCATTTTACTGATGCCATTTAAAGTTCTAAATTTTGATGGAATCTCGTTTATCAATTTGTTTCTTTTATACATCATGTTTTTTGTACCCTAGGAAGTTCTTGCCTACCCAAAATTCATAAACATTTTCCCTTATAATTTCTTCTTAAAGTTTTATACTTTTAGGCTTTCATATTTAGGTTCATAGATCCCTTCAAGCTATTTTTATGTATGGAAATAAAGGGTTGAGGTTAATTTTTTATATATGGATACCAGGTGTTCTAGTGCCACAATCCCCACCTTGAAACTATACTACAAAGCTACTGTGATAAGAACAGCATGGCACTGGCAAAGAGAAACAGACCCAAGGATCAGTGGAACAGAGTAGAAGACACAGAAACAACTCCAAACATACTCAACCAGTTCATCTTCGAGAAAGGAGCCAAAAACCCTCACTGGAAGAAAGATACCCTCTTTAATAAATGGTGCTGGAAAAATTGGGTTTCAACTTGCCAAAGATTAAAACTAGACCTATATCTCTCACCATGCACTAAACTAAAATCAAAATGGATTAAATATCTAAATATTAAAACAGAAACCCTAAACCAGCTGGAAGAGATGTTGGGTAGAACTCTTGAAGATATTGGTGTAGGAAAAGATTTTATGAACAAAACCTCAGTTGCATGTGAACCAGCAAAGACAATCAAGTGGGACCTCTTCTTACTAAAAAGCTTTTGCACAGCAAGAGAAACCACCAACAGTGTGACAAGACAACCCATAATTTTGGGAAAAAAATTATCAGCAGTTCCTCAGACAAAGGTCTACTATCGAGAATACATAAAGAACTTTAAAAAATCAGACCTCTCCAATTTAAAATCCAATCCAAAAATGGGGATCTGAAATGAACAGACATTTCTCAGACAAAGAAATAGAAATAGCAAATAAACTTATGAAAAAATGTCCAACATCACTGTTCATTCGAGAAATGCAGATGAAAACAATGCTGAGATTACAGCTCACCCCAGAAAGAATGGCTGCTATCAAGAAACCAACCAATAGCAAATGCTGGTGCAGGTGTAGGGAGAAAGGAACCCTTCTCCATTGCTGGGGGGAATGTAGACTGGTGCAACCACTGTGGAAATAAGTATGGAAATACCTCAAAGAACTAGGACTAGAGGTACCACTTGATCCAGCTGTTTCCCTGTTTGGTATCTTCCCAAAAGAATTAAAAGAATCATACCACAGTGTGGGAAATGGTAGAATTCAGCTATATAGTTGTAAGAATAGATCACAAGAAGTTTGTTAACTAAGAGAATTAAGTCGTTTCTGGGAAACTCCACAAGTCTGTTTGTTAAAAGAATGCCAGAAAACTTTAAGAGACCTTGTAAAAGTCTCACTGGAGAAAAACAGGTTTTCCTAGTTTTCTTATTTACCATTTTCCGGGATCAGAGGACCATGACCCAGTGACTCTATGGGTGGTAAGAGAGATAGGACTCACTATGCACATCTGTGATGTTTATGGTGGGCCGGTGGGCTTGATTTTGGCTGAAATCGTCCTGCTCTCTTGATACTATCTGATAAGAAGAGAGCTGCGGTGCGCTCTTTGATGTATGGGATTGCTGAATGGAAGCAGGGGACTTGTGAATTCTCCTGTAGCTTTTATGAGTCACTTAAAGTCACTGGTTATCATCAGAGGCGAAAATCAGAAAGATGATAGCCAGAGTAACTAAGCTGCTTTCCTACATGTATACAAGCCTTGCTTCTTCCTGTTGTGATTGCCAAATAGTGCCAGAGGAATTAAACTGCTGTTCGTCCCCCAAGCTGTGTCCTTTTCTTTCTTTAAAAGTTGGTGCTTTCTGGGGTTCCAGGTCTCCCTCAAGAGAGACCTTTCTTAAAAATAAAAATCAACACCACAGCAATATAGGTGCACCCATGTTTAGAGTCGCATAGTTAGTAATAGTTAAAACTTGGAAACAGCCCAATTGCCCATCAAATGGAGGCTGGATAAAGAAAATGCATTTTTTAAAAATAAAATAGGAAACTACTATTCATACAGAATGAGAAACTAGAGACATTTATACCTAAATGGATGCACATTGAGGACACGCTCTTAAGTGAATTAAATACAACATACACATGTAAATACTGAATAGTTTCTCTGGTGTGAGAAACTGAAAGTGTAAATAAGGATCAAAATGCATAATAGATGATGTGAAATATGAAGAAAAGTTCCAAAGGGGAAGTGAAAGTGGGAGGGGTAGGGGTAGGGGAAAGGAAAGAAGGGAAAAGAATAAATACTAGAAAATGAAAAAATGGAAATGAAGCATTTGTAAGAGGGGGGGATGTTGAAGGGAGGGCAGGGGAATGGGGAAAAAATAAGAACCAAGATACATCATGTAAAGGTACGAATTCTCAATAATGAATGTCATCATATTGTATACCTAAATTGTACCAATAAAATTAATGAGGAAAAAAGAACTTTTGTAGGAATTTCTACTTACATGGATTCTTCTATCAGTATGTATTGACTACCTAATCACATGAATTCCACTTAATTGCATTCTGGGAATTTTTCATGAGAATTTACTGGCTTTTTCTTTAGTCATTTTCTTTCTTCTATACTGCTTCATGAGGATAAAGGAAGTATATATGAGTTGTGTAGCTAAACTGGACCCCGTTTTGCTTTATTTCTTAACTATGTAAAAATGAATGATATGAGGCCTAGTATACTGTTGCTGCATGTAATATTTTCTTCATTGTACCTTTCTGTCTTTTTATTGTTCATTTTATCAGATATTGAAGTTGGTGAGGGAGAGAATTATGGCTCCTAATTTTATCTGTTACCTATAATTTCATGGTATGGACTATCAACTCTTTCTATTTGAGATTTTCTCCTCTGAAATAACTTCTACTGTCTCATTTAAGAGATTCTAATATCCAAATTTAATCATGTCATCCCTCCACTTAAAATTCCCAATAACCTATATATAACACCAAAATCAGATAATGAACTAAAAAAGAGAAAAATTGCATTTTAATAAAATTAAAAACACTTGTACATCAGAGGACATTTTCAGGAGAGTACAAAGGCAATCCCCAGAATAGGAGAAAATAACTCAAACTTTAAATCTGTTAAAATAAAACAAAAAATCTGATAAAACATTAATACCAAATATATATTCAGGACACATACAACTAAAAAACAATATTTAAATATTAAACATTTGCAAAGATCTTGTGTAAACATTTCTCCAAAGAAAATACAAAAATGGCCATGAAATGTGAAAAGATGTTTATTATCACCAGTTATAAAAAGAACCAGAATGAGGTATATTTCTTTCACATTAGGGAAGCTGTTTTAAAAAGAATAAAGTAACAAGGGGTGAGAGTGTGGAGACATGGCATCTGATGTGCATTGCTTATACTACTGGTACAAGCATGAAATGGTGCAGCTGATGTGCAAGACAGTATGGTGGTTTCTCAGAAAGTGAAACATAAAAATACCATATGATTCAGCAATTCCATTGCTGATCTATCTCCAAAATAACTGAAAACAAGGACTTAACATTTATCACAAAATTCAAAGCAGCATTAGTCAGAGTAGGTAAAAGGAAGAAATAACCTAATTCCTTTCACAAAATGGTTGAACAATTAAGATATGACCTAAGTCAACAATGGAATATTATGCAACCTAAAAAAGAAACAAATTCTGATTTATGCTACAACATGGATAAATCTGGAAAACATTGTGCTACATAAAAAAAGCCAGATACAAAAGATACATATGGTGTGATTATGCTCATGTGAAGTACCTAATATAGGCAAATTAATAGAGATAGAGATTTCCAGGTGCTGCAGATGATGTAAGTGGGTGGGATTGTTTCATGAGTACAAAGTTTCATTAGGCATTGTGTTAAGTAAATGGAGAGTAATGATGGTTGTACAACATTGTGAATATCATTAATGACACTGAATTGTGGGTCTAAAATGATTAAAATGGAAAACTTTTGCTACAAATATTATATTACATCCTAAAACTACAAAAACACTCCCATTGTATATTTAAAATATATTCCCTCTATGACATGATCCCATCCTACCTCCTTCATTAGCTCTGCTTCCTCTCACCTTTTATCCCAGCAATAGTGCAAATTACACTGACTCTCCAAGAATGTTATGCTGCTTCCATCTTCTATTTAATGTATTATCTCTAAAAGTAGTTTTTGTTCTTTTGAAGTATCTACTCCACATTTCTAAGTTTACCAAGTTATTAATCTTAGCAGTTTTCCAACATTCTGTAGCAAACAACTACTATTTATTGATCTGTAAACAGACCGCTGTCATTGGTAGAGGTTTCTTTTCCTGCAACAAACATATTGATAGCATTGTAGATTCACAGCCATAATTGAGTGACACTTGATGAAAGGAAGCTAATTAAGCATCATCATTAAAATTTGTAACTTAAAGACAATTTCATTATCTTCCTGTATTCCTAGACTAAACACATTAGTTATATTCCTGGATAACAAGGGAGGTCAACTTGGAAACAAAAATTTGATTTGCACTGACAAACAGGAAAAATATTCACATATAGATTGATGAAAGCTAGAGAGAAAGAAAATTTGGGAAGATCCATGCTTGGGAGCATCCAATAAGATTAAGCTATTTCTTATTGGTTGGTTCATTGAGCTAATAAGTGAGTCATGTACATAGCCTTCTTAGATTTTTAAGTTTGTATCACTTGCAATTAGAATGATTATCTTTGATTGCATCTCTGATTATTTACATATGTCCTTCCAATATTATTATCTCAAACTTTTATTCTGTTTGACACTGCCAGGCTGCAAGATCATAGAGTATTTCCCTGCTTTTTTCATCTTGCTTCCCCAGAACTGCACATTAAATTGAATTTCAAAATTAATTGGTTTCATATCTTTAGAATTGTGTTTATTTCTAATTATAAAAGCTACCTCAGATAGGGGGTGGTAGGGGAAAAGGGAGTAAAAAGAATTGAGATGTGTCATATACATGTACCAACTACCCAAAATGAATGTAATCATATATTGTAAATGTGAATTAAAAATAAAACTGGGGGAGGGGGATTTAGAGAAGGAGAGAGAGAGAAGCAAAAGGAGGGGAAGAGAAATAAGAAAAGCTACCTGAGTTAAGGCTGTTCAGGTCAGCTTAAGAAATACATGTTTACCATGTACCTCTTATGCTAAACAGAATATAAAGATAAACATGATTGATTCTTAATCAATTCTGAAGTCCATAAAAGCAGACAGAAATAATTTCAGAATTTCAGTGCAAAGTTAAAGTGGTAAGATGAGGTGTTATGAGAAGAGAGGCACTGAACAATGGGAGATGCAGTCACAGAAATAATTGAAAGGCTACAGAACCAAAAACTGAAAAATATAAGAGAAAAAGACTACCCACAATCCCACTTCTTGCTGCACTGAGACAACTAAACATTAAACCTAGTCTACCTTACATATAAGACACCTTTCTCCACCCCCCTCCCCACACACTATGAATATCATGACATGTAGCTTTTGGTATTTTTATTGAACATTTTTAAACATCATTTTTACCAAAATGATTAAATATTATCTTGTTATGAATAAAAACAGGTATTTATCATATTTTACTTAATTATCCTGCTATTAACATTACCATTGTTTTAACATTTATTCATTTATAAGTATTACCAAATTGATTATTTCATTTTATCCACAATTTCTTCATTTCTGATCATTTATGGAACAAACATCTAGAAATAGTCTACTGTGCCAACAGTAGATTAACTGTTAAAAATAGAAGTAAATTCTATGACTAAACTTTGGAGTAATTGAGGTCTACAGATTTTTAATGACTAGGGGTTCCTTCTCTACCCTAGGAATGCTTCATTTTGTTTTCTCCTCCACTCCTAATTCCTGCCCAGTGTCCATACACTTATCTTATTTCATGATCTGTAGAAATGTACTGTCATCCTAGCTGTGTGATAAGTGGCATTGGCTTACACCGTCATTTTCATAGCAATGAGAATGGGAGCAGCAACTGGGCTTGGTTGAATGGGTTGCCTTCCTGGTTAATAATGCTTTGTGTCAATTAAAAATGCCCTAGTAATCAGCATGGCACCCTATCATATGGACAAAGAAAAAGTTTACCCAGTAATCATACATATAAGGCAGTATTTATCTTGCTTTTATATATAGTTAGATATGGGTTTGAAATAACATTGCCCGTGTCTCAGTGTCAAAAGTTAGCTCACAAAGGTAATGTGAATAATTTATTTCCAGATAATTTTTTAGATTCCTCACTTGGGAAATATAGTGAGGATATAGGGTAGCAGTTTCTCACTTACGAACCAAAGCCAAGTACCCTCTTAAGAGAAAGAAAAAATCAATTATTCAATTAAAGGAACATTGCATTTTTCCCAATGAAAGGAACTCTTTGTGTGGTTTTCAAGGAAATATATCCCATTAAAGAACACTGCAAACAGAAATATCCTCAGCATCCAACTAACTAGAGACAGATGCATGTGTTTATCATTCTTCTCCCATGCCCACTGCCTGAGGCAGTGGAAGGTTTTTTCTGTCCTTTTGCCTTATCTCTTCCAATTTTATATCCTCATCCTCAATAGACTACAATGATTGCTGCAATGAACACAAATATGTTTCCTGTTTTAGGACTATAACAACACAGTTTACTAGTATCCTTTACTTGTTCTAGTCCAGTGGACTATATCTCAAATGAAGCAATTCAATAAAGTATCATCTTAGAAGAAAAGTAGCCTGGACTTTAGCCATCTTTTACTCATAAAATGTTTCTTTCTCTAATGCTAAAGTAGACTAAGAAGAGGCAGATTGGTAGCAGATATTAACTACATTTTAAAGATTGAGCTCAGGGGATCACATGTTTCTAAAGAGTTGAATTAAAGTAAAGGACTTATCTATTTTTAAGTCATTTTTGTGAACTCTTGGTTATTTAACATGCAGATGCATTACAGTACCCAAGAGTGGAAGGGGAGTAAGAAACAGGTCCAAAAAAGGGGGAAGAGATAACAAACGAATGGAAGCTCTTTGTGGAATTCTGCTTTTGTGAATTTGTCTTTCTAAACATCTTTTGAATCCCATCCTAGTCTCAGTGTACATTAATGTACTTATTCAACTTGTATACTGAAAAGTTCCAAAATATAGTATAATATACAAGGGTTTGGGACTACATCGTTAAAAAGACAAATAATCTCTCTATAAAATTTACACTCTAGGAAATAACAAATATTCTCAACAAGATATCATCACCTAGTTGTTTTATGGTTGTTCTATAATTAAAAGTAAAATAAGATGTCCATAAAAAATTAGGGGAAAATTTTCTTGAAGAAGTCAGAAATGAGCTTTGAAAGATGAACACCTAACAGAGGACTATCACAGCCAAAGGAAGGAACATCGCAGAGCTCTAAGACTGAGAAAAATGCACATACATGTTCCAAGATTTGAAAGGGTTTCAATTGGGGTAAACAAGAAAGCAAGGGAGCTGTCAGTGGGAAAAGAGTCTATAAAGTGGACATTGGCCCCATTTCAAACAAGTTCTAGATATTCATTCTTAGAGCAATAAAAAGACATTGAAAAAATGAGTGAATGTATTTGAGAGTTATTTAGACAAATTTATATTTTATGGCTAAAAGATGAAAGAGAAATGAGGGTCAAGAATGATCCTAGAATTTGTTAGAGCAATTACAAGAAGGGGAGTAATAGTGTTTGTTAAATGTTACAAAGACTCTTGATTATGCATTACAGAACACTAAGCAAATGAAAGTAAAAAACAGGCAAAATTAGAGAATGTATTTGCTTCAATAACAAAAAGTTTGGAAAAACTAAAGTTAATTGTATGGTTTAATGGAATTAAATATTAGGCTGTATTGAAGCATCTTTCTTTTTAACACTTATTATTGATTCTTTTAAATTGTTTATGTGATTTTTTTTCCTGTTGAGTAGATAGACTTCACTCATTCCATGAATGACTTGGCTATAGGGATCTCTTTATTTTCGAAGCATAAATTCAGAAGGCATGAATAGTTTTTCCTTGCCACTTTTAATTTGGAAATTCTCAGAAAACAATTAATATTATCTTTTCTTCTTTTCTGTACTGCATTTCTGTGACCAGAAGTGTAATACTCACCCAAACAGTAGTGAAAAATCCCACTGAATAACTTACTGTTCAACCCAAAAAGCCACCACATTTTTTCCTCACCAACTCAAAATAGGTGGACATTAAAAAAATATCAAACTGTAAGGTTGGAGGAAGACAGAAAGTTTTGGAAACCATTGGTTTCAAATGACCATATGTATCTAATGGGCAGTGTTGAGTGGGCAGTTAGATTACCAGGTCTGTAGCTCCAAGGTGTGGTCTAAACTACAGATTCATTTTGAGGTGAATTGCATATGTATGATAACAGAAGTAAGGACACATTATATTATCACAGTGAAATAATTAAAAGAAAATAAAATATATTTAAGATAAACCTTGAGATAACATTTAAACCATCTATCCAAAGAGACTGAGGAGTAGGAGGAAGGAAAATAAAAGACTCAGAACTAAAGGAAGAACATCTTTCCAAAAATGGTATTGTAATCAACTGAAACATTTCAGAAGTCACTTTAAGTAACACTTAACACATGTTCAATGAACTTAGAAAAGGACAACCTTGTCAAGAATAATGAGTGAGTGTCCTGTTGGTGGTATTGACAGCAGTGGGGAAGCCTGATTAGAAAACGGAGAAAGCAAAGGAGTAAAATCCACCAAGAGGTGACTATGCACCAAAGCTTTGAAGGACTCAGCTTGATTAAAACTGAACAGACGTCAGTTTTCCTTGTGGTTTTTATAGTATATATGGGTGTTTCTGTGTGTGTATGTATGTTAGGATAGGTGGTCACAGTTAATTGTTAATGGATCTGTACTTATTTGTTCATTTAAAAGTTTACATTAGGAATACAAATGGGAAGGAATACAAGACAAAAAGCTGGAAGAAATATGTAGAAAAGGTATAAAAAGTAATAATAATAATAATAATAATAATAATAATAATAATAGATGAGTTTCCTTTTCTAAACCTCAAATAAATTTTTATACCAGAACCATAATATTCTGTTTTCTTGGTGTTCTTTTCATCACCCTCACATACTGAATGATTATTTCCCCAGTTCAAGATCTCTGTTAGTGCCTATTAGAGCACATAGCTCTAATGGACAGATGTTCTTTTAATTTATATTCAGCATCTTATTTCAGATTATATAGGAAGAGAAAACAGAGAGAAATTTCCATGTGTTTCTTTTAGTCCACTTAAGGTTTATCAAATAAAAATATTGACCCAAATAAAAATATTACATTCTATACACATTCTTAATCATGATAACAAAGCTTATATATCTTTTTAAAATATTGTTGTGGCTCAGAAAACAATAATCCAAAATATTATACTTTAAAATGCTAAAAACTGTGAATTAAAAGACATTCTAATTAATTCTAAATAGGAGGCCTTAGAATCTACCTTAGAAGCAAAGTCACTCTAACTGTCCCTATTTTTCCCCTGAAGTGTGGTGAGAAGCTGTCTCTAAAATGTCCTTATCTAGTTTAGGAAACATAAAAGAAATGCAATTGTCCTAAGACCTCTACATAGTTAACCTATTCAAATAACTAGGAAAGATTAATTAGTGGAGAAAAAAGAGACTACAGTCATTACTATGACCAGTAATAATTTTCATTTTTCCTTCTGAGGTCAGTTCTGAGAGATTATATGGGAGACTCTCTGAACAACGACACCCCACATTCTCAGTAGAGCTCCAGTCGTTACCTTCTTTAATTAGTCTCTACTTTCTCTGTTGAGGGGAGGAGCTTTGTTCCAGGCCATTTTCTGCTCTTTGCATTCATTCATTTATTTAAAAAATCATTTATTACTCAAATTGCCTATAGCACCATTCCCATTCTTCTAAGGAAGAGGGTACTTAAGCTTTGACATCTTATTCTTTCTTTGAGTATCATATTTTATGTTTCTTGAGCTTGTACATGTTAATAAATTCAAATGTCTTTTTCTCCTATTAATCTGCCTGTTGTAAATTCCTTTCAGAGTACTCAGAGAGGGTAGAGGAGATTTCCCTTTACTCCTACAAGACTCTTTGTAAACATGGATACCAGAACCCACAGTTTTCACACATACTCAGACAAGAAAAGTTTAGTAATCAATTTTTTGTGAGAACTTTTTAATGACATAGTAGATGTCAGATCTGGTAGGGACACATGATTGGGCATTTTAAGAGATGAAAGGTGTTCTCCTGAGTATGAACTCTAAATATTTGTAGAAAGAACATTTTGAAGTCCTTAAAATTGCACATATTACATGTGTAGAAGAATATTTGATGAGATTCAAATAAAGGTGCAAGAGCTAGAGAATGCAGTGAAACATTTCAGTGCCAATGTTATAGAATGAGCCTTCAGTTAAATTTGGACACATTCTCTTTCAAGCCAATACAAGAGACTATGTAGCACTGTGTGAGTCAGAGATGATAGATACTTCATTCATAAATATGTACCTATTTTTAGCTATTTCTTTCCATAACCCAGGTCACAATGCAGAAGTAACTTTGGATTAATAGGTTTATATAACACTAAGTGAAAAATATCACTGTTTTATAAGAAACTATGGAATGAAAGAAGAAATTTCCATAGATGTTCACTAGATAATGGACAAAGGATAGATGAGGGCTTCTAGGTAAACAACATAATGTAGACTCTCTTTTGGAATCTTAGAAAGAAGAAGAACAAATGAAGATAGTGTTCACAAATACAGCTAGGACGTTATATGACCTTTATTTAAGTTGCATTGAAGACTTTTGAAATGTAGAGCTATTAATGGTTAAAGTTCTCAATCAATGCCATAATATATTCCCAATTTCACAACCCCTCTTTATGCTTTCTAGATATTTCCAACAATGGTTCATTGTAGGAATTAACTCACAGAGCCCCAATATAACAACATTGTAGTTGAATATCTCTGGAATTCACCATTTTTCTCCCAGTATTGTACATCTGAATAAAAGGCATTTGCTAGCTTATGCTGGTACAGCTTGGATGTCTTCCTCTCTTCAGGTTTTAGAAACCTAAATCAATAATCAAAGAAGATCCAGAACTTCTAAACAATGACTACAAACACCCTCCAAAGTATTTTCTTGATCTTCAACATTTGTTTTAGATACCCATAATGCTAAGAAACTAGAAGGCAAGGCAGTCTATACCTTAGATAACAGGGACATTTCAGCCCCACGTCAAATCAGCTTGCACTCCTGTGGCTTTCTACCCCATCCTAAGCAAGTACAACTGGCTAAGAATTTTCCTATCTACAAAGGAAATTCATATTATGATCCTAAGGTAAGTATCAACTAAAGTGAGAGATATGGGGGAAATGAAGAGATGTTGAAAGTTGAAAATAAAAGCACTTAAATAATCAGAAAACATCAGCAGTATAAGAAATGTTCATTAGCAGCAAAATTTTAGAAGTGTAGAAGATGCAGAATAGAAGTATGATCTAAAAAAGGCCAGAATGACCATCAGAAGCTTTGGGTAACTTGTAAGCAAAAATTCTCACCGCTTACTGTACTACAAATGAAGTACATTAACAAATAGAGCAACACAGGTTGACACTGAGAAGTAGAACCAGTATAAATGATTAGAATAATAGACTCATTATAAAAATTTAACTTTACTCATATCAGCATTAGCTCAGCAATTTTTTTACTTCTACCTCTGGCCCTGATCCCGAAGTCACAGACCAGGGAGTTGGGAGGACATAGGTGAGAACAGGAACACCTAGAGTCTAGGTCTATCTCTTCCTAGAACCAATGGTCAACTCTCCCATCTCCAGATCTCTAAATTCATGAGGTCATCTTTCTGAAGGAGCTGTCCTTACACCTGTTCTAGGAGTGGAGAGGTTGAAGGAAGAGGTCTAAGTTAATCTGACGAGGCATGGACTTTGCTGCTGCTTCAATGAAAAAGTGAGCCAGCAGTATCAAGAATGTTGTGCAATCACAGGATCAGACCTACACCCACCTGCAAAGAATGGACTTGACCTCTATTCATTTCTGCTCATCTTGCAGAACTTTCTCTTGTGGCCATCCTTTGCATATAGAGAAACAGGAGAACTCTGTAGAAGCTTGAGGACTAACTCAGGGACATGTAAAATAATGAATTTTCAGAAACGTTGTCCATTCAAACTAAGTTGAAATATTACAAAGATGTCGATATCTTCTAACAACAAAAGTGTCAAGTCAATGGTTTGTTTTTTATTGAAAAACAAAATCAGATCTTCCTTGCCAAAATATATTATTGTTCAAGATCCCTTGAACAATACCTGAAGGCTTCAGGTAACTTTGCCTTAACCTTTTCTATCTTAGTAAAACCCTGGTGAATTGCAGCTCAGTCAAGTAAACAAAGAGTTTTGAAAGGTCTGACTTTAAGAGTAAAATAGAATGCCTATTTTCTTAGTACTAGTAAGGATGATCCCTAATTCTTGAAAACTGTCTTGTATTTTTTGCTGTTTAGAAATAAAACCCTCTTGTTTTATGTAATCATTTAGTTCTGTTTGCTCCTACATCACTATTTATGAGAAGTGTTCCTAAACTTGTAAAGAAGGTATTTACATATACAGTTAGTGCACAATTACCTAAATAATCAGAATTGGAAGAAAATGGGAAAGCTACTTTCATCTAGTATTGCTTTGTTACCTGAAAGTCCACTGCTGGCATTTCTTTTATTATTTATTTTTCCTGGACATATTTCACTGCCTACAACTTTATATTTGAATGTGAATGCAACAAGCCAGAAAGTCAGTGAAATAACTAATTCATCATATGGATTTTTTTCAATTAAGAAGAAATATTTTTTCAACTAAGAAAAATAAAGGAGAAAAATTTAGCTTGTCTGAGAGAAGAGGCACAAGAAATGATAGCTTTCATTAAAAATAAATTTCCAATGCTTAGAGTTTTGTATTATGTCAACCCTAACACTTATTATAAAAAGACATACAGAAAGTGAATTGCAACAAACTAGAAATTCACCATCTAGTAGTGATAGTGGCTATGGCCTGAATGTTTGTGTCCTAAAAACATTCAGGTGTTGAAGCCAGAATACCAACATGGGATTTGGAGATGTGAATTTGAGGAGATAATTAATGTAATACTGTCATGAGGATAGGAACTTGTGATAATATTAATGCACTTATAATATGGCATTTGTTCTATTCTCTCTTCTTCCTCTTTCTCCTCTTCCTCCTCTTCCTCCTCCTCCTGCTTCTCCCCACTCCCTTTCCCTATGTCTAGCTATCCTCCTCAAAGCCTCCTCTGGTTATAGGTGGGAATTTTCAAAGGTGGTTTGATCTGCTGGGATTAAATGTTTGATGCTGGGATTAAGGGTGTGTGTTTGCTAAATTTGTCCACTGATTGGTTTGGCATAGTTCTGGGTGTGGATAATGGAAAAGCCCACTGTAGGTGTGAGTAGCACCACTCAAAAGCCAGGTAACCTGGATGGATGTAAAGGAACAGAAAGAAGGCAAGTCAATTGCTGCTTTTTCACTACTTCACTGCCTTCTTGCCTTCTGCCTGCCGTGAACTGTTGCCCCTCTGCCATGCCCTTCTGACACCCTGCCTTGGAACCAGCCAACTATGAACTGAAACCTCTACAAACTGTGAGTGATAAACCTTTTGTCCTTTAACTTTGGGTATCAGATATTTTGTTTCAGCACTAAGAAAAGTAAGACAGCCTGCCTCCCATTAGTAACCCATTAGATATGAAGTCAATTCCATGTATTTGACCTACTTCTCTTCTATTTGAATGATTCTTTCTGTATTCTCTACTTTTCCCAATTTTATTTATCAAAACTTACTTTGAGAATAAGAGAACAGGCTCATTATCAATTCACTGGTAACCTAACCAGTTCTAAGTACAGCTGAGTCACTAGGTATGGAATAAAGATGTGGCTAGAGGTAGTGTGGCAAACATCGTTTGTTGATTAACCACTTCCTTTTCTTATTGGAAAATAGAAACCTGCTTTTGTTCAGGGCTATATAAATACACCCAATGTCGAGTGAAATAAATTTCCCCCCAATTACCTATACAGATAGACATAACCATGGGACACAGTTGTTGCCAAGGAGAGAGATGTAACATCAGCTGGATGAGCTTTGGATTTTGATGATGTTTCAGTGAAAATAAAAGATATTTTTCTGGCTCTACCATTTTTGATCCTTTCTTGTCTCAAAGGCAAGTATTATATCTAGAACAGCAGCAGCCTATTTTGGTGGTGAGATAAGAAAAAGATCCAAATATATTAAGAATTGCAAAATTAAAATAAAGTTCTAACATTTTATAATTAAAGTGTTAAATACCAAAATCAATTCTAGCAATATTTAATATTTTTTGTTTTTAAGGGAGAAATATAATTTCCCATTTAATGTTATTTTAGCTACTTTCAATATTAGCTCTAAGTGATAAGATTTCAACTTTTGTTTTCCAGGAATTTTTGGAGTGGATGAAGAAGGCTCTAGAGATTCAGAGAGATTTGTTAACAATGTTATAGGGGAAGAAAAAGTTAGGAGGCATTAGGTATAATGATCCCCACGCTAACTTCAGCCACAAAATTATGCTTTATACTAACATGCTATGTGTTAATTTTTTGCTTAAGAATTTACTTAAAGATAAGTTTCCTTGTTAGGAAAAAGGTTTTCAAAATATTTGTCTATCAAATTTCTAACTTTTCTTCCAGCTTTAAGGTTTCAATTTCCAAATTCTTTCCTAAAACCTTACCACATAACTCAAAGTGATATTTATTTTGAAAGGGCATAGCATTCAAAATTTATATTATCTGACAGATTTTTCTTCCAACTCAACATTTACATTATCCTTAATAATTGATGTTTGACAAATTTTCATCCATGTTAATCTCATCTCCAGAGATTATCAGTTAAAAGGGAGGATGTCCTACATGTCAGAGCTTGAAGCAGATATGGACAAGTAGTGAGAATCTGAATACCTGCATGCTTGAACTGCATAATTACATGCCATCCAACAACCTCTGGTCCTTGTTACTCGTATGTCAGGGATTTCAAGGACATCTCATTCATCATCCTTATGTGATTGTGGATAGAATTTCAAACCTTTTGAGAAGATACATTTCCTACCCAGAAAATACTCATCATAAAGTTGAAATGGCTCTTATTTTAAGGAAAAGATTTCCCCACACTCATCTCTATCTGGAATTTCTTCTATATTCCTAGTCTGACTTTGCAATTTTCCTGACATAAAGCAAGTTATAAGCATGGAGCTGTTAGAATTATTCCAGCATAGTACGAGTTCTAGTTTTTTGGGGTTGCAGAATTAGTGTTTAATCTCTTTTCATACCTTGTGGCTTCATTCCTCTTAAAGTTGCTGATCATTAGTTTCAAAGAGAAATCCATCTGATCTTGTTAGTGACTTTCCAACTTTATGCTGATAGTGCAAAAGGCTGGATAGGTAATGTCAGAGTATCTGCAAGAGGCAAATGAAGAAAGAGGAATACTGTATGTAGATTGTTTTTACACAGTATTTTACTTTATATTATTTTTCCCTTTATTGCTGAATTAGGACAGGCACAACTGTAAGTCAAAGGGAGATACAATAAAAGGACTCACAGTTAGGGGGATTGATGATGTCATTTGAACAAGATGTCCAAATAGTAGCAGAAAAGTCTGCATTCTAGGGTTCAAACTTCAAGTAATTCTTGGATTTGAGAAATGTTTATGCTATTCCTTCCATGCAACAATGTGGCTTGGCATTGGGGAAGAAAGAATTTTACAGGATACACTTCCTGGCCTCCAGAAACATGGATGAAAAAAATAAAACTTTTCTTAACTTATGTATCTAACACACCTGTAGCCCAGTGAGAAGCACAGTAAAGATTAGCTAAACTTAATGGGACTGGCTAAAATATGAGCCCCAGAGCCACTCACTGAAGTCCACAAATGCCTCAGTATCCTCTTAAAGTATAAGATAAAAAAGGATATGACTTGTTTCTTTGTCCTTCAGAAATCACAAGTGGTAAATTAGCTGGGCATGTTGGCACACACCTGTAATCTCAGCACTCTGGGAGGCTGAGGAAGGAACATCCCAACTTCACTCCCAGCCTGGGCAATTTACAATTTAGCAAGATCTCATCTCAAAAGATAAAATAAAAAGAACTGGTGGTGTATATCAGTGAAATGCCCTTTGCTCAATCTTCAGTACTTGGAAAGAAGAGGAAATAAACAGAAAAGGGATGCTTAACAGGCATACAGACAAGAAAAATGGAAAGTGGGAAGATGCAAAACCAGTAATAACAATGTCAATAAATTATAAAAGTCATGCACACAATAACAACAATAAATACACAAATATAAAGAATCTCTACCTCTCAGAAGATTTTCGGTGTACAGTAAACAGCACTATTGCTCAAGAGCCTGCGACATGGACTAAACAGGCACGCATATCAGATGAGTCAACTAGTATGTGAGTAGTAGGTAGTTTTCATATGTTTATTTCATTTATTCCTCACAAAGACTCTGCTGAACTAACTCATTCTAGTTAACAAATGAGATGAAGGCTCCAAGTAATCAAGAAATATATTCAACATAAATCATGAATATGAAGTTCAAGATGCTAAATTAATTTAAATATCTAATTTTGGTTCTATTTTTGACTTTCAGAGCTGCTTGGTAACCACTTCCTTGATGGGATACATTATAATAGATCTATAAATGGCATGCAAGAATTTCTTAATACTACTCTAATCTTATTACAGGCATGATACTCCTAATTTAGAGAAAGCAGTTTGGCCAAATTCAAACACAGACCAAAACTACAAATTGTACTGTGCTCAAGGATAGAAATCCTGTTTGATTTAATTCCGAGATCCTGAAGACACTGCAAACTCTCAAGTGAAAAATGTAGTATTCAATCAGAGTGATTTAAAAATGGCTAATCGCTGTGCACTCCGTTCTTGTTTGTTTAATGGTCCTCACACTCAGTCTCTTAAAATAGTGAAAAGTGTCCCAGTAGATTCTTCACCTCTCACCTCTCTTCTCTTCAACTCCTGCCCCTTTTCCTTTCTCCTCGGAGTGAACATGGCAGTGTCTGCTCACGACCCACTAACTGCACTGATCACAGGCACACACTTTCCCATTCCAGTTGCTTTCCTTTCTTAGACTATTTGGGGATGGCCAAGTCGCACTGTAAGCAAATCCCTGGCATATCTCATATGGCTAGAAATGACCCTTAGATATTCTCTTCACTTGTGTTTCTTTAAAAAGTTATCCCAAAATAATTTGAATCTACTTAAAAGGCATGATGAAATACCTCTTTGTATACAATTTGATTTTTCATGGTCTGTTTTTATTATATATTGAAATTCAAGCTAACTTTCCTGCTTTGGTCTTTGTTTTGACCATGTATCTACTTTATCATCGACTATCTTGCAGTGGATCTTGGTTTAATTTGTACTTCATGTGTATGTTTTGAAAGCCTCTAGAAGGAGCCAGGCACTCCTTGACTTACTCACATGTCTTTACAGTTAGGGACAAAGGATATG
The DNA here is from genome assembly GCF_053883595.1 of Heterocephalus glaber. Lineage (NCBI taxonomy): Eukaryota > Metazoa > Chordata > Mammalia > Rodentia > Bathyergidae > Heterocephalus > Heterocephalus glaber. The sequence goes on along the minus strand of NW_028258142.1, from coordinate 37,291,682 downwards.
GAAAATACAGTGAACTGTGCTGTTTATAAGCTGAAAACCGTGGACAACTTAGTTAACATCTCCAAATCTTAGATTCTTCATTTACAAAGGAATTATAGTATTCATCTTATAGATTCATCATAAGATTATATGACACAAATTATTTCAAAGAGATACTGACTAAACTTTTGATTAAAAAGTATTATTGATTGATCATATTTTCTACTATCTACCCAGTGCTTAAAAATAATAAGGGCCTCAATAACTTACTGGTGATTTTAAAACTGAGAGACTAAAATTTCAACCTTTAACTCCTACCATACTAATTAGTAACACTCAAACCCTAAATTTCCCAGAAAATCCCACGTTTGCTTCTATGTGATCCAGTTGGCTCTCTAATAGAAGAATGATCATATTTTAGTTTATTTTATGTTTTCTGATTCATCCTGTACCCTTCCAACTGCCCTATATGCTCTTAGAATAACTTGAAGATCAAAGGACCCCACAGAAAGATGCCTGTGCATATGTTAATGTAAAAAAAGATGCCATGTATATCATCAGAAAATCTGCACTTGATTGTAAGCTCTGCCATAAACTAGAGCCATAACTTTAGTCAAAATAAGTAGCACATATATATATATATATATATATATATATCAGTTAATATAACCATAAAATGGGTTGAAAACCCCTCTTTATATCACAAGGTACTTTTAAAGATTGTATGCAATAAAATTTTCCTATGTGTGAAAATGCACTTGACTTCTGTGATGTGGAAATGTTAGGCTTTCTGTTATGCTTCATGCTGCTGATGATAACTACTTGGAAATATTTATAGGTCCTTACGTGATTGTAAACATTGGTACAATACAGGTAATATATTTGGATTTTGATATTAGGCTTCAAGGTATAAAATGCAACTCTAAAAGTAGATCTAAGGAAAATAGTAGTGATTTTTAATGTCATATTTCAGTTTTTATTGTCAGCATCTTATAGAAAGGAATGACCTCTTAATTGGGCATAAAATCTGTACTATTCTTCTTTGTATTAAATCTTGTACCCCACTCTCAATCTTCAGTCAAAGTGGCTTTTCCTTTCATAATTATCTATCACATGATAAATGGAGTAGGAGACACGCTGATAAAATAGTGGAGAAGAGATGGCTTTGAATCAGGTGTAGAGGCAAAAATTAAAATAAAAACACAAATTAACTAGTTTACCAGTTTGGTGCACGGCACCCTATGGAGCATGTTTATTGACGTGTCTTAGGTCTAGCCTCCTCTGCCACTAGGGGTCACAATTACACAGCGCACTCACATAACACAGACAACGGAGGGGCCAGAAAGGATGGACCAGAAATTACCATTTGGAAGTGGTTTTGAAAACTGTGTACAGACAGTACGCTGGAAAAGCATTTGCCATATGCCTGCCAGGTTTAATTATATGTTAAAGGGTAAAAAGAAACAATTGGCACATAGACTTGCTCCAGCCTATTTTTCCAGTCTTGATTTTTCTCTATTTCCTCATAAAATGCCACTTGGAACTAGATTTGAAAGAGGCTCTCACCAACACTAGGGGTCAGATTTCTGACATCCACCATAGTGGACAACTAAAAAACTTAAAATCTTCTGGGGAAAATAGGATTATGAGAGGAAATATGTATGGTTAACCTATGGAAAGTTTTCATGAATATATCTTTTTTTTACCAAAAGCAAGGGAATAAAGCATCATTGTCAAAAATGTACCCCAAATTAAGAAAATATCAACACTTTTTATATATCTTTTGGAAAGAATAATGGGAAGAACACTCTCCATTTCCATTATCTCTTTTCTCTTTATAAGTTTTTTATTATTGTCCTACAATTTCAGAGTAGTCTAAATTATGTTTATTTCTTTGAAATAAAAAACACTTATTGATAATTGCACAAGGTATGTTTGTGTGCCTGATCCTCAGTATCTTTTGTTTTTTGAAGTTTTATTGAACGTTAATAAAGTCTTACTTTATTGTTGTTCTACAGGGTGGGAAGTCTTGATTTTTAAAATTAAGTTTATTGGTACAATTTAGATATATGCAATGATCACACTCATCATAGGGAATTTGTACCTGTATGTGATATATCTTGATTCCTCTTTTTTTCCCATTCCCCTCCCTCCCTTCAAGTCCTCATTTACAAAGCTTTATTTCTATTTTATCTTTCTTTACTCATTTTTTTCTTTTCTCTTCATTCCTTCCCCCTCTCTCCTCCCCAGTTACCCTTTCCTTTTGACAATTTCTTCCTATTTCACAATATCTATTATGTATTTTGGTCCTTATTTACACTTTCAATTTCTCACACTAGAGAAACTATTCAGTATTTACACATGTGTGTCCAATTTATTTCGCTTAAGAGTATGGCCTCAAGGTATCTTTTGGTTTTATTCCTGGAGAGCCTTTAGCTTCTGTGTCTTAAGCTCTAGATTGGGTCCTAACTCCAGCCCTTCCTGTTTCCTCTGTTACTTCTGGTGCTTTGATTCACCTCTCTCCTCACAAAAACTAGTCTCAGAGGGCTTTTTTGAAACCTAACATTGTTCCCCTTATCATCCCCATTCTTTGCCAAGGTTTTTGTAAAAATTTAATTTTGGCATGTGCTCTACCTTCCTTTTTTATAAACAACCACTAGTTTTCTTTTGCTCTAACTGTACTCAAATAAATCACATTTTGTGTATACTGGAACAGAAAATTTCACATATGCCAAAAAACTACTCAGAAATAAATTCACATATGCAATTTCATGGAATTTGAGGGCTGTGGTTGGAATTGAATCTCTCTCTCTCTCTGTTAGATACAGATATAGATAAAGATGATATAAATAGATGTCTACATACCAATAGAAAGATGATAGATGGATACGAAGTTTCTAATTCTTGAGTGTTTTATGAGGTTATTCTCGTCTCTAAATTAGTAAATATGGACTGGAAATTAATTTAAAATACTTGCATTCTCTTTAGACAAAGATCAGGTACCACAGAAGTGAATAACCGAAACAATAACTGAATTTTTACAGTTACATGGGCAGTGCGGTCATTAAAATAAGCACAATCAACAGATAGATGGAGAACTGATAAGCAGCTTCTGTTTAATACTGACTTTACCAATGATTGTTGTTAATGTGGACAACTTTCTTCAATCCAGGCATACAAAATATAATATAAAATTCTAATTGAAAGTACTTTGACGAGGATTAAATAATTATCTGTTTAAACTAACTTAAATGAAATAAGAGCCTCAAACTTACAGGCCATGTAAGGGGAATAAGAAGTTTCCAATCTTTCCTGGGATGATCAAATTGTGGGACCAGTTACTGAAGGATTGTAGGCTTTGAAGAATGAGTCTCAGTTTTTTAAATTCTTTCACAGAGTTTCAGAGACCTCTATAAAAACTGCATGTGAAGCCTGAACTATTCTCTGGATACATTTTTTTTTTTAGAGCAAACTATGCATACATCCGAACCCCAAATTCTGGCTTACTGTAGGATTGGATAGTGTTTCTTAAACTACAGCAATGATAATAAGTTTTTTATATACTTGGTAAAGAAAAATAGTTTTATTCATTTGGATAGCTAGGGAAGGGAGGGGAGGAAATAAAATGAAGAAGACTTAATGGAATTAGAATCTTTGCTTCTATTAACATAAAAAGCAATCCAAAATGGGTTATAAATTTGTATATTTTTAAAACTATAAAAATATTAAAATAAAAATAAGTTTTCATAATTATACATTACAGAGACTTTTCTAAAAAAATAATTAGGGGGTCATAAAAAGAAAAATATATGAGTACATATAAAATCCAAAGTTTTGAACAGCAAAACACAGAAACACAAGCCTTAGAGAAAGTATCCATAATTTTTTGGTGCAATAATTTTTCATTGTTTTATTAATTTCGACTTTTTTTAGTACATGTTTTCAATGCCTAGTGCTTACATTCCTTGTGTGTATTTGACACACGTACATAACATCAATTCCTTTCTTCATTCCCTTTCCCTTCTCCCCCTCCATTTCTTGATCCCCTTCTCATTTGAGAAAGATCTTCCTACTTCCTATTATTTAGCTTTTATTTTGCTCTTTATTTATAATTTAGGTGTCATTACATTTTTAAAAACCTAAAAATTAGTAAAACAAAAAAACTTTAAAATTTGCTCAATGTGAAAAGGAATAACATAAAAGCAAATTATAGAACAAAGACAAATTATGACCAATGTTGTAAAGAAACTGTTTATAATTGAGAAATGAAAATCTGATGAGCAATTAAATATGATATTAATTATTTAATATTATTTCAATTATAGAAAAAATGTGTGTTCATTGAAATGTATTTTTCCCTTCAGGTAACTAGTTTTGAAGTACAGAAATTATTTTGCTGCATTTTTATTTATGAATAACTATACATATAAGCATATTATATATATATAAGCAAGTACCATTGAGCATTATAAGCAAGTACCATTGAGAATCATGGGTTGTGGTGATGATAGTTCTTATTTTTCTAAAGGTAAAGTGTTAATCTTGATTTTTTTTTTCTTTTACAGTCATAGAAGTCATAGAATTCTTTTCAATAGAGATCATATGTTAACACATGCAAATGTTTTATTTTCTAACAAGTTAAGACATGGACATATTTATAATTATCTCTTTATTGATAGCTAGGTACATCATAGTGTTTCATTACAAAATAATGAAATATATTTTACATGTTACAATTTGAAATAAGTTTTTCTTCATGATTGTCAAAACGTGGAAGTAATTAAAGATACCTGGCATAGCATAGACACAGGGAAACATATATCATGTCACAGTACTAGTGGGAAAATAATGGAAAAAAAAATTTTGAGCGCAGTTTTTCATTATCAATAAATTTTTTTTCTTAAGTTGTTTTATTGGTACATTTTAGGTATACAATTCATTTACATTTATCATTGGGTGTTTGTACCTGTACATGATGTATCTTGGTTCTTATTTTTTCCCCATTACCTGTGCGCCCTTCACCCCCTCCGCCCTTCCCTATTTACATAGATTTTGTTTCCATTTTTTTTTCTTTTCTCATAGTTTTTCCTTTCCCTCTTTTCCTTTCCCCTTCCCCTCCCTTCACCCTTTCGTCTTTGGACCATTTTTCCTATTTCAAATTATCAACTATTCATTTTAATCATTTTAACCCTTGTTTACACTATCAGTTTCTCACAATAGAGAAACTATTTGGTATTTACACGTGTATCCTATTTATTTCACTTAAGATTATGGCCTCGATATGCATCCATTTAGCTATAAATGACTCTAGTTTTTCATTCTTTATGGCTGAGTAGTACTCCATTTAAAAAAAAAAACATATCTTCTTTATCCAGTTTCCAGTTGATGGGCACTTGGGCTGCTTCCAAGCTTTAGCTATTACAAACTGTGCCACTATGAACATGGGTGTACATATATCTCTGTGGTATTATTCTTTTAATTCTTTTGGGAAGATACCCATCAGGGGGCTAGCTGGGTCACATGGGACCTCTAGTCCTAGTCAATAAAAAAATTTGAAAAGTATAACAAATTTTTAACAAAAGCTATTTCCGAAAGAAGAAATTTTATTACAGGAGTTGAAGTAATTTAGAAAGAATTTTACTCTATATAATCCCTTATTGTTTGAATTTTTAAAATAAGTATGTATCTATCGCAAAATAAAATTATAAGAATTCCATGGTCAAATATTTTTTTCTATACATATCATATATTTTATTTCCCTCTTGGAAATTTATAATGCTAATTAAGCTATAAGAAATCCCATGTCACTCCAATGCTGCATCCTTTAATTGAATAACTCCTATTAATATGTCAATAAATATTTCTGTAAAACTCTCTAGAAAACTATGCTGATTTTCAGAGAATAGCTATAAAGAAAAGGAGATCTTACCAAATAACAAATTGCTCAAAATAAATTACTCTCAAGATTGTCAAGAGTATGAGGTTCCTGCCTTTGGTTTGAAGAACAAGCAGTCTCTATGAGTAAATGACACTTCCCAACATGGCTCCAGTAATTACCTCTGTGCTTGAGGAACTTCGTGTTTCAGGACAGTTTATACTACCAGCCACAAGGATGTGGTCCCTGCAGGAAACCAAGGAACACAGGAGCCAAGCACAATGAAAATCATTTACTCTAATATGCTTCAGTGTAGCTCCTGTATACAGCTTGAAGCATGAACAAGATATAATACAATTCCTTTCTCAAACTACAGCTCTTTTTAGTTTGCCTCCCCTACCTTATCTGCTTACATCCAAATTGTCTTTTTGCATTTATAATAGCAGTTTGTCTTGTTTTTAACCATTGTCCACTGAGACCACTGCTGTGATTTTCTCCTGATGCACAAGATAGAAGAAAGTGTCCCAGAAAATGCATCACTTATTCCAGTCATTTTGCTAAAGGACACTCAAGTGCGGGTAAAGTCGTCAGAGAAAATGACAGCTGCATGCTGCTGTCAGGAATTGCTTCCTCATCAGCGGCCCAATTTTCAAAAGCTAGACTGAAAACTCATAGGCTCTTCAGCTTTCAGACAAGGAATATGTGAACTAAAGACATCTAAACTACAGGTTTGAGGAGGGTTATTTATGAAAAACAAAAAATAGAAAAGATATAAAAAGTAAAAAAAAGAAAAAAGAAACACTAAATAAAAAAGCGCCCCAGTGCTACAAAGCCCTGGACAGAGACACTAGGATTTTGAAAGAGCAGCATTAAACTTGATCCAAATGTTAATCACAGATACTGGAAAGGTTACAGGGTGCTTTGTGCTCTGCATGTTCTAGGAGAAAGAGAAAGAGTGAAGAATGAGAGTACAGAGTGCGGGAAGAGGAAAGGAAATGGAGCTGCAGTTTCCATCAGTGAGGAATTTGTGTCTGGGAAGGTAAACACAGAAAGAGAAAAGGAGAAAGTAGGAAAACTGACAAGGAGAAAGAGGGGGAAGAGAGAAGAGAAAAGAAGTTCCATATACCACAAGATGAATCCCAAAAAGCAATCATTTCTAAGGTAATGACAGGTATTATGACAAAATATAAAGCAAAATTAACAATAAATGACTGTGAGATAAATGTAATGCAAGCTTTTCAAAATTTTTGCTATTTAAATGTTTCCTGACTTTAAAAAGAGATGTATCTTTTGCTTCATTTGATATTTAAAATTGTTATAATTGATAACAAGTCTATTACCATTGCAAAACTATTCTGATTTTGCCCATTAAGAGAACTCAGAAATCTCTATTTGCACTTCTGTAGATCTTAGCTTCAAAGGAACAATTCTCTATCTTTCACAGGACTTTAATCTCCCTGTCTATAAGAAAAAGGAATTTTCCAGATTAGTTGTGGGGGCCTCCCTCTGCTATGACACAAACATGACTAAACTTCCCCAGGCCCTCACCTATGTAAAACATACTATCATTTAATTGCTTGGGTAATGCTTTTCCAGGTCCCACTCTCCGAAAGAGTTGTAGTACCAGTGGAAACAAACAAACAAAAAAGATTTTCACTTCTGAATATTAATTCAAAAGAGCTAATGGATTCAGTAGAAAAATTGAGCTTTGCTATGTGGTGGTCATTAGAGTCCGCTTACAGTTGACAACTCGATACACATTGTTAAGTATACTGTAGTTCGCTACCAAGGCTGATATTTTCATCTAAATCAATGTGGACCTTCTAAATGTGTGGAAGCTTTTTCTGTAGTGTTACTTTTTTTTCTCCACATCATTATAGGAAATAACTTGAAAATATTGTATTCGCAACTTAGGCCCTCAGCTTGAAAGGTTAAAAGTTTGGAAATCATCACTTCTGTCCTTACAACCAGAAAAATATGGACATAATAGAAATCAAATTTTTTGTGTGTGGATACACCAGAAAAATGAAATTGTGGGGCAAACAACCACTAGGAAATCTGGACAGAGGGGTACACCAGGGAAGTCAAAGCTGAGTTCCGCATAACTAGAGTGAAGTTGGGGAAGCCATAAACTAGTAGAAACACTTCGTAGTAGTTTTGACAAACTGCTGGAGCCTAAGTTTAAATGAAAAACTCCTAGGATAAGTCTTTTTAAAAAATTTTGCACACTCCATGGGCTTTACCATCAGAACTTCCCCTAGATGCTCAAAGTAAAGATCCAAGGAAGAGCTTTCAGGACTCTGACAGTGAACAGTGAGCAGACAAATACGTATTATTATATCTATCCCAAGTCTTCATACAACAAAAGTGTACTCCCTGAAGGAAAGGACTATTAGAGCTTTATCTATTCAAGGGTATGGCATTTCCACTCCCTTGTCAGCTCCTTCTAGTCTTTTGTAAGGAGAAATAAGTGGGAAATGATAAGCCTGAGATTTCATCATAACATTAAATCTTGTTATAGCAGCACATCCACAAAATTTTAGTACAGTAACCACTGACAGGAGACCTTCAAACCTTAGTCTAAAGTGGTGTCTTACAGAAGATCCCAGATGGATGATGGAGGAGAATCACGTGCACCAGAGGAATTGGAAGCCTCTGTCACCAACAGCTATCGAAAAGATTAAATACAATCAATTTTGTAGCCAGATTAACATGAAACACTAAGTGTTTTTGTAAAAGCTTCATCCCCTACTACTTGCTACATCATGTCCAGTTTTCAACAGCAGAAAGAGGAGGAAGAGGACAAGGAAGAGGGAGGGAAGGAGGAAGAGGAAGGGAAGGAGAGAGAAGGGAAAGGGAAGAGAAGGGAAAGGAGGAGGGAGAAAAGCGACAAGTTGTTTTAAAAGCAAGGCAAAACATAATCTGAAGAGAAAAAACAAGCTTCAGGACAGAATCAGATAGGACACACACAGGCAGAAATCATCAGACATACTTTAACAATAGCTATGATTAATAATGCTATAGTCTCTACTAGAAAATGTAGACAATATGCAAGAACAAATGGTTAAAGTAAGCAGAAAAAGTGAAATTGATAAGAAAAAAAAGAAGTGCTATTAAATGCTATAACAGAAATAAAGAGCTCTCTCTGATAGTTTCATCAGTATACTGGACACAAATAATAAAAGATTCTATGAGCTTGAAGACATACTAGCTCAAACTTTCCAGGCATACATGCAAAATGTAGAAAGAATAAAAATATTAGAAAATAATGTCTAAGGACCATAGAACAATCACAGGTGCAACATATACACATATATACACAGTGGGAATGCCAGCAAGAATAAGTAACAAAAACAATAAAAAACCAGAAATACTCACCCACATAGTTATAACCACAGAAATAATCCCAGTGAAGGAAGTCTTTCTCAAACCAAAACTAGATGAATTCATTCCTAGAGACTTGCTCCAAAAAAATGCTAAAGGAATTTCTTCAGGTAGATGAAAACTTGGTTAGGTCAAAACATTTCATCTACATAAGGAGAAGTTCACTGGCAAATAAATAATTGATGACAAGTTCCTATCTCTTATTTTTCTTAATCTTAACTAAACTAGAAGATTGCTTTGTAAACAAATAATAGTAATAGTGTATTGGGCTATTATAGCATGTGGGTAAGTGAAATGAATGTCAGGAATGTCACATGAGAAAAGAGGAAGGAATTTGAAAAACTTTTAGAAGGCACCTACTACCTTAAAAATAAAATAGGGTAATGTTATTTTACATAGGTGTGTGCAGTTAAAAATGTATATTATATTGCTAAGTTAGAGGAAATGGCATTATATAAAATACTCAAAAGTAGACAAGACAGAAAAAATAGCGAGAAAGAAACAAAAATTCAATGAGTAAAAAACAGTTGCAAAGAAGATAGATGTTAATCCATTTATGTAGTAATCACTTTAAATCAGTGATCTAAATGTCCAATTAAAAGACAGTGATTATCAGAGAAGTTGAAACACACACACACACACACACACACACACACACACACACACCACCACCACCATCACCAGCATACTTCCTGTATGTTGTCTGCAGGAAACATATTTTAAAATTCAGGTTAAAAATAAAGGGATACAAAAACATAGACCATGCTAATACTAAAAATTATAAACAATTTGGCTAATCAGAAGAAAGTTATGGGAGCTGTGCTAACTTTAGGCAAAGCAGACTTCAGAACAAGAATGATTAGCAGAGATAAGAGGACTGTATCATGATAAGCAGGTCAGTTCTCAAGGAAGATATGACAATTTTATCATGTGTGACCTCATAAAGAACATCAGAATCCATGGGGCAAAAATGGTAAGATTAAAAGGAAAAATGCAGAAATCCACTACCATAGTTTAAAGCTACAAATTCCTGTCTATAATTGATAGATCAAGTAGGCAGAAAATCAGTAAGGCTACAGATAACTTAAAGAGCAATATCAATCAGACTGATCTAATTGAATTGTATAGTTTCATCCTTATAACATATTCTTCTCAACTTCACATGGAACATTCACCAAGACAATTATGTTCTGGGGTATATAACACACACTCACAAATTTAGAAAACTAAAAATCATTTGAAAGGTGTCCTTAATGAATTTAAACTAGAAATCAATTGCAAAAAGACAACTGAAGATCCCTATATATTTGAAAACTAAAAATATATTTCTAAATAACACATAGATCAAAAATAAATCCCAAGGAAAAGTAAATATATATTATGGTAAATAAAAATGAAATAAAATATCAAAATGTGTGGAATGTAGTGAAAACAGTGCTTAGAGAAAATTTTATAGTATTAAATACATACTATATCATAAAGATAAAAGTTCTAAAATCAATAGGTAATCAAAAGTCCTAAAATCTTAATGTTTCAGGAAGCTAGAGAAATAAGAGTAATTTAAGCCCAGAGTAAGCAGACAGAACTGACAAATTTGAACAATATATCAATGAATCAAAATCATTAGAACAGGGAAAAATCAACAAAACTGAAAATGGGTCCTGTGGAAAAATTAATAGAATTGACAAAATTCTAAAGGTGAATAGATAAATAAATCTGAGGGGCAGGTCAAACAAAAACGATGTGAATTAAGGAAGTAAGTTCTGTGAATATTTTTCATTAACACATGAAGAAATAGAGATATGTAACATTTAGATAGTGTATAATGTATAAAATAATGTATAATGTATAATGTAATAAAATAATGTATAATGTATAAAATTTTTAAGGTTTTAAGGTCATTCTACCTTTAAGTCTAAGTTCAAACAACTATGTTTTTATATTTCAATAAAGTACAGTTTGCATCAGATTACAATTTTATATCTCCATATTCTATAGTTTTATATCTCAACTTTCTACAGTTTTTATATCTCAATATTCTATAGTTTGAATTTATATCAACTAGGAAGACTGGTTACAAGGTGCATATCATCATAAAACAAAATGTTTTAAATAATGTATTATTTTATTATAACAAGAAATTCGAAGTTAGAGAAATGTGAGGAATTTTTAAATTCATAATGGTATGAGAGAAACATACAACACAACCAATGATTAATCGGGGGTACAGGGAAGCCAGGACCTCATGCATGTTAAGCAAGTTGAGCTATAGCCCTACTTCCTTTAAACTCATTTTTGACATGAAATGTCTCATTTGAGGATGTGTTTATTGGAAGGTAACACAACCATAACTCAAGAAGCATTGGCATCCTTTGCTGTATGAAAAAGCTTAGACAATTAATAAAAAATGACAGTTAATATAGATACTTTTAATACATAATATAAATACATGACATAAACAATGACAAATCTAAGTGTAATACTAAATATATACATATTTAATACTTGGGCAATTAATGATAATTGTTTTGGAAGTCAAGGGTAACACTTTCAATCATCACTATCACTATACTTTTCCACTTTTAAAATGTTTTCAATAAAGTTTATCAATAACAAATAGTTTTGGGAGTTTTTTTGTATAAAACTTCATCTTTCTTCATTTTGCATACTTTTAATTTCAGGACAAAATAAACAAAAAATAAGATCACAATACACAACATCCAACCCTGCTGTCAAATAATGGAGGGGTGGGGCTTGAGGCCCTTGCTTCCTGCTTTCCACACAGGGCAGGAGAAACCACTAGACATCAGCAGAGGGAGCAAGGTGGGACAGGGCCACTCAGGCTTCTGGGAGAGCCGTGGGGACACTATACAGAGGGCACAGGTTTCCTATACTGGAAGCTCCTAATCAACTTCTTCCATCCGAGATGCATCCTCATCCCCTTAGAGGGGAGGGATCTCATCAGGAACAGCAGCACTGGGCTCCTCCGTGGTCACCTCATCTTCATCAGTGCCCAGGCCTAGCTTGATCATGCGGTAGACACAGTTGGAGTGGGTCTAGGGATCCTCCAGGGAGAAGCCAGAAGACAGTAATGCAGTTTCAAACAGCAGTACCACCAGGTCCTTGACAGCCTTGTCATTCTTGTCAGCTTCAGCCTTCTGCTGCAGCGTCTCCACAATGGAGTGGTCAGGGCTGATCTCCAGGTGCTTCTTGGCCATCATGTAACCCATGGTAGAGTTATCTCAGTGGGCCTGGGCCTTCACGATCCGCTCCATGTTGGCTGTCCAGCCATAGGTGCTAGTCACAATGCAGCAGGGTGAAGACACAAGTCTATTGGAGATTGTCACCTTCTCACCCTTCTTATCTAAGATTTCCTTCATGAGTTTGCACAGGTTCTCAAACTTGGCCTTGCTTTCCTCCATCTTTTGTTTTTCCTCCTCATCCTCAGGCAGCTCCAGGCCTTCTTTGGTCACAGAGACCAGGCTCTTCCCATCAAACTCCTTGAGCTGCTGTACGCAGTATTCATCAATGGGCTCAATCACATACACCACCTCAAAGCCCCGTTTCCGCACGCACTCCACAAAGGCAGAGTTGGCCACCTGCTCCTTGCTTTCGCCAGTGATGTAGTAGATGGACTTCTGTGTCTCCTTCATGCGAGACATGTACTCAGATAGGGATGTCATCTCATCTCCAGACTGAGAAGTATGATAGCGCAGCAACTCAGAAAGGCGTCGCCTGTTAGTGGAGTCCTCGTGGATTCCAAGCTTCAGATTTTTTGAGAATGCCTCATAGAATTTCTTGTAGTTCTCTTTATCTTCTGCCAATTCAGAGAAGAGCTCAAGGCATTTCTTAACAATGTTTTTGTGGATGACTTTCAAGATCTTGCTCTGCTGGGGCATTTCTCAGGAGATGTTCAGGGGCAGGTCCTCCGAGTCAACCACACCACGGATAAAGTTTAGGTACTCGGGGATCAACTCATCACAGCTGTCCATGATGAACACATGATGGACATACAGTTTGATGTTGTTCTTCTTCTTCTTGTTCTCAAATAGGTCAAAGGGACCCTGTCAAGGAATGCATAACAATGCCCTGAATTCCAGATGACCTTCTACAGAGAAGTGCTTGACTGCCAGGTGGTCTTCCCAGTCATTGGTGAGGCTCTTCTAGAATTCTCCATATTCCTCCTGAGTGATGTCATCAGGGTTTCTGGTCCAAATTGGCTTGGTCTTGTTCAGTTCCTCATGATCAATGTATTTCTCCTTAATCTTCTTGGTTTTCTTTTTCTTATCCTTACCAGTGTCGTCCTCCTCATCTGAGCCCACGTCTTCAATCTTGGGCTTCTCCTTGTCATCCTTATCTTCCTCTTCTTTCTCACTCTTCTCTTCCTCTGCCTCATCATCAGTGATTTCCTTCTCTCATTCCTTCTCCAAATAGAGAGTGATGGGGTAGCCTATGAACTGCGAGTGCTTCTTCACCACCTCTTTCACCCGCCTCTCCTCCATGTACTCTGTCTGGTCTTCTTTGAGGTGGAGGATCACCTTAGTGCCTCAGCCAATGGGCTCCCCATGGTCAGCACGGACAGTGAATGATCCCCCAGCAGAAGACTCCCAGGCATACTGCTCATCATCATTGTGCTTTGTGATCACAACCACTTTCTCTGCCACCAGATAGGCAGAGTAAAATCCAACACCAAACTGCCCAATCATGGAGATGTCTGCACCAGCTTGAAAAGCCTCCATAAATGCTTTTGTGCCAGACTTGGCAATGGTTCCCAAGTTGTTTATGAGGTCAGGCTTGGTCATACCAATGCCTGTGTCCACCAAAGTCAGGGTTCGCTCCTAAGGGTTGGGGATGATGTCAATCTTCAGCTCTTCACCGCTGTCCAACTTGGAAGAGTCTGTCAGGCTCTCATAGCATATTTTGTCCAAGGCATCAGAAGCATTAGAGATCAACTCCCAAAGGAAAATTTCCTCTTTGGAGTAGAAGGTATTGATGATGAGAGACATGAGCTGGGCAATTTCTGCCTGAAAGGCAAAAGTCTCCACCTCCTCCTCTCCATGGTGCACCTCCTCAGGTATCTTGACTGCAAAAGGATGGAATACAAGCGAGAAAGGTGGCGCAGACCAGGTCCGACAAGCTCACAGAACCTGAGTTGCACAGGATTGACTCAAGAGAGTTTTTGGTTTTTTTGTTTGTTTGTCTGCTTGCTTTTGGTTTTTGCAGTGCTAGGAACTGAATGTTGAGCCTTGTGCATATTAGGCAAGGTCTACACATAAAAACTTTAATAACAAAGTATTTTTAAGAGTAATATCTGGCATTACAGGTTTTATTATTCGGCTAATACTAATTATACATAAATAAATAGTTGATATTTTGTATAAGGAAATTGATGCTAATTATTCAATGAGCTACAAAATCCAAGTACTGAAACACATATCAAAAGAGAGAATAAATTAAGATTCCAAAAATAATATCTGAAAGTGGGTAGATATTTGCTCCATTTTAAAGGACAGACACTATGGTTATCAGAAAATTTTCAATAGAAAAAAACCCCAGATATATATATATATATATATAACATATATAACACACACACACACACACACACACACACACACATGTTATAGCTTGTGTTTGGATGTCCCCCCTCAAAGCCTCATGCAGTCATAGGTGGGGCTTTTTCAGAGGTGGCTGGATCTAGAGTGAGTGAAGCTGGAATTGATTCAAGGTGCAATGCTAGGATCAAGGCCACTAGGATTAAGGGTGTAAGTGCTACCACTCTAAGTAGTCTAGATAAGATAAAAGGGGCAGAAAGGCACTGTTAAGGTCCCTTGTTCCTTTTGTTGGCTGCCATGAACTATTTTTCCTCTGCCATGCCATCCTGCTCAGAGCCAGCTGATTATGGACTGAAACCTTTACAAACTGTGAGCTAAATAAACCTTTCCTCCTTTAACATTGGGTGCCAGATATTTTGTCTCACCAAGGAAAAAAGTAACTAAGACAATATATTATGATGTAAGCTTAAAATGGACACCTGCAGAGCCAAGGATGGAAGAATGCAAAAGAGCTGTCTACACACTGGAAAACCAGATGAGTCAATAAAAAGTCAAAGGCCTGGGGCTCCAAAGCATCTGTGTTGGAAGGACGAAGTCAATCATTCAAACACACACAGAACTGTGCTAAACTGATCAGGTAGGCATTTTTTATACAAGTTGACACCACAGTGAACCACCACAAGTCTTAATGTTTATATCTCCTTATGTTTATACATTGAAAGTTTGATCCCCTGTTGATGATATCAGGATGGAGAGTCCTTGAGATATGATTAAGTCATGGAGCCACAGCCTTCATGAATAAGAGTAGTCCCCTTATAAAGAAGTCTGCAGAGAGACCTTACCCTCTCCACCATGTGATCATAAAACAAGGGCCCACCTGTGAATAAGAAAACAGGTATGTATCAGCACCAAATCTGCCAGGCCTTGATGCTGCACTTCCCAGCTGCTAGAACTGGAAAAACAAATGATGATTGGTGTTATAGCTTTTATCTACATGTCCCCCCAAGTCTTCGCTCTGTCATAGATGGCTGGATCTGGGATGTGTGATGCTGGGATTAAGGGTTTGTCATTATTAAGTTAATCCAATGATTGGTTTAGCATAATTTGGGGTAGTATTAAAGGTACCCCACACTGGGGGTGATTGCTACCTGCCCTAAGGGTGGGTAGCTTGGATAGAATATGCAAGAGAGAAAGAGGGTAGTCCTTTGTCACTTACTTGTTGCTCACAATCTTCTGCCTACCCTTCCATGGACTATTTATCCTCTACAATACCCTTCTGTTATGAAGCCAGCTGACTATGGACTGAAACCTCTATGAACTGTAAGCCCAATAAACCTTTATTCCTTTAACTTTGGGTGTATAGTGTTCTGTCTCAGCAACAAGAAAAGTAATTAAGATAATTGGTTATAAGCCACCAAATTTATGATATTTTATTATAACAGCCTGAATGGACTAAACCACAAGGCAAATGTGATCTCAAGATATTTCAACATATGAGGAAAAAATTTTCCCTACTCCTTTATCAATTACATTTTTTCCTTATTCTATTTTTTTGTACTAAGAGCTGTTTATATTTCATGTTACTTAAGTGTGAACATTTGATAGAGGTATAGTCTCTTAGAGCCATAGAGTGCCTTGTGGATACTTGGCATATGTTAACTGTTACACAGGGAGACTGCAATTCCAGGTAACCTTCATGCTTCTTGATTGCAAGTAGCCAAACTCAACACAGGGTAACAGAAATGGAATAAGTCATACCATTCAGGTAGGACAACTCTCAGAATATTTAGGAAGTTGGAAAGTTGGGCTGAGCATCTGTCTTGTTACAAACAAATGTGAAGCCATGTCACAGAATTACTCTGGAGAAATAGATACTAAATGCGTAAATTGAAACTTAGTTCTCACTTCACCAATATACTTTCAACCTATTTTCTCATTTTTTTGACATCTAACATCCAAATCTGGAGTGGAGGTATTACATTAACAGAACACAGGGCACATATCCATGTTCTTGCTGCAAAGAATGGATCAGTGAGCAGCAGACAGCTTTCCTGTCTCTCTGGCATGAGATTCAGACTTAGTCACATTAGTGGAAAACTTTGCAATTATAAGAATGGAGCTGAGTGTTTGGAAGACAATAGTATTGCAAATTCCAGAGCAAATTTATTAAGATTTTGACTCTTAAAAAAATGTTAAATCTCCCTGTCTTGCTGAAGCCCCTTCCCCACCCAATGTTCCCACCAATGTAATTGGTGAATGAATTGATTTATGATTTTCTTTTACTCTGTAACTACAAAAGTTCATGTAACTTCTTCCACAGTACAGTATGTCATTCAGGGTAACTTGAATCCAGGTCATGGTCACCCATATTTAGCTAAGAATAAACTATTTTTTTTATTTTCTGAGAAAGTTGCTAAATCTTATCATTCAACTATGTTGAAGCTGCAAAAAAAAAAAACCCAAAAATCAATCAGGTGCCAAGGAATTATGTCATCTTCAGATGTATAAAATAGAAATAAAATGGTATGTGTGTTTTTATCCACATGTGCTCATGTTGTCCTAATGGCTAAACCCATTGCAGGCAAAGCTAATGATGCTATATTTTTTTTCCTTGCTATGGCCAGACAAGATTTTTATGAATACTATGATCTAGGTGCCTAATGCTAGTCAATCAGAGTAGACATTTAAGATAAAATCTGTTTGCAAACATAAAACTACATCACTGTACAAATGAGAAATCAGAGATTGAAAGAATTTAAAGAACGTTATCAAGTTACTTATCAAGACAGTTAATGGAAAACTCAGGGCTAATGACTAGCAGCTAACATTTCTCTAGCTCCTCAATCTACCAATCAGTCTTCTGAATGCTTTGTGTGTAGTAAACCATTAATCCTTATAGCATGCATGTAAGGTAAGCATTATTATAATCCTTGATTTTATAGATGAGACAACTGAAACACAAAGGTAATTTGTAGATTCAAGATTTGAACCTAAACTATCTCAATCCATAATCTGTGTGGTTTACCATGATGTTAAATTTTACACAAAATATAAAACAATAGTTAGAAATTCTGGATTTAAAAATTACTGTAACAATTTCAAATGTATCTGAAAATTAACTTTCTTATGCACTCAAAATATTTACCATACAATATACCCTTGAACTGGAACAAGTTTTTTTGATATTCTACTCAATCTGTTTTCAAAAGTTCTGCTATTAACCTTCTCTTGGTTGCTTTCTACAACTATACCCTATAAGTTGTTCACCATTCACATGGTCAGATATAATGAAAATATTAGTCATAATTTTTCATCATAATCTTTGAGTAAATAAGGTATTTTTACTATATTTGACTCCTTTAAAAATTTAACCTCATGCTAAAGAAGGCTGTGGGGAGAAAGGAACCCTTCTCTGTTGTTGGTGTGAGTGCAGACTGGTACAACCACTGTGGAAATAAATATGGAGATACATCAAAAAAGTAGGATTAGAGGTCTCATTTGACCCAGCTATCCCATGCTAAAGAAGAAAAAAATCTCAAGAGAGTTAATTATATTGAGTACTATTTTAAAATGTGTAAAGTAAAATTATAAAGAATATCAAATCACTAAGATATATTCATTTTGAGCAACTTTTCAGAAAAGGAATATTTTAAATATTTAATTTGAGAATATTGAAGATATTTAATCAAAGTAACTTACTATCCATAACAAATAATAAAATATTCACGTAGTATTCATTTTCTAATAAAAAAAGATATAATTCACTCATTCACTTAAATAATGACAACTTTCCCTTATCTATTGTGGAGTTACAAACAGGGGTTCCTTGTAAAGCAAATATGAAAAAAAATGGTTATTCACTAGAGCTTGAAACTTTTCAATATCTTTTTTAACATAAAGTATATTTAAAAAGTCAGTTCCTTATAATTCCATTCTCAAAATCCAGTAACATTACCATGATATATCATAATGCAAAATCAAAGTTTAAAATAGGAATTATTTAAGCTAATGAAGAAAAAGTAAGGAAGTACCTCAAATACAAAACAAATGTGTAGAAAATTATAATGATGATGTTATTTGTATTGATGAGAAAATAGATATAAAATACTACCCTCAAAAGTCCTCAGTATAAGATTCATTAAAATGAAACTTTCTTGTGCTTTAAAACACTATGCAAGTTCTTTTACTTTTTTACCTAGATGAAGACACAGGGACTTGCATAAAACAAGTCAGAAATCATAATAATTTTTGAAACAACAGCTTTCATGTCCGTGGACACAGGTGACGAAGGACAATAGTCATTGAAGGATAGAAAATAGGATGAACCCTATGATTGCCCCAACTTACTCTTTAATAGATTCTTCAGCCATGGAGCAGGAAAGAACCCAAGCACAGTCTGGTGAAGTAAACTGAGATAAGCAAACTGGAAGAGACCAAAGCAGTGAAGAGTTCCCAGGACACCTTCACTTGGAGAAAAAGCAAGGAGATAGTGGCACATGCACATCAGCACCTGCTGTGAGAAAACTACCTGAGCTTGCAGGGGTGGATTGAGTAGGAGGCACTGGAAAGTACAAGAAGGAACAGTACCTGTAGCTCTCATAGGATCAGAAATGATTTTTGTTCCCAGGTATTGGAAAAATACCTCATAACTTAGAGACCTTGAACATGGAATTCATAAAGGTCTTGCCCTCTAGTGGGGATTAATTAGCCCTAAATTCTATGCTGCTCTATTCTTGCTTAAGTAAGGTTAAAAGCAAGACTTGAAAACTTCTGTGTTTCCAACTTAACTACATTTCAAAATAAAGTTCAAGAATATTTATGAGAATGGGAAAAACATAACACCACTCAGCAAAGTAAAATTTACAATGTATGAAATTGTGAAAATATTATCCATAATGAATACAAAAAGTAGTCACTCAAACTGGCCTAGATATAGAACTTACCACATAGAGACACTAAAAGTGTATTATTATTGTATCTCATCTAGTCAATAATCTTGAGAAATAATTAAATATCCTGTATTGGAATATCTAGAAGATATATCTTATATATGTATGTATTATTTAATATATATTTATGTTCTATATAATTGTATATGACAGATGTGATACATCATGTATACATATATATATAATTATATGTAAGTGTATATTTCAGCCTGAAGAGGTAAAAATGACACATCTGAGACGAAAACACATTTTATGGTGTTAATGGCAGATTAAATATTACTGAAATATATTGTGAATTCAGAAATGGCATAAGAAACTATTTAAAACAAAATAGGAAAGTGGCTCAAAAAAAATTTGATGGGAAATATTAATCCCTGCTCCAAAAGGCCCAAGCATGAGAAACATGAAGAAAAGCACATAAAAATGCATCACTATAAAATTATTAAAATAAAAAAATACAGGGCTGTGGGGAGAAAGGAACCCTTCTCCATTGTTGGTGGGAGTGCAGACTGGTGCAACCACTACAGAAATCAATATGGAGATACCTCATAAAACTAGGATTAGAGGTTTCATTTGACTCAGCTATCCCTCCACTGGGTAGCTTTCCAAAAGAATTAAAAGAATCATACCACAGTGATATATGCACACCCATGTTTATAGCATTTGTAATAGCTAAAGCTTGGAAATAGCCCAAATGGCCATCAGCTGGAAACTGGATAAAGAAGATGTGGTTTTTCTATAAATTGGAGTATTACTCAGCTATAAAGAATGAGAAATTAGAGACATAGCTAAATGGATGAACAATGAGGGCATACTCTTAAGTGGAAATAAATAGGACACACATGTGTAAATACTGAATAGTTTCTCTGGTGTGAAAATCTAAAAGTGTAAATAAGGTTCAAATGGTATAATTGATAATGTGAAATTGAAGAAAAGGTCTAAAGGAGTAGGGGAAGTGGGAGGGGTAGGGGAAAGGAAAGAAGGGAAAAGAAAAAATATGAGAAAAGGAAAAAATGGAAACAAAGTCTCTGTAAATAGGGAAGGTTTATTGGTACCTAAAATGTACCAAGAAACTTAATGAAAAGTTTAAAAACACAGACACAAAAAACATAAATTTTAAAAGAAAAGAGAAAATAAAAATCTTGAAAGGACTCAAATAGCACCTGCATAATAAGAAATAAAGATAAAAATAATTATGGATAGTAGGAAATAATTTAAAAGAAATTATAGTGGAACAACATCTCTAAATTGGTGAAAGAAAAAGCCTTCACCCAAAAGTTTAAACCCATCTAAGTCATAATTTAACAATAAAAGCAAAATAAAAACTTTTTCAGAAATGAAATCTTTAAATAATTCAAGTCTAGACTGTAAAAAAGGAAACTAATACTAGAAAGAAAAAAATGCCATATACAATTTACACACTGGTATAAAATACATAAGCTTTTTCTAATTGTTTAAATTTCTTCAAATGACAATTAACTGTTTAAACAAATAATAAAAATGTAGTGTTGGGGCTATGACAAATATAAAAAGAAAATGTACAATAGCAAGCAAACAAAACCTACAAAGGAAGAAATAGAAATAAACTACCATAAAAATTTTATACTATAGTGTAATTTTTATATATAGTTGGTTATAATAAGCAAATAATAAAATCACACAGCAGTAAATTATAGTAAATAAGACAAAAAAGGAGATGAAACAGCACTTCTTTTACAAAATTAATGACTATCTCAAAAGAAGGCAGATAAAGAAGGAAGAGTTGAGACAAATAGAATGAAAGAGTAGTATGATAGACTTAAATCTAAATGTATCAATAGTCACATTGAACATAAATGATTTAAACATCTTACCTATAGGACAGAGTTCTTTTTTCTTCTTTTCTTTTCATTTCTTTCCTTTTCTCTTCTCTTTTTTTCTTTTTTTTCCCAGTACAGGGGATAGAACTCAGGACCTTGCCCTTAACAGGCAGGTGCAGCACCACTGAGCTATATCCCTGGGCCCACGGGCAGATTTCTTACTTAAAACAAAAACACATCCATCTAAAAGAAATATATTTTGAAAATAGAAACATGAATAGATTAAAAAATATACACCCAAGCGAACATTACACAACAACAAAGAAGCTGATATAGCTGTTTATTATCAATGAAAGTAGATTTCACACTAAAAACTATTATTAGAGGTAAATAGGGTCGCATTATAATGATAAAGTGATCAACTCATAAACAAAGACATGAAAATTTAAATATTGCAAGGTTCAAAGTAGAACTTCCATATGCTACCCAACATAGATTTCTATTAAGTGCATATCAAACATACAAAAATGGACTGTATAGTAGACCATAGAACAAGCCTCAATAAGTTAATAAGGAAACTGTACATGTCATAGGAAATAAAATTTTAGTTGCTATGAAAATAATTTGAAATTAGTAACAGAAAAATACCGAGAAAACAACCGAATATTTGGAAACTAAATAACATACTTTCAAATAATAGTAGTCCAAAAAAGCCAATTAGCATGTGTTTTCTACTAAAAGGAAATAAGCACAGCATGAAAATTTGTTGATTTTTGGGAAAGTGTTCAGAGGGAAATATATAGGAGCAATCACTTGCAATGGAAAAGAAATAAGATCTGCAACCAGTGACCTTAGCTTCTACACAAAATAAATAGAAATCAATGAAATGGAATGAAAAAATTAAGTGAAAAATCAGTGAGACCAAAAGCTGTTTCTTTGAGAAGATAAGTAAAATTCATAAACCTCTAACTAGACTGATGAGGTGGAAAAAAATAATGTCATCAGGAATGAGAGAGAACTTGTCATTAGAGATATTGAGATATTAAGTTGATAAACAAAAATATTATGAATATAATGAATGTTCTAAAATGTGTAAAAGAAAACATGGGAGAAAAGCCCTGGTATCTTGTCTTAAAGTTTGCATAGATACATTATCAAAAGTGTAATCTTTTAGAGACAAAATTATAAAGGTAGTTTCATCGAATTTAGAAAGTTCTACTCTCTGCAAGTCAGTGCTAAAACAATTAAAAGGTAAATCACAAACTGCAGATATTATATCCATAGTAAGTTAAAAATTTCTAAATTTCAATAAGAAAATAATGCAATTTTAAAAATGCCCTAATGATTTCAACAATTATTTCACTAAAAAGATTGGTCAGATGACAAATGATACCCATGAAATGATATCCAACATCATTGGTCATTAGGCAAAGGCAAATTCAAGCCACAGCAAGATGACACTAAACACTTATCATGAATGTTTAATAGATAGATTCCCCATGCCATGTGTGAATGGGAGAATGAACCCACTTGAACTCTTAGGCACTGCTAATCAGACGGAAATCAGTAAAGGTGCATTGCAAGATAGTTAGTTTCTTTAAAAAATTAAACACGTGCCTAGCATACAATCCAGCAGTTCCAAGACCATGCATTTATCTAATCCAAAAGAAAAAACATGTCCATACACAGACTTGTATATGAAAGTTCACAGCAACTCATTTGAAATAGTCAAATTCTGGAAACAAGCCAAAGGTCTATAGCAAATGAATAGATAAATAATTTCTATATAGCCACAGCACATAATGGAATGCATGGATAGATTTCAAAACAATTATGATGAGTGAAATATATTAGAGTAAAAATGTCTATTGCATCATTTTACTTAAATTAAATTATAGATAATGCAAACTAATTTACGAAAATCAGATCAGTAGTTGTGTTGGGATACAATGCAATGAGAAGAGTCAGAGGGAGGTATAATAAAGGAGTACATGAATCCTTTGATTGTGATGAGTATGTTTATGTGTATAAACCAGGGAGAATCCTATAAAATTGCATTCTTAAATTGTATAATTTATTTAAATAATTATGTAAGGAATGTGTAATTTAAGGCCCATATTTATCAATGTGGAAAGATATTCATGAAATATTTATTAAATGGAAATAAAACAGATAAATTATTATGTGGAGTATACAATTAAGAGCAACATAAATTTAATTTTCCATTTTATCTGGAAAATTAAGCAGTCAGTCTTTCCTGGGTTTAATGGAAGTTGAGAAAATTATTATTTGTATTTTTCATCTTCATATGGAAAAAATCAAAAAATGTTTGAGAATGTTGGAATTATCAATAGTGCCTATCAAGATAATGTGATTTAATTTTTTTTGAAAAGAGGTGACAAAAGGAAGACAAGTAGCTAATTAAAAAACATATCTAGATATTGTAATACATAAGGACCTGGTTATATAAATATTAGTATACATATAAATATAGGTCTCCATAGAGACATAGCAATATAAAAATAAATTTATACTTAAAGATTATGTTGGTGGAAGTAGGTATTAGATAAGCCTAGAAAATGATTATGAAATAGGAAGCACTTAAATCATAAGAAGGAATATTCTGAGTCAAAGGCTTACAAGATTGCTCTTTATTTTGCCACTTAAATTTTTTTGTTACATTTCTAGCACATGGACTATATTGCTAATCAGCAAGAACATAATAAATTATTCATTTAAAGACTTGAAATTTTTTTCATGAGAGAAGTTGCCAAAAATAACCTCATAGTAGGTCAATATAAAACCTTGAAAATTAAAATTGTCAAGCTACTACTGCTGTCTAGAGTGTTTTAATCTCACATTCACACATCTCAAGTTTCCTTTCCTTCTTTCATTTATCCACTCAAATACCCACCACATCAAAATGGACTTCCTTGAACACACTATATCAGTATATTTTGACATGTGTAGAAACTTTAGCCTAAGCTTAAGCAGATGGCATTCAATTGTCTGCAATCTTCCAGATGATCTTTCCCTAACTATTCCCTCTTGTAGTCTCAGTCTTAAACAAAGGGAGGGGAAATATCCACTGCTGGATTCCAGAGAACTTTGTACACAAATTTAAATGCAGTTATCATTTCCAGGGCATGACTCAGAAAGTGTTCTAGGTTATTATTTGTTAAATTGTGTATATAAATTTAAGTGCATGTTATTTATCATGATAAATGTCTTTTATGCATAGTTTTCATGGCAGATATCCACAACGGTTGGTTTCTGAAAACCCTAAAGGACAAAGAGTCAGAGTGGCCTGAGTCCTTGAATATTCTCAATTTCAGAAAATTCAAGATAAACATCCTTCTCCCACAGTCAATAAGCCCTTAGCAGAGCACATCTGCTCCTATCACCGATTACTTTTTTTCATCTTCTTAGGTAACATCCTCCTAGGTCTTGCTGATCACATCAGGAGTTTGAGTAAATGGAGCACAATATGTAAGAACTATATGGGAACAAAGGATGAATTAATCCTACTGAAGAAATCTTTCTAAAACAAACAAAAAAAAAAGCACAGGTATGCTTCTCTCTTTTGGGGGATGATGGTCATGGAAATGGTATTTATATTCAGTCATTTGCCCGAAATTATGCTGAGGGCTTGTGAAAATGTTAGAGGTTCTCTGAACACAGTGTGAAAACACAAAATGTATCTAGCCGGGCATGGTGGCACATGTCTATAATACCTGCACTCAGGAGGCTGAGGCAGGAGGATTGCCATGAAATCAAGGCCAGCCTGGGATACATAGTGAGTTCAAGGCCAGCCTGAACTACACAGCCAGACCCTGCCTAAAAAACAAAACAACAACAAAACATATCTACTACAATTTTCATTTTATTATAAAATCAGAAAAGTTAAGTTACTATATACTTGCTTACACAGACAGAGATGATTTGGTAAAAAGTGTAACAAGTTGTCTTATGAATTAATTTCCTTTTAACAATATTCAGGGAAATGGTGGTTATTTCCTGTTAAGATCTCTAGAACTCAACTGACATAACTTGATTCTGCATGGTTTGTGCCATCAAAATATCATAAAGATACCTCTATTTAAATTTTTTAAAAGGCATGATATGCACATAATGCACAGCCTACAAAGAAACCCAAGTTTAGGCCAATCTTATTTTTTTCTAAGTGATATTAATTAAGTATCCCGAGTCTTTGTTCAGATAGCATTGTTAGTTGTATCTTAAGCTACCTGCTAGATATCCACTTGTTGTCTGTCTTGTTTACTCTAAGACTAATGGTTTTGTATGTATTAAATGCTCAGATACTAAATAAAATTGGCAAGTACCTCCTGATTAACAGGCTAACTTCCTCAAATTGACAATGATTGCACAGAGCTCTTGTGCTTTGCAATTCTTGTTTCTAAGTGAGAATTATGAGTCAATATCCATTTTCACCAGGAAAATATTTTTGACTAAATATGCAACTCTTATATGAACCTCAAAGGCTGATATTGTGGCACACATATAAATAAAAAAATAGATACAGATTATACCCACACCAGCCCTAAATTTACTGAGAAATCCTGCAAGACAGAGCCACAATACCATACCATATACCTGCCTTTCCCAATAAGCCACACCTAGCCCTCTGAATTTTCCCAGGGTCTGCTAGCTCCATTCTAGTTATCCCTGCCTCATTCCACTCTGCCTCTCAATTTCCAGCCCAATTTCTGCAGCTTTTTACCCTGAATTTTATTACAGTTACCTAGTTGGTCCATTGTTGGGTAAATTCTCTTCTTCTTCAATATGTCATTCAACTTTATTGTTTATTGGAAAATACTTAAAGATTTTCCAAAATACATACCCCCAGACCTATCATGTGAGATTTATGATATGGCCTGATATTTTATATTTTTTAGAAGTTTCCTATGTTAAACAATAATGTAAAAATTAAGATGCAGTATCATAAATTGTATCTCTACTGAAGCTTTCCTTTCATTTAAGAATGTAGAAATTCTCTGGTTGCTACTGGAACACTGGGAAGTTTTAAAACTAAGCCAGGGAATATGACAGCAACTATCCCAAGAGTAAATGATGCAAATGTAGTCAAAATTCACCCATATGAACTAACTAGAAAAAAACTGATATATCTATGAGCCATCTGAAATTTATAATATCCAATTTTCCAGAATATTTATGACAATATATAGTCAAAATATATATTTTATAATATTAATATATACATATAAATTAATATTATATATATAGCTTCCAGAATATACTCAGAAAAGACTACAAGATCTATTATAACAGAAACGATTCAATAAACATCTAATTTATTAAAAAAAATAACTGATTGTGACCTAGTAATAGCCAGAGTAGGATTCTTTTTATAAATAAGCAAGAATACTTACAGCTGAAAGGGTTCTAAGAAAATAGAATAAGCAGTAGAAGACCACTTTTCCCAAATTCTCTATGAAGATAGAAATAGCAATGAGATTGCAAAACAATAACAAAAGAGAATGTTTATGACAAAACTGTGTAAAAGAATATCTTCAAAATCCAGAATATAAGCTAATAAAGAACAAAGTTTTTTGAGGAACTAAAAAGAAGAAAGTAAAATAAACAACAAGATATCTAATGAATACAGGATCACCATAAACCCCAAAGAGTCAGTAGGTGCTCCCTGAAAAGCATGGCAAGTGAACTTGAGAAGAGCAGTTGAGAATGGAAGGAATCTGCACACTCAAATAACCAGTAATTATAGCATTTGCAATCTGGCCCCCTCTACTCTTACAACTGGACACACAGGTCCACCCCAGTCATAGCAACCAATGAGGAAAAAATTGAGAAGTGGGGGAAGAGACAGGAAAGAAAGTGAAGGCTCAAAGAGAAGTTGAAGAAATAGAACAAGAAAAGAAATTTAAATCTGAAATGCCATATTTTTAAGGGCATTCAAGTAGAACAGACGAAATAGCTCATTGTAGTCAAGAAGGTACTCTTTAACCTTGCTTCTTTCTAAAGTTCCAGGAAAACTAATTTTATATAACACATGTGCACCAAGAACAAGCTTAAGTCAAATTCCTTTTAAAGATTCTACAAGATAAAAGAGAATAAGGAAAGAAATTCATATTCCTGAAAGCAATAGAATCAGTCTGAATTACATACTCAAATAAAGGACTAAAACTGAAATGCTCTCTTTCAAAATTAGCTTTAGAATAATATGGAAGAACATGATGAAGGATACTTAGAAAAACTCAGGAAAGATTTAACAGAATTCAGGAATGATTTGGAAATAAAATTTAAGAATCACTTTAAAGTGAAGACTAAGATTTCTGTGACTAACCTAGCCACTCTCTTGGATTTCCTTTTGTTAAACAAAATAAAAACAAAAATAACCCAACAACATTCGTGTAACTGTGAAAAGAAATGGTACCACCCACCTAATTATAAAAACTTTCATGCTCATCAGAGATGTTTTAGCTCAAAGTGTGAAGAGCAGAGAACTAAGAGAACAAATAATATGAGTTGGAGAACCAGGAGTGATGAACTAATTTTGTATGAGCTCACATTCCTAGGAAGAGGACCAACATTCTAGCTCTCTAACTGAAGAGGACTGAGCAATATCCAGGAGGCTTTGGGATATAAAAGAACTTGTTCTGTACTTAGCCTAAAGGAAACTAGGAGCTTTGAGTATGAAAGTTTTTATAATTAGGTGGGTGGTACCATTTCTTTTCATGGTTACACAAATATTGTTAGGTTTTTATTTGTTTTTGTTTTTATTTTGTTTAAAAAAAGGAAATCCAAGAGAGTGGCTAGGTTACATGGTTCAGGCAGCAATGGGGTCACAGCAGTGACACATGGCTTTGTACTCAGAGGGTTTGGTACTCAGTTTAATGCTCAACTGTGGCCATCTTTAATTTCTTTATAATTTTCAAACAACTAGTCCCACGTTTTCAATTTTCACATAGCTGTGCAATTATGTAGCTCTAATTCTTGGAAAGCATGCTAGCAAATACTCATCTGATTATCAAGGCCCTGTGTCATGGACCTGAAGCTCTGGGCAGTAATCTCATCCTACAAGAGATCTAAAGTATAATACAGGAGAGACAAGTTAATTTGAACTTCACAAATTTGGTTTACACAATTGAGATTAAAGAGTAGAATATATTTAATGGGCTACTGACAGAAAGGGACAGAGAGAAATTGATTCAAGACTCACCAGTTGCCTTAGTTACTTTTCTCCTCATTGAGAAAAATACCCAACATCCAAAGTTAAATAAGGAGAGATTTATTTCAGCTCACAATTTGTAGAGGTTTCAGTCTATAACCATCTGGCTGCAAGGCAGGGTGGCATGGCAGAAGGGCATCACAGAGGAGAAATAGTCCAAGACAGAGCAGACAGGAGGTAGCAGGAGGTAGCAAAAGCAGCAGCAAGCAAATGAAACAGCAAGCCTCCTTTTCCCTTTAATCCCATCCAGGACACAAACTTTTTGGGTGATGCCACCCACACCCAGGATGGGCCTTCCAATTTTCCACACCCAAAACTATACCAAATCAATCAGTAGA
Source organism: Heterocephalus glaber (assembly GCF_053883595.1). Lineage (NCBI taxonomy): Eukaryota > Metazoa > Chordata > Mammalia > Rodentia > Bathyergidae > Heterocephalus > Heterocephalus glaber. The sequence goes on along the minus strand of NW_028258142.1, from coordinate 37,262,575 downwards.
GTAATTTAGTTATCACATCCTTAATCCATATTCACACACCCTTAATCCACATTCACACACCCTAGATTCAGCTACCTCCTAAAAACTCCACCAATAAGCACATAAGCTTTCAGGGGGTGGGGGGACATCTAGATAGAAAGCATGATACCAAGTAAAGGATTAAAGGCTACTAAGATTAATTGTAGGCTCTATCTGCTGGTGGGAATGGGGCTACTAATAAATTGTCTATTATGATCAGGTTAGGACAGTGATTATAGGCAGCTCAGACTGCTGATCATGTTTGAACACCTTTCCAAAATATGGGCTATGTCTTATACTGCCGTGAAGATAATGTGTAAAGTTTACAAAAAATTTGGTTAGATCTAAGTCTTCTATAAATAACTAGATAAGAAAATGATGTTTACCTCAGAGGTCAGGAGTAAATGAACCCAACTGAGCTATAGAGTAAAACTTTAGGTGAATGCAGCTGTGGTTTAGTTGTTGATAGAAACTTGCTAGATAAGCAATATGAGTCTGATTAATCTTGTTGATATAAATAAGGAAATTAGTCTTTCATTGATTAAGGTAGTCAATCAAAGTCACTTCAAAAATACAAGCTGATACCAGAATTCAGCTCTCTGGGTTTCAGTCCAGTTGTGTCCCAGTCTCCTACATTAATGAAGCTTTATTGAGCTGAAAATGCATGTACACAAAACTCATTTATTTGGAGGTAAGACCTTAAAAAACCATCACTGCATCTTTGTGAAGAAATTCAGTGAAGGTGAGATTCATGTGTCATAACCAGAAAAGACTATGGAATATTCATTTCTTATGATTTGAGCCTTCCAAGACACAATAAAGAGGTAAATGAGCTATACGATGTCTTCACTCCATTGTCTTTCATTATGGAGCAATTCAAATCCATGAACTTTTCTAGGTCACAATATTTCCAGGATGTAATGACAAGTTATGAGTATTGAAAAAAGCCTAGGTTTCATCATTTTGTCATATTAATCAATTAAAACCATAGTCCTCCATAATTTCTTTCTTATTATTATGTATTACCAGTCTTAAAAACATAGCCTCTCTCCTGTACGGTTTTAGATTCTGCCTAGGGAATGGACAACTGAATAATTATCCAGTTAGTTGAATCAGATAGACTATTGATCTACTTAATATTGCTTGAAATACATCTGTTAGATTAAAACTAATTGAGAACCTTAAGGCAACTAGGATATGTGAAAAACCTGATAAAATTTATATCTCTAAAATTTATATCTCCATCAAAGACAGCTTAATTCTTCCGTGCAAAGGTTTGTTCTCATGTTGGAGTAATGAGTCAGGTTTTCTTCTAGATCAGAGGAGGAAATGACAACTTGGCTGCACATCAAAATCACATGGAATACTATTAACCAGCAAGGATTTTCTATCCATTAATGAAACCAATTAAATCAGAATTTCTTGAGGTCAGACACCACAATCAGTGTTTTTTTTAAAAAAAAAACTCTATAAGTGATTCTAATATCCAAGAATCAGTATTTTTAAAACTTTATATATGATTCTAGTATACAAAGTAAGTAACTATTATCCAGACATCTTTTTGACAGAAGCTTTCTTGCTCTCCTCTTAATAAGCAGCTCCCATCTGAGGATAGTTACTTCCATGTAATTGGTGAAAATCTATTTGAATTGCTTCATCTTCAGACCTTGCTTAGCTGTGTCTAATTTGTCCCAAGTATGATTGTAAGACCAAGGGCCTTACTAAACGCTCTGAGGAGCCGACTGCAGTGAAGCACACCCGGGGATCCCAGTGTTGCCTCCAGAATGTAAGACCGAGGGCCCTACCAAACGCTCCGAGGAACTGACTGCAGCGAAGAACACCCGGGAAGGAACAAACCGGACAAGTTGGAAAGTAAAACAGACCTTAGTCTGGCCAGATGGCACTCCCAAAGCAAAGTAGCTTAGAGAGGCGACTAGCCCAGAGTCCAAGGCTCTTTTTTACAGGGGGTTGCAGGGGAAGTTAACAGGCGAAATTTACAGAAAAGGAACAAAGGTGAGTGGTCAGCTGACACGTACTGATGGTCAGCAGATGTTTGTAGATTGTTCTATAGATAGCGGTGTTTGGAACATCAGTTTCGAACAAAGAGTTGAGTAATTTACTTTGGGACCTTATGGCTGATACAGATCTTATCTAGTGTCCCGGAACTAACAAGCATCTTTATCTATTTACTCACATTCACAGTTGGGGCTAGGGGAGTTTTATGATTACAGAGTTATGCAGTCCCACATGATGAACCAGGCAATGCCAAAAAATAGTGATTCCAAAACTCTCCTTTGAACTTCACATTCTCCTTTTCCAGCTTCTTTTAAACCTTCTCTTAGTAATTATGGCTCCTCCATGACTAGGGATGTTGCATACCCACTATGTAGACTATGATTCCAGCCTATGCCCCTGCCCTATTCCTTAGTTTTGATCTTACTAGCATTTGACTTGATTGGACTTTGCAATAATGCTCCTTTCAAAGACAGGTGATATCTTTGAAAATACTTTTCTTTCCTCATTTGTACCACAAAAGAAACCCAATTCTTGACCTTAGCAACATAATTATCAATTACCTTCTCTCAATGGGAAATGAAAATGTCAATGCAGGACAAATTCAAGATACTCTCTAGAAATTAATCAAAATTATCAGGAGAAGCAACCTACTGTAACAGTTTTTAGCAAACCAAATTAAAAATTTCTTCTATGCCTGCCTCGCAAGCACAAGGTCCCAAGTTTGATCCCCAGTACCAAAAAAAAAAAAACATTTCCTCTGATATCTTACTTGGATGAAGAAAATGGTCATCAGAGGCCATTTGTAATAAATTTAGGTTTTGAGCATTTTTATTCCATAGCTTAGAAAACCAGTCAAACTGAGAAATTCCTTGAAACAAAAAGCTCATTTTACATAAGCCAAATCACTAAGATTTATATATAAGATACGCCAGAGCTTAAATTTCACAGGCCAGTGTAAAACGGGAGCAAATCATATATTCTAGGGACAGAAGGGACCAATCGCTATGTTGAGGATCTAAAATAGTAACAGACTTTAATTCAACATAGTGATTCCAAGGTAAGTTAGTACTGTGGGGTATTTTTGAAGCTGTTGTCAAACTAAATGCAAAAATTAATACTCAAGTCTCACCAGGTAGAAGTACAGAGTCCTCCTTGGTGAATCTCTTGTGAGTAGTGCCCCAAGCTATGCCTGGGAATATGGGTCACAGGTGTCAAAATCATTCACCAGGAAATATAGAAAAAGATTGCGAGGTGGCAATTTCTCAACTAAGTAAAACATGATTTATACCACAGCTTCCCTACTCTCATGAGAACAGGTGTATAAAGCAGGAACTGTCGCAATTTATCTTTTTTTCTCCACAGCTATACAAATTTTGGCAGGTCTCACGTGTGAGCAGATTTCCTTTGGAAGGCATATAGAACCAAGATGAGTGTTAACATATAGTTAAGCATATAATGTGTAAGACACAGCCAGGTATTTTATCATACTATTTAATCTAGGAAGAGAATCTCAATGCAAAGGTATTTCTGTATTGCACATGAAAATATTGAGGTACAGAGATTAAGCAATTAGCCCAAACTCAAGCAAATGTTAAGTACTAGGGTCAAATTTAATTATAGAAAATAAATAACTTGGAAAAATGCCCTTAAGTAATTAAAAGCATGTCATCCTTTACACAAAATTTTTCGCTCTGTGCATAGAAGAAAAATAAGACTTCACAAATGCAAAGTACCATATTATTATTAAGTAGGATTATAGATCACATTTCATTTATGTTTTATTTAGTTATTAAAATTAATATAAATGATTTGTATAGTAAAAATATTACTGAAACAGCACTAGGCTAATTTAAATGAAAATACATATACTTTATGCTGTGGCATAAGATTGAGAATTTATACCTATCAACTTAAACATACTGTCTGCATACTATGTATTTATCCAGGAGGAGAAACATTACCATAACATTATTGTCCATTGTCTTAATAGAAAACACCAAACACTAGTTTTATCACCAAAACATTTGAATAACTCACCTCAAAATCTTCACCTTTTGTGTGCACTGACCACAACTACTACTTCATGATATTTACCCAGTCTAAGCAAGACTGCATAAAAGACCTCACTCAAAGAAGACTTAATAGCTAAAAAAATAAATAAATAAAATTACATTTTCTCCTTCCCCTTTGGAGAGGCTAGTGAGACACGTGTTGCTTTAGTGTTCCTTTCCCTCTTCCATGGCAAGCAATAAATTCGGTTTGGCATTGTTCACAGGTTCAGAGGACCCTTGACTTACAAATGTGATTGGTTCCCAAGGGCTGGTTGTAACTCAAGTTCATTGTAAGTTAATACAGCTGAGATCTGGATGTTTACTTGTGTACATGCCATAGATAACAAGAGACAGATGAATCTTCCGTCAACCTAATTAACCAAGTTGTTCATATGTCAAGGTGGTTGTAACTTGAGGATCCACTGTATTTTTAAAGATAATTTAGGAAAATAGCATTTGCTAGAACTATGTCCAAAACATAGTTCCCTCTAATTATTACAAAGAAATAGAGAGTATTTGATGTGATTTTTTTCTATCCAGTTTAGTCTAACTGGGATCAAAGAAATAACTCAGGAAAAAAAAAAAAAACTAACCCCATGACCACAGCTTTTCTCATTATGATGAATGGAATCAAGAAAACAAGGAACCAACTAATTTTTAAAGAGTTCATTACTAATAAATAGCTGGTGCTATGAAAGCTGAAATTTTGAGATTTAAAAGAGCCTTAAGTCCATCAAAATGCACAGACATAGAGGGAACAAAGAAAGCTATTCTGACCCAAGTAAAACTTCACCTTGATGCTTGCTGTATATGTGGTCAAAGAGAATGATGGAAGGACACAACCTCCAAGAGCTGGAGTAGGAGCTACATGAAAAACATTCAAGGGAGCTACTCCCAAAGAGTAGAATCTGGTCTCATATACCTAAAGAACAGTACTCAAAATCTGTCTACCTTAGCAGAGTTTCAGACTTGCCATGTACCAGTGCTATCTATGGGTCAAAAGTTTCTAGCTGTTTGTCACTACCGAGTAATATAAGTCATTATGACTGATAAATATCCTCATAGACTTGTGAGGATTATAAAAACCTACATATGTGAAACTCATATTAATAGACACAAAAGAATCATCATATATACATAAATATATATACATACATAAATACATATAAAATCTATCGAGGGACTGACTTAAATAGGTTGAAATACTAGCAAATATATATTTCAACCTAATTAGGTTAGTCCCTTGACAGATAGAGAAGAAAAAATTCCCTTTTAAATAGCTAATTACTCTTCCCTGAATATTGGTGCCATATAACTGTGCTTTAGGCATAAGGGGTCACTTCAAATTGGTTTCTCTTAAGTGTACATATGACAGTATTTAGTATGCAATTAAATGCTAAAGGAGTCAAGAAATTTTATTGGATAAAGACCATATTTGCTACTAAAATCTTAAGATAGCATTTTAGTAACACAATAATTTAAATAAACATCAGGAGACGAGTCATAGGTACTTCATAAACAAACATTCTGAAGAAAATATAGAAAGAGAAAAAAGGCATATTTTCCTACACAATCTCATACTAGATTTATCCTCATTCTATTCCCAAAAGAATCTCCATGGCATGCTAAGAAAGGATTATTATTTGGAAAACTGGAACATTAAGCCTCCACTAAATTCTCACCTACCTAGAGATATTGACCATGGAATGGGCTTCTCATCTTCTCTCCCATGATAACAAATTGTGACATTCATATGATATCTTAATGTTTGTGTCTTTCTTCCAAGAACAGCAGCAATAGATCAGGTAGTATTGCCTAAGGTAAGGTTTTACACCACATACAAATCTAGTGTTTATGTTAACACTGAGACATGGCTTAAAACAGGTGGAAATGCAGCCTACAGAGCCACAATAAACATCTAAAGTAGGGCAATTTTGATCTACAAAACCAGTAAATGAAGGATATCAGAATATTGTCCCTGTACTGATTCCAGTCTTCACTATAACTGATGAGTTCAATTTAATTTTATATTAAGTGCCAACTTTCTGTCAGGAAAAAATATGAGGCATAAATAATAGCATTACCAGTAACACTTGGACCTATTCTTATGATGCATTCAATCAATATGGAAGGAAGGATTTAAAAAACAAGAGGCAAAGGAACATGGAAAAAGTAAGAATGTGTTATATATTTTCCAATGTTTGTGATAGATCTGAAGAGGGTATATTTACCAATATCCCACTACAAATGTATTTCTTATGTATGCAAACATATATTAATAAAAAATAATAATCTCTGGGGCAGGGATTTAGCTCAGTGGTGCCACCACCTGCCTTGCAAGGACAAGGTCCTGAGTTTTATCCCCAGTACCAAATAATTATAATAATAATAATAATAATTAATAATAATAATGTCTATTTATAAAGACACAATCTTTCAAACCAAGTCATGTGATTGGGCTGAAATTCTGAGTATGTACACAAGAAAGCCACAAGTGAAGGCTCAAAAAATAGGGCACTACCTCTTGCTCATGCGAGGTATGCTCCTGTCTCAAGACCATTTCTTTTATTCTGAAACTCTTTAACCCTTTACACTCCCTTAGTTTACTCCCTCACCTCATATAACTTTACGTGCATCCATCATGACATCCTCAGAGACATAAAGCTATCCACAACTGTTCTATTTTTCATTTTCACCTGAGTTGTTACATGATACTATAGTTTATGTTTCCCTTGTCTTTCTCCACACTGGAATGTAAGCTTCATAGAAGCAAAGTGTTTTCTCTTCACTTTACAGACAATGTACATTTCCAAGATCAATGCCAGACACACAACAGTAGTAATTGCATTTAACTTCTTTCCTTAATTTCATTCCTTCTTTCTCCATCCTTACTCTTCAACCATTATGTCAATTCTGAATCTAGAAAGCTTAGGCAAGACTCACTATACCCTCATTCTCTTTTGTTTTCTGGTGCAAAGTTTATTTAGGAGATTTGGAAATTATTTGGGGGCAAGAATGCTTGGCAAAGGGTCAAGCTGAATAAAGAAATGTCTACTCTCTTGGGAAAGTAGGAGGGAGTCTAAACTTTCCTTCTATTCCCAATTTCTACCTTCTTAACCAGCCAGAATTTAGCTTCATGAGAGATCTGAGATGGTTCATATGATTAAAACTACATACAATTACATTACTAATAAATTATTTTCTCCCCCTTCCTTTTTCCAGCTCTCAGTTTGAAACCAGAGCTGTCCCTACCTTATGCTTCAAGGTCTTTTCACTGCCAAGCCCCTTTCCAGTTTGTTCAATGGAGTTGCTTTTGTCACTTTCTAGTCTCTCCCCATGCTATTGAATTCCATTTGTTTTATTAAAAGTGTGAGATTATATGGCTTTGGGATAGGACAAATTTTCTTTACCAGATAGAAATAAACATAAATTAGGAAGCAAAAGATTGATAAATTTGATTATATTGAAATTTAAAATATTTGTACTACAAAAATAAAGGACAAGATAGAATGTTGGAAAGAATGTATTTTCCTCATTTAAAAAATATGTTAAAAAATGTACCAATAAACTTAATGAAAAAAATGTTAAATATATAAAGAATTCCCATGAAATATGAAATGACAAAGAATAACCAAGGTAATAAATGAAGCAGTTTATGAACAGTCCTTTCCAAAGGGAAAACAAGAACATCTACAAATATATAAGATGTTGAACTTCGCTAGTAATGCAAGAATACAAATTAAAACTCTTTCATCCCTCTCCATTAGATGAAAAGGAAGTATTGATAAGCATATGGAGAGATTAGAATACTTGCCCAAAGAAGTATAATTTGGTATAACTACCTACCTGAACATTGTTGGGAAACTCCAGCATAATAGCACAGGACGCTGAACATAAGAATATTCACTATTAAAAAATAATGGAAGTAACTTAATTGTTCAAAACCAAGAAAATAGGTACATAAATTATAAATTGTTTCTGCTGTGATCAAATAAGAATTAATATCAAACAAAAAATAGGTGAATGATGTTTGATTAATCATTTTTGAATATTTCAAAATCTGAAAAAATTTATTAGAAATTTTATTTGAGCACAAATATGTTGTAAAATTATAAAAGCTTTCAAGGAAAAGATAAATAAAAAGTCTTGTAGAGGTGTTTGTCTATGGGGAGAGATAGGTGAATGAGACCATGGACACATACAGTGCTCATGCTAGGCCTAATTCTTTGGGAAAAAATGGAAAAAAGAAAGTTTTAGATACATAGGTATTTAATTTTAGTTATTGCTACACTTTTCAGTAAGTTTGAAATATTTTATTAAATATACATGTTATACCGTATATATTAATTTATTACTAAAACAAAATTGAAACACAGGTGACTTCCAATCTCCTACTAACTTATTTTATTCCTGTAGCTGATTACCTGGAATCATCTATATGACTTATTTCATTAAACTCTGAATGGAAGTCTCTCATCCTCTTACATTGCTGCACTACAGCCTTCAACCCTGTGGAGTACTCCTCTAATGCTCTCCTTTTGGCTTTTATTTTGGTGTACTTTACAAAGGATCTGAAGTCAGTTATCTAATAGTATGGTTTGTAAAGTGATGATAATGCTTTCCTGTCCCAAATAATCTTCCACTCCTGCTTGAAATATATGTAGTACTTTATTTCTTTAATGTAAGTATCACTCACTTGGTTCTTTGTCATTGAAATGCAAATCTTTCTGGGTAGGATTTGTATTTTAATTAAACCTGAAATACTTTAGGGTTAATGAGTTCAATCCAAGACTTTCTTCTTGACAAAAAGGTACAAGGCTAACTAAATGGCCTTTTGTTCTGGGAGAAGTATAAGATGTACAAGTGTTACTAAAAATGGAGAGGGAAAGTACATATTAGGAACAAAATTGTACAAGGTATTTACCAAAAAGATGTGGCAATCTGACAGAACTCTGGATAACATTCATATTCCTTTACTTTGTTATACTTTAGTCATAGAATTTCTCATTCCTATTTGTATAGACCTAACCAACTCACTGGCCCAATCAACTTACCAAATTTAAATATATGTATATTTTTTTCTTGTGCTTTATATGACCCTTGTGATGCCTCCACTAATTAGTTTACTAACTTTATGAAGAAAGGACATTTTGACAGAATTCCAAAATCATAGTATAACCTCTATCGCTATTATTTCAACAACTTCTAATCTCTTTGATCCTCTTAATTCTATAAAATAATAATCACTATGTGTTCACCTCATACATTTGTTCAGTTGGATCAAGATAAATAAAATTTATGAAAGTTGCTCATAAAATATAAAGTGATCTGCTTATATATGTTAATTGGGTTCTTTTTCATTGCAAGAAGTAATAATCTCATATCAAACTAGTTTAAATAAAAGAGGTGGCTGTTTGCTCATAATAGGAAGCCCAAGATTTACACATTCAGGCTCAATTCCATCAGAGTCTTTGCTCTCTTTCTCTACTATTCTGGTAATGTTTCTGCCATCGTGAATGCCAGCTCCATCTTCAGTTTAGTCCCCTTATAGTTTCATAGTAGCTGCCAGAAGCAAACTGAACCATCTGCTTTCTCAATAGTGTCTAAGGGATGTGGGAAGAAGAGGTCAAAACCATAACTAGCAAATGTGTTTCTGGATGTTGTGCTGATTGTCTACTACTGAGGCTCACTAAGCGTCTCTGTGGTCAGAGGAGTGAAGGACACTGACTGGACTGGGCCTGTCACAGGAAAGATGGGATCAGCCTGACACCTTAGGTCAACCAAGACTGGCCTGAAGAGGCCAGGTTAATCCCACCAGATTTACAATTACAATGGGTGAAACACTGATTTCATTTATAATCTTGTACTAACTAGCATTCACAGATTGTTTTAATTATTTCATTAATAATGAATATTCAAACTTTTATAATATTATTGCTACTTATGCTCCACTACCATTATTATTTTCATTATGATTAGTAAGTCTTTCTAGGAACTGAAGAGTTTTTACAAATGAACAGCATGTCATATTTTCAAGGGCAGTAAGCATTAAGTTGAGCCAACTTCATTACAAGACAGGTGGTTATTATCAGTAGTTAGATTTATTACATAACAATATTATCAGTAGTTAGATTTATTATCAGTAGTTAAATTTATTACATAAAATTGTCAGTATCAGTAGTTAGATTTATTATGTAATAAATCATTATCAGTATCAGTAGTTAGATTTATTACATAAAAACATTATCAGTTAAAAAAAATTATCAGTAGTTAGATTTATCATTATCAGTAGTTAATGTCAGTATTTATTAGTTAGTATCAGTATTTATTAGTTAGTATCAGTATTTATTAGTATCAGTAGTTAGATTTATTATTAGTAGTATTAATATTTATTACTCTTTAGTATTAGTAGTATTATTTATTATTAGTATTTATTATTAGTATTTATTATTAATTATTATTATTCATTACTATCAGTAGTTAGATTTATTATGTAAAAACATTTTTTTCTCAATTTATGTTAATGAATCTTTGGAGCATCTTGAGATTTTTTTTTTTGGATAAGAATCAAAAGGATTACTTCTAAACCTGCCTTAGTTTGTCTTTTCACTGACTGATGGCCAATTTGTTGTGAAAACTTATTGAAAGAGGTTTTATGGGTTTAAAACAACACCATCAAGATATACACTGTAATTTGTGCAAACTGTAGGATACAGATCTGTTTTTATCACCCAAATTTATTAATAAAAGCAAAGAATATAAAAAGCACAATTTCAAGATCTATATAGTTAGTAGTGACTGAATTTTGAGTTAAAAATGAAACTGTTTAATCTATTAAAAAAGACCTAGCATTAAACTAATTAATATGTAAAATGTTTCAAATGAAAAGAGTTTTAATATAGAAAACTTTTTGTAAGACTCAATATGCTACCTAAATAATTTATGAATGGTTTGAGAAAGTACAAATAGAATTACAGAAATTGTAAAATAAATTTAAAAGGCATGATATAAATACTATTTGAAATAAAGGACTGATAAGATAAAAGAAACAAAGATTAAATACAATAATCAATGACTTGAAGACAATGGGGAGAGTGTGACAATGTCACACACAGACAAGAAAAAATTGGAAGAGATGCTAATTTTAATAAAAGACTGAAAATATAAATTTAACTAGGTTGATTTAAAAATGGCAAAGGATTTCAGGTAAATTCTAGCAATTAATAACTCAAAATGAGATTTAAAAATGATACAGTATATGTTTAAGATTCACTACTTTGGAAGGTTATAATGGACACCTAATTATTTGCTAACCAATTTCTCTCTTGCACTCAGCAATACTTTTCTGGGAATGGACCCTTCTATTCAGACACGTGGTTTCACAGGAGTAGCCATGTTTGTAAAATATAATATTTGTCCAGGACTACCCTGCACAGAGTGGACAACTGACACAACCTGAGTTAATCAAGATTTTCCCTACAAAGTTGGAATACAGACAAAGTCATTCCAAAGTATTGGCTCATCTCCTTGCTACGGTTTGGATGTGAACTGTTCCCTCCATTACTCAGGTAGAAATTTGCTCCCTAGTGTAATGTATTGATAGAGGTGGAGCATTTAAGAGGTGATTAGGTCATTACAAAGGATTAGTGACTTTCTTGAAAAACTGGATTAGTTCTTTCAGGAAAGGATTAGTTCTGGTGAGAGCAAATTGTTATAAAACAGGTCAGTTTCTTTGTCCTCCATTTTTCTTCCATGCACACCTCTTTCCCCTTCTGTTTTTCTGCCATTCATAGAGTAGCATATGGCTTTTGTTTGAAGTTAAGCAGATGCCAATAGCACAATCTTGAAATTCTAAAACCATGAGCTAAAATAAACCCTCTTTTTAATTAATCACCCAGACTCAGCTACTTTGTCATAGCAACATAAAACAGACTAAAACACTTGCTAAAGGAAGGGATTACATTAGTCATTATCTATTTTCCATGGCTTATTTTGAGTTTTTGTGTGGAACAAAAACAAAAAATAAAGAGAAGTATATAGTCTTGGTTACTTTTCTCATTGCTGAGACAAAATACCCAACACACAAAGTTAAAGAAGGAAAGGTTTATTCAGCTCACATTTTGTAGAGGTTTCAGTCCATAATCAACTGACTCCAAAGCAGGGTGGCATGGCAGAGGGGCATTGCAGAGGAGATACAGTTCATGTCAGCCAAATGGTTGCAAAGCAAAAAGAGATGACCATAGCCCTTTCTATTTCTTATATCTTATCCAGACTACTTAGGGTGGGTAGCACTCACATTCTTAATCTTAGTGCCCTTGAACATAGCACTGCACCATGAATCAATTCCAGTATCACCCACTTTAGATTCACCCACCTCTGCAAAAGCCCCACCTAAGACTGCATGAAGCTTTTGGGGGACATCTAGACACAAGCTATAACTATGGGAGACAACGAAAGAAGATTCTATACCCTGAGTTACTTTTTAAATCTGTTTCTGAGATTTAGCTATCACCTGCTCTTTGAGGTCTGGGAAATATCTTATTTCCTAATAATAAATGGTTCTCTTTATATAATAAGTTTTTTTGATTTAGCAAGCAAAAATGTACAACTCTGGTTTAAATTTGAATGTCAGGTAAAATATAAGTACATTTTTAATATGAATATATTCCCTGTAGTATCTAATACAAACTTATGCTTAAAATAATTACTTGTTTATCTGTTATTAACATTTTTGTTGCTTGTATTTTTGTAGTCATGCTATATGTGAGCTATCTACAAATATTCATTACTATTATTTTTACGACCAAAACACTCCTACCATGAAATAGTTGAGTTATAAGAAATGGTGGCATTTTTGAAGCAAACAAGACAAGACTGACAATTGAGCCTTATGAAGGAGTGATACTGTTCTGTGATATCCTAATTTTCTTATCCTCAAAGTACTGGACTGACTATTTTTGTCAAGTCATCATATTTTCAATTAAAAAAAAAACCTGGTTATTGTTCTTATAGAATACTGGGCCATTCTTCAAAGTCAAAGACCTTGGTAATAGAGTCATTGTTTTTTGTGTATGAAGTTCCCATGGCATCTAGCTCAGGTCTAGATTAATTATGAACACAACATAAATACTAGTAATATTGAAATTCTCATCATATAGATTACAAGCATAATTAGCTGTCCCCCCAAAATTCTGTTTTTTGTAAGTTAAGAATCCTTAGAAGACCTCACAGAGTTATAATGGTATTAAAATAAAGAAAAAAATATATCTGAAGAGAAGAGGAAAACAAAAGTCCAAAGAAAAATCTGAGAGAAAGCTGAGCATTTCCACTAAACACTTCAGGCTCACCAGCTTTAGCCTCTGCAGGCAGCAATTACATTCCGAAGGAAAATGTTTTACAATTGTAATTACACATAATAGGAGGAATGTATTTTTCCTTCATCCTACTCCCATGGTGAGTCAATTTAATTTTTAAATACAAGAGACATAATTGATTTTAGCCCTAGATTAGTGCTGAAAATGATCTATATGTGTTCTCACTAATGGAACAAGAGAATTGGTCCTCCTTGGAGACTTTTACCCAAACCTGTTCATCCAACAATTACTAGAGTCTGACAGGTTAGTGTGCAAGGGGAGGATGCAGGAGGCAAACACCCCACTGATTAACAATTGAGCAAAATAATTAATATTATGCTCTTTCCAGTTAATTATGGATTAGGCACAAATATATTCTCATTATAGAGGCTACAAAGTCATGAGGCTGCCTGGAGGAACCTTGTCCTGTAAGGCTCAGAAAATGTGCCTTAGGTGAGAGTTTCTAGGCAAGCATGTTTCTGAATAGGACTAGGGGAGGGCATGAATTAGGGATGGGCTCATGTTTCCTAATAATGACAGACCTATCTTTTATCTGGCAATGGATTTTCCATCTGCTCCCCTGCCAGACTGCCATGCAGCTGCTAGGTAAATGGAGCAGCAATAGCTCCAGGCAAAGCTATGAAATAGGTAGTTTATACCGTGCCATTTCATCATCAAACCAGCCCTCAAGCACAACTTTAGAGTTCACTTCTTACTCTCACTGAGTTAGAGACTAATCCCCTCTAAAGCAGGATTAGTGACTGGGATATTAGCTTCTAAGACCGTAATTCCCAGGTATATTTGCATTTTAACCAATAACTCCAAGGAAGCAGATTTGGCATGGACCCACCACTGGGAAGGTAGTGCAGAGACCTAGGATCTGATTCATACCCACCATTTACCAGCAAGGTAATTTCTAAGTTGTAAAATAGGATTATAGTCATCTCATGAGATTTTTTATGATAATTAAGTAAATGATATGATAGACTGTAGGGATCACTGGAGTGGAGCTCAACACCTGAGAAGATGTCTCAAGTTGGGAGGAGAGAGGAGAAGCTATGCTGACATTGCTGGGTGACCCTGGATAGTTAAGGTGCCTCTTAGGGCTTCAGTTACATTGGTTTTAAAAGGAGAGCACTGTCAGGCCACAGATTTAGCTCATTGGAGCCCAGCCTGCCTCACAAGTGCAGGGTCCTGAGTTTGATCCCTGGTATGGCAAAAAAAAAAAAGAAAGAAAGAAAGAAAAGGAGAACACTGTCTAAGATCTTTTCTCCTAAAGCTCCAAGATTGCATTTCTGCAAATTATGATCATGATTACAGACAGTCTCTCAAAGAATTTATTAACATATTTTGATTTCTTGAATACAGGCTGGATTAGGGCTCTGGGCATTGCACTTGGCAGGTGAAAAGAGTGGGAACAGGTATGCTAATGTGATTTTCTTTTGAGGAAATGGAACAAAGGCTGCAATCTCAGTAAAGTGGAACTATGGTAAAACTAACAGTAATTCTCTTAACTTCTACTGATCAGCAAATGAATTTGCAATTCTTGTCTCAATTATATTGCTTCTCAAATTCCAGCCTAAAGTAAGTTTGAATATATGGACAAATCTCACAATCAATGTAGCTTTCACCTCTCATGTTTCATATCATCCTGCCGTGTTATCTTACACCAATCAAAACATGGTAGTTTACCAATATTTTGAAAAATAGAAAGATCAGGAGTGTTTCAGTTGGTGTGTATCAGTCTCTAAGTTTGTATGTCGATGTTTGTGCATTTATGTGTTTGTGTGTGTGTGTGTGTGTGTGTGTGTGTTGAGTCTGCTTGCATTCCCAGATGGATTATCTTTGGAAGATTTAGGAATCGTATAGCTTGTCTTTAATAATAATGGCTGTGTAATAGATGGGAAATCATCTATATAGCTAGGAAAGCATTGGAGCCTACAGCTGTTGGACTAGCTAAACGACTTAAGAGTAGTTTGATGTATTTCTTTTTGTTTGTTTGTTAAATTCTTTTATTGGTACATTGTAGGTATACAACACAATTACATTTCTCATTGGGAATTGTACCTTTACATAATGCATCTTGGTTCTTATTTTTTCCCAATTCCTAGCCCGCCCTTCACCCCCTCCACCCTTCTCTATTTACAAAGACTTTATTTCCATTTTTTCCATTTCTCAGCATTTTTCCTTTCCCTTCTTTCCTCTCCCCTGCCCCTCCCACTACCCCTACCCCTTTGGGCCTTTTCTTCTTATTTTGCATTATCGATTATTCATTCTAATCATTGGTATATTTTAGGTATACAATATAATGACACTCATCATTGGAAATTTGCACCTTTACATAATCTGTCTTGGTTCTTATTTTTCACCCTTGCCCAGCCCTCCCTTCAAGCCCTCCATTCCTCCCTATTTACAAAGATTTTGTTCCTATTTTTCCATTTTCTCATATTAATCCCATTCCCTTCTAACCTTTCCCCTACCCCTCCCACTTCCTTCCCCTTTGCCCCTTTTCTTCCTATTTCATTTTATCTATTACACCTTTTAGTCCTTATTTTCGCCTTCAGTTTCTCACACCAGAGAAACTATTTGGTATTTATACATGCGTGTCCTATTTATTTCACTTAAAAGTATTGCCTCAATGTGCATCCATTTAGCAATAAATGTCTCTAATTTCTCATTTTTGATGGCTGAGTAGTACTCCATTTTATTTTTTAAAACCCCACATTTTCTTTATCCAGTCTCCAGTTGATGGACATTTGGACTGTTTCCAAGTTTTAGCTATTACAAACTGTCCTGCTATGAACATGGGTGCACACATATCACTGTGGTATGATTCTTTTAATTCTTTGGGGAAGATAACCAGCAGAGGAATAGCTGGGTCAAATGGGACTTCCAGTCCTAGTTCTTTGAGGTATCTCCATACTGATTTCCACAGTGGTTGCACCAGTCTACACTCCCACCATCAGTGGAGCAGTGTTCCTCTTTCCTCACAGCCCTGCCAGCATTTGTTGTTGGTTGATTTCATGATAGCAGCCATTCTTTCTGGAGTGAGGTAGAATCTCAGTGTTGTTTTCATTTGCATCTCTCGAATGAGCAGTGAGGTGGAACATTTTTTCATATGTTTATTTGCCATGTTTACTTCTTTGTGTGAAAAATGTCTGTTCATTTCAGATGCCCATTTTTGGATTGGGTCTTTAAATTTGGAAGGTCTGATTTTTTAAAGTTTTTTATAGATTCAAGATAGTAAACCTTTGCCTGAGGGACCACTGGTGAAAATTTTTCCCACACTGTGGGTTGTCTCATCACACTGCTGGTTGTTTCTCTTACTGTGCAGAAGCTTTTTAGTAAAAAGAGGTCCCACTTGTTGATTGTTTGTGCTAGTTCATGGGCAACTGAGGTTTTGTTCATAAAATCTTTTCCTACCACAATGTCTTCAAGAGTTCTACCTAACCTCTGTTCCAGCCAGTTCAGCATTTCTGTTTTATTTAGATCTTTAATCCATTTCAATTTTAGTTTAGTGCATGGTGAGAGATACAGGTCTAGTTTTAGTCTTTGGCAAGTTGAAACCCAATTTCTTCAGCACCATTTCTTAAAGAGGCTATCTTTCCTCCAGTGAGGGTGTTTGGCTCCTTTGTCAAAGATGAGGTGGCTGAGTGTGTCTGGAGTTGTTTCTGCCTCTCCTAATCTGTTCTACTGGTCTTCAGGTCTGTTTCTTTGCCAGTACCATGCTGTTTTCATCACAGTAGCCTTGTAGTATAGTTTCAAGTTGGGGTTGTAATACCCCCTGCCATGTCTCTGTTACCTAGAATTGCTTTGACTATTCTAGGTCTCTTCTGGTTTCAAATAAATTTTTGGATTGTTTTCTCAAGGTCCATGAAGCATGCTGCTGGGATCTCAGTTGGAATTGCATTAAATCTATATGGCAGTTTTGGAAGTATGGCCATTTTCACTATATTAATCCTTCCAACCCAGGAGCAGGGGATGTCTGTCCATTTCCTGATATCACCTTCAATCTCTCTTTTCAGAGTGCCATAGTTTTCAGAGAAGAGGTCTCTGATTTTTGTCGTTAGGTTGATTCCTAGGTATTTCAGTTTTTTGGATGCTATTGTGAAAGGAATTATTTGCCCTATTTCTCTCTCAGTGAGTCTGTCATTCATGTGGAGGAAAGCTATTGATTTTTGTGTGTTGACCTTGTAACCAGTTACTTGACTGAATTTGGTTATTAAGTCTAGAAGACTTTTGGTGGAGTTCTTGGGATCTTCTATATACAGTATCATGTCATCTGCGCATAATGACAACTTGACTTCTTCATTTCCTATCTTTATTCCTCTTATTTCTTTCTCTTGTCTAATTGCCGTGGCTAAAGTTTCCAAAACTATATTGAATGAGAGTGGACATCCTTGTCTTGTTCCTGATTTTAGTGTGAAGGATTTCAGTTTTTGACCATTTAGTGTGATATTGGCTGTTGGTTTCTCATAGATGGCTTCTATCAGTTTGAAGTAGAGACCATCTATTCCAATTTTTGTAGGATTTTTATCATAAATACATGTTGGATTTTGTCAAATGCTTTTGCTTCATCTGTGGAGATACTCATATGATTTTTGTCCCTGGCTCTATTGATATAGTGTATTATATTGATTGAATGGCGTATGTTGAACCATCCCTGCATCCCTGGGATGAATCCCACTTGATCAGGGTGTATGATCTTCTTGATGATCTTCTGCATTTTGTTTGCCAGTATCTTATTAAGGATTTTTGCATGTATGTTCATTAGTGAGATTGGCCTATAGTTCTCTTTTTCAGTTGGGTCTTTCTCTGCTTTGGGGATCAAGGTGATGCTTGCTTCCCAGAATGAATTTGGGAGTATTGCTTCCCTTTCAACTTCATTGAAGAGTTTAAACAGTAGTGGCAGCAGTTCCTCTCTAAATGTCTTGTAGAATTCAGCAGTGAAGCCATCAGGGCCTGGGCTTTTCTTAGTTGGTAAGATTTTAATTTTGTTTTCAATTTCATTGGTAGATATTGCATTGTTTAGAATTTTTAGGTCTTCTTCATTCAACTTTGGAAATTCATATGTATCTAGGAATCTGTCCATTTCTTCTGTGTTGTCCATCTTATTTGCATATAGGTTCTGGAAGTAGGTATTGATGATCCTCTGGATTTCTGCTGGGTCTGTTGTCATTTCACCCTTTTCATTCCTAATTGCATGGATTTGGACCTTTTCTTTCCTTTTTCTGATACGTTTGGCTAAGGGTTTGTCAATTTTGTTGATTCTTTCGAAGAATGAACTCTTGGCTTCATTAATTTTTTGTATCATTCTCTTAGTCTCCATTGTATTGATTTCTGCCCTGATCTTTATAATTTCCTCCCTTGTATGAGCTTTGGGGTTGTCCTGCTCTTCTTTTGCTAGAAGCCTGAGGTGCAGCACCAGGTTGTTTAATTGGGCTCATTCTGTTTTCCTCATATGTGTACTCACTGCTATGAATTTCCCTCATAAGACTGCTTTCATTGTGTCCCATAGATTCTGATACATTGTATTGTCATTGTCATTTAATTGAAGGAACTTTCTGATTTCTTCTTTAATTTCCTCTTTGACCCATTGGGTATTCAGAAGTGTGTTGTTCAATTTCCAAGTGTTTATGAAATTTTTCCAGTTTCTTTTGCTATGGATCTCCAATTTCTTCACACTATGGTCTGATAATATACAGGGGATAACTTCAATACCTTTGCACTTACTTAAATATGTTCTATGTGTGAGTATGTGGTCTATTTTTGAGAATGACCCTTGTGCAGCTGAGAAGAATGAGTATTCTGATTTTGTGGGGTAGAAGACTCTGTAAACATCTGTTAAGTTCATTTCTTCAACAGTTCAATTGAGTTCTACTATTTCATTACTTATTTTTTTGTCTAGTTGTTCTATCTATTTGTGGCAGTGGGGTGTTGAGGTCCCCCACTATAATTGTATTATTGCATATATGACTTTTCATGTCCATTAGTATTTGTTTTATATAGTTGGGCGCACTAGCGTTTAATGCATAGATATCTATGATTGTCATCTCTTCCTGTTGGATTCTTCCCTTTACAAGGATGTAGTGTCCTTCATCTCTTTTAATCAGCGTTGGTTTGAAATCTACTTGATCTGCAAAGAGGATAGCTACTCCTGCTTTTTGGGGGGTTCCTGTCACATGGAGTATTGTTTTCCACCCTTTAACTTTCAGTCTATGAGTTTCCTTTTGAATGAAGTGTGTTTCTTTTATGCAGCACATTTTTGGATTTTGCTCTTGACCCATTCTGCCATTCTATTTCTTTTGATAGGTGAATTGAGACCATTAATGTTGATGGTGGTAAGTGAAACCTATTGACATATCATTGCCATGACTTTTTCTTTTTGTTGGGTTCTCCCCCTTTACATTTAATTTCTTGTCATGCCAGATGGGTTCATTCTGCTTTGCTTCCTGGGGTTGTGATCCTCAATGTCTGTTCCCAGGATATTGTGTAAAATTCTTTGGAGTGCTGGTTTGGTATTCACAAAGTTCCTAAGGTGTTCTTTGTCATGAAAGTATCTTATTTCTCCATCAATTTTGAAAGATACTTTTGCAGTGTACATCAATCTGGGTTGGAAGCTGTTTTCTTTTAGGGCTTGGAATATATCACTCCAAGCTCTTCTTGCCTTGATGGTTTGTGTTGAGAAGTCTGCTGTGATTCTGATGGGCTTTCCTTTGTATGTGATTTGTTTCTTTTCTCTAACTGCATGTAGAACTTTGTTCTTCCATTGAGTTTCTGGAATCTTAACAATTATACGCCTATGTGTAGATTTTTTTTTGATCAAGGCTATTTGGAGTCCTATATGCCTCACTTATCTGTATGTCAAGTTCTTTTCCCCTGCTTGGGAAGTATTCTGCCATTACTTCTGCAAAGAATTTTTTTATGTCATCTCCACTCTCTCTTGTTTCTTCATTGACTCTGATCAGTCTTATGTTATTCTTCTTTGCATCGTCTAGCAGCTGCTGGATTGATTTCTCATGTTCCCTTATAATTTTGAAACAATTTTTCTTTTCCTGGTCATTAATTGCAATCTTATCTTCTATATCTGAAATTCTGCCCTCACATTGCCTCATTCTGCTGTGTGGCCTTTCAGTGGAGTTTTTCATCTCCTGGAAATCTATTTGCATCTGTTTTATGAATTCCATTTGTTTCCTATGTTGGGATTCCATCATGTTCCTCAGCTCCTCTGTAGATTTATTAATCGTGTCTTGCACAAGAGCACAATTCCTCCTGTTATCTGAGAAATTATTTCTGATTTCATTTTTTCCAGATCCCCTTCTGTTCCCAGTTCAGTGGGTCCAGGTGGTTGACTATCAGTGTTTCATCTCATTTCCCTTTGAGGTTGCTGTAGGTGATATGGAAGTTTGGTTTCGAGACTTATTTACATGTTTTCTCATTTTGACTGGGGAGATGTGGGTGTGCTGTTGGCGCCTGCAAGGCTCACCTCCTCTGAGCTGGGAGAGGTGGGACAGGGGCCAGGAGTGGCGGTAGGGATGGTAGCCTGGAAGCCCCTTCCTTTGGGCTGGGAGTGGAGGGACAGAAGGCATCCCCAAAGCCCTTTCCTCTGGGCTTGGAGCAGCGGGAGGGATGGTGGCTGGGAAGCCCCTTCCTCTGGACCAAGAGCAGTTGGATGGCGGCTCAGAAGCCCCTACCTCTGGGTCAGGAGTGGCGGGATGGATTGCAGCCCGGAAGCCCCTTCCTCTGGGTGGGGAACAGCAGCAGGAATGTTGACCAGGAAGCCCCTTCCTCTGGACCAGGAGCAGTGGGACTTTGGCTAAGAAGCCCCTACCTCTGGGCCAGGAGCAGCAGGAGAGTCTGATGTATTTTTAATGTTCCAACTCACACATCTAAGCACACTCAGAGAGTTTCAAATGGCAGTAAACTGGGTCCATGAAACTCACTCCAGCCAATAGGAAAAATGAGAGGCAATATAAAAGACTATTATTCCCATCCTAATTCACATGAGCAGATTCTTCAATACCAGCTGATTATTCCAAAGCCTCTTCACATTTGTTTCATAGCATAAATGGATTCCTAAGAAATTCAGAAGATTCTAAAGGCTGGAAAATTCTAAAACTAGAAATTATAGATATTATGATCAAACATTTGTCACTTGTTTGTTTTCAAGTTAGAAAAAATTATCTCCCTGATGAGCTCAAATTTTTCATCTTTCTCACCTGGCTAATGAATGAGAAGTGTTCACTTTAAAGACTTTAATATATATTTAATGGCTTAATATTGAGAGTATATAAAAGGGGAGTTATTTGAAAATAAATTAGCATTTTCCTATTTTTCTAAAATGAAAATTGAGATCCCAGCTAAGTAAATCAAATATCCTTTGCAGGAGTATAGCATGCACTCTGACAATTGTGCAATCTTCACTTTAATAAGTCATTTAAGTGTGATAGACCAATATACAGAATGTTTTTAATTTGCCTTTGGAGAAATCAGAGAATTCTTAGTATCTGAGTAGAATTAAACATTGAGTGGACTACTTAGATCTTTTAAGTAACAAATTAATTAAAATAGATTTCCTTTGAAATCATGATGTGAATGGTCAAGTCAGAGTTTGTGTAAAAGAATACCGAACTCTGGATAAATAAAAGAAGCCTGTGAATAGATGAATGGTCTATTATATGAAAATAGTGATACCTATGTTCCTTGAATGCATGGTCTAGAAGTAAGACTCATAGTCATCTATGTCATTTACAAGCTAACCACTTCCAGTATCTAAGAAATCTTCCCTCCATTGAAATAGTTTGTATTCTGGTCCCTTTGATATATCCCATATAGCTGCCCTTCTCTGACATTTACATTCCTGGGCAAGAATATTTGAAGTATTGAGACAATGGCTAAAGCCTCATATTTCCAGTTGATAATTTTCTTTGTCTCTGTCTTCCTAAGAGAATACAATGTTCTTCAGAAATAAGACTATCTCATTTTAATTCTCCATGACCTCCAACATAATTTCATTTAAATAACAGGCAATCAATAAATATTATTTGAATCAATGAATTATATCTACTCAGAGTTAAAGGTGGAAAAAGGCAGTGGATAAGGATTGAGGTTTGCCATCACAGTAACTGGATTACTGGCTTCAGGAACACCTGAATGACTGCATTGATTATTCTATAGTAAGAAACATTTCTGTGCCCCAGACACAGTCCTTAGTACTTATCATAAATTACATATTTACAGGAAATCTGAAATCTTATTTTACAGATCCAGAAACTCAGACAGGGAAAAACTACGTAACTAGGCCATGGTCACACAGTGACTCTCAGTCAGGACTTCCATAATCTCTCATTCTTTTTCAGTGACAGTGCAGTTACTTTTACCAACATGGCCTCTTCTGGCAAGAATCTCTCAGTTTTCCCATTGTGTCATTATTTCAGTAAGAATTGAGGTATATTCCAACTGCACTAATTTGGGGGAATAATAATAAGTGGACAGTTTACAAAGGAAATTAAGTCACAGGTTCAGGGAAATCATGAGGATAATACATTTTTCTCATAAAGATGTGGGTTGGAAGGGAAGACACAGTTACTGGGACCTGGAGACAAAGAGGAACCTCCCCTTCCATTACCCTCCCAGTCTTCACTCCTGTTTTGTGCAGGAGTGACTAGCAGTTGAGGCCAAAGGCCAGCCTGAGGTGACTCAACAGGAAGCAAAGTAGAGCAATAACTCATATCTCCTACTGGCATTTTCCATTGGTCAAATACTAAAGGAAGCTATAGAGAATGAATTCTATTTATAGAGTTCATGCAAATCAGCTTTCCAAAGGACAAAGCAGCTGAAAAGTGATGGAGGGTAGATCCTGAAGAGTGAACTGAAGTTTGCCATGAAATCCATCACATAAAATAAGTAAGAAATAGAATTGTGCTCTGGGATTTTAGGGTATTTGGAGGCAAAGGAATCTATAAAAGTGAAAAAGTCTTGGCTAATTTAAAGCATTCTATAAAGTTATCACAAAATTATTTTTCACTGCTGACTTTAGTTTAAGCTTAGTTTTTATTAAAGCAAAGGCATCAAGAGCAAACTTATAATGCACCCAAGATATTAATTGGAAAGCAGTTGTAACCAAGAATGAGGGCAGGGAAATAATGGCAGCACATTTAGCACAGTGGGTAGCTGTGCTCTGTCAGATCAAAATGGCCCCAGACTGGGAGTGATGGTTTTCAATTCCACTTTAACAGTCATGGCACCCTGGAGGAGGAGTGGAAAAATGCCAGCTAACATTTTTAATTTTGCCCTCTAGAATCAGTATTTCTTTTCTTTCAACTCAACCTTTTTCTCTACTCAACATATAGACTAAAAATATTTGTACCAGCAGAAATCTTAATTAATATTACCTTCTCAGCTGTGGCACCAGATCCATTTCTCTTGACCTTAGAATGTCCCTTATTTTACATCCCAGGGGCTCCTTTAATATTTTTTGGTTTGTCACCCACCCTGGGTGCCCAGCATGAGTCAGGGTGACTGGCATGGGTTGGATACTGAATTGATAAAAACACTCAATAAATGAATATACAGCTAAATAAATAAATGAATAGGTTAGAAATAACATATCTTCCTCCAAGTGATAGTAAGCAGAAAGCAGGGATAAAATGGAGACAAGAGGCAGCCTTTTTGGTTTAAGGATGAATCCAGTGTACAATTCAAAAACCAGTATTTTTCAAAGTTTTAAAAAATGTATTACTTATATTTTCCTGTTGTTGCTAAAATATCTTAATAGTATGAGAAGATAAGAGAGCTAGACATGTGTATAAACTGGGTAAAGAGCAACAGTGACTGTTATGGTAGAATTCTCACTTCTTATGTTCTCAACTGCAGTGCAAGTAGACACCAAGGTTCACTGAGGTAAGGAATTTCTTGTGTTTTTTGTTTATCTCCCACAGAGATTAGCTCATAGGTGATATGCCATGGAGCTGACACAAAGCAATGGCCCATGTCCTTTACCATTATGTCTAGTAGTGGAATATTCACTTAAACAGGGATTACTCCGAGCCTATTAGAAAGCACAGAAAAAAAGAAACTGTTGAGAAGGGATAGTAAAAACTATTCAAGCCTCTTTGGAATGTCCTTTTTTTTATAGATGGAAAGGGGTAATTTTTGAATAGAGCTAAAGCAAGCCACTGAACAAAGGAGGTAGTAGAGGGCAATTTACTATTACAGGAGTGTTTAGCCAATTTGCATATTGTACCCCAACAATTGCTAAGAATTTTTTTATTATAAGAACTCCTAAGCCAAAGGTTTAGATCTGAAAGGAAACATTAATTTTACCATTAGATTTACCCTACTAGTTAAGAAATCTGAAGCAGCCACAGATTTATGTTTCTACCATTGCTTCTGCATAAGCAATTACATTGGCAATTGGTTTTGAATTGCTCCAATTACTTCTTACTATTCTTCATAGTTTCTCACATTTTTAATAAAACACTATTTTTGAAATGCCTACCATTCCTTATGGGCTATTATAGCTTTTTTTGCTTTCCACTTGTGCATGTTTGGGAGGAAAAAAAGAGTTCTAGATTTTCTTGTTTGTTTTACTTTCCAAGCTTATGACTTTACTAGGAATAAGGTTAATACGCAATACACACTTTTCCAGCTACATGTCTTGCCAGATACCTAAGGAATCTAGCTGGCATCTGCAGTGGAAATAAAAAATGCCTCCAGAATTAGAATGATGCAGGATCCATTAGTGTGTTTACTGTTCATATCTTAGACTATTATATCCCAGGAATTAGTCTCTATGGTCGAGGTAGAATTGGTCACTACTCTAAGCAATTATTCATTCTTGTCTTCAATTTCCACTTAGGCTGGTTCACCAATAGTCAGCAATAGCAGAGGTTAGCTACAACTTTCTCCTAAATGTCAGGACAGTTTAAGTACAAATTTTTCTAACCAAATATATGTGTGTGTGTGTGTATATATATATATATATATATATATATATATATGTATGTATGTATGTATATATGCATATACATTCTATTTCTTACCTGACTAGAAAATAGGATAAAGAAAATATAGAAACCATGCATTTATAAATCAATGATGTACTATATTTTTGGTAGAGATAATTCAATTGCAGAAGGCTTGGGGATTAAAGTCTTGAAAACTTTTAGAAATCTAAGCTCTTCCTATAGTAAAAGCAAAATGTGAACTATGTCTATAAGAATCAATTGTTTCAACAAAGAGTTGTGTTTCAAGGTGGTTAATTTCAAAATTAACCATCATCCCTGCCACCATCCATTAGTATTTTAGACTGATACTACCTCATATTTGGTTTAATTCAGTTTCCTGTGTTTGCAAACAGCAATAAAAAATAAAAAAATTTAAATTCGGTAAGAAGATAAAGTTTTTCTTGGGAATACTTCTCCCAATTTGTGTTGCATTGCTTTCATACATAGAGACCTCCTACCAAAACTACCTAAACCAGAGCCATTTGCACTATTTACATACACACATACACAAGTACAGGCCCACCTCAAACTTGTGCAAGGAATAATGTAATAGTATAAATAGAGGTCTAACATATCTTTTATTTAAATATTTCAAAGTTATAAGTTAAACTAATAAAATATTGAATAATCATATCGTATCTTCCCACCTTTCAAAATATTTTCTGGTTGACCCAGTTTGATTTAATAGTTATGTGCTTATTTATTAATTTATTTATTTGTCTTTTAAAATTTCATTTTGTTTTTAATTATATTTATCTTTACCTGATATAAAAAAACATAAAACAGTACATATAAAGAAGATAACATGATGTTTTAATACATGTACAAATTGTGTAATGTTTGCATCATTTAAACATATCTCCTCATTTGTCATTTCTTTATAGTGAAAACTTTAAGAATCCTTTCTTTAGGGAAAAGAAAAAATATGAGAAAAGGATAAAAATGGAAACAAAGTCTTTGCAAATAGGGAAGAGTGGAGGGGGTGAAGGGAGGGCAGGGGAAGGGAAAAAATAAGAACCAAGATACTCATGTAAAGGTACAAGATCCCAATAATGAATGTAACTGTATTTTATACTAAAATGTACCAATAAACTTAATGGAAAAAAAAGAATCCTTTCTTTCCTAGCTTCTTGAAGCATACAGTATCGTCATTGATAGTAACCCTACTGTGAAATAGCACACCAGAATTTGTTCCCACTTAGGTAACTTAGTACTAATTGATCAGCCATTACCGACTTCTAGTGATCTTTAGAATGTAGTGAGTAGAATGTAGTGACTTGGGTAAAGATTTTGTGGAAAATTGGTGAAATTAGGCAATATAAATATTGTATTTTTCCTCATCTCTAACTCATTCCTCTTATTCATTGCAGTTCTTTCCACATTTCTTTATGACACGTAAGTAATTTTATCAGTTCTCATAGCAATATATATTTTTGACTATAGAGTATTTAAGTATTTTGTGTTTTGAGTATTTTGCAGATTGAACCCAGGATTCTCACACTGAGCCACATCCAAAGCCCTTTTTTTTTCTTTTTATTTTGAGATAAGGACTTTTTCAATCATTCAGTTGCCCAGGCTGGGCTCAATTTATAAATCAGTTATTCGTGTTCATCATCAATTGAAAGTTTTAATACAATAGTAGCAATATAATAGTCAGGTGATATGAAAGTTAATGTTATAGTATTGGAGGCATATGTGGATTACTGAGAATTGGGAAGATTTGGGAACCAAAAGCATATGCAATGCAATTTACTATCAGGATAAACACGACTGGCCCACCACCTTGTTTTCATTAAATGAACTTAATTTTTCCATGTAATTCCTACTAGGAAGAGGAAAGTTACAAATAACTTTATTGATCATTCCTAAACCTTTCAAAAGAACCATCAGTTCTTCAGTGGAATGCATCAAGCCCTGATGGTTTTAACCTTTTTCTTCAAATGTTTGCCAATCCTAAATTATTATGCCATGATTTGTACTCAATTCTAATAAATTCTCAGCAAATAAACCAGAATCCACATTTCTATAGTACAGTCATTTCCCCTTTTGCTTTTGGAGATAGAAGCCTTGCTCACCTGGTATACAAGCAATTCCGCTTTTCCCATAACAAGATATTCTGGTGAAGTTTGGGAGGCTGGTATTTAACAGATTACTTGAGTTCTTATTTTGGGGAACTAAACCATTGACACATTCAGGAATTGATTACTCTCTATAGCTTAGAGTGACCTATATTCTTAGAAACCTATCCATCTATTTCCATGAAATGTATTGGGATTTTTTTGCTCAATCTATTATGGTAAATATCTGACTTTCTTACTTATGTGTCATGCTAATGATTATGTAACCATGTATTGGATTTTCATTCCCTAGAGTTATTGAGATTCATCACAGATGGACATAAGTACCAGCTTCTCACAAGCCATAATGATTTTGTTTGTGAAAGGAGAAACACATGCATTCTGAGCCAGATTTACATTCAAACATGTGTGAAGAGTTCATATATTTCAAGAAGCTCTCTACTTCCCTGTTTAAATACCCATATCATACACACACACACACACACACACACACACACACACACACACACCAGTTTACAGGAATAAACAAACTTCTGTGCTTGACCCACTTACATTTGACTCTCTTAATGTTAAAAATTATTTTCCTAATAGAAAAGTACCTACTGTTGTCAATGACTGTCATCCAAACCTGAAGGGAATCAGTTAAGAGATGTGCCATGTGCGGGAATAGGAGACTAGACATTGAAAGGGAAAGCCAGAATAAGCAGGCTGGGAGTAGAAGAGAGATTAATTTGAAGTCTCAAAGACAAAGCACCTGAGATTCATGAATGAATATGATTTGGAGGTGACTATTGTATACACTGGCATCTTCACGATTTTTAAGGTTATCATGTAAACTTTTTTGATATCCTCAGTGATGAAGTTTTCTGTCTACTAATTTGATTTGGGATAATAATAATGAAAAATATTTATTCCAGAGGAGTTTAAAAGGCCATATTAGGTGGTATAGTTCTGAATCTAAAATTTAAATTAGATTAAAGGAATCAGATTACTTTATTTCTGCTATTACTGTCTCTGAAGACAAGTTCTACAGGCATTAAGTATAAGCCACCTCAAGTGACAACAAGGAGATACTTTATTTAGCTTGATTTATGTACTTCAGATCCATCTAAAAATGAAATACGACCAGGTGAAGATTTTGTAAAAATCAAAGATTGATATTTTTTACTTGGAAAATTAGATTTTCTCAAGAAGTTATTTACTAACATTAAACCTAATTTCTGGTTGTTATGATTACTTACTACCCACTTTTGTACACAGTTTGAAGATTTCTCTGAGATTGACTTCTTTTTTGGAATACTTTTAACTGTTTGCAAAGAAAATTGCAATTTATTTGAAGCCTAGAAAATCAGAGGTTCTGCATACCTAAGGTCTTGTCTAAAGCTTTGTAGATATTAAAATATCTTTATTTGATTTTTGTGTTTAAATAATTGTTTGCCACATATACACTTATCCCTTGAAATTAGTTTTCTCTGAACATTTGAAACACATTACTAGATCTTATTCTTGGGGTTTTTAATTGCTAATTAAAATTTTGACCTAAAACTGATACTTCATACTTATAGATATCCACTCATTCTTTCTGAAAACTCAAATTTTTCTCCTTATCTTTGACATTATTAAATTGCAATAAAATATTTCATTGTTAATTTTTTCCTCTATTTCTATTTGTTAAATACTTTTAATATGAGATTTTTAAAATTTATCATTTAATTATTAAAAGTTATATTTTAATGTTTTTCCTTTGATTATTTCTTCTTCATCAAATAAATTTCCCTCTTTCTCTCTGTAAAATACGCTTGTCAAATATTGGAGTTTTTATTCATATCTTGGACATCTTTTAATTTTTCTATAGCTTTGTTTTTATGGATTCTTCATGTCCCAAATTGTTCTTTGATCTGATATTTAAGTTTATTACTTTATTTCTGTTTTTAATATATTGCTATTCTATTCAACTACTGAATTCTTTATTTTCACTTAAATTTTACGTCAAATATTGCCTCTGCCTAATTAAGAAGTTTCTTCATAGTAATTTAAAATAGTTGTTAGTTCTTCATTTGGTATATGTTGCTCTATTTGGCATAAATAAAGCAAGTGCTACTTGTATATATTTTGTTAGTTGGGTAGTTTTCTGTTAGCTCATAGTCCTCTCACATATCTGAGACTATGTTAATATTTCTGAGAAGAGTGTGAAGCCCCTGAATCTATCATGAATCCTTTAGTTGGTTTATGGAAGGTAAGAGTAAGGGAAATGTGCCTCAGGATGAGGCTTTTTGATACTATCTCCAGAGCTCAGTTAGGTTTTATTTGCGATGTTCTCCTGCAGGAAACTCTGTCCTTCAGAGGAGCTTTGTTGCCCTATGCCCAACACTACAGTTTTCCAGGACTTGCTGCCTCTTTGCCATCATTCATTGCTTAGGAACAAGTGAGTATGAGTAAGTATTGTCTGGGACTTTGTGGATCTTCTTGAACATAGTGACCCCTTTTAGTCTCAGACCTGTTTCCTCTCTACCACACACCATGACACACATCATCTTTGCCTGGCATTTAGAGGTGCTGCCACTGCCTGCTTCTGCCTCAGAGTAACAGAAGAATAACTACAGGAACTTTCAGACAGCATGATGAAACAAAAACGCATAACTAAAAGTGGTTCTCTAGGCTCTATACATGTGAAATCTTACCTTTGTTCATGCCCCCCAAATCAATGCTGCAAACTTCTTCTTCCATTGGATTTTGAAACATTTTTTTGTTTTGAGTCAGGTTGGGTTCAAACTTATGATCCTCTTGCCTTAGCCTTCTAGAATGCTGGAATTACGGACATGTGCCACCATCCTGAGCTCAACTTAATTTTTATATAAATATACTATAAGAGTCATCTGGACTAATATCCAATGTTGTTTTTTCTAGTCTCTAGATAACATTCCAATTTACACTGTGCTTTTTGTCAGATCACAGGTCAGTAATGAGTGGTTAACTGCAATACTAAGCTCAGGAGAATGTTAACATACCTGCAGAAGACTGAAGGGAGATTGCTGTGAATGTGTGATTTTAAAAAGCATAACAATGTAAAAATAACGTACCTAGATACATAAATAATTAATGTATAATCTTTATGAGCACCCTTTAACATAGGCACTATTGTCCCATTTATAGATAATGAAGTGATTTCCAGAAACCATAAGATAATCTGTTGAGATCACATAGGCAATGTCAGGGTTGTGATTCAAACTGAAAACTCTCCAGCCAGGGCTTTAGTTCAGTGGCACCGTGCCTGCCTTGGAAGCTCAAGGTCCAGAGTAGAATCATCAGTATATATATAAAAAACCCAGAAAACTCTAACTTCAAATCTTGTGCTCTTGTGAGGTTGCCATAGTTTCTAATACAAAAGAAGGAAAGAAATCTCAATGGTTTGTGTGCAAGAGTAAGCAGAGTTGGAATTTACAAACACGAACACAGTCATTTCTTGTATATTTCTAGTTAAATGGATATATACATTGAAAAAGGATGACCGTCAACCTACACCGATGACCATAATGTCTTGTATATGCTGACCAGCAGCGGCTCCATGTAGCAGTAAGATGCAGCAGGGCAGCCGTGGTGCTTCTCGAGGATAAAAGTTACTCTCATTACAAATAAATAGGACATGTAGAAGGTAAATTTAGGAAGATGAGAATTTTAGATAATAGATTCAGGAAAAGAAACACAGCTATGGAATTTATTTTCAGTTCTGCCAGGGAGTTCCAGTTTGACAAAGTTTCATGAGTAATGTTAACAGGAATGTCAGAAGTCTCGTCTGCTCATCTGATTGCAGCAAGCATCCTGCTGTGGATGTGGAATGAGAATGCCTGAATTTCCAGCTGAAGACCTCATAATGGAGCATAAAGTTATGGCTGCACATGAAAAGTAATGTACGGTGCAAAAAATAACGAAGACGAGTACAATATGATCTGCACGCATTCCTGGGTTTATAGCCAATCAAGTGGAGTATTAAAATCCGAGCACACTTAATTAAATGTCTCATTTTGAGTAGTGTGATGAATAAGGGTCATGAAATGGTTAGTGCTGGGAATTGAAAGTCAGATACCCTAGATTCCATACTAAACACCAACTTCGATGCACTTCAGAATGAGAAGGCAGGAATCCAGGCTTATCCCTGTGCAGCTTATCCCTTGCCTTAAGTCCTACAACATACCATCTAAGTTGCTGCCATATCTTGTCAAACTCTTACTGCACCCAAATAATATGATTTAGCCTCTTGTTTGGAAGACAAAAAGAAGAGCTGAATCTCTTGATTCATCTGGAGCTGTGGAATGCCACATCCCCAACTTTCAAATTTTCATCGACTTATAAATAAGACTTTTAAAAATATGTCTTTTCGCAAAAAGAAAACTATGCTTTAAAAGCTTATTTTTTAAGAGAATGGGAAATCATTCTTGATAACTATTACTTCTGTCTATAAAGAATTATGAGGGGAAATATAGAAATTCACCTTCTGAGGAACATGGGTATCATTCTTTTTAATAACTCTGAAAATGTGACTATGTTGAATATTTAAATTCAAATATAACGGCTTCCTGAAGACAGTAAATTCATGATTCTCCATCAGCCCCATCTAATTGTTAGAAAACTGATTAATTTAACCTGGAAATTTCACTTATTGAAGCTTTGATATTTGATAGAGATTTGCTGGACTATGTTTCTTTTCCTTTTTAAAAAATTTATACATAGTTTAGTTCCTGTTCTTCAAGAATTTTCCATCAAATTTGGAAGTTAATATATTCATGTGAAGAGACTTTTAACATTATACAATAATTTAGGAAAAGTGTTTCATAAGTAGGGCATTTGGTAATCAAACATGGAATCAAAACTATGTGATCAAAAATTACTTAGTGCTCACTTTGTGTAGGACAATGAAGTAGCTGCTGTGAATGATATAAAGGAATTTAGAAGTGGAAATCTAGATTTTCTGTTTCTCACTGCCACAAGTGCACTTTCTTAGCTATTATGTAAATATTCAAATTGTTCTAAGAGCTTTTAGAAATAAAATCTTTACTCTTATAAAGGCAAAGAATAATCCTTTTCCCCCGTAAAGCACTTGACAATTTTCAAAGCAATTTTATATTCATGATCTCACTTCATATTCACAGAAAACCTATAAAATAAGTAGGGCAAGTGTTACCTCATACATATATTTTCGACCTTAGAAACTGAGGTGTAAAGAGATTGCAGCTTACCTAAAGGCACAGCTATCAAGTGATAACAAAGGGACTAGAACAAATGGACTCCAATTTTTAATGTGGCACTATTGTATAACAATTTATAAAGGAGACAGGATGTTTGATAGAAGAAGAAGAGGATACGAGAGAGTAAAAAGAAGAGAAAGTTTAGGGACATTTACTAACTAGTCTGTAACTAGTGTTTATGCCATTCTGTCAACCTTTGATTGCCCTATTATTCTATTCCTGATCTGGTTATGTCCCGTCCCACTTGTAAAACATTTTCAGGTAACTTCAGAGGTCCTCTGAAATCGATCAGCTCTTTTCTATGAAATGGAACTATAAACTTTTCTCTGCTGGTCCTTTGTCTTTCCATTCTTTCCAGGTGTTGTTTTATAGTAGCATATCTCTATTAGGTTATATGCTTCTTGCAGACAGGTAGCAGAAAAGGACCACAATCTACTGCTTCCTTAAAACTCATAGATGCACCAAACAGAGAGATGTACAGGAATGAAAGTAGATTTTTAAAAGAGATTTCACCATAACAAAATTTGATTTTACCCTCATATGTAGCCTATGTTTCCTAGTTATACTTACTTTGCTAATACAAAAACCTGGAGCTATGCAGTCAAATATACTAGCCATTAGACACTTGTGGCTAACTTTAACATTTGAAAACAAATGTATTCAGGAATAACTGATATACTGCACATACTTAAGATGTACAACATGAGAATTTTGGACATTTGTGTACACCTGTGAAATTATCACCAAAATTATGATAATAAATATATCTACCCTACACAAAAGTTTCCTCACATTCATTGCAATCCAGTACATTCATTCCTTTTTTGTTCCAAATAACTACTGTCTCCTCACATTATAAATCAGCTTGCATTTTTTAGGGTTTAATATAAATTGAATCCTATGGTATCCACTCTTCCGATGGTTGTTTGTTTCTGCTTGTTCAGTTTTGTTCTCAGTGCTAGTAAGAATAATTTGAGATTTATTCACATTTTGGTGTGTATCAATAGTTTATTTCTTGTCCCTGAATTGTTTGCCATTTCATGTGTGGACTATAATCCATTTATCTGATCACCTCTTGGTAAACTACTGGCTTGCTTTCAAGTTTTGGCTATTACAAATAATGCTACTATAAAAATATTTTTCTTCAAGTCGTTATTTAGTCATATATTTTCAGTTCTCTTGGGTAAATATCTAGAAGTAGAAAAACATTATAATATTTTGCCTGTATATTAATATTTTCATAAAATCCAAAATTTTCCATTAACATATTTCTGGTTTTGAGTATGAGATAGATACATTAAGATCATATTTATGTTCCTGCTATGTTACTGAAGATTTTTATAAAAATTTTTCATGCCACATGTTTTCAGTATCTGTGAAAATGCTCACATACTTCTTTCTCTTTAAACTATTAAGGAGAAGATAAACTATATTAATAGACTTTCCAATACTGCACCATACTCACATTTTTAGAGCAAATTTTTCTTACTCTTGATTTTTTTAATGTTTTGTTGGATTTTGCATTTAAGATTTTTGCATAAATGCATGAGTAATATTGGTGTGTGGAAATTTTGCAGTTACTGGAGTTTAATATTGATATTTGTTTCATAACAAGAAATTGATTAAATTACTTTTCCCACCCATATTCTGAAATATTATGTGTAATGCTATTTCATCTATTCTTTAAATGTGCAAACAATCGAAAATACTGTTTTTCCCTCAAGTTTTCTGGTTCATATTAAGAAAATTATCTAGTAAGATTTTTTTCTGTCTTTTGGGGTAGTATTTTGTCAAGAGCTAAAACCACCTATTTCCACAAAATTTACTACCAGGAATGAGAACCAAGACCACTTTCATCAACACAGTTTTGCTATTGTTTCAAGGGACTATTTGACAAAGGAAGATAAAGCTATACATTGATAAATAAGTTCATTAATAGCTTTGGGATGTTATTAAAAACCAACTTATCCAGTTTCCTAACCATGGAAAATGGCGATATATTTAAATGATACAATCCTCTTCCAAACGTGAGTCAAAGAGGACTGAAAACAAATCCAACAAAGCGAGATTGTCATGGCATGACAGTGGAAGAAATGCCAGGCCCCAAGGATGTACTTGAGCTGCCGAAGTAAGCTTGAAATGTCTCATCTCATCTTTCCTTGTTATAGGAAATTATTTCTAAAGACATTACAGCCTGGGATTTCTGATAATTTTATATAAATAATCCTAAGCAACAGAGAAGGTTTTGTCTTTCCTTTACAGACTATTTATAATTTCAATTTTGACTTTTCTTTAGCCCAAAGGAATATACAGATAGATAACCCTTAATTTATAAGAAGTTACTATTTGAAGGATATTTTTACATTAACTATTACATTGGATTGTGATCAAAGACAGTGAACTAAAATTTTTTTCTTTCAGGAATGTTTAGTTTATGAGCAGGATATTAAAGATTACTGTAAATATATCTTGAACAGAAGCAAAAATGTCTTTCTTCCTTTTGTAGAAGGCAATGTTATACATATTGTATAGTTATGTATACCCACACATAAAATCTAGTTTATTGACTGTATTATTCTATGCTTCTGTGCCCTCACTTATTTCTTATCTATTATATCTGTGCAATTCTTGAATATGGTACAATAAAATCTTTTCCCATAATTGCATTTTTATCAAGGTCAACGCTCATTTCTAATATTTTGCTTTATATATTTAGCTGCTATCTTCCTGGTGCATGCAACTTTATGACTTTTATATCTCCTTCATAAATTTTTCCTTTTATCATTGTGTAATGTCCTTCAGTATCCTCTTCAGTACTTTTAACTTTACTTCCCACTTTCTCTGCTATTACATTTAATGCTCCTGCTTTGTTTTGTTGCATTTGTCCAGACTCTTTTCCCAGTTTCTCTTTTCAAACATTTTTATTACTAAGTGTTCTTCCAAGCAACATGTAGTTAAATATTTTTTTATTCAATTGGAGAGAAGCAAATACCACGTTATCTGGTTTTTACAATTTTATTTACTTTTTTGTCTTCATTTTCCTCAATTTTACTGGAATTATTATTAATTTTACTCTTTTCTTTGCTAAATCAGAAGTTTCATTCATTTGTTGTCTATCTGTTCCTCTATTTGTTATTTTCACTTTCTCTGCATTTACATATAAACATTTGCCCACATTGAATGTAACGGTTCTCTTCCTTTCCCCATTAGGGCTCTCATTCCTTACATGAAAGATTACAATCTTTTTAATTCCCCTTCTCTTTACCATTTTATAAGTCCTAAGTTTTCCAGAGATATATAACTATATTATTATGTTTCCCCTTGTCATATGTCTTTTCTGGTTTTACCAGGGATCAAACTCAGGACCTTGAGCTTGCCAGGCAGGCACAGCACCACTGAGCTACATCCCCAGCCCTATCTTTTCTGTTTTGCAAATTTATATTTAATAATTTTATTATAACTAATAATTTTCTCACAATCAGTTTAGATTTAATTGTATTTATTGCAAAATTCTTTACTATTTTCTGCTCAATTCATTGGTATTTAGTGTTTTTCCTCAGCTTATTTCTTCTATGGGTGCTTCATTAATATATTATCTGACTCTGCATATTCTAATTTTTGGATCTAATAGATGAATGATATCTTGCCCGGGAATAGGATTGAAAGTTCTGAGTAATTTCAACTCAGTATCAAAGATGAAGCTGAGTTTTCTATTATCTTCAAATTTTCAACCATTTGGTGTGAAGTTTGACCTTTTACAAACAAGGCTCCATCTTTCTTAGTCATCTTCACAGTTGCAGCAAAAATGCAATCATAGCAATTTATAAACAATAACTTTATTCACAAATAGCAGAAAATTGTATTTAGCCCATAGGCTAATGTTTGTCAGCTCCTGCTTTCATGTTTTTGCAAGTAAGATGTTCTTTAAAAAAAAAAATCTTATCTTCATTTCATTCAGAAGATTGACAAAATGTGCTAATGCATGTGTCTTTTTCTTTACTGCTACTTTGAAATTGTGACATTTTAAACTGTATGCCCGAGTGGTTCTACAATTTAGGAAAATGTTTTCCCATTATTTAGATAAGTGTTGCCTCCTCTTCCTCCTCATCCTCCCTTATCTTCAATAAAATTCCCATTGTTGATCTTTCAGAGCTTCTGCATAATTGATTTCCCCGTATTGTGACTCTTTTTATGCTTCCATCTTTTGCATTTTTTCCTTTTTATTTTCCTCCACTTAATCCTCTAAGAGATCTTTAATGTCTTATACAAGTAATCTATAGATAACTTAATGCTACATAATAAACAAACTCAATCAGAAAATCTCAGTGGCATATAATATAGATTTTTTTTCAGCTCATCATAATTCTGCAGATTTCAATGATTTAAGTTGGACTCAATTGATTAGTTCTTCTGATCTCACAGATTTTTGTCCAGCAGTTACCTCTGAGTTGGCAGATATGGGAGGGTCTTGACTAGAATGACTTTGGCAACTCATCTCTGCTGTATTTATTTCAATTTCCATCAAAGTATGTTGGATAGTGAAGGCAGAAGATAGAGTCCAGTTAGAAACCAAGGAGCTGAGTCACTCCTTTTCCTTTGTTCTACTGTAAATGCCACACCATGGTAAGGATTATCTATGTTTCCATAATTCTGAGATGGGGAAGCTCCCTGTCTCCCTTCAACCATGAACATCACACCATCCTAATGATTATCCAGGATTAAGCTTAGGGGTAAAAAGAGACAGTGGGAGACACCTAGGACCAGTGGATGTCTGACCCGATCAATACTAGAAGACTGAGTTACAAAGGCCTTTTATTTGCCTACTTTGCCCTTCTGCCTTGCATATTCCTGCTGCTCCACATTCTTCAATAAACTTACTACATACTACAAAGTGTCCCCTTGGAAATTCTTTCCATGTTGTGCACAAGAACCTGGACTGTTTTGGGCCCACTC
Source organism: Heterocephalus glaber (assembly GCF_053883595.1). Lineage (NCBI taxonomy): Eukaryota > Metazoa > Chordata > Mammalia > Rodentia > Bathyergidae > Heterocephalus > Heterocephalus glaber. Next base: position 37,224,855 of record NW_028258142.1, on the reverse strand, counting down.
AACTGCAACGTTCCTAAAGTTATGGGGACCAAATCCCACAGCGAGCCCACCTTGGCTTCTGCCTCATTCTACTGTCCAGAACAAGCCAGCAGCCTAGCCTAGATTCCAGGAGGGGGCTCATAAATGTCACTCTTTAGTGAGAAGAACAAAGTTTGTAACTTATAACATACCTACTGGAAAAGAAAAATGAATTGATGGATTGATACTATATATCAGCCACTGTTCCCAACACTGATCATTCTTTGCTCAGATGTTCCCACTGAAACAAGCCCACTCTCCTGCAAGACATTGTTTGTTTTATTTTCTAATTGATTCTTCATTAATGCCTTATTTTAATTTTTCTGATGCTAAAGAAAATATCCATCTCTTAAGCAGTTCTATTTTTTACTACACTGTTCTGGATGCTATAATTGGGGATTTTTTTCTCCAATTACTTGTTCTTTGTGTTTGTTTTCCCCAGAGTGTTATTTGCCCTCTATAATCAAACTCAATGGCCAGAAAGGAAATCCCTTGAATCATGGGAGGAGGTGTAAGAATTTTGGCACTTGATGAGAAGGAATCTATCTGCCAGATATCTGTTTGATTGTTCCCTGCCAGGACTCAAGACACATGGTCATCTCAGAGACCATGGTTTTTACATGACTCAAATTCCCTCCAGGAATTAGTATCTATCACTGACCCAGAGTCTTTATTCCAGGATCCCCATGCACCATGTAGTGACTAACAAATCCTAACAGAGTCTGAACCTGACTTCTATTTGAGAACAGAGCATTCCTTCACATGTTATATGGGTACATCAAGTTGTTGGTAGTTCTGTTGCTAGAAAAGGAGAGCAGTAGAGATGAGTTTTCTGACCAGTCCTCAGAGAGCTTGGGAGTCACAGCATTTAACCATGAAATGATTCCACCTCTTGACTGTAGCAGCATCGGTGAATTTAGACTTGAGAAGAGAGTTAAACTAGCATCCCAGGAAATTTCCAGTCACTTGGAAGAATCCTGAACTTGGAAAGATCTACTCACCGATTATCACTGCCTTTAAATGGTAGGTCAAATAGACATAAGGAACTCATTCAACTGACTTAGAGCGGTGATAATTCCTGGATGGGTCCATTTAGTACATGTCCAGATCTAATATACACCAATCACACATTGTATTATTAAAAAACAATATTTCCATTGGTTCACCAAATTTTACCAGGGGGAATTTTACCAGTGTCTTAAATATGTGCACCACAAATATTTTGTCATACAAGCTGTCTCTCTGCAAATCAGTACTTCTCAGCCAAAATCTCTTGTGGTTTCTCCAATAAATGAATGCCTTTTTAGGTAAATATCCTGGTTGTCGAGAAATAATTAGCAGCTAGATCATTGTGTTTGACTGAAGTTTGACTATTAAGTTCTTTTGATTATTCACTATAACCATTAGGACTGTAGCTACCACTGTCCACTTTTTCATTGCATCATTTCTCTAATCTTTGTTTTCTTATTATGATACCACTTATCTGGAAAAAGACCACCTTAGAGCTCTACATCTTTTACTCCTAAGAAAGGAAGAGAATTCTGATGTCTAAAATGAATATTTCTTATGCTCACCACATGAATAAATTTTAATTTGTCTCAGGATTGGTGTGGGCTGGAGATCATTGAATCAGCCACCCTCTTGTGCAAAATCAAAATATATTATTACTGAAACTACTCAAAGTTTAGATTTAACCATAGTTCTTGGTTATGGAAAGATACATATGTAGAGGAATCAGAAATTTGAGTCTTATCATTCAGTGATGAAAAACTAACTAGAAATAGCTATGCTTTTGTCTAAATTCACTTCAAAATTCTACATCGTCTCATTCTGTATTATCTGCTGATGCCTCTGGTCCTGGTTTACATCTTAGACTAACCTTATACTGAGAAGTAAATAAATACATATGGATTGTTTTCCATTGAATTGGTTTTTGATATTGCCCATTTCTGGTTCTACTGTCACTCTTTGTGAATCAGAAAGTGGTGAAAGCTTTGTCTCCCACATCATCTGATCTCAGCCCACACATTGAGACTTCTGTAAGGTCACAAGCAACCTTAAAGAATGTCATTCCACTATGTGACACATACCAGAGTAACAGTTGGCATAATGTTTAGATATCTACTTCTTCCACAGCATCTACACAAATCTGTGAATAGTAAGAGGTATTTAAATACTTGTTGACTCACTCCTTATGTATTTATATAAAATATGCATGTGTGTGCTCATGTGTAAAATTTACCATTAAATATTTATAAGCAAATATTTATATGTATGCACAAAACATACATCAAATTGTTAATGATTATAAAAATAATTTACTCTCAACATTAAAATTTGTAACATTTTCCAGTTAGATTTTGTTTCAATTTCTTTCCCTCTTTTATTTGGGTAACAGTTTTAAGAGTTTAATTGTTTGCATACCATATTTATGCTAATCAGCTATGAAGTATACAATGTCTGTGATCTGGAAACTTACTGAGCTTTATGTTATAAAAAATGAACAATTTGTAAACTTCCATGTACATTTGAAAATAGTGTGTATTATCCATTGATAAGACAAATAGTTAACAACATAATAATTGAATTAAGCAAGTTGAGTAATCTTTATGTCAGTCAAAAACTAAGAATGCCATGTTAAAATTACTCTATTTTAATATTTGCATCAGTTTTAATTTTAGATAATATATAAGAATATAGGCCAGGGATTTAGCTCAGTGGTTCCATGCACACCTTGTAAACACAAGGTCCTGAGTTCCATCTCCAGAACCAAAAAAAAAAAAAAAGAATGTAAATAAAATATATTTCCCTCAGTATTTAAGAAAAGGTAAAATTATGATTGATGCACAGATATAAAAATAAATCTTGTTGAAGAATGTGCTTTTCTCACCCAAGTGGGGCAAAAATCAAAGGATATCACACAATTTTAACATGTAAGATAGGAATTGGATCATTGATGTTTTAAAATTAGTTGGCTATTTATTCAAAGGTACAATAAAATATAAAAATAAACTTAGAAAGTAAGATATTTATATAGAAACTCAGCTCATATCTTTAGTATGAAAACTATTTTTTTAAATAATCAGAGCTATAAAAATGTCCATAGAAACCATAGAAGATTACTCTGAGAAGACAGCAAATCTCAATTTTCTAGGCATATCACCTAGAGAGAAAAGAAGATTTTTTCCATGTTGTATTTTGAGGCTATCAACAGTCAACAAGGAGACGAGTGTAACAAAATTGAACACATTTGTTAAGGTTTAAACACGTCATAGCTTTCCAAACTCAGGTATTGCAAACCATGCCAAATAAAATTAATTTTCAATTACTTCATTATGGCTTTTCATATTCTGAGCTCTTTGAGTATCAATTACTAAACATTTTATCTTAGTACTATGGGAGCTAGAAAAACGATACCTCAGAATGGGGTGCTTTAAGGCAATGAGCTTCAGAAACAATCTCATAACCCGGAGCTCTTTACATTTCTTCACCCCCTACACTGCAGCACCCCATCCCCATCCTTCTGTCCTCTCTAATCCCCTTTTGCAAAGCACAGGGAGAGGCTCTCTCTGAAATTCCTTTATCTGACTAGGGAAGTTTTCTCTCAAAAAGAAATAAAATTACTATGAACTCTAACTAACCAGGAATGATAGCCACCAAAGCAGAGACTGAAAACCAAACAGCATACCTAGAAAATTTTGGCCCATTTATTTCTCCTAAAAATATTTACCTCTCTCCCAAATTGCTTAGAGTCACCAATTTAGGACTTTCCCGTGAAAAGAATATGAAGATGCAAAATGTATTTATACTAATTCCCAGTGATGAATGCATTTATCATATATTGCAAGTGTACACTAATAAAAAGGAAGGGGTGTATTTAAGCTTCCATCAACTGTGAGTTTCACACTTTGTCTCCTGTGGACATATATGCATGCTAAATAAAGCTATATACATTTTCTCTTCTAATTCTCCTGTAAGTCCATTGTCAGTTTGTTCCACTATATACTCAGTTACTGAACTTTCATTGGGAAAGTTTGAACTTCCATCCAGGATCAGTCTTAAGAGTATTCACAAGTTAAAAACTAATATTACATTATTACTAAGTTGTTATTAGCATCTGTTCATGTTATCCTCAAAGAACACAGTAAAGATTACAGAATTCTCTGCTTCCGTTTTTTTTTAATTTTGAGAGAGGATCTTCATAAGTCATTTAGTTGCCCAGAGTGGGCTGAAATTTATAATCCTTCTACCTCAGCCTTCCCGAATACTGGATTACAGGCCTCTCCACCACCACACCGAGCTCTACTTCAATTTCTACTGTAGAAAATATCAGTAGCTATAACCCCCAAAAAGCTCTTTAAGTCATAAAGTTAAAGAGTATAAAGAGGATTCAGTTTAAAGGTGTATAACAAAAAATCCCTCTTTTAGAAAAAATATTTTGTTTTTTGAAAAATAGAAATATGCGCACAATTGTTATTTCTCTGAAACTATTTCTCCTAAGTAAAACATTTTAACAAGAGTAACTTTATTTCCCAGAAAAGGCCCTGAACATCCACGAATGGTATACACCAGTGTCCTGGCAATCAACAAATCTCATGAAAACTCATGACATGGCTTTCTACATTCACATTTCATATAATATCTCAAAGCAGCAAAAACAATGAGACCCAAAGGTACAGCCTCACTATTGCACATGAAAATAGGAAGCAAAACCGCACAAATTTAAAATCATTGTTTTATAATCAATGTTTCAGCATGATATCATAGTTTAAAAATATCAAAATAGCTAATATACACCTGTTAATTAACTCAAATTAATTTTAATGTAAGGTTTCCAGTTAACTAAAGATCTCAGAGGCTAGAGTTGTAGCTCAGTGGTAAAGGACTTGCCCAGCATTCGTGAGACCTTGAATTTGACCCCTAGTACTGCAAAAATATCTTGGACATTATCTTCAATCTGTCATTTCTGCAAAGCTTAGTTCCTGAAGAATTAAAATTGTATCAGCACAGTCAATCAGTGGTTAAATATAAGCAATATTTCTTTTGTAAGCTTAAACCTGAAGTAGAAGTAATCTTAACATATTTTTAATTTATAAGTCTGTATATGTTTGGGAATATTACACCCAAATAGAATTTTTAAATTGTTATACTTAACACTAATATATCAGAGAAAACATAGCTGTTTTATTTAATCAAAATTACTAGTCAGTCTTATTTGCCAAAGATTTTCTTAAATCATGTGAATTTGCCTAAAACATTTCAGAATCATTCTTTATCAGAATACTTTAAAATCTAGCATGTTGAAAGTATTAGAAGGTCGGTTTCCTTATTAGGGGCAGTGTTAGAAGTTTTCAATATATTTAACTGTCCATGAAGAAATGCAATATGTGAATAGCAGCTGCTTAGTATAACCAAGTGTTGGTCTTCCCTTCCTCACAGTCTACTCTTCACTTTCAGATTTGCCTAGCCAGTTGTTTGCACCAAATCTCTTGCTATGTATCTCCTACTGATTCTGTTTCCCTGGTTGAACCCTAACTAATAGAACACTTTTTTGTTTGCATTAAAATATTTCCTTTAATTATACTGTTTACATTAATTAGGCATTACCTTTTCTATATATTTTTATGTCAGAGAGAAACTCCTTGAGACACAAGAACTTAATTCAGTGAATTCACTTTTTGAAGTAGTTGGGAATTTTCCATTACTTAGGGAAAACATTTGGCTATACACCACACTTCAATGGTAATCTTCCCATTACTGGGCAGAAGTAATTTTATGATTTTAAAACAAAGTAGTGGTTACAAAAGTTTTTTATTTTTTTAATTTAGGTTGATGGGTGATTAAACTATTTGCCCAATATATTGTGCTAATTGTTTCCATTTCAGGGCTCTTATATTTCTTCAGATTTCTCTGAGTGTATTCCATCATCAATCCCAGGGGAGTTTAGTCACCATATTTGTTCTCCAGGTCTAGGGTTTTCCCATGATATCACATCTGGATAAATAAAAGAGAAATTCCTGAAATTAGCTGAATGTTAATTTCTTCTCTACCTATTTGAGATTAGCTGATGTGAAAACACAGTCCAAAGTACAATGTTCAATCTATACTTAAAACAGTTACTGAGATTCTGCTTGTACTAATCAGAATAATGCACCTAGGTCAGAAAATGTGCACACTAATTGTCAGGACCTGTGAAGATGTTGTATTACATAACAAAGAGAAATTAAATTTATAGATAAAATTAAGATTGCTGATCAGCTGACCTGAAAATAGATTATTTTCGATTATCCAGGTTCACAAAATATAACCACAAGTTTCCTTAAATGTGAAAAGAGGTAGAAGAGATCAAAATGATCTGATATGGGAAGGATTCAACACAGCCAATGGCTGTAAATGAGGAGAAAAGAGGTCATATGCCAAGGAATGTAGGTGGCCTGTAGAATTTGGAAAAGGCAAAGAAATGGATTCTCCTCATTACCTCCAAGAACAAACATAAATTTGCCTATAACTAGATTTAAATCCACTGAGATTTATGTTAAACTTATGAAATCCAGAATTGTAAGTAATAAAAAGATTATGTGTTAAGCCACTTAATTTGTGAAAATATCTTAGGCTATGTACCAGAATGGGGAGCCTTGATATTTTCACCTTCAAGATCTAGATTGCCAAAGTTATTTATAGATATTCTTTATTATGTGGTAATTAACACATTCTTTTTAACAATTGTTTTCCTCTTCTTTTGTTTTCTCCTTTCAACCATTTTGTAATAGATTTATTTTCTTTTGTAAACATGCTTAGTCAATCACAATATAGCAGAGAAAGAACAAAATAATAGTATAATGATAACAGTACATCTTAACACATTTATCCTGCATGTGTTTTGTGTTTGTATGTGTTTGAGTTAACACATTTAATCTTTAAGTAAAGGATGTAGTGCTTAATTTCCTCTAAGTTTTCTAGCTGATTTGGCTCTTTCATTAACTCATGCTTTTATTCCATATTCTTTGGATACTGATTTTGTGCCAGGCATTGTCCTTGGTTTGGAGAACACTGTACTTAATGCAGTGTTTCATGCATGGTTGCTACTTCAACCTACATTGTTAAATTGATTTTCTGCAATATCCCCATGAAGCTTCTTTCTGTTCATATTTCTTTGAATAGACAGAGGTCAAGGTTTCTTGGGTTATTTTCCAGTTAATATCTATATTCTAAAGACTATTTCTTAATCAAATAACAGGCACACAACTATCTGGCTAGAAGAACGAATTCTTCATGTATACAGAGATATTTTTTAATTATAAACAAAATTATCTGCCAAAGCACAGATCAATATAGTACTTGTATATTTAAAAAGCTAAGGGGAAAAGCAGAGAATCTTCAAGACAGTGTGTGAGAGAAGCAATCATTAGATACTATTAAATCAATGACCATAGGAAGCTCATTCTTTCTACAATAGCCAATGCTTCAAAAACATATTGATTCACCTTTAAAATAATTATACTAGATACAGGGGCAGGAGCAAGCCTTGGAATAGAGTAACAAATTTCTGGCATCTATTCATGCCTCAAAAGACATGTAAGTGCCAAATATTCACACTTGGATGGGCAATCTGTTCTCCAAGTGCCTGGAGAGGGAACTCAGCTTTGAGATACCCTGCCTTATGCTTTTGTTTAATCATTCATGGTGAAATGTCTGACATTAATGTTTCTGTTGCTTACCTTCAGCTCTGCAAATTAATATGAACTGCATCACAGACCCCTTCCCTTTGAATGCTTGGCCTCTTTAGTCAAGATCTCTGCAGAAGCCATCCTTTCTACATTATTTATTAAAGTGTGATAAGGTAAAGTAATTACATTATCTGATATCTGTCATATTTGAGCAATAAGGCACCACAATAATAGCATAAGACATGTTGGAAAGAGAGTATAATTACCGCATGGCAATCACCCTACTGGGGATTCGAGAAGCTTGAATACATGTCTTTCCTTATAATGCCCTAAGGATGTGATTATCTCAAGAAGAGAGAAAGAGAGAAATTCAATGAATAATGTTGTATTCTGTTATACAAAATTTATAGGAAAGGGCAAACGTATATTTCATATGAGGATGTGATATGGCAGTTTGGAATATTTTAACAGCAGTTTGAAATGAGCCAAGCTATACATGGAAGTTAATCTGTGTCTTCAGAAAATCAGTTGGCCACTCTAAGTCATTATCTGAAACAAGATTGGATTCAGAAGCACATTAAGTAGTGTATTAGCCTGGTCTCAGTGTTAAGAAAGTGGTCAGTGGATCTACCCATTTCCAGCTGGCTCATCCTTTGAGCTTTACATTCTTTGGCTACATCTGAACAAGGCTAGTAGGTTGAGAGTCATCAAGCAAGCCACTGTTGACATTGTTTGGTGGCAAAAAATGAAGAAAAGAAGGTTCTTCTAAGTTCTTCCACTAAGAATTAAATAGTTAAATCGTGATTAAATTGAATTTCTTGGTTGACAAGAAAAATAAGAGTGATAAAAACAATTGTTTACTAGACCACAGTCACAGCTCTTTCTTTTAAACTGCAGGAGATTTCAACTGTGTGTTTCATAAGTAAACCAATTCAAACATTTTCTCATGTATGAGGAACTGAAAATAAAACTTTCTACAAGCAGAGTAAAGTGATTTCCTGAATTTGCTTCACAGTTTGACAGAAGTATAGCAAGTACAGAGAGGAATTATTGGAATCAACTTTAAAATCTTACCATAAAAATCAGTTCAATAAACAAAAGATGTTTTTATAACAAAAAAATTTAAATAAAAGGAGGAAATTTCCAAATTGCCTTTTCCATCAAAGAATCTAAAATATCTGGATAGACAAAACTCCAGGACACTGACTGATGATTTTATCTTGGAAAAAAATTTTGGAACTTCCAAATATCTAACAAGTAGGTAAATATTTTTAGTGCACTATTTTTGTTCAGAATAATTTACAAAATTTCAGAGTCTATAATCATATAAAAACTCAGTTTTTTCAAACTGACTTACATCAGTGTCATCCAGATAAAGATATGATGTGCATTTGGCATTAAGTGGTTTCTCTTAGAATACAATTTATCTGTTATATGTAAAGCATGAGATGAGTGAACGGTAAGGAAAGTAAGAAAGAAATTGGAATATGGGAACTACAAACATGAGAGAGTCATCAAATACCTGTGATTGAGATTGTTTCAGGCATGCTGAGGTCTCATTTGTGGTGTAATAAAGTTCTCAATTTGGTGCTGAGAACACAGTAAGGAATCAGATATTGTCTTTGCCCTCAAAAAGTTTAACATTCTATCTTATTATCTTATATATTTGAGCTCTTACTTCATGTCAGACTCCTTACGTAAGTACATTCATTTAATTTTCACAACAAACAGTGGAATAGATATTATTATCTTTAGATCTGATTCAAAGAAACTGAGACAGAGTGTTGAAGAAATGTAACCAAGGTGACAAAACTTGCAAGTAAGGGATAGAGCTTTGATTTTACTTATATAGATCTGGATCCTGTGTTTTGACCACTTCTACCCAGCACTGCTGCTAGTAGAATCAACTACATGAGAATTTAAAAGGAACTAAATTGCTACGAGTGTTGAAATAACCATTTATAAAATACACAGTGAGAACACATAAATATACACTCAATTTTATAGGAAGGTATGATGGCTAATTTTATCTGTCAACTTGACTAAGCTAAGGGATTCTCAAATTTAGATAATGTTTCTGGGTGTGTCTATGAGGGTATTTCCTGAAGACAAGCATTTGAATTAGTAGGCTGAGTAAAGAAGCTTGCCCTCACCAATGTGGGTGGGCATCAGCCAATCTGTAAAGCAAAAAGGCAGAGGAGGGAGAATTTGCTCTCTTCTTGCCCTGAAATGTCCATTCTCTCTGACTATTGGGTACTGGCACTCTTGATTCATAGATCTTCACTTTGATCAGAATTCACACAAGAAGGATTACCAATGATCATTAATGTGATGTTCGCATATTTGCATATTTGCTTATTGAATCCTGGTTTTTCCTAAATTGAATGATTTGGCATTTATTCTCACTCCACATGGTGAACCTCATCCAAACGTGTTCTAACCATTTCATAACTATTTCATCTAAAACAAGTTTGATCCGGGCCAGGGGTTTAGCTCAGTGGTTCTGGTGCCTGCCTTGCAAGCTCAAGGTCCCAAGTTCGATCTCCGGTACCAAAAAAAAAAAAGATAACAAGTTTGATGCAGTTCCTTTGAGTGGAAATTAATTTTTCACAAAACAATGCTACTCAGTAAAGAGCAAGGTTGGTGAAAGCATGAATGGAAGGAACATCACCAAATGTACTGGCAGGGAAGTGGAGGGATCCTGCTGAGAGAATCCACATTCCAAAATAGGAAACCTAGTATGCTTTTGTGCCCCACACCCCAAATTCCCAAAGCTGAGAAAGAGGAAGCTGAAAATGTAACTCCTTCCTTGAATTTTCCAACAAATACCTATGAAAAACCTTGTGAGTTTCTGGATGCTTTGTAACTGAGGGAGAGAAAAACAAAAAATACGTAAAAGATTCTGATGACATAGCTAAACATGCTAAATACATATACTGCAAGACTAATTATCAAATCAAATGTAATATTTTAATAGGTAAAACATTTTCTTTAGTCTCTAATAATAAAGTCTCCTCATTGAAGGAACTAAAGCCATTTTTATCTTTCTAAGTCTACAGAGGAAGCGCTATTTTCAAAATCAAATTCTTCTAATTCAGGTATTCCACAGGGAAATCTAAAATTCTAAAGCACATTTTATTCTTATGAATATCTTTTTTCAGATTTATTTTGTCATTTTAAAGACAATTGTATGGTGCAGATGCAGTAAGAAGCCTTTAAGAATGGTCTGTTATTATAAAGCATTGTCTATAATTAATATCAATTAGAATCTATTAAATTTAATAGACTTTGAGTTATTGAGCCTAATTCAATTTCAATAAATTTCAATTAGGTACAATTTGTTTCCATTACTTTTATTAATTTCAGTCACTATCAATTACCTTCAATTAATTTAATTTACTGGCAATATATGTTCAGGTAATTCTCTATTACTTTCAATTAGTTTGTATTCATTTCAGTGGGCTTCCTTGGCTGCTAACTGATTTCATAAAAACAAATGTACCTCTATAATATAGTTTCTAAAACACACTATGGCCAAACTAATTAGATCTAAATTCAAACTTAAGAGTAATACAATTAGACTACCCCATGATCTACATATCATCTGCGATCACCTCTATTTATCTTCCTCCGGGGTTAATATGTCTGCAGAAAGCCTGGCATTTGCAAAGACATATCAGACGGTTCATTGATTCATAGATCAATTGCACCTACTTTGTAGGTAGAACCTTGTTAGGTACAGGAGGTAATCCAGGTCAAAGAGAGTACACCTAATAGTTTATAAAAGATTTTCTTACCATCATTCTGATATTTGATTGATGACCCTAGATGTAGCTCACTTACCATGGTTCTCACTGAATGAACCCATTCCTTTGCATAGAACAGATACCAAATGTTTTTTGAGGCTGAATGAAAAGTTAGTGTTGAAGTGAACATGCTGGACAATCAGAACAAATTCTGAATCCCACAGTAAATATGAACACGCTCTCTCCATAGGAAGAAAACAACATACATTTATCAAATATTAATAATAAATGGAAAATCAGAGATCTCACAATCTAATATCCATTCTGTAGTTTAAGTTTTGGAAGTCAAATAAGTGAAGCAACATGTGTATTACATGACTAATTCTGCAGGCAACAACCATATCTTTTCTTTCAGCAGTTACATAAAAAAGTCAACATATGCAGTACCTTTTCACAGTTTGCAAGGCACTTTAGTTTCCATTAACACATTTCATGCTTCTTAAAACCCTGTGCAGGAGATACTGCAAAATTTTTACCTGCCCTGAGAAATTAACTCTTATAACGTGAAATAGTATTTGTTCAATATTAGACAGCATGGAAGTGGTAGGGTTCAGAGAAAAGAAGTAATAATGACAGAAAAATCTAGACTCTGGAGTTTTGAGGAGCTCTTCTTAGGAACAGTAGTTTAAATATGCAGGTAAACAAATTCTGCCCACTTACCCTTAAAATGGGGAAATCCTGCTAGCTGACCCACCTATGCTAACTGGAGAGTTATGTTCCTGGGACAGACAGAAGAAAGGGCTCACTTACTAAGCCTCCTGTTGCCTTCTACTCAAGTGTTCCTTAGAGAAATGTACCTGTCTGCAGGGAAGGGACTGGACTTGTGGCAGCTGGATGAAGCAGAGAGCATGAATGGAACAGCACCCCACCAAGGGACAGCCAGTATCCCTCAGGAGGAGCCAGCTTTGAGCAGGGTTCTTTGGCAGCCAGGCAATGCTAGAGCACAGGAAGTTTGGCTCTCTCCCAACACATCCCTGGCAGAAAACTCTGAGAAAGGAGGGGAAGAGTACAAGGTTGAATCCAAATCAAGTTGCCAGAGCCCTTCAGCTAAGATGTGGGAGGTCCTGGGAAGGAACCCAGGGACTTTAATATCAAAAGGAAAATTGGCTGCAGGGAATGACAGAGCTATTGGAAATGAAACTGAAGAAATGTTAGTTTGAGACCAATACACTGGCAAGGAACATCCTTCCCACAGTGACTTGCTGACAGCAAAGATGGAAGCAAAAAAAGGCATGGACCATCAAAAAGCCAAACATTTAGTAAATTGGGCCAAGGATAATAAATATGCATTTTGTACCACTTTGTCATTTGATAGTCCATTTCTGTAGACCTATCTTAAGTTAATACAATCAACATTTAGATAAATGTTTAATGAGTCTTCCTATCATGCCCCCAGAACAAAATCACTTCTCCAGTAACTGTTCCACACAACTTACTCTACAATCTGCTCTTGCCCATGCCATGTCTCCACCTCACCCCAGTGTGGACTCCCTGCTTATCTCAATGCTATTTATCCTCCTCAACTAAGATCAAATGCTGAATCTATCAAGAAGCCTTCATTACTGATACCAGGGAACTTCAATGCAAGGATCTGCAGTATTGAGCTTCTCATATATACCAAAATATTGGGTATCTGAAAAGGAAATCATTCCTTTCCTCCTTGTGATGAAATGGTGATATTAGGAATTCTTTCACTCATTGACTTACAAATAGTATGATATTTTTCAGAATTCAGAATAGACTTCACTCCATTTGACATGTAATAATTTTAATATTTGCATAGTGTTTATTAAATGCTTTCATATTCATGCATTATTTTACCACATACTAACTTTTGTCTTTTTCTAAATGTTCTCAGACAATGAAATAAAATATATAGGTTTTGTTTTTCTTTACGCTTCAGTGTGCACAATACCTAAATAAGCCTGCTGGGTAGGGACTTATTGTATATTATTGTCAGCTAAGTGAAGTAGTCTGGAAAAATGCATCCAAAGATACTTTTTCTAATTCACTTAATATTTAGTGACTATTAAGTATTGGCAATGTACAAAGAACTGTGCTAAATGCTTTGATTATGTGAAAAATCTTGTTTCAAATTTACAGGGCATTGCAATTTCTAGGAGATATAGTAGTAAGAATTCTTCTTTCCTCTAGAATCTTTTTTCAAGAATATTTGATATTCCCTTTTGAAAGGTAAATAAGTAGATAATTAGATAGATAGATGTTAGATAGATAGATGACGGACAGGTTGGAAAGCACTTCTCACAGCATCTAGCACTTATTGCTAATTATTATTTCTTCAGATGATTACTACTTCATTTTAAAACCATATTCTATTCTGTATGACGAATCGAATTAGTCCATTTTGCCTTCTCCCTAGCATGCTCTTTGATGTCCAGGTCATCTTTCTTTTACACCTTCCCCTCTACGGATATAAGTATATTGGACTAAATACACACTAGCTTACTTATCATACATCTTAGGAGGAGACATCCAAACTGCATGCATCATACTCATTTTAATATGTTTGATTAAATTGTCCTTATCTTCCACATTAAGAAATTATGATTTTTGTAAAGAAGTTATGATTTTTGTAAATAGTGTCAGTTGGTCAGTGGTGCTTTCAATCCCTGTTAGAGTCTGGAGTCTTCACTATAACTAGAGGAAGTGATATAAAAGCTCTTTTGTCACTCTATTTTATTTCCATAAGTGTTATGTTTGTTAACCTTTTGAAGGTATAGATTCATATGGGTCAGTAATGGCTTGTGTTTCCTTCTTGCATGAAGTGAGGGGAGTTCTCATGAATTATCACAGCCAAAAAAAATATGGGAGTATTTCTTGTGTCAAAAAGCCCTATACTATTGGTAACTAATGATAAAGAAGTAGTCTAAGATGCCAGAACTAAGTGAGATATATCAAGGGGCCTATGAGTTTTAAACCTAGAGAGATTTATTTTTTTTAGAGAAATGTAATATGTATCCAGTAATATGAAGGCAGGAAGTTAAGGCTGAAGGCTGACAGGCTGACAACTAAGGAATCAGAGGTACTGCGACATTGTCCTAGCCCCGTGCTGCCGGTCACACCAGCACTTGCTGTGATCTTAGCACTTCGGAGACAGGAGGATCATTGTGATTTGAAGCCAGCCTGGGCTACATGGTGAGTTCAAGGTCAGCCTGAACTACATAGCAAAACACTATCTCAAACAAACAAACAAATGAACAAACAAGGTAACCCTTTGCCAAGGGTAGTTAACTCAGGACTAAAATCCTGAGCTTTGCAAGCATAGCTGCCTATAACTGCCTTCTTTTTATTATCCTCTGATATTCAATAAGTTTGTATTTATTGTCTTTTCCCCTAACGTTGGAGCTCATCTCAACTCTTATCATAAGAATACAGTAAGAAGCACGTGCCTTTACTGGGTCTGGAGTTTTAAAACAGGAATATTTGCCATGTCTTTCTGAAGAGTGTTCTAGAAAGTGACAGCAAATCACAATGATGAGACCCTAGGGAGAAGCTAGAACCAAAGCAGAAACCTCAGCACCGTGTGTTCAGACCCTGATGCCTGTCTAGATTGCTCTTTGATTGAACCTTGGAGAAGAATATGTAGGTTTAATATGGGGAAACTTCCATTTATGGAGCCTTCTGCTGCCTTTGAAACAAAGTGAGATCAAGTGAGATATAAAATGTGGGATAGAAGTACAACGTGCTCTTAAAGTTTTATAATTCATTTTTGTGTGTATGTAAACCTTGAGGAAGTAGTTTACAGTTGCAGTCTCTCATCTGGCTTCCCTCCCTTTGGCATTATCTCCTCTAGTCTTTTCAGCAAACAGTTGGTGAACTCACTTCCATTAACAGGACCTTTGTGATGTCACTGCCAAAATCATAAACTTTCATTTGGCTTCATTTCCTACAACTGTACTTCCATAAACTAATAGGCTTCTTGGATTATTCCATTCTTACCATCCCTCCATTGCTTCCTAGCCCCTAAAGTCTCTCTTGCAACTTTTTTCATTCTGTATTAATCAGTTTTCCTGTTGCTGGACAAAATACCTGACACCCACAACTTAAAGGAGGAGAGATTTAATTTGCTCAGAGTTTCAGTCCATGATCAGCTGGCTCTAAGACATCATGACCCCAGGCCACGGCAGAGCAAAGCCTGTGCTACTTGTAGATCCCAGAGCAAAAGCAGGGGAAGAGTCTCAGAGAGGAAGGAGCAAGGAAACAGAATAGACCCCAAGGCCAAGCCTTCAGGACACACGCAGACACGCCTTGAGGGATGTTCCACCAATCCTGGGGTAAATCCCAAAACCAATCAAGATAACACTCCACTCTCATTGCCATACATTTATTTATTTATATATATATATATATATATATATATATATATATATATATGTCTTCTCTCTTGCATTTCAGCTTCTCAACTATATATATCTCCTAAATATATGTGAAAATCTAGTCTTTCTTAAAGCTGATGATGACTCTAAAGTCTTCATTTCTTGGAGCCATTTTTACAATCACAGACACTAGAGCACAGGTAATCATGACATGTTAAAGTCATGTTGAATTCTTTAATTACAAGAGATTGATGGCTACCCCAAGGAGAGGCTTTGATTTATGTACCCTCTGCCAACTCCTTGGACCATAACAGAGCAATGAATTAATGGCAGTGATTCTCTCAGTGTTTCCTGAAAGACCTGTTTTTCTCTACCTCAAGGAGGCCAAGGCAATGAGTAACTAAGGTGACATATGTTAGACTTAAACCCTGACATAGATTACAAAGCATCTGTATTTGATGAAGAGAGATCAGATATCCTAAATCGTCACAGCCACTGGATCTAAATCTCTAATTTTTTTCTTCTAGTGCCATCTAAATCTATTCCAGACAAGTGATGCCTATACTTACTAAACTCTCAGCAATCTTAATATTCAGGATGCATCCAGAAGATAGAGCAAAAATTTCCTCATTGGGCAAGGTGGTTTTATCTCCATTGAACATGTCTTCAAAACCCTGCATGGATTGTTCTTTCCTTTTCAGAATCTTAATAAAGAACTCAGACCCCAGAGCTTGCAAGCCACTTACATAATTCAGTAAAATGCCATCCCATTGATTCAAAATACCTCAGAAACCTCAAAGACTCTGATAGTCTCAGAAGAATAATTGACCAACAGACAAATGCAAGCAGGTTTTAACTACTTGTGATAAGAAGTCAGATCGATGCTAGCAAAACAACTCCATGTACACATAATTCAGCATCTCCGTATAGATGAGAAAGAGATCTGCACTACTTCTAAACAACAGCGATATTATCCAAGCCTTGCAGGAGGCCTTTCTTCCCCTCTAGGTTCTCATCTATCAAACAAAGGTGGTGGATCCAAATGTGCTTGCTTTCTTACAATTCTACTATTCTGCATTTCTCTGGTATATTGGTTGCTCTCTTACCTTCTACACACTTCCACCAGATACATGCTACATTCTTCTTTAAAAAAAAAAAAAAATACCAACTCCATTTACTTGACTGTGTGTTCTTCAGTTTTGGAGTGGATTTGGCCAATAAAGAGGCCTCACCAGGAGCACAGAGGGAAGGAAGAGAAATCGATGTATGTATGTCTTGCCTGCTCTCTGCTTCCTTTGGGCCATGTTCTCTGGAAGTAGCCACATCTCTTCACAATTACAGCTCTTGTCAGGTAACATGTCTTCCCCAGCTCTACAGTTTATATAATTCAGTATTCTTAGCTGCCTCCCTTGCTCCTTTATGCTCATGTTTGGTGGTTTCTTCCCCTTCTTACTAATCTCTGGTCACACAATATCCCTTGTCAATTCACTGAACTCTTCCCAAGTCACTGTAAGTACAGGTAATTCTTTTGTTCTAATGACACATTTGGGTTGGATTTGTGTTTCCTACAGTGCTCTAGGTTGATATATATAATTACATAATATTACTAGTAGTTTTAAAGGAAAAAAAACTACTATGATATAAAATTGTTTGAATAGGATGGAACTTCATTTTTTTTTCTGAAATCAGGACTACATCACAGAACTATGAAAGCGTCAGGAGACAGAATCCCTTCCCTTTGCCTGGCATACAAGTAGGCCTTGTGCTAGGATGGCATTGCTTGGCAAAACATGGGAGTGGAATAGTGAACATGATGTATGATAGTCCCATGAAATATACTCTTCGTAACGCTATCTGATGATATGTCTATATAAGGTGGAATGTCAGTTTCCTATTCCTATCACAAAATTAGCCCCTTAAAAAAAAACATACATTCATTCTCCTACAGTTTTAGAGATTAAAGTCCAAAATCAGTTTCACTGGGTGTAAATCAAGGTAATGACAGGGCCATACTCCCTCTAGTGGCTTCAGGGAAGACTCCCATTTCCTAGCTTTTCCAGCTTCTGGAGCTACATTCCTTACATTCCTTGGCTCCTGGCTCCTCTCTTCATCTTCAAGGCCAGCAGCACAGCACCTTGCTTCAGTGATTAGGTTGTCTAATTCTAGTCAAATTTCCCTTGGCCTTCCTGTTATAAAAACAAGTGATTAAAATTAGAGCCACTTTGATAATTTAGCATAATTTGCATACCTCTACACCCTGAGTCAAGTCTGCCAGTTGTCCTTCTTTATATTAACTAAAAATTCACAAGTTCTGAAAGTTAATACATAGATGTATTTGGGGTGGCTACAGTATTTACCTACTACCTAGTATGGTTAATTTTATGGGTCATTTTGACTGGACACTTGGACAAACATTATTTTCAGTGAGAAGTTTGGGGGTGTTTGAATTGGTAGACTAAAGAAATCCAACAGCCCTTCCTGTTGTGGATGGGTCCCTTTCTATGGATTGAATAGAATAGAAGTTCCAATTTTCCCCCAATAAAGGAGGGTTCCTCCTGCCTGACTGCCTCAAGCAGCCCATGTTTTCTCTGCCTTTAGTTGGGATATTGTCCTTTTTCCTCACACTGTACTCAAATTGAAATATCAGTTCTTCCAGGATGTCAAATCTTTCTGAGTTTGGGCTACCATGTCATCAGTTCTGTGAGTTCTCAGGTGCTCAGACACACACTGGAACCACATTATCCATTGTGTAGTGTCTCTATTTTGCCACTGCAGATACTGAGATTTGCCAGCTTCCATCATCATGGAGTAGTTTGTGCTTTTGTATGTGCGTGTGTGTGTGTGTGTGTGTGTGTGTGTGTGTATACTTCCTGTTGGTTTTGTTTCTGTAGAGAATTATGACAAATATCAAATACACACAGCTGGTCTTTTAGCCTGTTGTCTGAGTTTTTTTAACATCTAGATTAGTGTAGACCTAGTTCAACAATCTAGACAAAGGGTCAAAACTGAGAATAAAAAAAATATGGAATGAATTCAACAAGAGCATGAAAACTATATGGCAATAGCTGAAATATAAATTTAAATCAAGCACATATAGGAAGCTACAGTGAAAACTTCAAGAAAATATTTGTGCAATGTTTACTCTGCAAGTATAACTAAATTGCACATAAATTTGATAAATTAATGGCAAGATATAAATAAACTCATATCCAGCTGGCTGAAACACTGAGGACAATAGCATTGGAAAGAAAGAAAAATGTTACATTCTTTAATTTTCTTATTACTTTTTTCTCTCCCTCCCTTCCTCCTTTTCTCTTCTTTCTTCCTTCCTTACTTCCTTCTTCCCTTCCTTCTTCCTTTCCTTCCTTCTTTCTTTCTTGCACCTTCATTTTGAACTAGGATATAAATATATTTATGATCAATTTAAGTTGACTTGGTAAAATCAGCTTAGACTTTGCCAATTTGTGTGACCATCATTTATGATTCTAGTCTTCAATCAGCTGTTTCTATAAATCCCAAGTTAACTACCTCTGTCACTAATTATTTGGCCAATCAGTTTACAAGCCTGGATAATCATCAAAATTATCCAAGAAGAGTTTTTTTTTTTAAATTTCTTGAATGTGGTAGGTAGAATTCTAAAGATCTCCTTCCAGTATTTCTATCCCCTGTAACTCAACAAATTATTCATCCAGAGATGGGAGTAAGGAAATACTAGAGATGTAGTCAGTTGATTTTAAAATACAGAGAGTAACCCAGATTATTCAGGTTGCCCCAGTATAATCTTGCAAACCTAAAGAGTAAGAGAAATGCAAAAGAGATGATACAAATGAAACAAGATGCAGCAAAAGTCAGAGAGATCTAAACCTAAAGAAAGATTTGATGTGCCACTGCTATTCTTAAAGAAAAGGGGCATTTGCCAAGGAAATGAGGAAATATATCAAACTCTAGAAACTGCAAATAAGTTCCAGCCAATACTCAGTGAGGAAACATTGACCACAGTCTTGCAACTACATGGAACTGAATTAGGCCTGAGTAAGCTTGGAAATGGGTGTTCCCCAGAATCGCCCAATAAGATCCTAGCAAGTCACAATCTTGATTTTAGCCTTGTGAATTTCAGGACAGAGAACTCAAGTGAACCAAACCAGGCTTATGACTGCATATTTTAAGGCCATGATATAAAACTGATGGCCTAGGCTTGAGAAAAATTTGTATTTTGCATAATGATATGAAAATGAGTGCTAAAATTAAAAAGAAAAGTTGTGTTTGGACACTTATTTAGATATCACTCCTGATTCACTACACCATTTGATGTGACATGACTAGCATGGCTCATATTTAGATGTCCCCCCAAAGCCTCATGCTTTCATAGGTATAGCTTTTGTGAGGTGACTGAATTTTGAGTGTGCGATGCTCCATTTGTCCACTGATGGATGGGTTTATAGCTGGGTATGATGTTAGGAGGAGAATCCAGGTTAGAAGAGATTGGTCACTGTGAATATGTCTGGAATGATATATATCCTTCCTCCTCCTTTGATATTGGTCTTTCCTTCCACTGCTTTTTGCCTGCCTTACCATGAGCTTTTTCTCCTCTGCCATGCAGCTCTGCCATTCCACTTTCTTGGAGCCAGTCGACTATGGAATGAAACTTCTACAGACTGTGAGCCAAAATAAACCTTTCTTCCTTTAACTTGTGAATGTTGGGTAGTTTGTTCCAGCCACAAGAAAGTAACTAAGACAATGATGTATCAATTGAGAACTATTTAGACTTCATACTCTATACAGGGCCATTGGTGGAATAATACTGGATATGAACATAGTGAAAGATGTAGGTATTTTATCCTTTCAAATATTATTTTTATTTGAGAAGATTTGCATTTCAAATTTTTCAGAGATTATTTGAAAATGTGGGAATAATGAGGAAAAAACCTTAGTGGGAAGCTTGAGATGGTTTGACCCTTCAAGACAGGTCAGACAGGTGACAGAAATGTAAATGGAGGACATGGTGCTTGAAAATGAAGAAAAAACCATAAAACAAGGCTGAAGTCTGCCTCCAGTACATCACCCTGCCACCAATGAAAGTAGTAATTTCTTTTCATTCAAATTTCTGGGGAAATTAACTCTTCCAAATTTCATTGGTAGGTCAAAGCACAAACTGGAAATGTATTGTTTCTAGCAGTTTCAACTTGTGATGGTTCAGGAATATGACTGTGTCAGTGTGTGCGGGTCTGTGTGTGTTAGTATGGGATTATGGGCTCAACACATATTAGGCCAGTCTTACCAGTGAAGTGGATTACAATAATAAAGAAGAACCCCTAGGGAAATGTACATGATATTTCAGAATTTCACTATTATTGGAAATAAACTGAACATAGAAACCATTTCTGGCTTTTGGTACTAGACCAAAAAGAAACTAAATCCATACGCAAGGAGGAACTAATTTTTAAGCTAAGTCTTATATAAACATAATTTCTGGAGCCAGGAGGATGCTAGGAAGGTCAAACATTTTTTATGTAATCTCATATTACTATTGACAGGCAAAGTTTTAGAGATTGGAGTTTTTAAGCATTCTCAGAGACCAAAAGAAAATATAACTTTCAACAAACATTTGCTCTTTGGAATACTGAATTGTTTTGCTGCCGTCCCTGCTAATTTAAAAAACCCATGTGTGATGTATAATGCTAATAGATTACTTACTTTAACAGTCTTCGAATGTGTTTAGGCCACCTGGGGATGAGAAAGGAGACTAGTGCAGAAGATGGTGCTCTTACACGACTAGTAAGAATAGGATTATAGAGGCAGGTCTATGCAAGCCCTACCGAGGTCCTGAGTTGCGCAGAAGATGCTGAATCACCCCGCTGCAGACAGGCAGGTCTGCCCATGCCCTACTGAGGCACTGAGTCGCACAGAACGCACCAAATCAGCCTGCTGCAGACAGGCAGGTCTGCCCACGGCCTACCGAGGTCCTGAGTCATGCAGAAGACAATGAATCACCCCACTGCAGACAGGCAGCCACCTGGTTCCACACTACAAAGAGGCAGAAGACACCAGACCACCAGACCAAGGTACTGAGTCCCGCTGTTCCTGGCCCAGAGATAGAGGCTTCTGAGCCGTCGTCCCACTGCTCCTGGTCCAGAGGAAGGGGATTCCCAGTCACCAACCCTCACGCTGCTCCCAGCCCAGAGGAAAGGGGTTTTGGGCTACCTTTCATCCTGCTGCTCCTGGCCCAGAGGAAGGGGCTTCCAGGCCACCATCCCTCCCACTGCTACCGGCCCAGAGGGAGGGGCTTCTGAGCCACCGTCCCATTACTCCTGGTCCAGAGGAAGGGGCTTCCCGGCCACCATGACTCCCGCTGTTCCCAGCCCACAAGAAAGGGCTTTTGGGTCACCACCCCACCACTGCTCCTGGCCTCTGTCCCACCTCACCCAGCTCAGAGGAGGTAATCCGTGCAGGCGCTAACAGCCCCCCGCCCCAGTCGAAATGAGAAAACACATAAATGAGTCTCAAAACCAGACTTCCAGATCACCTACAGCAACCCCAAAGGGAAATGAGATGGAACACTATGATACTCAACCACCTGGACCCACTGAACTGCTAACAAAAGGGGATCTGGAAAAAATGAAATCAGAAATAATTTCTCAGATAACAGGAGAAATTGTGCCCCTAGTGCAAGACACGATTAATAAATCTAGAGAGGAGCTGAGGAACATGATGGAATCCTAACATAGGAAACAAATGAAATCCATAAAACAGATGCAAAGAGATTTCCAGGACATGAAAAACTCCACTGAAAGTCTATACAGCAGAATGAGCCAATGTGAGGACAGAATTTCAGATATAGAAGATAAGATGGCAATCAGTGATTAGGAAAAGAAAAATTGCTTCAAAATTTTAAGGGAACATGAGAAATCAATCCAGCAGCTGCTAGATGATGCAAAGAAGAATAACATAAGACTGATTGGAGTCAATGAAGAAACAGGAGAGAGTGGAGATGACATAAAAAATCTCTTCACAGAAATAATGGCAGAAAACTTCCCAAGCAGGGGAAAAGAGCTTGACATACAGATAAGTGAGGCATATAGGACTCCAAATAGCCTTGACCAAAAAAAATCTACACATAGGCATATAATTGTTTGGATTCCAGAAACACAACAGAAGAACAAAGTTCTCCAAGCAGTCAGAGAAAAGAAACAAATCACATACAAAGGAAAGCCCATGAGAATCACAGCAGACTTCTCAACACAAACCATCAAGGCAAGAAGAGCTTGGAGTGACATATTCCAAGCCCTAAAAGAAAACAGCCTCCAACCCAGATTGATGTACCCTGCAAAACTGTCTTTCAAAATGGATGGAGAAATAAGATACTTTCATGACAAAGAGCACCTTAGGAACTTCATAAATACCAAACGAGGACTCCAAAGAATTTTACACAATATCCTAGAAACAGACATTGAGGATCACAACCCCAGGAAGCAAAGCAGAATGTACCCATCTGGCATGACAAGAAATTAACTGTAAAGGGGGAGAACCCAACAAAAAGAAAAAGTCATGGCAATGACAAGTCAATATGTTTCAGTTATAACCATCAATGTTAATGGTTTCAATTCACCAATCAAAAGAAATGGACTGGCAGAATGGGTCAAGAAGCAAAATCCAACAATATGCTGCATACAAGAAACACACTTCACTCAAAAGGAAACTCATAGACTGAAAGTTAAAGGGTGGAAAACAATACTCCATATGATAGGAACCTGAAAAAAAAGCAGGAGTAGCTGTCCTCTTTGCAGATCAAGTAGATTTCAAACCAACACTGATTAAGAGAGACGAAGAAGGACACTACATCTTTGTAAAGGGAAGAATCCAACAGGAAGAGATGACAATCATAGATATCTATGCACCAAACGCTAGTGTGCCCAACTATATAAAACAAATACTAATGGACATGAAAAGTCATACATACACTAATACAATTGTATTACCATCACCCCACTGTCACAAATAGACAGATCAACTAGACTAAAAATAAGTAATGAAATACTAGAACTCAATCAAACTCTTGAACAAATGAACTTAACAGATGTTTACAGAGTCTTCTACCCCACAAAATCAGAATACACATTCTTCTCAGCTGCACATGGGGCATTCCCCAAAATAGACCACATACTCACACAAAGAACATGTTTAAGTAAGTGCAAAGAATTGAAGTTATCCCCTGTATATTATCAGACCATAGTGTGATGAAATTGGTGATCCATAGCAAAAGAAACTCAAGAAATTTCATAAACACATGGAAATTGAACAACACATTTCTGAATAACCAATGGGTCACAGAGGAAATTAAAGAAGAAATCAGACAGTTCCTTCAATTAAATGACAATGACAATACAACATATCGGAATCTATGGGACACAATGAAAGCAGTCTTATGAGAGAAATTCATAGCAGTGAATACACATATTAGGAAAACAGAACAAGCTCAATTAAACAACCTGATGCTGAACCTCAAGCTTCTAGAAAAAGAAGAGCAGGACAACCCCAAAGCTCATACAAGGGAGGAAATTATAAAGATCAGGGCAGAAATCAATGCAATGGAGACTAAGAAAACGATACCAAAAAATCAATGAAGACAAGAGTTGGTTCTTCAAAAGAATCAACAAAATTGACAAACCTTTAGCCAATCTTGTCAGAAAAAGGAAAGAAAAGGCCCAAATCCATGCAATTAGGAATGAAAAGGGTGAAATTACAACAGACCCAGCAGAAATAAAGAGGATAATCAATAGCTGCTTCCAGAACCTATATGCCAATAAGATGGACAACACAGAAGAAATGGACAGATTCCTAGATACATATGAATTATCAAAGTTGAACAAAGAGGACCTAAAAATTCTGAACAACCCAATATCAACCAATGAAATTGAAAATGTAATTAAAAACTTATCAACTAAGAAAAGCCCAGGCCCTGATGGCTTCACTCCTAAATTCTACAAGACATTTAGAGAGGAACTGCTGCCACTACTGTTTAAACTCTTCAATGAAATTGAAAGGGAAGCAATACTCCCAAATTCATTCCTGGAAGCAAGCATCACCTTGATCCCCAAAGCAGAGAAAAACCCAACTGAAAAAGAGAACTATAGGCCAATCTCACTAATGAACATAGATGCAAAAATCCTTAAGAAGATACTGGCAAATAGAATGCAGAAGATCATCAAGAAGATCATACACCCTGATCAAGTGAGATTCATCCCAGGGATGCAGGGATGGTTCAATATATGAAAATCAATTAATGTAATACACTATATCAATAGAGCCAAGGACAAAAAACAAATGATTATCTCCACAGATGCAGACAAAGCATTTGACAAAATCCAACAAGCATTTCTGATAAAAACCCTACACAAAATTGGAATAGATGGTCTCTACCTCAAACTGATAGAAGCCATCTATGAAAAACCAACAGCCAATGTACTAAATGGTCAAAAACTGAAATCCTTCACACTCAAATCAGGAACAAGACAAGGATGTCCATTATCACCACTCTTGTTCAATATAGTTCTGCAAACATTAGCCACAGCAATTAAACAAGAGAAAGAAATAAAAGGAATAAAGATAGGTAATGAAGAAGTCAAATTGTCATTATTTGCAGATGACATGATACTCTATATAGAAGACCCCAAGAACTCCACCAAAAGTCTTCTAGACTTAATAACCAAATTCAGTCAAGTAACTGGTTACAAGGTCAACACACAAAAGTCAATAGCTTTCCTCTACACCAATGACAGACTCACTGAGAGAGAAATAGGGCAAATAATTCCTTTCACAATAGCATCCAAAAAAATGAAATACCTAGGAATCAACCTAACAAAAGAAATCAAAGACCACTTCTCTGAAAACTATAGCATTCTGAAAAGAGAGATTGAAGGTGGTATCAGAAAATGGACAGACATCCCCTGCTCCTGGGTAGGAAGGATTAATATAGTGAAAATGGCTATACTTCCAAAACTGCTATATAGATTCAATGCAATTCCAATTGAGATCCCAGCAGCATACTTCACAGAACTTGAGAAAACAGTCCAAAAATTCCTTTGGAACAAAAAGAGACCCAAAATGGCAAAAGCAATTCCAAGTAACAGAGACGTGGCAGGGGGTATCAAAATCCCCAACTTGAAACTATACTACAAAGCTAGTGTGATAAAAACAGCATGGTACTGGCAAAGAAACAGACCTGAGGACCAGTGCAACAGATTAGAAGATGCAGAAGCAACACCAGACACACTCAGCCATCTCATCTTTGACAAAGGAGCCAAACACCCTCACTGGAGGAAAGATAGCCTCTTTAATAAATGGTGATGAAAAAATTGGGCTTCAACTTGCCAAAGATTAAAACTAGACCTGTATCTCTCACCATGCACTAAACTAAAATCAAAATGGATTAAAGATCTAAATTTAAAATAGAAAATCTGAACTAGTTGGAACAGAGGTTAGGTAGAACTCTTGAAGACATCAGTGTAGGAAAAGATTTTATGAACAAAACCTCTGTTGCCCGTGAACACAAACAATCAACAAATGGGATCTCTTCTTATTAAAAGGCTTCTGCACAGCAAGAGAAACCACCAGCAGTGTGAAGAGACAACCCACAATGTGGGAAAAAATCTTCACCTGCTCTTCCTCAGACAAAGGTCTACTATCTCGAATCTATAAAGAACTTAAAAAGATCAGACCTCCCAAATGGAAAGACCCAATCTGAAAATGGGCATCTGAAATGAACAGACATTTCTCACACAAAGTAGAAATAGCAAATAAATACATTAAAAAATGTTCAACATCACTGGTCATTGGAGAGATGCAAATGAAAACAACCCTGAGATTCCACTTCACTCCAGAAAGAATGGCTGCTATCATGAAATCAACCAATAACAAATGCTGGTGGGGCTGTGGGGAAAGAGGAACCCTGGTCCACTGCTGGTGGGAGTGTAGACTGGTGCAAGCACTGTGGAAATCAGTATGGAGATACCTCAAAGAACTAGGACTGGAAGTCCCATTTGACCCTGCTATTCCACTGCTGGGGATCTTCCCCAAAGAATTAAAAGAATCATACCACGTTGATATATGTGCACCCATGTTCATAGCAGCACAGTTTGTAATACCTAAAACTTGGAAACAGCCCAAATGCCCATCAACTGGAGACTGGATAAAGAAAATGTGGTTTTTTTAATAAAATGGAGTACTACTCAGCCATAAAAAATGAGAAATTAGAGACATTTATAGCTAAGTGGATGCACATTGAGGCAATACTCTTAAGTGAAATAAATAGGACACACACGTGTAAATACCGAATAGTTTCTCTGGTGTGAGAAACTGAAAGTGTAAATAAGGACTAAATGTATAATAGGTAACGTGAAATAGGAAGAAAAGGGGCAAAGGGGAACGAAGTGGGAGGGCTAGGGGAAAGGATAGAAGGGAATGGGATTAATATGAGAAAATGAAAAAATAGGAACAAAATCTTTGTAAATTGGGAGGACTGGAGGGGTTGAAGGGAGGGCTGGGCAAGGGTGAAAAATAAGAACCAAGAGAGATTATGTAAAGGTGCAAATTTCCAATGATGAATGTAATTATATTGTATACCTAAAATGTACCAATGATTAGAATGAATAATCGATAATGCAAAATAGGAAGAAAAGGTCCAAAGCAGTAGGGGTAGTGGGAGGGGCAGGGGAAAGGAAAGAAGGGAAAGGAAAAATGATGAGAAATGGAAAAAATGGAAATAAAATCTTTGTAAATAGGGAAGGGTGGAGGGCATGAAGGGTGGGCTAGGAATGGGGAAAAAATAAGAACCAAGATGGATTATGTAAAGGTACAATTCCCAATGAGAAATGTAATTGTGTTGTATACCTACAATGTACCAATAAAAGAATTTAATACAAAAAAAAAGAATAGGATTATAAGGGTATTAGAAAAATATACAAGATTTGTTAGATAATTAGTAGAGAAAGAACTTGAGGGGAAATTACTTTAGAACTCCAACATTTCAAAAAGGTCCATCAATTTCATTTTTAAAGTAAATGTTCAGTTCACCCAGTTTCCTGTCACTTTAGAGCTTATGACTAACCCACTACAATTCATCCATCACTTGCTTATGCTACACAGTACTTTCTCCTGAGTCCATTTTGTCCCCTTCCTAATATCTATCAAGAATGACTTTTCAAAATACATCTAGTTTCTTCTGAAGGTCTCTTATTTGTTTTAGCTTGGGCTAAAGACCAAGTACTGTGTTAATTTTTCACTTTCTGTACTTCCTCAGCACTGAGTCTTTTTCACTTACAGTGTCAAAGCTGTTCCATGCTACATATCCTTCCTTCAACTTATGTCTATCTTGTCACCAAGCTTTTCCTTATTCTCTAGATTCTGTTTTCCCAGTCATCCATTCAAAGTAGACTTCCCTAACCCTACTTCCCATCTACATTAAGCCTCCTACTTTACTCTCCTTAGACTTTGTCCCTTTCCTTCAGTTCCTTTACTGTACAGGGCATAAAGCAGCATAATAAAACTTGGTTTGGTCAGTGCTAATGTAGACAGACCCTGGATATCTTATCTACTTAACTTGGGTCACAATTTGATTTTTTATAGAAGAGGATCTCAACAGTAATTCTGATCCAAAGACTTTCCAGGGTCTCATCTCCAGACCAGTCAAGACTCTTTGCCCCCTTTTAGGACTGTAATTGGAGGTAACGCTTCATAGGGAGAAATGTTTTGAGACTTTGTCTTGGAAAATATAATTTATATAAGTCTTGGATAAAGACAAAAAAACAAAAAGTCTTTATGTTGGGACATTTGGCACAAAAATAAGTTTGAAAAAAATAAAATATTCATCTTCAGAAAGTAGACAAACTGACCTTGTCCTCAAGCAAAATGTCCACAAATAAAAATGTTAAAAACTGCCACTTTATACCTAATAATTCTATTATGACCTTAAAAGTGTAGAAAAATATTACTTGTTGCTACTGATGAAATAATTTCTGATGAAATTTATAACTTACAATTCATAGTATTTTTTAGGTTATAAAATCCTTTTGTATACAATTGCATTTAATTCTATAATAACATGATGGAGCAGTTAACCCTTTTTTACAGATGAGAAAACTAACATTCACATCTATGGAGTAATGAGGGCAAGTCACACAACTGTCAGGTAACACAGATGTCAATTAAACCAAATTCTTTCTACATAAGGGTTTTCTTTGAGCATCCCTACATTCAAAGAGATGAAAATAAAAGTAAAATTATGCAAAATCACCACTTGCTACCCACTTATACCACCAATAACCCACTCAAGAATTTCACAAACTTCACATCAGAATGTCTACACTAACTTCAACATTCTTTAGTGCACAGAATCATATTTATACTTAGTCCATCATAACAATAAAATAAAGGTTAATGTGTGTCTTCATAATTATGAAGATTTTTCCAGCCACACTTCAGGGTTTTCTTGTATTCAATAATCTAAATTAGGGCCGAGGATTTAGCTTAGTGGTTTCACCGCCTGCTACACAAGCTCAATGACCTGAGTTCAATCCCGGCTACCAAAAATATAATAATAATAATAATCTAAATTACCCTAATTTAAATGGTTTTAATACACCTTTTTAACTGTAGAAAATTAGGATGAAAAGAAAAGTAGTAAGGAAAATACATAAAATGATAATTTTTGACCAGTTACCTGTATCTACATATATGTACATAGGTGTATTTATATATAAACACTTATAAGCCCTTTGTTCACTTATATACTATTTCTAAATCAGCTGTAGTAAATTGCACAGTGGTCCCAAATCTTCTCCTTCTACATTCTTTTACAATTTGAAGTTCTTTCCAACAAGAAGTGAAATCTACTTCTCTATCTCTTGAACTTAGTGTTATTCAACACCTTTATGTTCCCCCAAAAATGTGCCACTTCTGAGCATATGCTTGAAGGTCTGTTACAGCTTCTGTCCCTTTCTAAGAACAATTAAACTTCCACGTAAACATCATGGACCACTATGACATATTTGGCCTACTTGTTTCCACTGACCTGACTGACAGCAGCCAATTCCCAGAGCAGAGACCTGACCTGTTGCTGAAGAAAGCCATGACCAAAACCCAGCCCAGGTGAGCTGAACCCAAATTGTTAACCCATAAAATCATAAACTAAATCTACTTTGTTGAAAGACACCAAGAGGTAGATATTGTATAATCAGTTTTGCTGTTCTGCCAGAAACTTGTTCTTAAATAAAAGAATTCATAATTTATCCTGCTGCATAAAGCAATGTAAATGAAAAGTTAAATTTGAAATTATGTTGTGTGGCTTTAGACCCATTTTGCCTTCTCTTGGTGTTGGTTTTCTCACTTAGGAGACTCTATGGTTTGCACAACCGAATATTCAAAGATTAATCTGGTTCCAAGATTTTGTGATATGATTACTTGTGGTGATGCCGGTAGTCTCACTGAAGCATCTAGTTCAGGGTACATCCCCTGTCCCAGAAGTTTCTGAGGAGTCCTGATGCAGTCATTTCTGTTACAACACAGATCCCCTCTGAAGGTCTTAACATGCACATAACAGGCAAACCTGATTTCTTTATCCACATTGAAAACCCAAAGGTAGGACAGAGTCCAAGAAAATCTTGTAAGCGCTTTCCTAGTGAAAATTTAGGAAAAAGACTCCCTAAATATTTCTCCATATACTCTTTCATAAATAAGGCACATCAATAAGGCAGAAACTCTCAAAGTATTGATCAGAAACAAAATCAAAACAACCTGGTAGTACTTGTAAAAAATGCGAAAAAGATAAATTCTCCAGTACCCTTCAAGCTCCAACTCTGTAACCTGAGCAAAGTCCAGAATTAAAGCAGCTCTGTAGGTGATTCAGAAGCAAACATAAGCTCAAGAACTACAACTTGTTTTGCATCCCCTCCATCAAAAATTGAAAAACTATTTTTGCTTGTAATCATATACGTATCTCCTCATTCGCGTAAACTGTCGTACTTGCTTTTAACTCTTAAAGAGAATCTTGAAAAAATTGTCATTTAAGTGCATGTGGGGCAGGAAAATAAATTAAGTTTTCATTGGTAATGTGGGAGACACAGATTTGGATTCTGATTAAAAGTCTTAAAAAAATCTCAGCAAAAATTCAAGACAGTAAACAAACACTGGGGTCTTAGAAGAGAAAGAGGGAGAGGGAGAGAGAGAGAGACTCAAGTAAAGGGTTGTAGGAAAACAAATATCTCATGTTTTTCTAGGACTAACCCTTGCTAAAAGTTTCTGAGAATCATGTTGCTTGGATTAGTACAGTTTAAAGATAATTACTGCCAGGACTTACTTCCAATTTGAGATTCCACTAGGCTAGAAAGATAGTAAGTATAAAATATAAAGCAAACAGGAGATCCTGTAACTTCTACCACTGTAGTTATCCAAAGCCATAAATGCCATTTGCTCTTTCTCTACCACATTTTCTATTAAGATTTTTCTCAGATCAGTGACAGAATATTTTCCTTTGCTTCTTTCGGTTTCTAATTGATGAGATCCTGCATGAAAAGTTGGCCTTACTTATTTCCAAATGCAATAACTACCTATATTACATGCATTATAATTGTTCCAAATTCAGTCCTTCTGTTTTTCTACATCACTGCTTTCTTAAAAAGGAAAAAAGAATGAAAAAAGAAAAGGGAAAAATTGAGGATTACATAGATATAAACCATTATTTACTGACCACATATTATATCTTATGTACCTTCTCATATTATTACAACTACTCTCAGAATAATACAATTAGGTAGGCATAATTTCTTCTTTGTGGATGAGATTACTGAAACTCAGAAATTATTTGAATAATTTTTCAATTTAATTCTGGTTAAGCCTCACCCTGAAGACCATTACTCTTCCATTCCTATAGAATACATATTTGAATAAAAAGCATTCCTAGGAATGAAACCATTGATTTGGTATGTTCAATATGCTCATGCGAAAGAATATTTGCTTCTGATTCTTCATCAGACTTGAGAGATACTTTGAAGAGCAACTCTTTTGTAGATCATTCTTCTTTTAACTATAGATGTTTACTCATTAGTTAATCATGACCTTCATTAGGTATCAATTCATAATATTTAATGAATTAATATACAATGAAATGTAATCAAATTTTAAAATTCATGAGGTATTACATTCAGTAAGCATAAAAATTGTTATAGAAATAATTTTTTTCAATTGCATGGATGTACACATGGATATGTATAAAGAATTAGAAGATATAATGTGCTTTCTAATCTCATTGGTTGTGAAAAAGAAAAATTTGGAAGCTGCTTGGACTGGAAAAAAGAATCTTGCAAAAGCGGGGATTTTTCTCAGAAAGAGAACTGCAGAAAAGTCATAAAAGAAGAAACACTACAGAAAACATTGTGAAGTTTCAGAGTTTATGGGTGTGAGGAAGGGTCATTTCCCTCATTTTCCACTAATAACATCATCGAAAGGAAGAGTTGGAAAGTTTCTGTGGCAAAGTCAGCCTGAAGTCCAAGGACACTGATCATTTGGGAGCACCTGGATCTTCTGTTAACTACCTATTAGACTGTTTCAGTATTTCCGTACATGCAGGATCAACATCAATTTCTTCTTCTTCTTCTTTATCAGGTTTTGTCCAAAATGGATGAGGCATTTCTTATTCTCTCTCCCTTGAAGAACATATTCATCATTTATTCAAGACTCGCTGAGATATATGCTTTTTATTTTCTTACTTGCTCAGGGAAAAAATATCCTGTTACATTTTCCACGCATTTGGAGCCCATAAAGATGACTGATAATAGGTAATGATCACCTGCTGCTCTTTGGTCTTGGCTGTGAGACTCTTGCCTGTTGGAGAGGCCAAGGAAACGTGCAGCAAGGCTAAATAAACGAATAGATACAGTGCAAACAGCTGGCCATTCTGAATGTCATTCTACCCTAAAGTTGTCATAGAAAAAGGAGAAACATACAATGGAATTTGATATGATTTCTAAGTTATGACTTTATTTGGTCACTGACAACTATTTATTGAACCTAATGATGTGAGAATTATCAGTAACAATAAACCAATTATCTGTGTAATGATTTAAAAGGCTGTTTCAAAGTTTATATATTTACCTCCTTTTCAGTCTTCTACTTGATTAGGGAAGTATAAGGTCCAATTTCACAAATGAGAAAAATGAGGTCCAGTTGAGTTAAGTGATTTATACAAGATCATACAAGTTCATTGCAAATTTGGAATAGAACCTGTAACCTCCAAATCCCAACCTTGCATTCTGCACTGTAGGCAGCAGCATTCACTTTAATTCCGAGGCATCATATTCTCTGTTCTGTTTCCCTAGCTGATGTGTTTCTCAAAAGTGTTTTTGTAAACTTTGCATTTAAATATGGAAAAAAGGAAGTGGAAGGTGGAATGATTGTTCTGTCACATCTGCTGAATGCAGTTAATTCATTGGTTTCATGAATATAAAGTGGCCTAGAGGAATATGTATCTATTTATACAACAATAACATATGGTGGGAAAATGTATGTGGTTGAAATACAGATACATTGGTTTCAATTCTAATATTGGTTTAAGTAAATTGTATGTTAGGCCCCAGCCAACAAATATATTGGTTGCAGTTAACTTCTCTAATTTGGTTAAAGGAACCTAGGTTTATTCTGAAGTGCATGTATATCAAGTTATGCAAAATTAATAGCTGAAGTTCATTCATATGGCTTTAATTAGGATGCATGGGTTGAGTTGAAAAAATAAAGTGAGAGCTCTGGCTTTGATTATAACTGTATCTGCTCCAGTATCGATGTCTGCGGTGGCAAATATGTGTTGGCTTCACTTAATACATGCTTGTTCAAAGAAACTGTGCATTGGCTTAATTTCACTTTGAAGACTTTCATTAAAAATATATTGTTTGTCTAAATACCAGTGTAGTTCACTTTTCAATTATCCAAGAGTATTTACAGGGTCTGGGATATAATTGCATAGGTAGAAAAAAATGTTGATTGTGTTATGTTTCAAAGAAAATGGATTCATCTTTGTAAAAACTTTTTGGAACTTTTGAGGATTGTCTTCTTTCCAAGTCTATGTACTTGTCTCCAAGCACAGCTTTGCAGGTCTGCCTCATTTTCTTCCCAGGAAAAAGGATTCTTTGAGGAGAAACACATTTTCACATTTTGGGAAATACTGTTCTCAGGTAATTACTACATATTCCCACAAAAGCCAAGGGGGAGAAGTTTTATAAAATCAGTGACTTTTTTTTTACATTTGTCTAATATTTATTGAGTCTTTGAGATCAAAATAATTTTCCATCTCCTACAGGATGTCCTTTGTGATCATTCAGATTTTCAGTGAGATGTTCCTTACCATCTTGCCTATTTGACTGGATTGTCATAACTTAAAGGCAAAAGACCATGCTGTGATTTAATTTTACATCTTTGATTTCTAGCTCTGTGGTCTACAAATAAACATACAGAATTTCTCTCTCCCTCTCTCTCTCTCTCCTTCTCCCTCTCTCTCTTCCTCCCTCCCTCCCTCTCCCCCAACCCTCATCCCCATTTGTGGAGCTGGGGGCAAACACAAGCTACTCTTTGCTTAGAATGAGGTGTATGTGATAGTATGATCACGTAGTCCCAAGACAAGTCTCATGGATCAGGAGTGACATCTGAAAAGGCAGATGATCAGTGGCACAGAGCTCCAACATCCACAGGACAGCACATTTATATTGGGTAAGGCCAGTTTGTATCCAGATTGCCAGATTGAAGTAATGAAATGGAGCTTTGGTAGAGAAGAGTAGTGGCCAGTCACCAGTCTGTACTGTTCTGGACTCTGATGCCAGACAGACCTCAATATATCTTAACAAAGCCTCCACCTAGCTGTATGATCTGGTGAAAGCTTTTAAGTCTATCTTCACTCCAGTATTCTGGTCTCTAAAGAAACTGATACTTATACAAATTCGCAGATTATTTTCCACATTAAGGTGATCCAAAAACTGAGGCTGAAAAAGAACAAGTAATTTACTCAAGTCTGTTCAACTAATAAATGGTATAGCTGGGACCCAAATCTGCTTGTGTCCCAATGATATTAAATGCACATGCAAAGGTAACAAGCTAAGGGTCTAGGACTGAGAACCAGGAGCATGTCATCTGTGATGCTGAAACACAGGACTCCTGGCCAGCCCGGGATTCCAGCATTGGTTAAGAATGGGAATGGTTCTAGTTTTTGTGTAGGGCTCAGTTTGCCAAAAGGGATAAAATGGCTTAGCTGTGCATATTGGAAAATCATCAGGACATGAAGCCAGACCACTCAGTCTTATCAGATCTCCTCCTTTCTTTTCCGTTCTTCTTCCTTTTTCTTCATCTGATTCCTTGGCTTAAATTCTGTGTTTCAAAGCCATGACCAAGATCATAACAAGAAAAAGTGCTGTATATTCTGGCCATTGGTGCCGAGGTTTACTCTTCACAAATTATCTTGGTGCCAGAAGCCCACCATCAAATACTCATTCCATTTGATCTAGAGATATTTTTAGTGTGCAAAATATCTTTTATTAAAACGAATGTGCCCCTTGAGGGATAGAGAAACTTTTAAGCTATTATCACTTAAAATCATAGTGGGTAGTTTATGAAAATTGGGATTAAAATTCTCCAAGAACTGAAGGACACAGGAGGAAAACAAAAAAGGAGAAAGCTACAGTGATGGAGAGTGGCATAGAAGGGTCACTAGAGGATGCCCCATGTATTTTCCCATGTTTTTTCCCCAGAGGCTTGATGTTGCTTTTGTGATACATGCCCGGCTGCTCCTTGTTACTGCTTTTCCCTTCACTACAGCCAAACTTTCATAAACAACAAAACTAAAAGAACAAGATCAGAGAAATAAAAGTTGCAGCTATTCATATTATTGAACTGTGAATTTTATATTTTTAAACAATTTCTGATCTGAGAATTGAATGAGAACATTGATGATCATGGTTCAGATTCAAGCTTTGTCATGGATCATCCGCATGACCTTTGGGCTTAATATGCTCTAATTTTCTTAGCTTCAGATTTCTTATTTTAAAGTGAAACCTCAGTTAAGGTAATTATAAATATAATTGAAACACTGAGCATAGTGCTTGGAGCATAATAATTATGGGGCAGCTAATTATAACAAAATACTAATCTGACAACAAAAAATTAAGAAAACATTCAACTCCATATTGGATTCTATTTTAGGCATTGCATAGTTACTGTCCTTGGAAGTTCATTGGATTAGGATTGAAAACCAATCCCAGGGCAAACCAAAAGAAACAACTCTTAAAACATGTTAAAGGTTGAATTTAAAAGCACTTCTGAAAGTCCAGCTCCATGTGGCAAGCCTGTAATCGTATCAGATAGGGAGCAGAAATAGATGGATCATGAGTTCAAGTCCTTCCTATTGGTTATCTCTTCACTCTGTTGGTTGTTTCCTTTGTTGTGATTTTTAATTTGACATGGTCTCATTTTTAAAATTAATTTTATTGGTACATTTTAGATATACATAATGATAATCTCACTTTTTGTAAAAACTAAGAATAGAAATTTTATTTGATCCAGCTATTCCCCTTCTATGTATCTTCCTAAAAGAGTTAAAGACATCATACCACAGTGATGTATGCATATCCATGATTATAGTAGCACAATTCATAATATCTATATCTTGGAAACAGCTTACATGTCCAACAACAGACGAATGGATAAAGATAATGTGGCATTTATACACAGTAGAGTACTACTCTTTCAGAAAGGATAAACTTGAGTTATTTGTGCAAAAATACATGTATCTTGAGACCATAATGTTAAGTGAGTTAAATCAGACATGCAAGCTTAAATATCACATGATTTCTATTATATGAGAAACTCTAAATATAAAGACAAAAATAAAAGACAGATAATAGGAAATAGGTAGGGAGGAGGAGAAGGGGAAGAGAATAAAAAAAGAATTAAGTTGAGTTATGCACATGTGCCAACTTCCCATGAGGAATATAATCATTATGTACTGTAAGCATGTACCAATAGAGAGATGAATTTTTTAAAAATAAAATAAAATAAAATAAAAGGAAACAAAGCCAAGTACCAAGTCAGAAGAATATATAACAATGATAATGATAGTCCTAGTGAAAATGATTTTTGATACCCAATTTTATTCTTTCAGTGCTTCATGTGTAATTCATATTAATACAACCATTCAACCAAGAAGTTATTGTTATCCTCAGAGTAAAGATGATGAAACTGAGGACCTTAAAATGTGAAGTACACACAATATTGATAGAAAATATCAGAACTAAAACTCATGTCTGAAGGGACATCCCTCTTTAAACAGTGTCATGTTTATGAAAGCATTCTTGCTGAAACCTGCCAAGAAGTTATCCAAAAGGTATAAAGATGTCCTTCCCAGAAGACTAGGTAGCAGAGAAAGGTAATGTATCACATTTTCTCTGGACCTAATCTAGCCAATACCATTCATTAAAACCTGACTCCTACATTGCACTCTGCAGTCACCTGTTGTCCGAGGCAGACATTTATTTCACAGTAGGGACCAACTTCAGCCTGCCCAGCTACACTTGACTGTATTCTGCTCTATCTGGCATTTGGCACTGGCTCTGAAAATAGAAATCAATGATATGAGAATAAAGGCAAATGTCATTTCCCACTTTAGTGGGCTAAAATAAAAGAGCTAATTTTGCCTACTTTAAAATTATGTTCAGGGCCTGACATTATGCTTTAATTCTACTTATGGAAAAAAAAAAAAAAAAGCACAGCAGTGGCTGGGAAGAGCACTGAACTAATTCTGTTTTAAAATCTTGCTCTCTGAATTTGAAGCCATTCATTCTATTTCCAGATGATATTTTCTAAGGACACTTTCAACATTTGACACTGTTTTGAAGTTGCCCTAGTCCTATCATGGATTTAAATGTGTGATGCACTCCAACATGGCCTGACCACACAGCAAAGTGTCACAGAGATGTCCTTGTAACTGGAAGGAGAAGTCATGTGTCCCTAGTACAAATAGTGACATTGTCATTTTTCTTTATGTCATTGAACTTCCTGGAATCTCCATTTCATTCCTTTGGCAAAACAGACAGAAGAAATTAGAGGTGACTCTGTCACAACCCCAATGAATAATGAGGTACAAGTTTTTGATGCAGCTGATGGTTCTAAGAAAAAATTGAGGCAGCTGGTAAATGATGTCTACTGTTCAAGAGTCACTTGTCTGCAGCCCCATGAAGTCAATATATACAACTCTTCAGTCTCTTGTCATCTTTTCTTTTCTGGGACTTGTTCTTCCTGTCATTCCACATTCTCCTTTTCCTACTAACCTGGTGTGTTTGTTTTCCCCCTCTTTGCTTCTTGTCTTTGTCCAAATTTCTCCCAATGCTAGGAGTTCTAGCATTGTAAGCTTTTCCCTCAGCAGGACATAGGCTGTACCTCTGTGCTGCTGAAATAACTGTTCAGCTGGATAATTAGTTACTTCCATACACACAATGGGCAATTGTGAACAAATACCTATTGCTGCTTTCCTCCTCTGTGGCCTTATATTCTCATGTTTGTTCTTCTTCTGTATAGAGAGTAATGCTTACATTCCCTACCTCAATTTACCCCCAACCAGAGGCCCAGAGGATACCAATTTATATGTGAATGCATGTGTGTTTTTACTTATCCACTCAACCAGTGCTTATGAAGTACCAATGATGTAAAAATGACTGTAAGATAGAAAGACTACATTATAAATACTGTGGTTCTTTAATTTAATGTAGGACTGTGAGAAGGGACTCTCATCTAGCATTTTGTTTGCTTCCTTTGATCCCCATGAAATGAACCACTGATTCGTGGACTGAGTTTTTCGCTTTTCACATATTGTG
This sequence comes from Heterocephalus glaber, assembly GCF_053883595.1. Lineage (NCBI taxonomy): Eukaryota > Metazoa > Chordata > Mammalia > Rodentia > Bathyergidae > Heterocephalus > Heterocephalus glaber. The sequence goes on along the minus strand of NW_028258142.1, from coordinate 37,186,132 downwards.
ACTACCAGGTTCACTATTATGTTCAGAGTTACGTGAGCAACAATTATTCTTTGTTTCAACAAACCTATGGAAGGGCTGGAGATTCAGTTCAGTGGTTCCACCGCCTGCCTCCCAAGCACAAGGTCTCAAGTTTGATCCCTGGTACCAAAGGAAAAAAAAATCCTATGGAAAATACAGAGTTTGAAAGGGAAGTAGGTGAGAAACAGCTGGATTTTCAGTGGTGGAAATGATCATGTATTCTGCATGGAAAATTAAGCCCTGTAATTATAGCAAGCCATACTGCTTCTATCCTAAGTCTACTGATCAGACTACAAACATACCTAGCAGTGAAAATGCCTCAAATGAACTAATGTTTCTGAGAATTCCATAGAGCTACTCCATGCTGCAATTAAAGGCTTGACTTGGTATGTTCCACTGAATACTGAGAATGATGAACATCCTTAAGTCCTCTTCACAGTGGAAGAAGGTACTCTTTCCTGTCTGATGACATCAACACTGCCAAGGACTGAATGCATAGAGCAGGCCCTAGAGCTTCCTCACTCCATATGCATTAGTCACACTAGGCACAGTTCTGTCCGTTAGTGACTCATTCGAATTCTGAGGCCAGATTCTCCCATTAGCTATTTGCTGGCACTGCCAATGAATTTCTATACGCTTCTCTCAAAATCAATGGGTAAGAGAATCATAAATATTCAAAGGAAGAAAATGAGGGAGCACAGAGGTTGTCAAGGCCACCTGTGGCTCCAAGAGGGCAATGGAAATTCCTCATAGATGTACATTTTTAACAAATTTTGCATAGAGGGCAAGACCCTGCTAGAATACTATCTGAGTGACAATGGAGTTAAATACTGCTGGCTACTGGATTTAAATTACCTAACCTCCAAAAACTCCAGGTGAAGGACTTGTTAGGCTAAAATTAAGGCTATATCACCAAATGTATAAAATTTCTTTCCTGTAAGCATGAAAATCAAGGCAATTGGGAATGACAAAGTGTGCATGGTAATTTAAAGCAGAAACTCACTCAACTAATTTATGCCCTAGAGCTTGGGCAGCCTCAAGGGAGTTGTCTGAGAGGGAGGTTTGAAACATCCTGTAGTTCAATCAGAAATTCCAAATGCCAAGTTCTGACCTTGGAAATAGGCTTTCATGGATGTCCTCCTTTTCCTGGGCTTTGCATCCCACTGACTGGGTCTATGCAAGTTTACAAATTTGGGAGTAAAAATCTTCACTAAAGTCAGAGTACTTCTTGTGAAATTAAGGTGCAGTAGAGGTAGCACAACGTTATTTTACTCTAAATTTCACCAGAACCACCTTTGCCTCTTCCTTCCTCCTACCCTAAACTGTTAAAGCATCAGCATCCCATCATGATTCCCTGATTTGCCAGAGCCAAGTTGGAATCACAACTCAGCTATTTAAGAGTTTCTGGCCCAGGACACATCAATGAACTTCTTGGTCAAATACTAGCTTCTATCTCATTGGATATTTATGAGGATTTAATTAAATAATATAAATAAAACATCTGGTAAATTTCCAAACATAGATGTACCAATAATATTTATTACCATTATTTCAAACGTTATTATTCACAATAATTGTTGTATTTTCAGCCTATAATGATCTTGGGATTATATAAAACTGGAAACTCATTTCCAAGATTCTATTTTTCTACTAGGCAATGTAAAGACAGATTTCTTTAAAGAATTATCAGTTATTTGATAAAATATACTAAAATAAAATATACTTTCTTCAAGCAGGTAAACAGGCATCTTTCATGAAAAACAGTTCTAACATGTAAGATGCACATAAATTATAGAGAATGCATCTTGACCTCAAGTTTATATATCCAAAGTTGTAGTAAACTATACATTTTTTTACATTGAACAGATGAAATCTTGCTTATTTCTCTCCTTGTAGGATTCTTCTTTGGGAGCTTTTTATTGTGTTAAAGTATCCAAAGTAACCCAGCTTTCTTAGAATTTAAACAACTTTGTTTTAAGTTTTCCAAAATGGGGCAACATTAAGAGGGTGTTCTATGTAAAGAAAAAAAAGTCAGATCTGATCTCAGGAGCTAATAGGGCAAATGATGACAGTGAGCTAATAGGGCAAATAGGACAATACTCCCCAGTCACCGTCACCCATTCTATGCAAAACTTTAGGAAGTTTTCGGGCCCATTCTTTCATCTCAACCTGCAGTGCATTTCCACTGTGCAATCTTTGAAAAAAATTCTCCTGAGATTTGTTTTGTGTCTTATTTCAGTTAAAGGAAAATTAGCTGGAATAGCCAGGGATGAAAAAAATCTAATTAATATAATTTTCTGCTTTAGCTGTGGGTTAACTAGAAAACATTTTCATTTTTATTCTTATTGCTTAAAATGTATGAGCATGCTTTCTTCTCTTATGAATTAAAATTGTAACCCAAAGTTCACTTTAACTTTTTTTATAGTGTGATAGAGTAGGACAAATTATCTGTGAACTCCTTGCCATATTGAGTACTGTGTGATTCTGACACCATAGACAACCTAACAGAGATAAGAAAAACCCCACACATGCTCCACAATACCATGTTTATTCAAAACAACTTTTCCATTCAAGGTTTATTTAAAAGAGTGTCTTGTCAAGTTCTCTGCAGTTCAGAAGGTGGCAGAGTAGAATGCAAAGGCTCAGACACAGTTCAGCGAGGCCATAGAAGGGCAGCAAAATCAGAGAATGTTTAGTTTGCCAGAGCACTGGGAAATGGCATCTAGGGACAGCTCACATCACATGTGATTTCCTCTCTGGCTTCTGCTCTGAGGAGCAACAGAAATGCTTGAATGCTTTTGCTGTGACCTCAAAAAGACAGAGTGAGTCCTTTAATCTGCAATCATCTGATTAGCAGGAACCTGAAATCAGAGAGGAAGGTCATTAACCATTTGGATTTTATTTCCAGCTTTACTGCCCTTTTACTTTTTGTTAACTTTATCCCAATAGAGACAGCCAACAGGTGCTTGAGAGGGAGATGAATTTCATGGCTGTTTTGATTTTGGAGGGGATGGAAGAAGTAGTGGAAAAGGCTGGGAACTGATCCTTGGTGACTCGGTGCTGAAATGTTAGGTGTTTATTTTAAAATTGACCATTCCTTAGATACTTGTCATGGTCCATAAAAGAGACTGACGGCTCCATTATCTGAGATGCTGGTGTGTAATTCCTATCAGTGTGAGCAGGAGTTTCAGCAGCAGCAGAGCTGTTTGGGAGCCTCATATTTGTCTCTCTCTAAACAGTGGTGTTGAAAATCAACCATCAGGTATGCAGCACAAAGGTCAATCTATCAATTTAAAGACTTACAAATGGTTCACTACGCTAGATTCAGGGTAGCTTGGAAATTTAGAAACAATTAAGTACAACATTATCAGCTTACACATGAGGAAACTGAGTTGTGATAAGGACATCACATTTGCTCAAAGCCAGGTAGCTGGCAAGGTGGGAAACCATGGCTTCAACCCAGGACTTCTGACTTCTCCACAGCCTCCCAGGTAATATTCAGCCCTAGTAGAAATTTAAGGTGCTAATAACATAATTCCAAACAAGAAAGTACAACATGTTCTTTTTTTCCTAGGAATGTTGCAGTCAAATTGCTGGACTTGATCCCAGCATAGTCAAAAAGCCATATTCACAAAATATATAAAGAAATTTTTTTAGAGATTTGTTGAAGGCAGTGCATGATTATAAAGCTCATGGAAAGATAAGTAAACACTGTAATTCCTTCCCTGAGAATAAAGGGAACCAAGTTAAAACACTATCAACTCATTGAATTAAGGAGCAGAGATCAAAGATTACAGAGGCTGGAACTTACAAGATAATTTGCAAGGTAGAATTTTGAAAAAGAAAATAAAATGCAGGAAAAATAGATCTGTATGAATATACTTAGGGATACCTTGCTTGATACAATGCTGCACATATATAATGTAAATCTTCACACATCCAGGTAAAAAAAGAATCAGAGAATTATAACTTAAAAATTCTCAGAGCTTGCACACAATGAATGGAAGTCTGAACACTAACAAGCCAGCCCTATTGCCCCCATCCTCTGTTTCATTATTCACTTTTTTAGTTTTTTTCTGTGAATTCTAGTGGGAATAATTTGTATTAAATTATGCTCAAGATTCATAATTCTTTCCTGTACTTGATAGAATCTACAATAAGCTCATCAGAAAAGTCCTTCATGTCTATTGTCATATTTGCTTGTTGTTAAATTTCTATTTGTCTCTTTATTAAAATCTCTATCTCTTAGCCAGAATTTTAACTATGTCTTCTTTAGGGTGTGTAAAGATATAGCTACCACTTCTGCATCCAAAAGGATGTTTCTCCTTTAAGGAACTGGACCTAGATGTTCTTTTTCAAAAGGCCCTTTGTCCTTTCCCTCCTGTTTTGTTTTATTTTGTTTTGTTTTTTCTAGTTGTTCAGGTCTCTACAGGCTTCACCTTATCTCAAAATCTCAAAGATGCTTTCCCTGACCACTACTGTGCCTCAGCCACCTACTCTCCATTATTGTCTTTTTGCGATTTTCTAGATGGGATTACAACTAACAGATACTACCTCACTTGTTCATTTATAACTTGTGGTATTATAAGCTTAACAAGAGCAGTGCCTCAAACAGTGCTTGGCACCTGGTAGGGGCTTAATGTAAATATTTATACAGTGAAGGAAAGCACAATCACAGGTGGACATTTATACCAGAAGACAATAACATCTCAATATTACCAGAGACAATAACATCTAAGTGATACATTTATAAAGATGAGTAGCAATGTATGCCAATTTCTTAGCACTGTTTGGCCCAGAGAAGGCATTCTAAGAATGTCAGCCAATATTATCATTTGCCAAACTATTTTGCCTCCTCAGTTAGCATCTCTTTAGTTTTGACCACACAGTACTAAGTAAGCTACATAAAGAAAGGAAATATGTCATTAGAAGGGGATAGTGCTTTTAATTATAATAAAATTATAATAATAAATTTTACTTGGTTTATTTAACCAAACTCAAACATGTGCAATTTTCTTTTCTTTAATTCAATCAGACCAATAAAACATAGGCTCATCATAATAGATGTCAAAAATATTAAGTAAACCAAGATATCCACATTAAAATTAATAATTTCAACTTGGCTTTGAGAAATACATCAGTCACTTCTGCAACAGCAGGGTAGCTTCCTTCATAAAATGTGCTCTTCTATGTACCAAATAAGCTCTGTTCATCTGTACCTGAGCTATGTCCCTTCCTTATTCTGTTTTCTGGGTATTAGTTGTTGGCAGCCACATTCTATTTGTTCACAATTACAAAGCAATCTTATGGTGGATAGGTCTATAATTTATAAGGTGCTCAAAGGAGATGAAGTGAGCAATTTTGAATGTTCAACAGATTCACAGCAGAACATGGCAGAGCTGGAAGTTTGGTAGGACTCTGGTCTGCTGCTTCTTGATTGTGATTTATTAGTAAGCATTTTGAATGATACCATGCAGATCTTGCAACACTTTATTTTTGTCATCCAGAAAGACAATGTAATGGGGGGGGCATTTCTTTCTGTCTTTGCCCTCCCTCATTCTTCATCCCAAATATCAGAACCCCTCAGCTTGTTAAAGATTCACCTTTGAAATGGAGGTCAAGAGTGTGGTTAAAGCAATTGAAGAAAACCACGTTCTCTCTGCCCTAGAAAAAATATAGCTCTCTACAAGGCAGGAGAATCTCTCTGGAGACTACATCTTTGAATTCTGGAAGGTTGCATGTTTGAAATGTTAATACAATTTTATGGATGAAAATTTTACCTGCAAAACATTTCTAAAATATATGCCTGTCAAATGTCTTTCCTCCACAGGGACAGTTCTCCCTACACATCAAAGCAGCTTCCTTCACAGAGACAACCCTTTGCAATGGAAGAAGTGAGGCCTTCCATTATAAGGAGGCCAGGCTCAAAGTGTTCAATTACTGTAAACTCTCAATTATCCACACTGTTTGAAGAAAGAAGGCAGGGTGAACAGTCCCAAACCCATTATGTTCTAGGAAACATTTTCATACAATATTTGTATGATATGCTTGTGATCTTGAAAGTGTCAATATTTATCATTTAGATAGACCAAAATATATTCAGTCCACCACCCATGCTAATATAGCCCCAGCCATTAGAAAAATGCAGGTTACGTCTAAATGGAAAAGAAACAAATCTATAGAAAATAACTGAGTTGTCCTAAATAATGGTGATGAACCAGAGCAGTGATTTTTGTACCTCTACAGACCAGACATCACTAGAAGCTGAAAGACACATTCTCAGAAGATCCCTAAAGCTGCCGACCCACAGCGCACACCTTGAAAACCATTGTTCAGCAGGAAAGACCTGCAGCCTGACTCACTGTAATCCCTGCCCTTCCTCCAGCTCCTATGCAGGTGCTCCTACTCATCCTGGGATGATCTTACACACAGATTCTCAGTGGGATAAACTTCAGTAACTCTTTACTCCTATACCAAAACTGACTATAAGCCAAAAGACACTGAGTTAGGGGGATTTTTTCTCATAATTTATGAAAGATCTCTTCTATGTACACATTTTTGCATAAGTGTACTGTGGATGTTACAGAAGAATTAGAAGATGAGTTTCAATTCTGCTTAGGGTTATAATCGAGTGAAATTTTACTGGCTATTTGAGTACCTGTTCTCCTCAAATGCTTTGTGGTCAAATTGAAGTTGGAAGTAATTCAGTAGACACAAATGCATTTATGTCCAGAGAGAGAGCAGCAGAAAGGTCAAGTGAATTTGTTTGGAAGGTTTGAGAAAATCATTCTTAATTTCTCCATGCATTTATCCCTAAGCCTATGAAACAGAAATCTCCCCCAATACTTCCTACTCTCTAGAGTAAGTACTAAAAAGAACCTGCTTCCCTCCCTTATTATTTTTGCAGGGAAGAATCACAGGTTATAAGGTGAGAAAGTAAAAGCCTGGTGTTAGTATGCAACAATCCACATTTCTCTATCAGCTGCTGAAAGGTGTGAAAAATGAATTGTCTATGTATCTGGCATTGTCTTCTGCTTGTGTTTGTTTGATGTATTTCCTTTGGAGAGGTGATGGCATGAAGCTGTCTAACGGCAAAGTGAGCTTCCCCTCCTGTCATTCCTGGTTAGGCGTATGGGGTACCAGAACATAGGACAGCCACATTTTTGGGTGTCAACCATGTTCCCAAATCTACCTGAGTAAGCAATAACTCTGTAACAACTGTTATTTTTTTTATTAGTGTATATGCCTCAATTTTTTTCTACCTCCAGATGAAAAGATAGAACTCATTAAAAACTCTATTCAAGAGATTTGGGCAGGTTATTAGACTGGTGGAATTGGTCCTGATAGATACTGAGAGTAATGCAAGGTGGAGCCAAGCTGACAGTGATCTTGAGTCCAAGAACAGTTTTTTGGAAGGAGAAACCAGGAAATATAAGCAACAACCAACTGGAGATTCAAGATCTAGGCAGGGCACCTAGGTTTGGGAGCTTAGCTACGACAACAGAAACACAAGCAGTCTGAGGAACATAAGCTTGGGTGAAAGAATTATAGATGAGGCTAAAGTCTGATAGCCCACACCTAAGTCACAGCCTTAGAAGGCTGATGAGAGGAAATAAGAACGAAGACAAAAGGATTGATTACCTCTGTTTTGTTTTCTGTTCTATAATGTAGTCGAGTGGCTTAGGTTTACTTCCAATTTTTCAATGATTTCTCTCTCTTAGTACCAATCTTTTCATTTGTTCTATTCTCTTTCCATTTCATTTTATTTTGTTTGTTCCTTTGAGATAGAACAAGAATTGACTACCAGCTTCTGTTATATTGGTAAAAGCTGTAGTTTGCTTTCTGAAATCTCATCTAGCCAGACCAGAGGTATTTTTGTTTTGTTCAGGTTTTTTTCTGTAATTTCTGTGTTTGCTTGTTTTGTGCTTATGAGCAAGAGTGAAAGTGGAAAAGCAATATTTTCCTAAAACAACCTAAGGGAAGAAATCACTGGATACAAATTATTGATTGCATGCACCCCTAGTGGGCTTGTTATCCTATTGACATGTTTGTTGAGGATCACAAATTAATGCTGTATCTTCTAGGAGAAATATGATATTCATTCAATGTTGAATAAATCCATATATTAAAGAGAAACATTGATAAATAATGTAGACCAATAACCTCGAAAAGGCATATTTCCATATTTCCTGAAAAGGTGACAACATGCTACCATTTTTAATGGTTCTCACTGTTGCTATCTTATAAGTGTGAATGATGTTTCAGTGGTTAAGGCTCTGATTTATTAATTAGAATGCAATTTTCACTGTGCTAATATTACCCCACATTGAATGATAAGCACATATTTTAAATATGAGGTTTGGCAACTGCACAGTATTTTAAGTCGAATTGAAATATGTAAAAGATAAAAATCTCTCAAAGGTATAGAGGATTCAGATCACTTCCCTGTGTACCAGAATTTTTTTTTAAAAAATTAGCATTTGTTTTATCAAGGATGAAGCATAACAGTGTATTACTTTTAAATCAACTTGGGGAGTTGCTTAGAGACACTCTCCTACCCTTGTTCCCTACCACCTGATGATGACCCAGATATTTTGAAACATTATTTTCTTATATATATTCAGGCTTTGCAAAAGCAACATGCAAGGATTTTCTTGACCCAAACCTCTCTTCATTCCTTCCTAAGAGAAAGCAGCTTGCTAAGTTTTTCTTAATAAACATTTCTTTCCCCCTGTAAAATATCCTCTTCATAGGACAAAGAGGCAACCACATTGTGTAGATTTTCAGTTTGGGTTTCTGTTGTTTGTTTATTTGTTTATTTAAAAGTATATACTTTTTTCAAGTCAAAAATCTTTAGCCACTCTCCATTTCTTCTATTCATTAATTTTACTGGTACATTTTAGGTGTAAAATATGAGGACATTCATCATTGGGAATTTGTACCTTTACATGATATATCTTGGTTCTTATTTTTTCCCCATTCCCTTGCCTTCCCTTGAACCCCTCCACCCCTCCCTATTTACAAAGACTTTGTTTCTGTTTTTTCCTTTTCTTATATTTATTCTTTTCCCTTCTTTCCCTTCCCCTACCCTTCTGCCTTCCCCTTCCCCTTTGGACCTTTTCTTTCTATTTCACATTAGAATTAGAGGTCCCATTTGACCCAGCTATTCCTCTGCTGGGTAACTTCCTAAAAGAATTAAGAGAATCATACCACAGGGCTATATGTGCACCCATGTTTGTAGCAGCACAGTTTTGTAATAGCTAAAACTTGGAAACAGCTCAATTGCCCATCAAATGGAGACTGGATAAATAAGATTTTTTAAAAATATAAAATGGAGTACTACTCAGCCATAAAGAATGAGAAACTAGAAATATTTATAGCTAAATGGATGCACATTGAGGTGATACTCTTAAGTGAAATAAATAGGACACACATGTGTAAATACCTAATAGTTTCTCTGGTGTGAGAAACTGAAAGTGTAAATAAGGATCAAAATATATAATAGATAATGTGAAATAGGAAGAAAAGGCAGATTATTTCTCATGGTTTCCCAGATGTTAACACTGGTCTCACTATTTGATGCCATTATATTCACATTCAGAAATGAGAAAAGCCTGTAACATAAATTGACTCTGTTCCTGACCAAGTTCATGATAGTTATCTTCAGTGACTGGGCTGACTGCTCCTTGGTTGTCTTTGACCTGCTTGTACAATAGAAAACACCATACTATCTGATGTCAAGATAGCACAAAAATAAAGAGTGTACTTAGTACTATTTAGGCCTTTTTTTTTCAATCTCTCCAGTTCTAACAGAAAGACAGTAAAAAGCATTGGGTTGGAGAAAAGTAGGAACCTCTTAACTCTACAGATTTGTAATTCATGGGATTGTGGGGAATAAAAAGTGACAATTTCTCCTATCTTCACTCTCTAGGGAAGATGAGGAGCTCTCCTGCCCCCAAGCAGAGGTTCCCTGTGTGCTTTCTGGGAGTTTTTGTATTTTTCCTATCTGCATAATTATACTCTCCACTCACATGAATGACAGAATCCAAAACAGAAACCATCTGATATTCCATCTGATCTAGGAAGGGGGCTCAAAGGACTCTCACTGAGTCAGTTTTAAAGGCAGCTCTGACATCACTGTTTGAGAAGTGATTGAAGAGAGGGAGCTGATTAGAAAGAGCCACTCATTCTTGCTATCATTACTATGGTGCCAAGTGGTTTTACAGAAGATAAGTTTATTTAGCTGGCTGATGTGTCAGTCAGCTAGCTACTGGAAGGGTCTGAAGCAGAGTGGGTGACCAGGCATATTGATAAAAATTAAGAATAGACAGTGAGGGGCCAGGGATTTAGCTCAGTGGTTTCGCCACCTGCTGTGCAAGCGCAAGGACCTGAGTTTGACCCCCAGTACCAAAAAAAAAAAAAAATAGACAGTGAACTAGGACTTTGGACATAGGATGAATTTCCTCAGACAGCACAGAATGCAGCTCATTCCCTTCTCAAATTCCCAGAATGGAGGTATAGCCACTCCCTACTCCTTGAAGTTTGAGGAAATAATGCAAATTAACTAGTTCCTTCTGAGATCCCAGTTTACTGTAAATACTGTGAAGGAACTGTACTAGGGAGTCTGAGTCCCAATTGGTCATTTTAAATCCATTCTGGGTTGGTGACCAGAACACCTGGACTCATCCCCTCCCAAAAATGCTCCTGTTTTAGAAGTCATAGGTAAGTCAAGGTTAATGATGCTAGCCATATAAACTAGTTATGTCTCCCACTTTCCTAATGGATTAATATTAGCTAAGCGGCTATACTTCTAATTGATATAGGGGGAAGAGATGTAACTCCCATTGTACTAGATATCAGGTACGTCAAGTTCATGTTCCCCAAAGTCAAAGAATGAATTCTAAGAAACAATGAAGGTTAAGAGTAGAAAAATTGGGGCGGGGGGAACAGGAATGGGGAATAAGAAGTCTGGGAGACAGGAAGAGTCTGGAATGGGTTGCCAATGAGCCTATTTCTCAAAGGAAGTTTTATAGAGCAAAGTCAGAAGGGATTGGTGCAATGTAGGTAAAAACTATAATCAACCAATAAGATTACAAGTATAGTGCCTTAGGTAACATTGACCCAATAGTAACAAGGGTATATGGATGACATCATTAACCTTGGCCAATAATCTGTAGTCTTAGTCTGAAATCTTCTTAGTCTTACTTAGTTTTAAGTCTTCTTAGGCTTAGTAGTTTTAGTCATAGTGTTCTTAGTGGATAGAGAAGGATGGCTCACTGCCAATGAGATAATGGTTTATCTATATGGAAAAGCTCAAAAGAGTGGTACTAATAATCTCAAGCTTCTGTTCCTCCCTTAGGGAAGTATGCAAATTTGGCCATTGTGACTTTAATCTTCTTCAGATATGCCTCTAAGCCACAGTTTGGACATGTTCTCATCCTCCACATTGACTTGGAGGGCCCAGTCCTGTCTGACTTCCTACAATATTTTTACCCAACTTAGCTAGCTGTCTGTATCATAATCTTATTGGTTAGTTATAGTTTGAGCCACATTGTACCCACATTGTGACTTTGGTGTACAAATCACCCCTGACATAGGGCCTCAGTGGCCACCTACTCTGGACCCCTCCTGTCTCTCAAGAGCTATCTCTCAATAAACCTTTCCTGCTCTTAACCTCCACTGCCCCTTGCAGTTCATCTGTTTCAAGGGACATGATCTCAGCACATCTGACATCTAACAGTATGGGAGTTATATTTCTCCTATATCATTCTTATATCTAGGTTTCACTCATTATCTTACAAGACTAGCCCAGTGTTTTTGTTTCCTTATAGTCATGAAGGAGTTTAATGTTAATCCTATTTTGGGAGACTGATATATAGATGGGCAACACCTTTCAGGGCAAGTGTCTGCCTTAAAAGAGGATTCTCAAATGTCATCATCCCTTACCTTTCCATATAAGGAGCTACTTCGGTTTGCTTCAGAAGTATTAAGATATTGGTCACTTGGTGCTGACTACAGCTTCTGGAAAGACAGTTCTGTCCCTAATTCTTTACTCCCATTTGTGATTTTACTTGCTTCACAGAATAAGAAGAAGAGGTAATTACTATGTGTTTGGCAAATCAAAGTTATTTGAGATAATGTTTCTTATTTAACTATAGCCATGATTTATTGTGTTCAATTAAAAATAGCCACTGAATGCTTTATATTTTGGAAAAAATAAATAAAGCACATCATCTTTTTCTCAATAAGGATTTCAGGGGTATAGCAAATGGTCAAAGGTAAACAACAAATTGAAAGTAACACAGGTAACACACACACACACACAATAGATATGTATAGAAAAAGTAGAGATGCAGTGCTAGAATATTTAATTCTGTTGAGCATAGGTGAATTAACAGGGGAGATAATGAATGGACCACATTGTATTTTGAAGTCATGGATATCAGTTAACAAAGTAAATATTAAGAAACCAATAAGTAAAGGTGCTTTTTGCATTTCAATAAAAATATATTGAGCACATACATGCACTAAAACTTAGCATTACATATGCAGCAGAATGAACAAAATGGCATTGGCTGCATAAAGCATGCAGGAAGACAAAAAATAAACAAATATATTCTAAGATGGGTAACAGAGGTGTCAGCAAAGGTCTCTGTGATAAGCCTTATGTAGACAATTGAAACCCTTGAGAATGCACCACTGTGAATTAGATGGAGGAAAAGCCTCCCAAGCAAAGCAAACAGCAATGGCAGAGGCCCCTGAGGCAGACCTACTAGTCAATGTAGCATATAAAGTAAAAATGGTAGGCAAGGGCAAATTCTTGTAACTCTTTAGATTTTAGTAAGGATATTGGTTTGATTGTGAGATAAATGGGAACTAATTTTTAATTTGCTCTTTCTTACTGCCACTCTAAGCTTAGACTATAGCAGGAACAGAGAGAGCAACAGTGAGTTCAGGTAGGTGTTAAGGAAACAGAAAAGTGCTAGGGGTAGATCAATATTTCTGGAACCTAAAATGGTCTTGAGTAGCTGTAGACAAAGAAGGAAGAAAGAAGATATTCAAAGACTTGGTTCTGATAGGCCTTCGGAAGAGGCCCAGCCTTGGACCTCCACAGTGGAAAACTTGTAAGAATCTGTAAGTCAGGCCAGAATCTGGTCCTATGGAGACTTTGGAATAAGAGTGACCTCACTGTGTGTGATGAAGTCAGAATTGAAGGCTAAAAGTGATGTAACAGTGCAGAAAACATGAAAAATAGTTAAAGAGTCAGCAAGACAGAGGAAGGATCAAGGACTAATCTGAAGGCTTATTAGAAATACAATTTTTTATGATTTAGCCATTGAATAAAAGTTACAGAGAAGGGATCATGGAATTCCCTTCAGGAGTCTAGAAAGATCATTTCTGTGTCCGGCTCTTGAGCTTTGAGACTTATATGTGTTGCAGAGACTATGGTCTTTTGTCTGCCTTTAGACTAGATTCACTTTTTCACTTTTATGGGATTCATAAACTAGCTGCGATTGCAGGGTGATGCTTACAGTATCTGTTGGCAGAAGTTATAGAAGAGATAAAAACATTAGATTCCCTGCTTTTATACATAGAAAGTGACCTACCTTTCCTCTAACTTTGAAAGCCTCTACATGGTCTCTCTGATCATTTTCCATCCTCTTTTAATACCAGCCTGATTCCCTCTCCAGTTAGTTTCCTGTTCTATGTAGATGTTTCTACTATAATCCCCTGGTTTGATGTATGGAGACGCAGTTATTACTGCAGCGGGCTTTCCTCACACCCCTTCCATCATAGTTATGGCTGCAACCTAACAGGAACTTCAGTGAAAATGAATGTTAAAAATCATGATGGCATTTTGTTTCATGCAGCTTTATTTAGGGAAATGCTATTCGGCACATAAAACAAGTGGCTGCCCTAGGAACAAATAAACAACTGAGTTCCATAATGTCATGATTTGATGTCAAGAATATTGTTGCCTGGGAAGATTCTGATGATGATTTTATTTTATATTTCAACCCATCTTCTTTAATTTTGCTCAGAAATTAATGTATGGTCTTCATTATCAAGTTAAAGAGATTGCTGGTGTGATTAAACTCCTCTGTTTAATGTGTAAACAGAAGAGGTCCTTATTATAGCATAAGAAATGGTGCCAAAAGGATGACATCCTGTTTTCCTTTGGTAATCATTCAAAGCTATTTAAATTCAATGCTTATTTACAGAGCAACTCGTATTTATAAGACATCAAAGGTCACTTTATGGAAGTAGTGAAGAGTAATAAACCACAGGTCCTTTCCTCAAGATTCTGTCACCTGTGATGAAATTTGTACAAAATGCAAATATAGCGAATGAGGAAGTTCATCAAGTATCATAAGATACAAAATATTGTGAATGTAAAGAAAGAGCTCAATTATTGCTGCACAAATAGGAAAGCTATCAGGAATTAGATTAGGAATTAGCTGAGGGCTAATGGTGGACTTTGAGAGACAAAAGGTAAAGGCGAAAAACCAAAGACTGATTACATCTGGGTCCTGAAAGATTTAAGAAATGGGCTAAAGGCATTGAAAATTAGTGATAATTAAGGTATAAAATGCAACAGTTACAGGATCACTGCATTTTTTTTCAGTAATGGGGGTCGAACTCAGGACCTTGTGCTTGCAAGGCAGGTGCATTGTCACTGAGCTAAAGCCCCAGCCCAGCATCACTGCATATTTGAAGGTTCAGGGATGCTGAGAAACTCAGTAGATTCAGTGTTCAGTACAACAGTAATAAGACATGGTGCTAGAGAGAACAGGACCAGCGTTGCCAAGGTAGTTCACACTCACTCAGGATGTAGACATTGTAAAATGCTCTAGGGCATATCCTGGTGACAGAATTGGAGTGTGTGAAATTTAAGTTTTATTGTGTCTAGACTGGCTAGGGAGCTGCCCAGGGATTGATGTAGCACATTGGTTATGTCTGGGTGGCTCATGGATGCACAACCTTGAATACTATCTTTGGTCACTCACCCTTTCCTATCTGGTGTTGTTCCCCTATTCTACTTCCCAACCACTTTGAAGGAAGCATCTTTCCTCTTTCGCGTGCTTCTCCCATATGTTTCTTCTTTGGACCCAGACGACTATGGGCTAAACCTCCCCAAACTATAAGCCAAATTAAACTTCTCCTCTTTTAAGTTGTGGCTGTCCAGTATTGCTTCTCAGTGATAAAAACACGGACTAGTATAGGAGGACATGAGGGAGAGATAAAACTAGTGATAAGTGACTGACTGGGGGTGATGGGCCTTTCACTGTGATAGAAGCAACAGCACAAGATTGAAGAAGATGAGACTATTCCAGGAGTGTAATTCATAGGCTTCAGTGATTGCCTGGATAAGCAAATTGAAGATGAATGAGGGGTTGAACAGGATGGAGCTTGTGAAGAGAAATTAGCAATAGTTATTTTTAAGGGGGAAAAAGTCCTCTAAGTGAAAAAAAACTCATTCATTTGGTTTGTTGATTCATAAAATAACTGCTCTTATGAATTTAGATATATTTGCAAGTAGGTATTCATAAAAAAAATCAAAGATCTTAAGGCATATTTTCTCTTTATTTTGGCTCAAAATGTGGCATCAGTGCTGATGGGCTTCTTATTTCCCTCCTTTCCTTTGTGACTTAATAGACTTTGCTTTTGATATGGAAAGCATTTGCCCATCCACCTTTAACTTTGAAGCAGTTCTGCTAGAAAGATAGACCAAAAATGCTTCTAAAATAATTACAAAAAATTATTAACCACACAGATATTCACATTTCAGGTCTTTGAGCACTAAATTACAAGATCATCACTATAATCATCTGTTAGTGGCACTCAATAGTCAGTGCATTCATTAGTTTTTTGAGCAAATCCTGTCCTTAATCAAAAAAGACATTGATTCTAATTCATCTCAGCCCACATGATTTAGATTTAGTTGTATATTTTAATTACTTTGTACTAATGTAACATTTTTAAAGTTCTCTACCTTATAAAAGAGTCCTAATTTTTAATGGCACATGCAGTTGAAATAAAATCCCATCTCTATATTTACATGGCATCCACCCTTTTTGTTGCTATAAGAGAAGCAAAGAAACTTTCCCTAGAAGACTAGTTTTTTCAGATGAAAAAGTTCCTCTCAATATGTAACAGGAACAACCTCCAAAGGCATGAGTTTCCTACTAGCTTTAGTCATTAACTAATTATGATTCCCTTACTCTAAGAGTCCCTACCATTCTCTCAAAGCTTTATTTATTTTTAGGAACCTTTTCAGTCATAATGAACCCTCCTTCTAGACATCTAAGGTAGCTCCCTTGTTACATTTTAACAGTCTTAGAAATTTAAGATATCTCTTATTTCGCATTATTCTCAACCCTGTGATACAAAATGAGTATCTATTATAGGAAAACCATCTTTCTCAATGGGCTATAGAGGCAAAGAGCAATTTGAAAATTGAGGCTTTCATATGAACAATTTAGCATGGAGATTGCCTTCAGTGTATGACTCTGAGAGAGAAATAAGGATCTATTCAAAATGTAGGATATGTGGGGAATTAGGGAATGGGTCTCAAGTACTGTTGTTGGGTTCAAAATCTGACTCAGTAATTTACCAGTTATATAGCTTTTCAAGGTCTCCATTTCCCCAACAATATAATCATAGAATAGCCTGGATAGATACATAAAGCACTTAGAACAATGTCTCTCACTCAATTTTTTTTCCTAGTGTCTGGAATTGAACTCAGGACCTTGTGCATGATACCACTGAGCTACATCCCCAGCCCTTTCTCACTCAATTTTATAGGCCTCCCAACCCCAGGGGACATTTGTAATCGCTCTCCGATAATTGTCACGGTACCTTCAACACAAGCTCCTTCACATCCTCATGCTCAGCAAGAAACCTTCTCTAAGAGTTTCCTTGAAAAGCCTACTGACTAAAAAAACTATCCCTCCAGATGTACCTAATCTAGCCTGAGGTTTTTACTCTGCTCTTGAAAAGCAGTATTAAGTTGTCTTCAGTCACAATCTGTCCATACTACTAGAGGCTATTTCATCCCCTAGAATTCTTTAGTATTTATAGAGTGATAGCTTATTCCTCTAATATAACTTGCTTGCATTTATTTTACTTAAAGATAACATAGGGAAATTAAAAAAAAACCACTCAATATGGTAACATCATTGTTTTGCTCTAAAAATCATATCATTTTAAACTTCTGATCAGCGAGATGCTGTAAGGTTAACTATAAACTCAAAATATTAAATGGGTTGCATGCTTATGATAATGTGTTCATTAATTAATTAACTAATGAGTTAGTTAAATATCCCTGTTCTTTTAGATTAGTGCAAGAAGCTTTAGCTAAATCCAAATAGTTGTAAAGGAGTCCTTGAAGGTTATGAAACTTGTGACCCCTTCTGACATCTGTTTTTAGGGGTTTCAGATGTTTCTCCTGCTGGCTAGAGAAGTGAAAGAATGAGTGCATGAACATTCCTGGACATCAGATAGGAGAACTATACAGAAGGTGGTGGAAGTGACTTTAAGCTTCATGGCATGCGGGTTATAGTAACAGTTACATTCATAGCATCATTAGGCTATGGCACAAGCAGTGCCATCACAGAGAACCAAACAGCCTAACCACAGAGCTTTAAAATGGGACAGCTCACAGCTCTGAACTCACTTCCTAACGCTGCCACAGAGGAAGGAGCCGGCAATTGGCAACTCAAACGCAAAGTGAGAGAGAAACACACCATTACAACCAAAATCTCCCTAAGGAAAATAAATGAACTTCTTTTTCTTTCTGAGATCATTTGCAATCACTTTTCCTCTTTTTAAAATTTTTTTGTTGTTTTTGAACTAAAGTTTACAGAAGAGTTACCAAGATAGCGGAGTACCTCTAAACTCTACAATCCACTTCCAGTTAATATCAGCATCTTATGAAACCAAGGCACATTCAACCAAAACTAAAATTAACATTGGCAAAAGAGCCACAACTAAACTACAGTGTTTACTTCCATTTTACTCATTTTTAAAAATTATACTTATATAGTTTTAGGATCCAATCAAGGGAACTACCACCCTAGTTATGAGTTCTCCAATGTGTAACAGTTTCTATGTCTTTGATTTTCATGCCCTGGGTAATTGTGAAGAGACACTTTGTAGAATGGCCCTTAATATCAATTTGCCTGTTGCTATCTTATTTCAGTTTAGCTTATTGGTTCTAGGATAGGATTTTTGTTGTGTTCCTCTTGGTGCTTCCCTTCAGTAGGCAGAAAACATTGATATGTTAACCTTGGTCATTTAGTTAACGTAAAATCTGCCTGGTTTTACTACTAAGTTACAATTTTCTCCTTTCCATGTGCTATGCATTAGGAGCAATTCACTATCCCAGCCCTTCTGCTGAAGAATGTTTAAACATGTGTTAAGGCAAACATGGTAATTAATAAAATATTTTGAGTGGGATACTCTAAGACTATACAAATATGTATCTTGTTTTTCCTTAAGGGTTGCCTCATGAGTTTAAGCAGTCATCAGTGGATTTTAACTGCAGCATTTTCTGTTTATTTTTTGTGAGTTTTAAACTATAAATTCATTTTTAATAGCTAGAAGATAATTCAGGTCATACTTTTTATCTTATGTGAACATTGATAGTTTGTTTGTACACATATGCTCATCACAGGGAAACTCATGATAGCCTTAAACTAGAAAGAATTAAAATATTCATCAGGATAATGGCTATATAAATTGCTACATAATCAAATGAAATAATACTATATGCACCTGAGAACAAATACACTACTGCCATAAGGAGCTAGCTGTCTGAATCTTCTGCACATAATAGTGAACGAAGAAGTCAAATACAGGACTGTATATTTTTCTTATTCTACTTACATTAAGTTCAAAACCAGAAAACATTAATTTATGCTGTTAAACCTCAGGCTATTTTTCTGCTGGGGAAGGCAATCACTAGGAAAGGGCATAAGGGATGCTTCTGGGATCCGTTAATATATTTAGTGATCTGACAACTTGGTTACAGAAATATACTTAATTTTGAAAACTGATTTGTACCCTTACACTTTGGGAACTTTCTTCTATGTGATTTATATTTTGATAAATGTGAAAAATCTTAAAAAGCATATTGCCTCATATGTGAGCTACCTCTCTAGTATCTTAAAAAGTCACTGGATAAATATTAAGACCATGATTTGAAAAACTCCAAGCTTCATTGGTTACTATAAATATGACCCCATTGTGTACTCTGGAGGGCCTGCCCAGAGTAAACTTTCCATACTGGGTTCTAAAAAATAAATTATTTTTTTCTTTCATGGTGAATGTCTGGAAATTAAGAACCAAATTAGGACATTTCCCTGTTTACCAATCTAAAAACTATCAAATTATATTCACTATTAATTAAAGCAAGTGTGAAATAAACACAATTCTTGAGAACCTGGGTAGGCCCTTAATAATCATGGCTCCTTTCCTAACTACGGAATTGTTTCAACAATTCAGCCCAAGACTTGAACTTAATTTCCCTTTTCCTTGTTTTTCTGGTTTGTTTTTGTACAGCACCCATTATCATGCCCTCCACGTATTCCTCATGTATAGATGTTTTGGTCCCAATTGCAGTTTTATCATACTAATTCGATTCTCCCATTATTATTTAGGGATCTTCCTTTATGGTTTTATAATTACAACTGAAAATTATCGTAGTATTCAAATTTAACTCATATAGTATAGAAACTTGAATGAACATAAAAATATTAAATAATATCTTACTTTCTCCTGGATATTAAAGTCAGTAATAATCCTATTTATTCTTTCCTGTCCAAGTACAAGAGCTTCTTCCTGGATTGAGTACAGAGCAGGTGAAACTGAACAACCCTGCTGGCTCTGGTATGTATCAACATGACACCATCAGTTCTTAAGGGGTAGACTTGCCTCTTTATATGCTCTTTATCTTGTTCTATTTAGAAATTTAAGAGTGTTGCTTTTTCTTAATTATCCTTGGCATAAACTCAAGTTCATCCTAGTTTTTTGTCTTTATGACAATTTACGACCATTTTATGGCATCCTTTAATGTCTTTTGTGTATGTTGATTTTATTTCTAATATATCTCTACTTGATCATAAAATAGTCTCTAAGAGGGAGTGTTTGTTTGTAGAAAAAGAGGTGCTCTTTCAAGAAGAGGAGATATAGTCATAGAAATCAACTTTGCCACTCAGTGACCCCGATTTAATCTCTTAATTTTGGTGAGAATCAATTACTTCATTTGTAAATGGCAAAACATAATACCTACCTCAATGTTATTTAATGAGCCAATTTACATAAGCTTAATTCATCAAACACTGTATGTATATGCTAATATAGTATAAAAATAATTTGTACATATAGTACATAAAATATATGTACACATAATATACGGATTATTAACTTGAATTTAAATTGTTATTCTCTTTTCACACTTATATTTATAGTCATTTATTTTTCTTTCAGAGACCATGCTTTCTGAAATATTTTGAAGTTTCTTTGACCAGCATATGTGATTTAGGTATCCTACACTCCACTCACCATTCCCTTCCCAGGTTATTATGAACTCTGAGATGACATGGCCACTTTCTCCCTGGGTACCTGTCACTTCTGCTTCACCAAGCAGTTCTTTCTTGTTAGTCAAAATTAATTTCAGAGTAGCAGTTCTCCTCATTGCCTTTTTAGCCCTCTTGAGAGCTGAAATTGTCAGGAAGGCAAGTCCAGAGTTGATCAGATTTTTATTTTAGCAATCACTTCCAACAGTCATCTGGATAAGTGTGTCCCCTAGTGCCACTCACTGCTGAAGACTGGGCATATGATACACCTATGCCCTCCACTGTGAATACACTTTTTAGAGCTCATGAGCCACAGTATGAGCGGCCTACTGTCTACTTCCAGCAGTGAAATCATTTATATTCTCCCTTTTATACTGCACAAATTCTCTCTTCTAAGATAAAGCTCAGGCTGTTGAACTTTTATTGACATATTTATGTTCTTGGTTCTTCCCCACAATTTCTGTTAAGTTTGTTTCTTTTCAATATTTTGGGTCCATGCACAAAAACCACCTGACCTAATTTAATTTCATTCAAGAGACTGAATTTTCTTGTTAATCATTTTCAGTCACAGTAGTACCCACATTCTCTGCCCACATTTATGGAAACATTGGAGTCTAAATTATCTTCTTTGTTATTTTATTTTCAGCTTTTTTGCTCACCTGGGATACTGCTGTTAGTTCTTTATTGCCTTTCCTCCTCTCCTCTCTATGTGCCCCTTTTTACAGTTCTATCTCCATATAGTCTACTGCCAATTCAAATCTCACATTTGCTGATTTCTAAAATCTAAAATTAGCTGGCTTTCTACCAAACTCATTTTTAGCCTTTCTAAGTTGCCCTCCATCTCTTCCCATAGGTTTATTTTTGTTTATTTCATGATGACCCAGAATCCCTTTTATGTAGCCAATTACAGTTTCTCCCAAGCTCTTTCACTTTTTAAACAAGTAGAAGACAAATATCCACTTTAACTACCATTAGATATGTAGAACTCTAAAGTTCTACATATACTACATCAGCATTTCAGAGTTTATGACCAGTGCATCTCAAATCCTGTAAGAAACTTTACTCACAAAGAAGTCCGTGATCAAAGATAAATAGTGCATATTGATCAGCTTTTTTATTACTGTGATGAAAATACCTGACCCACACAAGGAAGAAGGATCTATTAGGGTCATGGTTTCAGGGATTTGGTCCATGGTTAGCTGGCCCCAAGGCAGAAACATCATGGTAGAAGGGCCTGGTAGAGCAAAACTGCTTAGTCCATAGTGACCAGGAAGGAGAGCACAGAAAAAGGGGGCAGTGAAATATACACTCTCCACAGACATGCCCCAAGTGACCCAACCACCAACTGGGTCCCACCTCCAAACAGCACATTCACCTATGAACATGAGGGGATTAATCCATTGAGAAACATAGTACACCCATGATCCAATCACTTTCCCAAGAGTCTCTTAATAAGACAGGTTGACAACTGTCACATAGTATAACTTCATTTGTTAGATTTGTACATTCACAAAAAATAGAGATATCCACCAGTCAATAAAAATTAATAAGGAATTATAACAATTTAACTTTGTGTTTCCAGATTATTTAAATAAGAATAACTAGTCACAACCCAAGAAACATATTTTAATAAAATAATACAGCAAATCTAGTGAATCCTTACTGTATATTAGATATCAGGCTAAGAAACCACATATATATATGTATGTTTATATATACATATATTCATTCAATAAATAGTCATTGAGCAGTTACTATTGGCCAGCATTCTTCTTGTCACTGGGATATTGTAGTGAAAACAAACTACATTATCTACCATCACTTTTGAAGGCATAAAAGATATTAACTTAAATACACAGTGTATTAGTAAGAAATGATAAAAAAGAAGGATTAAGCAAGAGTCAGAATTACATCATTTAATAACAGGTGGGATGGGCTTCATATTTTGAATGAGTAGACAGGAAAAATTTCACTTAGAAAGTAACTTTTGAATAAATGCTAAAGTTTTTGAGGTAGTTTATTCATGCAGATAAGAAAACTCTAAGCAGAGGGGGCTGTAAGAATAAAGTCTTTGACATAAACAGTGCTTTGGTGAACAGCAAAGGCCAGTACAGCTGTAGAAGAAAGAACAGAGAAACAAAGGAGCAGGAAACAAATCTGGTGACATAATAAGGGACCTTGCCTTTCTATGAACTAAACATGGCAAGCCACTGGAGGTTGTTGAGCAGAGTGACACGATTTAACACCTTTTAACAGTGGGCTGCTGTGTTCAGGTCAGAAAACATGTACCCAAGAGCAGAAACAGGGTAATGAGTGACTGGCAGAAACACTGGTGAGTGTTGGCAATGGCTTGGATCAGAATCAGAACAGTGCTTGCATTGTAGAACTATTTCAAAGGTAGAGGTTCAATGCCAGTTATATTTTGTTTATTGTTGTGTGATGTCCCTTGGACAGTGGGAAGACAGGAATTGCTATTGACCAGAGTGGACAAGACTGTGAGAGAAGCTGACTTCCCAGGGGCAGGGTAGAGAATATCAGGAGCACAGCTCTTAAATTCTTGACTGGTGGCTGAAGGTAGAAGCTGTGTTATTTCACTTACTCCTCATACCAATACTACACAGTGGATGTTAATTTCATACCCATTTTGTTCCTGAAGAACTAAGGCTTAAAGCAGTAAATGTGATGTGAGCTGAGCTTACTTGGTATGATGTGAGCTAAGTGACTCCCCAGTGCTGAGCTGAGCTGTGAACTGAAGGACATTTCACTTCTGATGCCCTGCTTAAGAATTAACAAAATTAAGTGACAAGAATAAGGGCTGCTAATTATGAACACTGAACTGAGAAATATTTTCACTTTCTTACTTTCAAAACAGCCAGAGTATATAACCATTGGAGGGCTTGGTAGATTCAGGAAGACTGTGGGCTAGTTTTGTGATACTGAAGATAGTACACCCACCATGCCAGAAGTATTTCTCATATCAGAAGAAAATGACTATGTCCACAGCAAATGTCTTCCTTCTGGTCCTGTAACACAGGCTCAGGCATTCTTTAGCAACTTTCAATTCTCTCCTTTTGTAGAGCATGGAATACTATATTGTCTTCACTCTGGGGTCTGTGATGTACCTCCCTTGACTATGAATTTGTATTGACAATTCTCCTTCCTATAATGTGTTTTCATCTCTCTCTTGGCTTTGATCTTGCTCCAGTTTCTCAACATCTTTTACTTTTTTTTTACTATTTTTATTTGGTAACTTCTTTCATGTACTGGAATCTTTCCTGCTCCTTTATAAGCCAG
Organism: Heterocephalus glaber; assembly: GCF_053883595.1. Lineage (NCBI taxonomy): Eukaryota > Metazoa > Chordata > Mammalia > Rodentia > Bathyergidae > Heterocephalus > Heterocephalus glaber. The sequence continues at coordinate 37,162,241 of NW_028258142.1, read as the reverse complement.
AATAATTTCTCCTTTATAGACTAGAATATTTTTAATAACTTTTATCAAATTCCTTCACTTTAAGGGAGATGTAAATTAGTAGTTTAAAATACACTTTAAATCTCTTAGATTTTTTTTTTTTCCAGTGCCAGGGATTGGACCCATGACCTTGCACTTGCCAGGCAGGCACAGTGCCACTGAGCTACATCCTGGTCCTAAATTGCTTAGATTTCAAATATAACCATAGACTTTTTTTTCCCCTCCGTAGAAGTTCCCCTTTCTTGTCTCTATTAAGCAGCTTGGAGGAAGGGGAGAAAACTGGGGAGAATGGAGAATAAATGTAGAGTGTGGTCAGTCACCCTTGTTTAAGGGATGGGCCTCTTTGCTGATGAGTTTGGTATCAACTGAATAGACTGGGAACACAAGCCCATGAATCACTGGGATTAATGGTTTTTCTCCCTCTTTCGTCCCATGCCACTCTTATTCTCCACTGAAATGAGATCTAGGAGAAGTGCTTGCCAGGTTCCAGAGGTCCACTCAGCTCCAGATCCCAAGAGTGCCAGTTTGGTGCCGATTCCACCAGTGTTCTTTGACTTCTCAGCAATCTCTGCAGGCTTCCCAGAAATCCATCCGTTCAGCTCACCCCTGAATGCACTTTGAGCAATGCACAGCCTCTCCGGTAAGCACATTATTAATGGTCTCTTTTCAAAAGCAGAGATAGTGTCCTGGAAAATGCAGTATTGATTTTCCCCTTCTTTCTCACTGTTTCAATCACTGCTCGTTTGAATGGCTTTCATTTTTAGCAACAACAAGAGAATCTTCGAAGAAAAGTGGTTTATAGGATCAGCCTGAAATAAAATCACCGCTCAATTTAAGCTCTGAAAAATACTATTGATATTTTAATAGAAGTTTGGAGAACCCATTGCAAACTCAATAATAGCTACAAGGAGTTTGTAAACAGAAATCATACTTAGGAATCGTTTTATTTCTTAGGCAGTATGCATTAACAGGAAATCAAGGTTTAAACATTTGCTCACTTCCATACTGTACACATTGAGAGTCTCAAGAGTGTGAAAATGTTTAGAGTATTTCAGAAGGGGTGAATGTCTTTCCGTGACTCAAATGATTTGTCTCTAATTGGCTGCGGTAGAAAAAACGTAGGATGTTTCCTTCTGAGCTCTTATTTGCCTTTTGGTGGAATCAGCAAATCCCAGTCTCCTCACAGTTAAAAGACCTGGAGACCATGCAGTTAAATTAAATTGCTACTCAGATGAGATAAGCAAAGCCCAGATAAGGTCTCAATTGATACAGTTGGTAGATAGTGCAGCCTCAAGTTCCTATGCATGGTTCTGTCTCCGTCAGCACATAGAACCTTGCTATACTGTTGACTTCTGTCCTCCTTCATTCTCCTCACATTTTCTCTAAGACACCTGGATCTTTTCCATTCTGAATCTTTCTGTGCTGGAATAGTAATATTCCTGTATTAACTGACATATTATTTAGCAGGAGGAGAATATTACCTTCAAAGACCATATCATGAACTAACTCCTCTATATAACACCTAGTCTTGAGTCTATATTAGTGGTTCTCCTATGTGTGAATCTTTATAAATCACTGTAAATATGTTTCATATAGTATCTTGCATTTTGTTGTTGTTGTTGGTTTTTTTTGGTACCTGGGATTGAAATCGGGACCTTGCACTTGCCAGGTCGCCACCAGTACCACTGAGCTAAATCCCCGGCCCCTCTTGTTTTATATTTAAGTATTCTACATATGTGCCAAAATTTCTAATGAGCCCTTTGAAATCAATATTTATTAAATGAATTAACATTTATTATACGACAAATAAGTGTGGAAGGCAACATGTTAGATGTTAAGATAAAAACAAATAACAATAAAGCATAACTTTTTAAAGATTATTTGTGTTTAGTACCATGCATGTTTTATGCCATGAAAAGTGACATCTTTTCACAAGATGACCTTGATATGAAAGAAGATATTAGAATAGAACTCCAGAAGGAGGAGTAGGCCCTAAGAATGCAAGACTTGTCTTTTTAGGTGTCTTAGACAGAGACAGGGTTCCTAGGGAAATGTAGTGAGATTTAGTTTTTAAAATGTGATTGAAGGATGAGAAATAAGATGTGTCTGAATTTAGAGAATCAAAGGTATGTTTTGAGTATATCACAGGGACAAGGAAAAGGATCATTGACTGGGGAGAGAAATGCTCATTCTATTATGTGAAAAATATTAATTGGGAACACTTTATATGTAAAGTATATATACAGCTTATTGATAACTTGGAAATGGTGGAGTTAGAAAGCTATTATGCTGAATGTCAGACTAGCATGAATGCTATGAAAAAGTAAAGCAAGAGTCAGACTGAGAAATGTAGACAAGTTGTGCCTAACTGAACACAGAAGGCAAGAAAGCCAGTATAAAGGGAAGACCTGATTGAGATGCTCCAAAATGAAGAAGCAAGTGGGAGGGATGGATTTGAAATTGTGTGAATTGACCCTGACCAAGTTGGATTCATTCCAGGGATGCAAGGATGGTTTAACACATTAAAACAATAAATGCAATACACTATATTAATAGAGTCAAGGACAAAAATCATATGATTATCTCAATAGATGCAGAAAAAACATTCAACAAAATTCAACATCCATTCATTATAAAAAACCCTGCAGAAAATTGGAATATATGTTTTTTATCTCAACCTGATAAAAGCCATCTATAAAAATCCAATAGCTAACATCATACTAAAAGGTCCAAAAAATGAAATCTTTCATTCTAAAATCAGGAGCAAGACAAGAATGTCCACAATCACCACTACTGTTCAATATAGTTCTGGAAACATTAGTCACAGCAATTAGACAAGAGAAAGAAATAACAAGAATAAAGAAAGAAAAGGAAGAAGTTAAACTGTCATTATTCGTTGATGACATGATTCTCTATAGAGAAGACCCAAAAGACTCTGCTAAAAGACTTCTAGACTTAATTGACAGATTCAGTAGAGTAGCTAGATACAAGGTCAACAGTCAAAAATCAATAGCCTTCTTATACATGAACAACAGACTCACTGAGAGAGAAATTGGGAAAACAATTCCTTTCACAATAGCATCCAAAAAAATGAAATATCTAGGAATCAATCTAATGAGGGAAAAGAGCTCTACCTTGAAAACTACACCTCTCTGAAAAAAGAGATTGAAGAGGATATAAGAAAATGGAAAGACATCCCTTTTCCTGGGCAGAAATAACAAATATAGTAAAAATGGCCATACTTTCAAAACTGCTATGTAGATTTAATGCAATGCTGATTGAAATCACAACAGTATATTTCACAGAACTAGAGAAAACAATCCAAAAATTCATTTGGAACAAGAAGAGACCTAGAATAGCAAAAGCAATTCTAGGCAACAAAGACATGACAGCGGGTATCACAATCCCCAACTTGAAACTATACTACAAACCCACTGTGATAAAAACAGCATGGTACTGGCAAAGAAACAGACCTGAGGATCAGTGGAATAGATTAGAAGATGCAGAAACAACCCCAGACACACTCAGCCACCTCATCTTTGACAAAGGTGTCAACCACCCTCACTGGAGGAAAGATAGCCTCTTTAATAAACAGTGCTAGAAAAACTGGATTTCAAACTGCCAAAGATTAAAACTAGACCCCTATCTTTCACCATGCACTAAACTAAAATTGAGGTGGATAGAAGATCTAAATATTCAAACAGAAACACTAAACTTGCTGGAAGATAGGTTTAGAACTCTTGAAGCCACTGACATAGGAAAAGACTTTTTGAACAAAACCTCAGTAGCGTGGGAACTAGCACAGAGAATAAACAACTGAGATCTCATTACAAAGCTTCTGTACCTCAAAAGAAACCACCAAAAGAGCTAAGAGACAACCTACAAGGTGGGAAAAAAATTTTACTAGCTGTTCTTCAAACAAAGGTCTACTAACTAAAATAAATAAAGAAATTTAAAAAATCAGACCTCCAAATTTAAAGACCCAATTCAAAAATGGGTATTTGAAATGAACAGATATTTCTCAGACAAAGAAGTAACAAGTAAACATATGAAAAAATATTGGAGAGATGCAGATGAAAACAACACTGAGATTCCACTTCACTCCAGAAAGAATGGCTGCTATCAAGACATCAACCAATAACAAATCCTGGTGAGGTTGTGGGGAAAAAGAAACCCTTCCCCACTGTTGGTAGGAGTGCATACTGGTGCAACCACTGTAAAAATCAGTATGGAGATACCTCAAAGAACTAAGACTAGAGGTCCCTCTTGACCCAGCTATTCCTCTGCCGGGTATCTTCCCGAAAGAATTAAAAGAATCATACCACAGCAATATATGCTCACCCATGTTTATAGTGGCACAGTTTGTAATAGCTAAAACATGGAAACAGCCCAAATGCTCATCAATGCTGACTGGATAAAGAAGATTTTTTTTTTTTATAAAATGGAGTAGTACTCAGCCATAAAGAATGAGAAACTAGAGACATTTACAGCTAAATGGATGCACATCAAGGCCATACTTTTAAGTGAAATAAATAGGACACACATGTGTAAATATTGAATAGTTTCTCTGATGTGAGAAACTGAAGGTGTAAATATGGATCAAAATGTATAATAGATAACTTGAAACAGGAAAAAAAATGTGTAAAGAGGAATGGGAAGTAGGAAGGCCAGAGGAAAGGAAAGAAGGGAAGGGGAAAATATGAGAAAAGGAAAAAATGGAAACAAAATCTTTGTACATAGGGAGGGGTGGAGGGGTTGAAGGGAAAAATAAGAACCAAGATATATTATGTAAAGGTACAAATTCTCATTGATGAATATCATCATATTTTATACCTAAAATGTACCAGTAAACTTAACGAATGAAAAAACAATGAAAAGAAATTGTGTAGGAGCACCAATGGATCAAATATCAGCACAGTGCTAGGGTGTTTGGTGCAAGATATGTTTTTGTGTGTATCTCTCATGTATGACCTTCAGCTTGCTCCTCTTCCATAGAGTTTTTGATTAAATGAGTCTATCACCCACAGTGTGTCCTGACCTGCTTTGTTTTGGTATTAATCCTGTTTAACCTCTTGGAAGATGCACAGAGTCATCACATCAGAAACTAGGTCAACTCTCATTGGACAGGAAGGTTCTTCATCTCATTAGGAAGATTCTTGTGAGTTCCACTTGACCAAACACCTCTCACCAGGTGCCTACTCTGGTTTGAGGGGGATTCTTAGAATAACAAGTGATACAGGATTTGCCTGGCCTTTTCTTCTTTTTGAACATCTCTCTTGGGAACCATGAAAGGAAATTGTTTTGGCAGGTAGCCATTTTCATTCTTTCCCTAGCCAAGAAGAGCCCAATTTAACACAGCCAAGGTTTCTCTCCCCTCTTCCACATGTTTAGCATGACCTGATGTAAGACCTAATCAGCCTCTTCTCAACAGACTCCCACAAAGTTTTCTATAATCACCAGCTACTTCAGTACCCAAAATGTGGAATGGTAATGAGAAGATAAGGTTCCTCATAGAAATATTCTCCCTTCCAAGAAGTAAATTTCCACTTATGAACACCAACATAGAAAGGAAAATGAGATATCTAAATAGAAGAAGGCAAGCACTCACTCTGCTATATGCAGTATGCTTAGGCCTTTAAATGTGTGATTTCACCTGAAAAGTGCACCTTTGGTGGAACATCATACATTGGTTGGGAGGAAATGGATGAATAGGAAGAACTCTGAATGACACTAGCACCATACTATATATAATACTCTTTCTTCCACCTTAGCAAGGCCAGCACAAATGCTAAGTAGCCACTTCATTAATGACTTGAAAAGAAACTAGGGGAAATGTTTTGTGTTGTTAATATACAACATAATAAGCATTAGAAAATAAATTCAAATTTTATTTCACTTGTATTTGACATTAGCTGGATTTGATTATCTTTACTATGCATGTCATGACATTGATATATGGAACAGAGAAGTAGAATTGGCAGGTGTCATGAGGCTCTAGACATGGACTTATCTTTGGGGCTTCAGCTGTTATCATTATTATTGTTGTTGTTTTTCCATGATATTAACACTCCAAATGTAAATGACCTAATTCTTTAAAAATTTTTAATTCTATTTTTCTTTTTAGGAATAAAACTATCCTTAAAAAGAGTGTTGCATTGCCTACAGGATGTTTTACAGGCATCTTTGTTTGTCTGGATATTGAAGCCTTGTGATAATTAAGCACACTCTATATTTCATTTGTTAACACCAGAACATTTATAGTCAAATTTATGTTTGATTCTTCCCATATAACTATGCAGAATTATTTCATCTTCAATAACTATGCAGAATTATTTCATCTTCAAACGTTTAGTGCGAATGTTAACTATGAAACTGGCTGTAAAATATATGGGTACTCTCTGTAGTTGTCTTTCAACCTCTCTGTAAATCTACAACTATTCTAAATATAAGTTCATTAAATGTTAAAGAAAAACTCCAGAAAATATTTCTAACCACCTCCCTTTTGTGAATGTGCTCGTTTATGGAATATGTTCTAAGAAAGATATATAAAATCATACTTTTGAAATGAGCAATTGCATTATTCACACACATCTGCTAGTTGTTCAGTTGGTTCCTTTCTTCCAAGAAGACAGCCATGTCTGGTTCTTCCTGGTGATCTCCAAAGAGCTGACCACGAAGGACAAGTAAAATCACCTTCCTGCCAGAGGCCACTGATTTAAAAAATAATTTGCTAGAATTACTCACTTTGGATCTCTTCAGTAGCAGAATGCACTATTTATTTACTTATTGCTCCTATAGTCTTGAATTCATTTGCATTCTTGGGCCAAAGCATACTTACACTGGCTTAATAGGCTTTATATAGCACACAATTCTCATATAGCTATAGCATGTTGCTAGAGCTAAGTTCTCCAAATATATATATGTCTGTCATCAAAACTGACATGTTTGTGATAATAAGAATTTGTCTTCATAAGTAATTAAAAACACATTCCTCCAGTTCTCTCAGATACACACACACACACTCCAAATTTGGACACATTACAGAAGACAAAGAACTCCAGTACATATTTTAACTAACTTTAGTATATTTTAAATAAGTATCCTACAGCAAAAGCCCAAATAACCTGAACCATTAAAAGTTATTTATTAATAAATTTGAGTCATTATTTTTAGCTAGAATACTTTTTAATACTTTTAGTTGTTGATCTATCAAAACTCAACTAATAAAATGATATTGTGCATCAGCTCCATGCAAAATACCTTTTATTTATAATGGGAAATGCTAGAAAAAACTTACCTATGCTTAAAAATAATAGTAAGAAATTCAAAACTTTTATATAAAATTTAAATTGCAAGAGGATGAAATATTCAAAGATAGAAGGAGTTCATATTTGCTTGTCTACAGTAAGTAATGGCAGTACATGTGTGTCTTTTGTCACAGGCATGGCTAATATTGGGTTCTTCAGATATAAACTTATAGAACCCTAAAGGTTATTATGAAGAATAAATGAGATAAGTATGCATCAATGATTGATAGTACATTGTAAAATAATGATTATGATGATAATAATAATAATAATAAATAGTAAGCATCAAACCCTGAAGCATATTGCAAATAACTCAGCAACATAAAGACAACAGGAGAAAGCCAAGTAAAAAAGTCTTCCCAATGAAAAATGGGCACTTGGGTTTAGAGATCATTAATCTATATTTCTTTCCATGGCCTGTACAACCTAGCATCAGTCAAGTTAATCCAATTCAAGTTAAACACTTAATTGAATGTCCCCTCTAAACAAGGTTGATTGGCCTAGGAATCATATTCAAAGGCTGAGATTAGAATGCAGAAGGATGACTAGGGTATGCTATTGACATCATGTCTGGGCAGAACGGGCAGTTGAACTGGGGTACCAGTACAACAAAGGCTTCAGTCAATCTTATCGTGCCCTGATTCTAGAGCAGTTCAAAAACATCTCAGTAGAAACATGGGGTCTGGATCTTGTGCCCTTGTGTCAGCCAGGGATCGCATGTAAATTTACATAGGATGCAGGAGTAATTTGGGGAGGGTCAAATCCCATCAACTACAGGTGATCTTGGTGAAGGTCTCACTGGATGGTTCACAAAACAAAAGTTTTCTTCTAGGTGTTTGGGGGAATTAAAACCTATGGTCAATAATCATTTAGCCTGCTTTGGAAGATGAGGGTAGTCAGACAAGTAAACAAATTTCATTAAAATGGTGGAAATTCTATTAAATACTGTCACACAAAAATAAAGTTTTATGGGTGTACAGAGTAGAGAATGGTAAAGTGACAGGAAAGGACCAAGATTGTTATATTACAAATAAAACTTCATAGTTCTTACTATAAACAACAAAGCATACTGAAGTCAAACCTTGGTCAAAATTACAAGGACCATTCACTGTTACTTTGCTAAACGAATGATTCAGCAAAGCCCTATCTTATGGAAGCTGGGAATTATGCAAAATATTGGCAGTCTGAAGCACATATTCAGAGAGAGAGAGAGAGAGAGAGAGAGAGAAAGGGAGAGAGAACCAATCAGAAATTAAACACCTTTTCTCATTCTACTGGAAAAAGTAGGGCCTTCAAGCCAGGCCAAAGTGGATTCACATCCTATACACAATCAACTAATTGAGTTGGTGAACATCTCTAAAATGACATTTTTCTCAAATGAAAAGCCACCTTAAAGAATTTTATGTCCCAGGGTTCTTACGTATGTGCATAAAATGAACTGGTTCCCAGGAAATGGCAGACTATTGTAATATGGAACCTACCCTCACTACAAACAGAAAGTAAACCAATAATAATTCAAACACACAACTGAACTTAACTGAAAATATTAGGTAACATAAAGAGAACTTAAAGTCACTACAGGCCTTCAAAAATGGTAACTTTAAATTTAATGTTCACAATGGCACAGGAAATGAAGTTTTCGGATTGGGAGAATTAAAGAGATGTCACTAATAAACCTGTAAAAATTGAGATTCTAGAAGCTATGCTTTCAATGAGAAGAATAGAGAATCTATATGCAGTAGAGAAATTATTATCCCAAATAAGACAAAAAGTAAGCATGCTTCTACCTGTAGGTGTAGGTTGAAAGAAGAGCTTCCAAAAAACCAAGAAATTTGCTAGCTGAAATCACTACCTTTACAAGGAAGTACCAAAGAAACAAAACAACTACAAAGCCAGTAAGAATCCTGAATATTCCAGCAAAAGGTAATTAAAATCTCTCTGTGCAACTACTCTATAACCTGCTGTACATGGTCATACAATCTCTGCTATAAAAGCAAAAAAATCCCAAATTTACAAACTGCATCAAGAAATGGTCAACTGTATGTTAGTCAAGATAGCCTAGGTTGCCAAGCCAGTATCAAAACTTAATCTAAAATAAATCAATCTCCAAAAATGGACAAAATAAGAATAGTAGAAAGAAGTATCAAATTAAAAATATAAGTCAATTAACAGATATAAAATGAACTATTATCAGTAATTATTTATATAAATCAACAGAATAATTCCAATGAAATATTAAACTTTTAAACCTCTGTTGCTGCTGAAAATCTAATTTTAAATATGATTACAGAAAATTTGGAAGCAAAATATTGAGAAAATATAGAACATTTAAATACTAACTGATATACAAGTAGGCTTTAATATAAGAAGTAGCAGTATTGCTACAGATAAGGAGGGGCTTGTCTTATTGCCAAAGGGATCAGTGCCCTAAGAAAAAAAATGACAATTTTAAATTTGTAGCAACACATAGAGACACTCAAAAGGCATGTACTAACATTAATAGAACAAATACAGCCATAATCCCAAGGAAGATTTTAGAACACAACTGATTAAGGAAACATGCATACAAAAGTTTCAAAAATAAAATTGATAGATTTGACCTTACAGACATGTACATAAAAATGTAGACTGTACACAAAAACAGCTCATATTCTTTCCTCACATGGAAAAGATTTCACATTTATTTGGAATATTTACAAAAGTATTCTAACTGCTATGCCATAAAACTGAGCAAATATCAAAATATATAAATTATTTAAACTATATTTTCTGGGTGCAATGTAGTTAAGCTGTAAATCAATGAAAAAAGAAGTTTCTCAATTACCTCAAAATTTATGACATCTAAATGGATGTCATGGATAAAATTTTTTTAAAAAGAGAAATTAGAAAGCATTTGTTCCAAATTTCATGAAGAAATGATATATCAAAACATGTGCTTACCTGGAAGGAAGCTCCCCGCCTCCATCCCAGGCTCCTAGGGCAGAGAAGGTGAGCCGGTCCCAGCACCTGGAGGGAAGCTCCCCCACCACCATCCCAGGCTCCTAGGGGAGAGAAGCTCAGCCAGCCCCAGAACCCAGAAGGAAGCTCCCCACCTCCATCCCAGGCTCCTAGGGCAGAGAAGCTCAGCCAGTCCCAGCACCCAGAAGGAAGCTCCCCCACAGCCATCACAAGCTCCTACGGCAGAGAAGCTGAGCTCCGTGGGTGCCAGAAGCACCCCCTGCCCTGTGAAAATGAGAAAACACATAAGGCAAGCCTCAAAAACAGAGTTCCAGATCATCTACAGCAACCCCAAGGGAAATGAGATGGAACAATCTGATACTCAACCACCTGGACTCTCTGAACTGGCAACAAAAGAGAATCTGGGAAAAATGAAATCAGAAATAATTACTCAGATAACAGCAAAGATTTTGCTCATGGTGCAAGACATGATTAATAAATCTAGAGAGGACACAGGTAAAAAAAACAGAGGATCTGAGGAACATGATGGAATCCCAACATAGGAAACAAATGGAATCCATAAAACAGATACAGATTTCCAAGAGATTAAAAACTCCATCGAAAGTCGGTGCAGCAGAATGAACCAATGTGAGGATACAATTTCAGATATAGAAGATAAGATTGCAATTAGTGACCAGGAAAAGAAAAACTGCTTTAAAATTGTAAGGGATCATCAGAAATCAATCCGGTAGCTGCTAGACGATGCAAAGAAGAAGAACATAAAAATGATTGGAGTCAAGAAGAAAGAGGAGAGAGTGCAGATGACATAAAAAAACTGATCACAGAGATGATGCCAGAAAACTTCCCAAGGAGGGGAAAAGAACTTGACATACAGATAAGTGAGGCATATAGGACTCCAGCTAGTCTTAATCAAAAAAATTCTACACATAGGCATATAATAGTTAGGATTCCAGAAATCCAACAGAAAAACAAAATTCTACAAGCAGTGAGAGAAAAGAATCAAATCACATACAAAGGAAAGCCCATCAGAATCACAGCAGACTTCTCACTGCAAACCCTCAAGGCAAGAAGAGCTTGGAGTGATGTATTTCAAGCCCTAAAGGAAAACAGCCTCCAACCCAGATTGATGTACCCTGCAAAACTATCTTTCAAAATTGATGGAGAAATAAGATACTTTCATGATAAAGAGCACCTCAGGAACTTCATGAAAACCAAAGCAGCACTCCAAAATATTTTAGACAATACCCTAGGAAAAGACAATGAGGATCACAACCCTAGGAAACCCAGCAGAATGAATCCATTGGGTGGGACAAATTAAACACAAAGGGGAAGAATCCAACAAAAAGAAAAAGTCATGACCAGGCTTTTAAAACTTTTAACTTCATCTCCCTAATGAATGTGGAATTCAGTCTTATTATTGTGCTGATTAGTATTTTTCTGATTCTAGAGTGGCACACCATTCCTTGTGCTATACTGGCTATTTATCATCTTCTTATGTCTACATTTTAATTGGGTTGTCTATTAATGAGTTCTAAGAATTCTTTATATATTCTGGCCATAGGTTATATACGTTGTAAATATGGCCTGTTTAAGGACCACTTTTCATTTTAATGATGTCATTTAAAGTTCTAAATTTTGATAGAATCTCATTTATCAAAGTTTTTCTTTTATACGTCATCTTTTTTGTATCCTAGGTAGTTCTTGCCTACCCTGAATTCATAAATATTTTCCCTTATGATTTCTTCTTAAAGTTTTATATTTTAGGCTTTCTTATTTAGGTTCATAGATCCCTTCAAGTTATTTTCATGTATGGAAAAAAAGGGTTGAGGTGAATTTTTTTTTAATGTATTAAATACTTTTATTGGTACATTGTAGGTATACAACACAATTACATTTCTCATTGGGAATTGTACCTTTACATAATCCATCTTGGTTCTTATTTTTTCCCCATTCCTAGCCCTCCCATCACCCCCTCCACCCTTCTCTATTTACAAAGACTTCATTTTTATTTTTTCGATTTCTCATCATTTTTCCTTTCCCTTCTTTCCTTTCCCCTGCCCCTCCCACTACCCCTACCACTTTGGACCTTTTCTTCCTATTTTACATTATCGATTATTCATTCTAATCATTGGTACATTTTAGGTATACAATATGACATTCATCATTGGAAATTTGCACCTTTACATAGTCTCTCTTGGTTCTTATTTTCACCCTTGCCCAGCCCTCCCTTCAACCCCTCCAGTCCTCCCTATTTACAAAGATTTTGTTCCTATTTTTTCATTTTCTCATATTAATCCCATTCCCTTCTATCCTTTCCCTTAGCCCTCCCACTTCCTTCCCCTTTGCCCCTTTTCTTCCTATTTCACATTACCTATTATACATTTAGTCCTTATTTACACTTTCAGTTTCTCACACCAGAGAAACTATTCGGTATTTACACGTGTGTGTCCTATTTATTTCACTTAAGAGTATTGCCTCAATGTGCATCCACTTAGCTATAAATGTCTCTAATTTCTCATTTTTTATGGCTTAGTAGTACTCCATTTTATTAAAAAACCACATTTTCTTGATCCGGTCTCCAGTTGATGGGCATTTGGGCTGTTTCCAAGTTTTAACTATTACAAACAGTGCTGTTATGAACATGGGCGCACATATGTCACTGTGGTATGATTCTTTTAATTCTTTGGGGAAGATACCCAGCAGTGGAAGAGTGGGGTTAAATGGGACTTCCAGTCCTAGTTCTTTGAGGTATCTCCATACTGATTTCCACAGTGGTTGCACCAGTCTACACTCCCACCAGCAGTGGAGCAGGGTTCCTCTTTCCCCACAGCCCCGCCAGCATTTGTTATTGGTTGATTTCATGATAGCAGCCATTCTTTCTGGAGTGAAGTGGAATCTCAGCATTGTTTTCATTTGCATCTCTCAAATGACCAGTGACATTGAACATTTTTTCATGCATGTATTTGCTATTTCTACTTCTTTGTCTGAGAAATGTCTGTTCATTTCAGATGCCCATTTTCAGATTGGGTCTTTCCATTTGGGAAGTCTGATCTTCTTAAGTTCTTTATAGATTCAAGATAGTAGACCTTTGTCTGAGGAAGAGCAGGTGAAGATTTTTTCCCACATTGTGGGTTGTCTCTTCACTCTGCTGGTGGTTTCTCTTGCTGTGCAGAAGCCTTTTAATAAGAAGAGATCCCATTTGTTGATTGTTTGTGTTAGTTCACAGGCAGCTGAGGTTTTGTTCATAAAATCTTTTCCTACACCAATGTCTTCAAGGGTTCTACCTAACCTCTGTTCCAACTGGTTCAGAGTTTCTATTTTAATATTTAGATCTTTCATACATTTTGATTTTAGTTTAATGCATGGTAACAGATACAGGTCTAGTTTTAATCTTTGGCAAGTTGAAGCCCAATTTTTCCAGCACCATTTATTAAAGAGGCTATCTTTCCTCCAGTGAGGATGTTTGGCTCCTTTATCAAAGATGAGATGGCTGAGTATGTCTGGCATTGTTTCTGAATCTTCTAATCTGTTCCACTGGTCCTCAAGTCTGTTTCTTGGCCAGTACCATGCTGTTTTTATCACACTAGCTTTGTAGTATAGTTTCAGGTTGGGGATTGTGCTACCCCTTGCCATGTCTCTGTTACCTAGAATTGCTTTTGCTATTCTAGGTCTCTTCTTGTTCCAAATGAATTTTTTGATTGTTTTACCAAGATCTATGAAATATGCTGCTGGGATCTCAATTGGAATTGCATTAAATCTATATAGCAGTTTTGGAAGTATGGCCATTTTCACTGCATTAATCCTTCCTAACAAGAGCAGGGGATGTCTGTCCATTTTCTGATATCACCTTCAATCTCTCTTTTCAGAGTGCCATAGTTTTCAGAGAAGAGGTCTTTGATTTCTTTTGTTAGGTTGATTCCTAGGTATTTCATTTTTTTGGATGCTATTGTGAAAGGAATTATTTGCCCTATTTCTCTCTCAGTGAGTCTGTCATTCGTGTAGAGGAAAGCTACTGATTTTTGTGTGTTGACCTTGTAACCAGCTACTTGACTGAATTTGGTTATTAAGTCTAGAAGACTTTTGGTGGAGTTCTTGAGGTCTTCTATATAGAGTGTCATGTCATCTGCAAATAATGACAATTTGACTTCTTCATTGCCTATCTTTATTCCTTTCATTTCTTTCTCTTGTCTAATTGCCATGGCTAATGTTTCCAGAACTATATTGAACAAGAGTGGTGATAGTGGACATCCTTGTCTTGTTCCTGATTTGAGTGTGAAGGATTTCAGTTTTTGACCTTTTAGGATGATATTGGCTGTTGGTTTTTCATAGATGGCTTCTATCAGTTTGAGGTAGAGACCATCTATTCCAATTTTGTGTAGGGATTTTATCAGAAAAGCATGTTGGATTTTGTCAAATGCTTTTTCTGCATCTATGGAGATAATCATATGGTTTTTGTCCTTGGCGCTATTGATATAGTGTATTATATTGATTGATTTTCGTATATTGAACCATCCCTGCATCCCTGGGATGAATCCCACTTGATCAGGGTGTATGATCTCCTTGATGATCTTCTGCATTGTATTTGCCAGTATCTTTTTAAGGATTTTTGCATCTATGTTCATTAGTGAGATTGGCCTCTGGTTCTCCTTTTTGGTTGGGTCTTTCTCTGCTTTGGGGATCAAGGTGATGCTTGCTTCCAGGAATGAATTTGGGAGTATTGCTTCCCTTTCAATTTCATTGAAGAGTTTAAACAGTAGTGGCAGTAGTTCCTCTCTAAATGTCTTGTAGAATTCAGCAGTGAAGCCATCAGGGCCCGGGCTTTTCTTAGTTGATAAGTTTTTAATTACATTTTCAATTTCATTCGTTGATATTGGGTTGTTTAGAATTTTTAGGTCTTCTTCATTCAACTTTGGTAATTCATATGTATCTAGGAATCTGTCCATTTCTTCTGTGTTGTCCATCTTATTGGCATATAGTTTCTGGAAATAGGTATTGATGATCCTGTGCATTTCAGCTGGGTCTGTTGTAATTTCACCCTTTTCATTCCTAATTGCATGGATTTGGGCCTTTTCTTTCCTTTTTCTGACAAGGTTGACTAAAGGTTTGTCAATTTTGTTGATTCTTTCGAAGAACCAACTCTTGGCTTCATTGATTTTTTTGTATCGTTTTCTTAGTCTCCATTGCATTGATTTCTGCCCTGATCTTTATAATTTCCTCCCTTGTATGAGCTTTGGGGTTATCCTGCTCTTCTTTTTCTAGAAGCTTCAGCTTCAGCATCAGGTTGTTTAATTGGGCTCATTCTGTTTGCCTAATATGTGTATTCACTGCTATGAATTTCCCTCATAAGACTGGTTTCATTGTGTCCCATAGATTCCAATATGTTGTATTGTCATTGTCATTTAATTGAAGGAAATGTCTGATTTCTTCTTTAATTTCCTTTTTGACCGATTGATTATTCAGAAGTGTGTTGTTCAATTTCCATGAGTTTATGAAATTTTTTGAGTTTCTTTTGGTATGGATCTCCAATTTCATGGCACTATAGTCTGATAATATACAGGGGATAACTTCAATTCCTTTGCACTTACTTAAACATGTTCTATGTGTGAGTATGTGGTCTATTTTGGAGAATGCCCCATGTGCAGCTGAGAAGAATGTGTATTCTGATTTTGTGGGGTGGAAGACTCTGTAAACATCTGTTAAGTTCTTTTGTTCAAGAGTTCGATTGAGTTCTTGTATTTCATTACTTATTTTTAGTCTAGTTGATCTATCTATTTGTGACAGTGGGGTGTTGAGGTCCCCCACTACAATTGTATTAGTGCATATATGACTTTTCATGTCCGTTAGTATTTGTTTTATATAGTTGGGTGCACTAGTGTTTGGTGCACAGATATTTATGATTGTCATCTCTTCCTCTTGGATTCTTCCCTTTACAAGGAAGTAGTGTCCTTCTTTGCCTCTCTTAATCAGTGTTGGTTTGAAATCTACTTGATCTGCAAAGAGGACAGCTACTCCTGCTTTTTTTTCAGGTTCCTATCATATGGAGTATTGTTTTCCACCCTTTAACTTTCAGTCTATGAGTTTCATTTTGAATGAAGTGTGTTTCTTGTATGTAGCATATTGTTGGATTTTGCTTCTTGACCCATTCTGCCAGTCTGTTTCTTTTGATTGGTGAATTGAGACCATTAACCTTGATGGTTATAACTGAAACGTATTGACTTGTTATGGCTATGAGTTTTTCTTTTTGTTGGGTTCTCCCCCTTTACAGTTAATTTCTTGTCATGCCAGATGGGTTCATTCTGCTTTGCTTCCTGGGGTTGTGATCCTCAATGTATGTTCCTAGGATATTGTGTAAAATTCTTTGGAGTGCTGGTTTGGTATTCACGAAATTCCTAAGGTGCTCTTTGTCATGAAAGTATCTTATTTCTCCATCAATTTTGAAAGACAGTTTTGCAGGGTACATCAATCTGGGTTGGAGGCTGTTTTCTTTTAGGGCTTCGAATACATCACTCCAAGCTCTTCTTGCCTTGATGGTTTGTGTTGAGAAGTCTGCTGTGATTCTGATGGGCTTTCCTTTGTATGTGATTTGTTTCTTTTCTCTGACTGCTTCTAGAAGTTTGTTCTTCTGTTGTGTTTCTGGAATCTGAACAATTATATACCTATGTGTAGATTTTTTTTGATCAAGGCTATTTGGAGTCCTATATGCCTCACTTATCTGTATGTCAAGCTCTTTTCCCCTGCTTGGGAAGTTTTCTGCCATTATTTCTGTGAAGAGATTTTTTATGTCATCTGCACTGTCTCCTGTTTCTTCATTGAGCCCAATCAGTCTTATGTTACTCTTCTTTGCATCATCTAGCAGGTGCTGGATTGATTTCTCATGTTCCCTTATAATTTTGAAGCAATTTTTCTTTTCCTAATCACTAATTGCCATCTTATCTTCTATATCTGAAATTCTGTCCTCACATTGGCTCATTCTGCTGTGTAGACTTTCAATGGAGTTTTTCATGTCCTGAAAATCTCTTTGCATCTGTTTTATGGATTTCATTTGTTTCCTATGTTAGGATTCCATCATGTTCCTCAGCTCCTCTCTAGATTTATTAATCATGTCTTGCACTAGGGACACAATTTCTCCTGCTATCTGAGAAATTATTTCTGATTTCATTTTTTCCAGATCCCATTTTGTTCCCAGTTCAGTGGGTCCAGGTGGTTGAGTATCAGAGTGTTCCATCTCATTTCCCTTTGGGGTTGCTGTAGGTGATCTGGAAGTCTGGTTTTGAGACTTATTTATGTGTTTTCTCATTTCGACTGGGGTGGGGGGCTGTTAGCTCCTGCACGGATTACCTCCTCTGAGCTGGGTGAGGTGGGACAGGGGCCGGGAGCAGCTGTAGGGATGGTGACCCAAAAGCCCTTTCCTGTGGGCTGGGAGCAGCCAGATGGATGGTGACCGGGAATTTCCTTCCTTTGGACCAGGAGTAATGGGACGGTGGCTCAGAAGCCCCTACCTCTGGGCCGGGAACAGTGGGACTCAGTACCTTGGTCTGGTGGTCTGGTGTCCTCTGTGTCTTTGTAGTGTGGAACCAGGTGGCTGCCTGTCTGTAGCAGGGTGATTTGGTGTCTTTGGCATGACTCAGGACCTCAGTAGGGCATGCACAGACCTTCCTGTGTGCAGGGTGCTGATTCGGTGTATGTCGCCCATCTTGGGACCTCCATAGGGCATGAGCAGACCTGCCTGTCTGCAGCGGGGTGATTGGACATGTTCTGTGGGACTCAGGACCTCGGTAGGGCATGGGCAGACTTGCCTGTCTGCAGCGGGGTGATTCGCATCTTCTGTGTGACTCAGGACCTCGGTAGGGCATGCACAGACCTTCCTGTGTGCAGCGGGATGATTCCATGTATTCCACGTGACTTGAGGTTAACTTTTTTATATACAGATACCAGGTGTTCTAGTGCCATTTGCTGAAAACACTATCTCTTCTTCGGCTCTTGAATTGAGCTTATATTCTATAAAATGCTAATGTTAAATAATCTTTCAAAACTCAGTGGGCCATATATGTGTGGTTCTATTTCTAGATTTTCTGTTTTATTCAAATGATCTATATGTCTTTCCTTACACCAACACTGCCTTGATTACTGTAACTTTAGAAGATGTCTTAAAATTAGGTGCTAAATGTCTTCCAACACTGTTTTTGCTTTTGTTTTTGTTTTTAACTTTTCTAGGTCCTTTGTACCCCTACATAACTTTTAAATTTCAATATCCAATTCTTCATTTATAGCAAGTATACACAGGCCTGAATTTTTATATATACCTTGTGTTTTCTAATCCTGCTAAATTCAAGTACAAGCTCTAGGGGCTCCTAGAGATTTCTTAGTATTTTCTCTTTAGATGATCATTTCATCTACATATAAAGATTTTGCTTCTGCTGTGCCAATCCTATCCTAGTTGTGTCATTTTATTGCCAGACTATTTTGGTGGGGCCTAGGTTTCAAAATTTAATGGACAGATAAAGAGTAAGCATATCTGCCCTTGTTCCCCACCTCAAGGAGAAAGCATTGTATCTTCTCCATTCATACAAGGCATTCTCACTGGAAGTATGGAGTACATGCCTTTAATCTCTTGAGAAGTTTCTGTTCTACTTCTAGTCTCCTGATAGCTTTTACCACGAACAGCTGTAGAATTTAGTCCAATTCTTTTTCTCCAACTAGTGACAAGATCATATAGCTTTTTCCTTTCCTCTGTTTAAATGATGACTTTTGGGGGTGGATCTTCCAATGCTGAAGCAACACTGCCATCCCCATAACAAAACCATTTTCTACATCCTGCCAGATCTGACTTCCAATAGTTTGTTTTGTCAAACAAATTTCTGTCTATGTTCATACTTATTTCTTCTATTATCTTTATCCAGTTTTAGGAATAGCACAATGTTGAGTTCCTAAAATGAGGGGAGAAGTGTTCCTTCTTTTTTTGGCTTTAATTGTTTGATATAATTGATCAGTTAAAATGTTTATGAGCCTGCTGTTGTCATATAGGTAGGTTTTCAATCTAGGAATATACTTTCTTTAATAGGTTCTATTCAAATTTTATATTTGCTCCAGAGTTAATTTCATTAATTTGTCTTCCAAGGTACTTCTTAGAAGTTGTCAAATTTATTTCAAAAAAGATTTTTGTAATATGCTTTCCATATCCTTTTAAATTCTGTAAAATCTGTGGTAATGTCTCTTAGATCTTATTATTGTAATTTAAAAAATGTATGACTGATATTGTGTAACAGGAAGAAAAGGTCTAAAAGATCAGGGGAATTGTGAAGGGTAGGGGAAGGGAAAAAAGGGAAAGGGAAAAATATGAGAAGAGGAAAAAAAAATGGAAACAAGTTCTTTGCAAATAGGGAAGGGTGGAGGGGGTGAAGGGAGGGCAAGGGAAGGGGGAGAAAAATAGGAGCCAAGAGACTCATGTAATGGTACAAGATCCCAATGATGAATGTAACTGTATTTTATGCCAAAAATGTACCAAAAAACTTAATGGGGGGGAATATATATATATATATATATATATATATATATGAAGCAAAAAAAAAAAAATCATGTGCTTATTGGGAAATACATATCAATGTCCTCAAATCAGTGATTCTCAACCAGAATGTTTTACCTATGCAGGGACATTTAGCAATGTCTAGAAACACATTTCTAAATTTGCAGGGAGGGGTGCCCATTATGTACTGGTTAGAGGCCATTAATCTTGCAGTGAACAGCATAGCTCCCATAGCAAAAATTATTGGAGGTAAAATGATAATAATGCCAAGATTGAGAAAATCTGCCTTAAATGCAAATATTAGAAAAGAAAGAATGCTTAAAATCAATGTAAAGTTACGGTAAATCAACAAGAGGAAATTACAAGAAGGAAACCTAAGGAAAGGAAGAAATTAGCAAATCAGTGAAGTAGATGCATAATACAGAGTCAAAACTACTCAAATGCTAGTTATTTGAAATGATTAGAAATCTACTATTAAGATCAACTTTTAAAAAGAAATTTCAAACATATACTATATATGGAATTACTTCTACATAGTTTAAAAGTAACTATGTGTAAGAAATAGGGAAAGGGAACTTTACCAGAACCCCTTCAATGAGTCCTGGTCTCCTGTGAGCCACAATATCACAAGGCACATTGATGAATAAAGACAGGAAACAAGACTCAGAGAAGAAGCTGATCTTTTGGCCTGATCAGTGCTGCTCTGGGCAGCAAAGATGAAGGCACTCAGAGCATGCCACACCTTTATTCAGTATTTTGGGAGTAACAGATGACTCAGAGGGCAGTGGTGATAATCCTAGGAAAATGAGGAATTTAATCTAATGAAGATCCTAGGTTGACCAGGAATTTATGTTGATCAGGAATTTGTCCCTCACCAGGTGAGGTCACAGCACAACAGGACCATTGAGGTCTTAGCTGTGACAAGAGGCAAAAATGGAGTTGTGTCTCAACATGCCATAGCCAGCCTGTAGTCAGGGAAACCAGGCCTAGTCATAATTTAATTGTGAAATTATTTTTTTCCAAAATTATGTAGAATTGCTCCCAAGAACTATGAATATCCTTATGCCAATAAATTTGAGTTTTGATAAAGTCAACAATTTTCTCAGTGAAATAAATACTTAAAGCTGACGGAGGAGTAAAAAATCATTTGAACAGCTCAGTAACTATCATTGAAATTAAACCCATTGGTGTAAATCAAAAGCAGCTACTATGGAAAATAGTACGCAACTTCCTTGCAAATTAAAAATAGAATTCCCAAATGATCCAGCAATCCCACTTCTGAATATATTTTTACAAAAGAACTAAAGTCAGGATCTCTAAGAGATAGCTCTCCCAAGTTCATCACATGATTACTCACAACACCAACATACAGGAACAACCAACCAAAGTTTCCATTGATGGATAAATGGATAAAGAAAACGTGTTATATATATATATACATGGAATTTTATTCAGACCTAACAAAAGAAGAAAATTTAGCCATATGTGACAACATGGCTGTAGTTGGAGAACATAATGCTAAGTGAAATAAAACAAACATAAATGGACAAATACTGCATGACTTCATTTGTATGAAGTATCAAAACCAACCAACTCATGAAAACAGAAAGTAGAATGTTGGTTTCCAGGGACTGGGAGAAGAGAGGCACTGGAAGTCACTGCTTAACTTGTATAAAGTTTCAGTTTTACAAAATGAGTAAGTTTCAGAGATTGATATACAACATTGTGCCTATATTTAACAGTTTTTACCTTACTGTACACTTAAAAATGTGTTCAGAGGATAGATCTCATGTTAAAATTTAAAAGAGCAATACCTTGTTATTTCTCTATTTAAAAAGAAAAAAGAGAATTTGTCCATGTTCATTTATGAGATTTTATGCATATTTCCAAGTTGTACTTTTAACTTAAATAAGATTTATTTTAAAATAAACAGATAAAAAGAAACTAAAATCATCATTTAAAACTTCTAAAGATTTATGGACCAAATAACTTTACTAGTGAATTTGTAAAAACGTTTTAGAAAAATATCATCAAGGTGTGGTAGCACACTGCTGTATCCCACCATTCTGGGAGGCTGAAACAAGAGGATCACATATTCAAGCCCAACCTACGGAATTTAGTAACTTCGCAAGATTCTGTCTCAAAATGAAAAATAAAAATGGCTGAAGATGCAGATCAGTGCAAAGTCATTTCAAAGTTTAATGTCCAGTACCCCCCAACACACACACAAAAATGTATTACATAATGTCCGGAGGAGAGTAAAATACATTTCATCCTTTTTTGTGACTCAGGTACAGCCCTGCTATCAAAACCAGACAACAACACTAAAAGAAAACTACTGAACAATCTCCTATAGTCATAGGATCAAATATCTGAAATATAATATTAAAGCAACTCAGAATAATATGAAATGGATAATACATTATAATTAACCTAGGTTTAAGAAATGTCATAATATTTTATCATTCAAAAGTTAAAGTAATTCTCAGATTATTATAAAAGTGGAAAGTAGCAATATGACTATCTATAGATCCATAGAAAAGAGATTTAGTTAAATACATTCATGATTTTTTAAAATTAGCAAACAAAATTAAAAGGAATTTAACCAATGGATTAAAAATACTTGTAAAAACTACCATTGATATCATATTTAACAATAAATTTTTGATAGTTTTCTCCTTATGATTCTCCTGAAGGAATGAGATATGAACACAAATCATCCCTTCTACTCAATATTTTAAGAGATTTTAAGGAGGATAATAAAGCTAGAAAAGTAAGTGAAAGTTATAATTATTGGAAAGAAATAAAAACTAATACTTTTGGATGATTTGCATGTAAAAATTTAAAGGGCTCCACAGAAAATTGTTACAGCTAATCATTGAATTTATCAATGTTGTAAGACACGAAGAACTGTTTTTCTATACATCAGCAACAAAAACAACATGAAGTTTTTTAAAAATTGTAATAACAGTAAAATATTTCTAAAAATTGCACAATATTAATGAGTAAATCAAAGAATATAGAATAAATTGGTAAATACAATACTCACTTGGGCCAGGGATTTACTCAGTGGTTCCATCGCCTGCTTCTCAAACACAGGGTCCTGAGTTCAATCTCTGGTACCAAAAAGAAAAAAAAAATACAATACTCACTTATTGAATGATCTATTATGAAAAATTTATTTATGTGTTAGCAAAATGATCTGTAGATTTCAATACAATCATAATATAATGAAAAAAGACTCTAAACATTTTTTTCCAGGAAATTAACAAGCAATTTCTAAAGTTCATATGGAACATAAAGGCCAGGAATAGAAAAAGCACTTAAAGAACAGAATTGGATGAATTAAATACAAACATATATCAATACCTGCCATAGTAAACTAGACAGAGTAGTACTGGTCTTTTATTAAGTGGTATTGGTTTAATTGATTATTCATATAGAAAAGTATCTTAATTTCTGTATGTACATAAAAATCTTCTGTTGATATATTGCAAATCTAATAGTAAGAGAAGTAAATCATAAAATTTTTAGAGAACATAGAACATCATTATGTTACTTTAAGAAAAGTTTTCCTTACAGAATACATAATTTGGTAGCCAATGTCAAATATAAAGATAAATTGTGCCTTATTAAAATTTAAAACTTTTTCTATGGTATGACAACATTATAATTGGTAAGCCACAGGATTAGAAAACATATTCACATATATACCCAACGAAGAATTTGCATTTAGAGTACATGAAGGCATTCTATAAGTCAACAACAATAATAACAACAACAACAAAACAGAAACAACCAAATAAAATTTGGAGGGAAAGTTCTTAACTTGATTGTTCAGAAAAGAGAATATTCAAATGTCCAGCAATCATACAAAAAGTTGCTTAATCCATTAGCTTTTAAGAAAATGCAAATTAAAAACACAATGGAGGGCCAGGGATTTAGCTCGGTGGTTCCGCTGCTTGCCTCACAAGCGCAAGGTCCTAAGTTCAATCCCCAGTACCAAAAGCAAAAAATACAAAAAAAACCCACAATGGAATACCTCTCATACATGCACAGAACAATTAAAATACAAAAGCAATTCCCAATACCATGAAAATATGAAGCGGCCAGAAAACTTACCAACATCTGGTTGTATGGAAAGTTGGTACAACAAATTTGGAAAAGCCTTTGACAGCATCAATTGAATATATAATATTCAATAGAATATTAGAATATAATTTATAATTAGAATTATATAATATATAATATAATTCTAAATATAATTTAGAATTATAATTAGAATATAATTTTCTATGTCCTCATAATTGAATTTTTGTGTATATGCCCCAATAAAACTGCAAATATTTGATCAATAAAAGAAGACACAACAAAGTTCACAGAAGCCTTGTTACCTTAACAACTACTAAAACTATCAAATGCCTTTTAACAGCAGAATGGATAGGTATATTTTGACATATTTATACAAGGTAATAATATTCAGAAATCATATTAAATATCTACAACTGAAAGAAATTATTTGGATGGATCTTACAATGTTCAAAAATACACATACACTCCACACAAATAATATTCACTTTATATGAAATAAAAAAATAAGACAGAGGAAAACCTACTTATGCTACAAGAAGAGAGGATATTGGTTATCCTGAGAAGAAAAATGATTTAAAAGAAGCCAGGTGGCCCACATGAGAGAGTTGGTAATGCTTTCTTTATTGATTTGAGACCTACTCATAGGTTTGTTCAGTTTAGAGAAATATGATATTCAATTCTTTTCTATGTAGCGTTCCACTTGTTTGAAATAATAATGTATGCAAAAGACAAAATGGTATGAACAAAAGCCAAAAGAAAGTAAAAAGATAGAAATTATACATAGTATTATACTGGCAAAACCTTGAGAAAATGGAATATAACAACAAATATGACCAAGTATAAAAACAAAAATGAAAAGTGGCATTTCCTAATGTTAAAAGAGTAAATTCTTCAAAGACATATAACAATTATAAATAGTTATGTGTCTAATAACAGATATGATATACAGGAAAACAGAATTAAAGAAAAATCATAAATCCATAAATCAATAAATGTAATACACTATATTAACTGAGTCAAGGACAAAAACCATATGATAATCTCAATAGATGCAGAAAAGGCATTTGACAAAATCCAGGACCCATTCATGATAAAAACGCTACAGAAAATTGAAATAGAAGGTCTTTATCTCAACCTGATCAAGGCTATCTATGAAAAACAAACAGCCAACATCACACTAATGGTAAAAAACTGAAAACTTTCACACTAAAATCAGGAACAAGACAAGGATGCCCACTATCACAACTCCTGTTCAATATTGTTCTGAAAACATTAGCCATAGCAATTAAACAAGAGAAAGAAATAAAAGGAATAAAGATAGGAAAGGAAGAAGTGAAACTGTCATTATTTGCTGCTGATATGATACTTTACATAGAAGACCCAAACAACTCCATCAAAAGCCTTCTAGAACTAATTGACAGATTCAGTAGAGTAGCTGGATATAAGGTCAACACTCAAAAAACAATAGCCTTCTTACACACAAATAGCAGACCAATTGAGAGAGAAATTCAGGAAATAATTCCTTTTACAATAGCATCTAAAAAAATGAAATATCTAGGAATCAACCAAACAAAGGAAGCAAAAGACCTCTACACTGAAAATTACAGCACTCTGAAGAAGGAGATCAAAGAGGATATAAGAAAATGGAAAGATATCCCTTGTTCCTGGGTAGGAAGAATCAATATAGTGAAAATGGCCATACTTCCAAAAGTACTATATAGATTTAATGCAATACTGATTGAAATTCCAACAATATACTTCACAGAACTAGAGAAAACAATCCAAAAAAATCATTTGAAAGCAGAAGAAAGCTAGACTAGCAAAAGCAATTCTGGGCAACATAGACATGGCTGGGGGTATCACAATCCCCAACTTGAAACTATACTACAAAGCTACTGTGATAAAAACAGCATGGTACTGGCAAAGAAACAGACCCGAAGATCAGTGGAATAGATTAGGAGATACAGAAACAACTCCAGACATACTCAGCCACCTCATTTTTGACAAAGGAGTCAATCACCCTCATTGGAGAAAAGATAGCCTGTTAATAAATGGTGTTGGAAAAACTGGATTTCAACCTGCCAAAGATTAAAACTCACCCATACCTATCACTGTGCACTAAACTAAGATCGAAGTGGATTAAAGAGCTAAATATCAAGACAGAAACAGTAAACTTGCTGGAAGATAAGTTAGGTAGAACTCTCAATGACATTGGCATAAGAAAAGACTTTATGAACAAAACTTCAGTAGCATGGGAGCTAACACAAAGAATCAACAACTGGGATCTCATCTTATGAAAAAGCTTCTGCACTGCAAGAGAAACCACCAACAGAGCTAAGAGACAACCTACAATATGGGAAGAAATTTTTAGCAGCTACACCTCAGACAAAGGTCTGCTATCTAGAATATATAAAGAATTGAAAAAAAATCAGACGCCCCCCAAATTCAAAGACCCAATTCAAAAATGGGCATCTGAAATGAACAGACATTTCTCAGACAAGGAAGTTAAAGCAGCAAACAAATATATGAAAAAATGTTCAACATCACTGGTCATTGGAGAGATGCAGATGAAAACAACACTGAGATTCCACCTTACCCCAGAAAGAATGGCTATTATCAAGAAATCAACCCATAACAGATGCTGGCAGGGGTGTGGAGAGAAAGCAACCCTTCTCCATTGTTGGTGGGAGTGCAGACTGGTGCAACCACTGTAGAAATCAGTATAGAGATACCTGAAAGAACTAGGGCTATAGGTCCCATTTGACCCAGCTATTCCCCTACTGGGTATCTTCCCCAAAGAATTAAAAGAATCACACCACAGTGACATATGTGCACCTATGTTTATAGCAGCACAGTTTGTAATAGCTAAGGTTTGGAAACAGCCTAAGTGCCCATCAACTGGAAACTGGATAAAGAAGATGTGGTTTTTTTATAAAATGGAGTACTACTCAGCCATAAAGAATGAGAAACTAGAGTCATTTATAGCTAAATGGATGCATATTGA
Source organism: Heterocephalus glaber (assembly GCF_053883595.1). Classification (NCBI taxonomy): domain Eukaryota; kingdom Metazoa; phylum Chordata; class Mammalia; order Rodentia; family Bathyergidae; genus Heterocephalus; species Heterocephalus glaber. Next base: position 37,135,339 of record NW_028258142.1, on the reverse strand, counting down.
GGCCATACTCTTAAGCAAAATAAATAGGACACACATGTAAATACTGAATAGTATCTCTAGTGTGAGAAGCTGAAAGTGTAAATAAGGATGAAAATGATTAAAATGAATAATTGATAATTTGAAACAGTGAAAGGTCCAAAGGTGGAGGGGTGGCAGGAGGGGAGAGGGAGAGGGAAGAAGGGAAAGGAAAAATTATAAGAATGAAAAAAAAAAGGAAACAAAGTCTATGTAAATAGGGAAGGGTGGCGGGGGTGAAGGGTGCACAGGTAATGGGGAAAAAATAAGAACTAAGAGACATCATGTACAGGTACAAAACACCCAATGATAAATGTAAATGTATTGTATTCCAAAAATGTACCAATTAATATATAAATAAAAGAAAAGAAAAAAAAAGAAAAACCAGAAAAAAAGGAGGAAATAGATAAATCCATAATCAGGTAAAAATTTTAACATTTCTCTCAGAGTTATGTATATCTAGAAAGAAAATTGGTAAGATTAAGATATTCTGAATTGCATCTGCAACTCCTTTGATAAAATCTATATTTATATTAGAGCATACCATACATGAGCTGAATATATATTCTTTTCAAAAGCTCATGCAATATTAACTGAAAGAGACCATATGTTGGAGTATAGGACAACTCTCAAAAATATTAAGAGATTATAATTTTACAGAATTGGTGCTTGAAGAATGATATTGTTAATTTTGAAATTTAAAAATTAACATGAGTAAAAACCTTGTTTTTTTTTTTTTTTGGAACTGGGGATCAAACTCAGGACCTTGCATTTACAAGGCAGGCGCCGGCACTGAGCTAAATCCTTAGCCTAAAACCTCATGTTTTGAAACTAAAAACTGCTTCTAAACTTCTGTATAAGAAACATGTTACAATAAAAATTTGAAAATATTTTAAGCTAAATCATATAAACTCACAACATATCAAAATTTGTAAGATTCAGCTAAAGTAGTGCTTACAGGGAAATTTGTAGCGAACCTAAAAACCATAGACTCAATTATCTATGTGTATATATTGAAATGATAGATTAACAAATCAAAACCAAAGTAAGCAACAGGAAAAACTAAAGATGAATGGAAATTATTGGATAGAAAAGAAATATGATCATAACAAAGTCAAAAGTTGTTAGTTTAAAAAATATATATATGACTGACAAACACTAACAACACTGATAAATACTGAAACATAAAGTCAGATCCTATATATTTTTAAAATTTAAAAATACAGATCCTAGAGGATTATTTTGAACAATTTTATGACATCAATTATTTAACTTACATGACTTTACCAAGTTCTATAAACAAACCTAAACATGTAAAATCAAAATAGTCCCTATTTTTGAAGTAAATTTATTCAACATCACAAATTAAAAGAAAAAAAAAGAAATCTTTTAGATGCCAGTAATTTTCCTGGCAAAATTTATCAAATATGTAAAGAAAGATGATAGCATTTTTACAGGAATCTTTTCACAATATGAATAAATAGAAAATATTTCCCAAAATATTACACAAACAATATTTTGACAAGCAGAGAGGGGGAAAAAAGAATGAGAACAAAAAGAAGAGAAAATCACAAGTTAAATCACTAGAGAAAATCACTATATTACAAGTAGTAACATAGCAGCAAATTGATTCCTGTAATAAAGTCAAGTGGAGTTTACTCCAAGATTGTAAGGTTTGTTTAAAATTTGAAAAATGAGTGTATTCCAATTTTACAAAATAAAAAAATTTGCATGGTAATCTCAATAGATGCAGAAAAATCATTTAATAAAATTCAATGAATTCTCAGCAATCTAAAAGAAGCCTTATCAATCTGCTGAAGAACATCGACAAAAAACTGGCAGCGCACATGATATGTAAGTAGAATTCAGAGTGCTTTTTCCTTAAAGTAGGAAACATGGAAAAGATTTTCACCCTCATCACTAAATTTTCAACATTCAATCTACCCAGTGAAATAAAGCCAAAGTTTTTATGATAAACAAGATTGAAAGATTGAAAAGTAAAACTTTGCATGATTATCGATGCAGAAAATTTGAAAGAACATTCAAAATATCTTAATGCTAAATAATATGCTACATTATAAATAAGTTTAACTGCATCACAAAGTAAAAGGTCAATATCTAAACATTAATTGTAGCTCTATATACAAACAATATACAACTGGAAAATAAATAATAGTCCATATCCAATGGCATTTTATCTGAAACAATATATCAAGAATAAATCTGTCTTTAAAAGGCAACTTTTCCACATAGAAAACTACAAAAATCTTAAAAGACATAAAATTAATAAGGAATTAAGAGAAAAATGACAGCTTAGAACTTACTACTCAAATTATTTTGGAAAATTAAAGAAAGTAAATTTTTTTAGGTAAGTGAAAATAACAGACAAAGAAACAGACATGGTCCTTAGATTGAGAATTTATATTGAATTTAAAATTCCGTTAAATACGAAAACAGTAATAGCAAGGGCCTGTTTAATTTAAAATGCATAATGTTTCAAAATAGGATGAGAGGTTGGCCTTTGGATTTAACATGTCAAAAGTTATTAGGCAAGAGGGGAAGAACACCAGTCTGTCAATGTGTTGCAGAAACAGAATGAAGAGAAGATACACATGCAGAGGCAATGAGAGGCCCAGGCATCATTTAATTTCTCAGATTCACTTGAAACTGATGCTAAGCCACTTCCTTCTCCACTCTTTAGGTCTCCTTTTAAAAAGTTGTATCAAGTAGAAAAATCTTTATTATTACAAATTGAGGTCCTGATCGGTTTGCCATTAATAGAAGCTCAGAGTTGCTGTACTTGAAAAAATAAATAGAGGATTATGTACCTATTTTGAAAACTGCTTGGGGGAGTAGAACCAGTATGTGAAAAACAGTCATTTGGTTATTAATATATAATGTGTCTGTACTCAACCAAAAGTCAAATATAACTGTAACTCTCTTTTCTTTCAAAATAGAGGGGGAAATGAGGTTTAGAATGAGTCCCTAGGAATGTTTTGAAGTAGCTTTGATTGCATTGTGTCTCTAGTTACTTTATGGCCTGCTCTTGGGTTCAGGATAAAATAAAAGTTTAGTTTAAATTACTCTGTCTGGTGCATGAAGAGCAACTGTGAGTTCTCCCAGGAAAAATGTATAAAGTTCATCTCTCAGATGTGGCATTTAATTTGTTTCAGTATATAAAATTTTCCTTGGGAAAATAATTTCTGTTACTGTAAATGCATAGATGAATAGGGCTTTTTTGTGCTCCAAAAAATGCAAAAGGAAAGAAATGAAAAATTCATGTGTTGGCAGATGAAAGCCTGAATTTCCCCTAAGCAGTGTATAATTCCATGATCAAATTCTTAAATTTGACTTTACTGCAGATTTATGCAGTAGTCCAATTCCCTCCCTTCACCTCCAAACTCTATGCTAATTATTTTGGTATGTCTAGTATGATCTCTTAAACTTTTAAATGAAATGTAAAGCATGGTTTGAGGTGCTGTTTCAGTTTTAAAAAAAAGTCACATCTACTGATTCCAGAAAAAAACAATGTTCAAGAGCGTCAATAATAAAAAATAAATCTTAAAAGTATCTTAAAGGAAATCTCTGGCCCATCATGTTCAACCACTCTGAATATGCCAATTTAAGTAAAAGTCTGCTTTAAAGGAGCTTTTGCAATAAATTTTAGACTTGAACTATATTGCTTGGTTCTTTAGCATTTCAGGGTCACCTACATATGGCACTTGAAGATTGAAGTTGAAGGGTATGGATCATCTCCCTCAAATGCCATCTTGCCCCATTCACACAATCTTTAAATTGGATGAAGTCTTAGACATGATGTGTGCTATACATTAGGTAATCTCTCCTCTGAATGCCTGAAAAATGGTCTTCAGGGTTTAGCTTAAATGTCTTCAGCAATAGCCTATTCATATATTTGACAGGATAGATTACTCCTCAGTTAGACAGCTCTAATTGTTGGAAAGTTCCTCTTCAAATTGAGGCCAAACCAGTCTCCCTGTAATTTTCACCTACTGATCTTTATTCTGCCTTGCAGTGCAATTCAAAAAGAATTGACTCTCCCCATCCCATCTACTACAAATAACAGCTCTCCACATGGGCAGGCTGATTCTTGCAGTTGACTATGGTACAGAGGCCTGTGGCCTTGTGTCCAATCTGAAAGTCTGAACTTAATTCACTCATTTCAGTTGTCACTTCTGAAAGCCAAGCCACTTATTTCTCTGAGCCTCAGGCTATAAATCAGTGTAATGGAGATTCTTGGAAGTTCCCTTGCTTTTGCATGGATTATTTAGAGATAAATCTGTCTGAATGTACTTTTTCAACTCTTATACTACAATTGTGAGACTCTGCTTTGGGTCTTCCTTTACATTGAATAGTTCACTTTTGAACTATTTTCCTCCAGAACTTAATTTCCATTGTTCTAATATTTACTAAATTTTCTTGAGTGAAACATTTCAATGCTAAAGTCAAGTTCTTCCCAATTGCCACTGCTCTGATTAATGCAGCTGGTTTTCTTTCCTTTTAGCATGGATGGCTCAGTAGCATGAAGCTAAGTGATAAATCACAGTATTTTCTTTCTTTAGTTATCTTGTGTACTTATCTAAATGTGTTTATATATCATAGAAGGTATTACATCTTCCTTATTCCTAATTCATATCAAAATTATTTTCAAGGTAGATGAGTTTGTTGCAATAAGGTGTGAAATTCAAGCTAAGAGATAAACAGTTGCCAACAGTCAGGAGGCATCAGTATTTATTTTCTCTGAATTGATTTGCTTATTATGAGCCATGCCCAAATTCTAAATATAGGAATATCTGTTAAGAAATAGGCTAAGCTATAGGTTAGAAGTCTAATAACAATAATTTCTTCACAATAAATGACTCAAGACAGTAACTTAATCAAAAAGATTTATGATCTACTTAAAACACATGTGGCTTGGTTCACCACTTCTAGGGAAACATGATTATTAAATCTGATAACATTTGCATAGGTAAACTACTATAATTAGGTGAAATTTTTCTCCTTCTAATTCTAAAGGGCATTTACCAGAAGTATTAAGGAAGATTAAACTGTCAAATGTAAGTTACATTATAAAATATATGTAAATGAAGATACTCTGTATTTTATTTTGAATAAATAACAAGAAGCAGATTGCTAATGTTGAGCATAGGGCACACTAATAGGAAAAATTGTTCATTATATAAAGAAAAGAAAAAAGTCATGATAAAATAAATAGAAAATATAAAAATGGGAGAATTAATGCTAACTTTAAAATGTTTGTAGAATTAAGGTCAAGTTCATATGACAAATATCAATGAAGTTGTCTCAAGTAAGCCAGCAATATTCAAAGATTATTGGTAGAATAGGATGTGGATCAAAACCAGCCAGATAAGACAAAATGAAGGCAAATTATTAATTCTAAAATTCAGTGTGACTTGGCAAAAAAATGATAAGTAGGAAGGACCAGTAGTATTCCAATACCAAAAATGTCCCTAATGCCAAAACCAAAATAAATACTCTAGTCAACAGGAACATGTTCAAGGAAATTTAATGATCATAAATGACTGCTGGGATTTTAGTCACCATGCAAAAGCATTTCCAAAAGCAAATTAGAGCAGAAGAGAAAGAATAGCCTTTTTTCCTCTATTTCCAGAAACTTACATAAAAACATCCAATTCCACTTCATGAGGTAAACTGCTATTATATGTCAACACATTTGTGAAGCAAACTGGGGAATTAGTGCAGGTAAACTCAGGGAAAAATGGATAATAGTAGGTAATTAATGTATGTGATATATTATTACATAAAATATCAAAACGTAACATTAGCTAACATTTGTTCATAGTGCTCATTATGTGGCCAACCGATGTATGAAGTTTTGGTGTGATTATCATTTCACAGTTATTCTGAGTTAAGAACTAATATTCTTCTCACTTTATAAATCAGGTTGAAAAGACAAACGACTATAAAAACTAGTTCAAAAGGCAAAACTTGGCATAGGCTTGCCAAAAGGTGAAAGTCTAAAATCTAGGTCTGTCATATTCCAGAGACTGAAAACATAATCTCTGGAACAATGGTACCCTGAGTACATGGAAGAGACTGACATTCTCAGTAGGACGTCTTTGATAACTGGGGCAGTATTCATTCTTAAAAGCACTCCTTGTTAAGCAGAAGGCTAATTTTATAATATGGCTACCTTAGAACTTATCCGTGAAGGAACCTATGCAAAAAAAAAAAAAAAAAAAAAAAAAAGAATGATGGAAAGATAAATAAATTAAATTCAGCTATAGAGTAGAAAGAGGAGTAATAAATGAGAGATTCAATAGGAAAGCAGAGAGAGAAAAAGTAGAAGAGATTCAAAATATTAAAAAGGATGGGAGAATATGAAAGAGAGGAGAGGAAGCAAAGTAAAGAATTTAGTCCTGCACCACTGAGCTGTGTAGGATAGCTGCATTCAGTTCGCTCTCTGTAACTATTCAAATGGCTGGGAATATTGTTCCTTTGTAGGCATTGCATGAGTTTACATAGATATAAAAGAATTTTACAATGAAAATAACAATGGAAATTTTGTGATCCATTTGGAAGAGAAATTTCAAGCATTTCATTTCTTATGAAAAAGAATACTCCAGCTCCCCAGCCTTAAGACCATCTATTTGTGTGTTGGATCTGACCTGGCAGTCAATCTGGAAGGTCTGAAATATGCAAGTAGGGGAGGGCGGATGAAAAAAACAATGAAAGAAATGGAGCAATTACATTTTTATCTCATGTGAAATCTGTAATAATCACTGTAATCTAAAAGCTTTTAGGTCCAACTTTTGTTTGATGGTTGGATTTGCAATGACACTTTCAAAGCAATGAGAAGTAATACATCCTCCTTCATAGTAATGGCTAGATGCAGAATAAAGACAATTTTGGCACTTCTGGTGTGCAGGCCTGGGGTAAATTAGTTCCAACGTCTTAGCCCATTAAAATGATTATAGCCAGCTATAATACACAGTAATAGCAGGCCTTAGGCTGTAAAACTCCTTGATAATGTTTAGTTATGTGCCACCTTGTAGAAATAATTAAAGGAGTTAGTGAGAAGGAAAACTAGTAGTTGAGTAGCTATCTTTACTTTAATAAATCAGAGAAAGGGGAGATTTCAACAAATGTAACTAGTCTTAAGGCTGATGTGGAAAACTTATAGACAGTCTTCTTTAATTGGCATTTTTTCCTCCAAAAGGTAAATTCAACTTGTATTCAGATACTGACTAAACCCAACCTTCGGAATGTGCTGGAAATTAACATAAAAAAATCTTAAACATATTATCAAATATCTTATATTTATTCAGTAAGAGATTTAACACCCACTAATGACTTCTGAGACTACAATGGTCAATGAAGTGGATTTGGCTCCTATGACAGGGTGCTTGAAATTTTACAAAACCTTACATTTAAAGTTTTATTCTTGGTTTATAAAGAAGCATTTTTCCCTTAAATTCTTTTATTGGCACATTTTAGGTATACAATACATTTACCTTTATCATTGGGTACTTGTACCTTTACATGATATATCTTAGATCTTATTTTTTCCCAGTTTCCTGTCCTCCCTTCACCCCTTTCACCCTTTCCTATTTGCAAAGACTTTGTTTCCATTTTTTTCCTTTTCTCATAATTTTTCATTTCCCTTGTTTCCTTTCCCCTGCTCTTCCCTCTTCCCTGACCCCTTTGGACCTTTTCTTCCTATTTCACATTACTAATTATTCATTTTAATCATTATTTACATTTTCCATCTCTCACACCAGAGAAACTACTCAGTACTTACACGTGTGTCCTATTTATTTCACTTAAGTGTATAGCCTCAATGTGGATCCATTTAGCTATAAATGTCTCTAATTTTCTCATTCTTTATGGCTGACTAGTACTCCATTTTATTAAAAAACAAAGATATCTTCTTTATCCAGTTTCCAGTTGATGCGCACTTGGGCTGTTTCCAAGCTTTCACTGTGACAAACTGTGCTGCCATAAACATGGGTGCACATATAACGCTGTGGTATGATTCCTTTAATTCTTTTGGGAAGATGCCCAGCAGGGGAATAGCTGGGTCAAACGGGACCTCTAGTCCTAGTTCTTTGAGGTATCTCCATACTGATTCCCACAGTGGTTGCACCAGTCTGCACCCCTACCAACAATGGAGAAGGGTTCCTTTCTCCTCACAACCCTGACCAAATTTGTTATTTGCTGATTTCTTGATAGCAGCCGTTCTTTCGGGGGTGAGGTGGAATCTCGGTGTTGTTTTCATCTGCATCCCTTGAATGACCAGTGATGTTGAACATTTTTTCATATGTTCATTTGCTGCTTTTAACTCTCTGTCTGAGAAATGTCTATTCATTTCAGATGCCCATTTTTGAGTTGGGTCTTTAAATTTGGGGGTCTAATTTTTTTAAGTTCTTTTTATATTCTAGATAGTAGTCCTTTGTCTGAGGTACAGCTGCTAAAAATTTTTTCCCACCTTGTAGGTTGTCTCTTAGCTCTGTTGGTGGTTTCTCTTGCAGTGCAGAAGCTTTTTAATAAGATGAGATCCCAGTTGTTGATTCTTTGTGTTAGCTCCCGTGCTACTGAGGTTTTGTTCATAAAGCCTTTTCCTATCCCAATTTCTTCAAGAGCTTTGCCTAACTTATCTTCCAGCAAGTTTACTGTTTCTGTTTTAATATTTAGATCTTTAATCCACTTCCACCATAGTTTAGTGCATGGTGATAGATATGGGTCTGGTTTTAATCTTTGGCAGGTTAAAATCCAATTTTACCAACACCATTTATTAAATAGGTTATATTTCCTCCAGTGAGGAAATATCAAAGATAAGGTGGCTGAGTATGTCTGGAGTTGTTTTTGGATCTTCTAATGTATTCCACTGATCTTCGGATCTGTTTCTTTGCCAGTACCGTGCTGTTTTTTCACAGTAGCTTTGTAGTATAGTTTTAATTTGGGGATTGTAATACCCCCTCCCATGTCTCTGTTGCCTAGAATTCCTTTTGGTATTCTAGGTCTCTTCTGGTTCCAAATGAATGTTTGGATTGTCTTCTCTAGTTCTTTGAAATATATTGTTGGAATTTCAATTGGCATTGCATTAAATCTAGATATGAGTTTTGGAAGTATGGCCATTTTCACTATATTGGTTCTTCCTACCCATGAAAACGGATATCTTTCCATTTTCTTATATCCTCTTCAATCTCTTTTTTCAGAGAGCTGCAGTTTTCAGTTTAGAGGTCTTTTGCTTCCTTTGTTAGATTGATTCCTAGATATTTAATTTTTTGGATGCTATTGTGAAAGGAATTGCTTATCTAATTTCTCTTTAAATGAGTCTATTGTTCATTTACAAGAAGGCTATTGTTTTCTGAGTGTTGACCTTGTATCCAGCTACCCTACTGAATCTGTCAATTAGGTCTAGAAGTCTTTTGGCAAAGTTTTTTGGGTCTTCTATGTAAAGTATCATATCATCAGCAAATAATGACAGTTTAAATTCTTCCTTTCCAATCTTTACTCCTTTTATTTCTTTCTCTTTGCTAATTGCTGTGGCTAATGTTTCCAGAACTATATTGAATAGAAGTGGTTATAGTGGACATCCTTGTCTTTTTTTAAAATTTTAATTTATTTGTACAATTTAGGTATACAATATAATGACATTCATCATTGGAAATTTGGACCTTTACATAATCTCTCTTGGTTCTTATTTTTCCCCTTTTCCCTGTCCTCCCTTTAACCCCTCCATCCCTCCGTATTTACAAAGACTTTGTTTCCATTTTTTCATTTTCTCATATTCATTCCATGACATCCTTGTCTTGTCTCTGATTTTAGCATGAAGGTTTTCACATTTTAACCAGTTAGTATGAAGTTGGCTGTTACTTTTTCATCGATAGCCTTTATCAGCTTGAGATAAAGACCTATTCCAATTTTCTGTAGGGTTTTTATCATGAATGGGTGTTAGATTTTGTCAAATGTTTTTCTGCATCTATTGCAATTATCATATGGTTTTTGTCCTTGACTCTGTTAATATAGTGTGTTACATTTATTGATTTACATATGTTGAATCATCCCTGCATTCCTGGGATAAATCCAACTTGCTTAGTATGATCTTCTTGATGATGCTCTGTATTCTCTTTGCCAGTATCTTGTTGAGGATTTTTGCACCTATGTTCATTGGGGAGATTGGCCTGTAGTTCTCCTTTATGATTGGGCCTTTCCCTGGTTTTGGAATCAAAGTAATATTTGCTTCCAGGAATGAATTTGGAAGTACTGCTCTCCTTTCAAATTCATTGAAGTGTTTAAAGAGTAATGGCCATAGTTCTTCTATAAATGTCTTGTAGAATTCAGCAGTGAAGCCATCAGGATCTGGGCTTTTCTTTGTTGGTAAATTTTTAATTACATTTTCAATTTCACTCATTGTAATTGGAGTGTTTAGAATTTTTATATCTTCTTCATTTAACATTGGCAATTCATATGTATCTAGGAATCTCTCCTTTTTTTCTGTTTTCATTTTATTAGAGTACAGGTTCTCAAAGTAGGTATTGATGATCTTCTGGATTTCTGCTGAGTCTGTTGTGACTTCACCTTTTTCATTCTTAATTGCATGGATTTGAGCCTTTTCTTTCCTTTTTTTGATAAGGTTGACTAAGGGTTTATTGATTTAATTTATTCTTTCAAAAAACCAACTCTGATTAATTGATTTTTTGTATTGTTCTCTTAGTCTCCATTGCATTGATTTCTGCTCTGATCTTTATAATTTCCTCTCTTGTATGAGCTTTGGGTTTGTCATGTTCTTCTTTTTCTAGGAGCTTGAGGTTCAGCATTAGGTTTTTATTCGAGCTCTGTTTTCCTAATATGGGCATTCATTGTTTGTAATTTCCCTCATAGAATTGCTTTCATTGTGTCCCATAGATTCCTGTATGTTGTACCAGCATTATCATTTACTTGTAGAAACTGTCTAATTTCATCTTTAATTTCCTCTGTGACCCAGTGGCTATTCAGGAGAATGCTATCCATGTATTATCCATGTGTTTGTGGGGGTTTTGCAGTTACTTCTGCTATTGATCTCCAATTTTATTGCACTATGACCTAATAATATAGAGAGGGTAAATTCAATTCTTTTGCATTTACTTAAACATGGCCTATGAGCTAACATGTGCTATGATTTGCAGAATGACCCGTGTGCAGCTGAAAAGAATGTATATTCTGATTTTGTGGTGTGGAACACTCTGTAGACATCTGTTAAGTCCATTTGTTCAGAAGTTTGGTTTAGTTCTAGAATTTCATTGTTGATTTTTTGTCTAGATGATCTGTCTATTTGTGACAGTGGGGTATTGAGGTCCCCCACTACAATTGTACTAGTGCTTATTTGGTTTTTTCATGTCCATTAATATCTGTTTTGTATATTTGGGGTCATTCATATTTGGTGGATATATATTTAGGATTGTCATCTCTTCCTCTTGGATTGTTCCCTTCACAAGGATGTAGTGACCATCTTTGTCTCTCTTAATCAGTTTTAGTTTGAAATCTATTTTGTCTGCAAATAAAATTTCTACCTTTTTGTCCAGGTTCTTGTCACATGGAGAACTGTTTTCCACCCTTTTACTTTCAGTCTATGAATGTCTTTCTGAATTAGGTATGTTTCTTGTATACACCATATGGTTGGATTTTGCTTCTTAATCCATTCTGCCAGTCTATTTCTTCTGATTGGTGAATTTATCCCATTAACATTGATGGTGATAGTTAATAGATACTGACTCATCATTGTCATGATTTACTGTAGTCGGCTCTTTTACTTTTCCCCCTTTCCCTTTAGTTTCTTGCCTTGCCTGGTGGCTTTGCTCTGTTGGATGGGCCTCAAGGAGTTGTGACCTTCACTGTCTTTTTCTAGGATATTGTTTAGAGTTGTTTGGAGGGCTGGTTTGGTGTTCATGAAATTTCTCAGGTGTTCTTTGTCATGGAAGTATCTAATTTCCCCATCAATTTTGAAAGATAATTTTGCATGATACAACAGTTTAGATTGGACGTTATTTTCTTTTAGGGGTTGAAATACTTCACTCGAGGCTCTCCTTGACTTGAGGGTTTGTGTTGAGAAGTCTGCTGTGAGTCTGATGGGCTTTGCTTTGCATGTGATTTGTTTCTTTTCTCTGTTTATGGAATTTTGTTCTTCTGTTGGGTTTCTGGGATCTTGACTATTATATGTCTAGGTGTACATTTTTTTTGGTCATGTCTAGTTGAATTTCTATATGCCTCACTTATTAGTATGTCCAATTCTCTACCTCTGTCTGGGAAGTTTTCTACTATTACTTCTGTGAACAGTTTTTTTTTTATGTCATTTGTACTTTCTCCTGCTTTTTCATGGACTCCTATCAGTCTCACATTATTCTTCTTTGCATCATCTAGCAGCTGCTGGATTGATTTCTCATGGTCCCTTACTATTTTCAAGAAATCTCTCTTTTCATGGTCACTAACCACAAACCTGTCTTCTATATCTGATATTCTATGTTGACATTCTCTCAATCTGCTGTGAACACTTTTAATGGAGTTTTTAATCTCCTGGATATCTGTTTGAATCTGTTTCATGGATTCCATTTCGTTCCTCTGTTGGGCGATCATGGTTTCCATTTATTTCTTATGCTGGGCGTTCATGGCTTCCAGCATGGTTCAGAGCTCATTTTTTTTTTTTTTTTATCTGTTTCTGTTCTAGAGCCTATAATCATGTCTTTCACTTTGCTCACCATCTCTGTAACTATCTGGGAAATTATTTCTGCTTTCAGTTTTTCTAGAGCCTCATGTATCTGTTTTGTTACTTCCTGTGCTATCAGTTCAGGGTGTCCGGGTGGTTTTTTTCCACTGCATTTCCCCCTGAATTTGCCTTTGGTGAGCTGGAAGTCTGGATTTGTGTCCTGCCAAGGTGTCTTCTCATTTTAAATTCTGTTGTTGATCCTGTTTTTTGCTTTAATTCCTGGGCTGATACTCCATTATTTCTTATTGTGAGTATCCTTATTACTGGTGTTTAGAGCCCCTGTGGAGTGATTGCTTCTTAGAGATATCTTCCAGGTATAGCTGGACTTTTTAGGCTTTATTTTCTAATGACTCTTAAGCAATCTCATTTTCAGTATACCAGGGAGGACAACTGATTAGATCAATCACAACACCTTAGCACAATGGACACAATCAGCATCAAACACATCTTAGAAAATGATAATTTTTGGTAGCAGTAAATCTGTCACCTTTAACTTGGTGAGCTAGATCAAAATCTAGGGCCAGCTCAAAATATGTTTTTAGCAAATAGACCCTTCCATATGGCAAATTTACCCTTTGGGATAAGGATTTAGCAGGGGTTGGTGAGGGAGGGGTAGAGAGATAGAGGGAGAGGGAAAGGTTAGAGGTGAGGCTAGAGGACTTGAGAAGATCATGCAAAATGTGGGGATCTGTTGAAGACAGGAGGAAAAGACAGAGCAAAAGAACAGAGACATGTACAAAACAAACTGGCAACAATTGTGAAGCTGGAAATTGTATTCACCTTCCTATAAATGTGACAGTCAAGAGGAGAGAGAGAGAAAAAAAATTCAGAATGGGACAGGAACAAAGAGAGAGAGAAATATAGAGCCAGAAGAGATAGAGAGAAAAAGAAAAGAAAAAAAGAATATATATAGTATATATATTATATATATTGTATATATAATATATATATACAAAACAAACAAACAAAATAAGGTCTCCCTCGGGATATGTCTCTGCTGTCCTGGTAAGCAATGTGGGCAGCAGTGTGCAGGCCTTAAGTCAGTTAGTCTCAGCAAGCCAGCTGTAGTCCACTGAGATTCAGGCCGATCTCTGGCTGCAAGGTCCAAGTTGAGGTCCCTGACCTTCTGCAGGATTAAACTCTGCAAGGTTCTACTGCAGGTTCCAGCTGTCCTCCCCCCATGCAAGTCCGGGTTTCTATGGGCAGTGCTGATCCCACCAACTTACCAACCATGATGGTCCAGTGTACTTTCACTGAAGAGTTTTTCTTCACTTTCCCAGTGGGCTTCAATTTTCATTGAGGAGCATCAGAAAGGCCCTCTCTGTTGTTCACCTCTGCTCTATCTTCTGGCACTCATAACCATGGCCTTTATGTTCCCCCTGGCACCTCTGCTGTGAGGATTCAGATGCCATGTGGTGTCCACATGGCGAGTTTGGGCGGGGTGTGGGGTCTGCATGACCAGGGTCTGGCAGGTTGTGGGCTGCTATATATAAGTATTAATAACTTGACATTAAAAATGAGAACGTATGGCTCTATGCTCAAAAATCAAGGAAAATTTGTGGGGAACTGCAAATCTCTGTCATTTAAGGAAATGAAGACTAATTTTCTTCAGAACTTAAACCTACTAAACTAAAGAGAGCTGCTTTTACCATGACTCCATCTACTTTCCTGGATAATAGAATCCCTACTCAATTGTAGAGACCAATTCTATAAGATCAGCTTTTCAACTCATCCGGTATGATGTACAAGAAACTTTTTAAATTCCAAACTGTTCTTCTTTTATCAGAACACTTATGAAGAAAAAAATAACAGAATGGAATACAAAGTCTAAAGGGTGAGGGCTGGGAGAGTTGGGAGTGATGTCTTAGAATTAGCTGAGGTTATGTGCAATTGGTCACACCGTTTTCCAACTAGAAAGCACTTTGAATGACACTCTCTAAAGTAAAGCAAGAATACATACTGTACCTATGCATAACTTCACAGTGCTATCTTTCTCTTCAGAGTGTGAACCCAATGCTTGAAGCCCTCTTCAACTTGTAATAAGGAAGCAGTGCATTAGGTGAGAACAAATAGTAGACTCAATTATTTTCCTTGATAGTTAGAAAATGTCAAAGAGCAGAGCTTAGGCACCTCAGCCCTGATTTTCCAGACTTGACATACAAGTTCTGGATTTATAATTTCCCCAGCCAGTTCATATAATTGAGCTTTATTTTTTATTTTGAAATCAAGAATCAAAATTTTAATGTGTCAGATGTGGTCATAACTTTTACCACAATGCACCGATAGGTTGAATTTCTATGGGGGGATTATTTCTTATCTCAAGAAATTTCTAACTATTCTCAGTGGTATTTATGGATATTCTCCCTTAAAAATGGTAAGAGCACATTCATACTCTCTATTCCTAAGTATTTGTATCAAAAAGAACACATATACAATAGGTAACATTATTAAAGTTGGTCCTAACCCTCCTATTGGCCCCTCAAAAACTAACAAATCATCCAGATATATTCTTCTGTTTTGTATACTTTTCTCAGAGAAATCTACCAGTCTTATTCAGCCAGTGCTTCAGTTGTAAGTAAATTTTGAAAAAGTGTTGATCTTTCAACTCTTCAAGCTTCTGGAGAATCTAAATTTCATTCCACTGTTTGTCCTTCCATTTAAGTAGCACAAACTGTTTATTAAACCCATTGTCAAGAATTCACTGTTAAGGATTTCAAGCCACCTGTGGGGATCGCTATCACAAATCTCAAGATGAAAATTCCAATTGACTATAATACTGATGCCTCGAACCACAGCACGTGGCCAGGATGAACATGTGATTCTTCCAACTAGCCCTGCAATACTACAAACACAGAACAACACAGATTGACATAGGATTTCACCTCCTTTCCAGCAATCTTGTCCTGACAGTTCCCTCCTATCTCTATTGCCCATTTTGTGTTTCTAAGGTCCTCTGAAACTCCTGTTCTCTACCACTACACATCTCTCAACTGCTGATTTCTTCTTGTTGTACTGGTTGTGGAATTAGTTTCCAACTGTATAATGCCCTCTTTATTCTGCAAAACAGAAAATAGGGAAATTATTTTTAAATCCTGAATATGGTTCACTGATTTGGAGACAAATGAAACAAAGAAACCCAGTCCCATAGGAGGTGTTAACTCCAGTAGTCTAAAGGGATATGCAGTATACAGGATGCAGACCCAGGCATAGGGCTCAGAGGACCAGGGTTCAGTATTGACCATTTCCTGTTTAATCTCTCTGCCATCATATCCCGTAAGCAAAATAAGACAAATTTTTGCCTGCGTATCTCATAGGAATATAGTTCATGAGATAAATAAGTAGAAAAAAAGGGTTGAAAACATTTGAATTATATAAATACAAGTGATTATTGATTATAAATATGACAACCAAATTTTAAAAATGAAATTTTCAAGTTTTCCATGTTTTGTGTAAAATCTCAAAGCATCTGTAGCAGGCTTGACCTTCAAAACAAGGGAAGAAAAGAGCCCATTGTATTTTCTGTGAATATCCATTTTGTTCAACAACTAACTGATATAAACGTATTTCTTTTTTTTTTAAATTCTTTTATTGGTACATTTTAAGGAAACAACACAATTACATTTCTCATTGGGAATTATACCTTTACATGATGCATCTTGGTTCTTATTTTTGCATATTCCTAGGCCTCCCTTCACCCCCTCCACCCATCCCTATTTACAAAGACTTTATTTCCATTTTTTCCATTTCTCATCATTTTTCCTTTCCCTTCTTTCCTTCCCCCTGCCCCTCCCACTACCCCTACCACTTTGGACCTTTTCTTCCTATTTTGCATTATCGATTATTCATTCTAATCATTGGTACATTTTAGGTATACAATATAGTGACATTAATCATTGGAAATTTGCACCTTTACATAATCTCTCTTGGTTCTTATTTTCCACCCTTGCCCAGCCCTCCCTTCAACCCCAACATTCCTCCCTATTTACACAGATTTTGTTCCTATTTTTCCATTTTCTCATATTAATTCCATTCCCTTCTATCCTTTCCCCTAGCCCTCCCACTTCCTTCCCCTTTGCCCCTGTTCTTCCTATTTCACATTACCTATTATACATTCTAGTCCTTATTTCCACTTTCAGTTTCTCACACCAGAGAAACTATTTGGTATTTATACATGTGTGTCCAATTTATTTCACTTAAGAGTATCACCTCAATGTGCATCCACTTAGCTATAAATGTCTCTAATTTCTCATATTTTATGGCTGAATAGTACTCCATTTTATAAAAACCCCACATTTTCTTTATCCAGTCTCCAGTTGATGGGCATTTGGGCTGTTTCCAAGTCTCAGCTATCACAAACTGCGCTGCTATGAACATGGGTGCACATATATCACTGTGGTATGATTCTTTTAATTCTTTAGGGAAGATCCCCAGCAGTGGAATAGCAGGGTCAAATGGGACTTCCAGTCCTAGTTCTTTGAGGTATCTCCATACTGATTTCCACAGTGGTTGCACCAGTCTGCACTCCCACCAGCAGTGGAGCAGGCTTCCTCTTTCCCCACAGCCCCACCAGCATTTGTTATTGGTTGATTTCATGATAGCAGCATTCTTTCTGGACTGAGGTGGAATCTCAGCATTGTTTTCATTTGCATCTCTCCAATGACCAGTGATGTTGAACATTTTTTAATGTATTTATTTGCTATTTCTACTTCTTTGTCTGAGAAATGTCTGTTCATTTCAGATGCCCATTTTCGGATTGGGTCTTTCCATTTGGGAGGTCTGATCTTTTTAAGTTCTTTATAGATTCGAGATAGTAGACCTTTGTCTGAGGGAGAGCAGGTGAAGATTTTTTCCCACATTGTGGACTGTCTCTTCACACTGCTGGTATTTTCTCTTGCTGTGCAGAAGCTGTTTAATAAAAAGAGATCTGATTTGTTGACTGTTTGTGCTAGTTCAAGGGCAACTGAGGTTTCATTCATAAAATCTTTTCCTACACCAATGTCTTCAAGGGTTCTACCTAACCTCTGTTCCAACTGGTTCAGAGTTTCTATTTTAATATTGAGATCTTTCATCCATTTTGATTTTAGTTTAGTGCATGGTGAGAGATATAAGTCTAGTTTTAATCTTTGGCAAGTTGAAGCCCAATTTTTCCAGCACCATTTATTAAAGAGGCTATCTTTCCTCCAGTGAAGGTGTTTGGCTACTTTATCAAAGATGAGATGGCTGAGTGTGTCTGGAGTTGTTTCTGCATCTTCTAATCTGTTCCACTAGTCCTCAGGTCTGTTTCTTTGCCAATACCATGCTGTTTTTATCACAGTAGCTTTGTAGTATAATTGCAAGTTGGGAATTGTGATGTCCCCTGCCATGTCTTTGTTACCTAGAATTGCTTTTGCTAATCTGGGTCACTTCTTGTTCCAAATGAGTTTTTGGATTGCTTTCTCATGGTCCATGAAGTATGCTGGTAGGATCTCAATTGGAATTGCATTAAATCTATATAGCAGTTTTGGAAGCATGGCCATTTTCACTATATTAATCCTTCCTACCCAGGAGCAGGGGATGTCTGTCCATTTTCTGAAATCACCTTCAATCTCTCTTTTCAGAATGCCATAGTTTTCAGAGAAGAGGTCTTTGATTCCTTTCGTTAGGTTGATTCCAAGGTATTTCAGTTTTTTGGATGCTATTGTGAAAGGAATTATTTGCCCTATTTCTCTCTCAGTGGTTCTGTCATTCCTGTAGAGGAAAGCTTTTGATTTTTGTGTGTTGACCTTGACTGCATTTGGCTATTGAGACTAGAAGACTTTTGGTGGAGTTCTTGGGGTCTTCTATATAGAGTATCATGTCATCTGCAAATAATGACAATTTGACTCCTTCATTTCCTATCTTTATTCCTTTTATTTCTTTCTCTTGTGTAATTGACATGGTTAATGTTTCCAAAACTATATTGAACAAGAGTGGTGATAGTGGACATCCTTGTCTTGTTCCTGATTTCAGTGTGAAGGATTTCAGTTTTTGACCATTTAGTATGATATTGGCTGTTGGTTTTTCATAGATGGCTTTTATCAGTTTGAGGTAGAGACCATTTTTTTATCATAAATGCATGCTGGATTTTGTCAAGTGTTGTTCTGTGTCTACGGAGATAATCATAAGGATTTGTCCTTGGCTCTATTGATATAGTATGTTACATTGATTGATTTGTGTATATTGAGTGATCCCTGCATCACTGGGGTGAATCCCACTTGATCAGGATGTATGATCTCCTTGATGATCTTCTGCATTGTATTTGCCAGTATCTTTTTAGGGATTTTTGCATCTATGTTCATTAGTGAGATTGGCCTCTGGTTCTCCTTTTTGGTTGGGTCTTTCTCTGCTTTGGGGATCAAGGTGATGCTTGCTTCCAGGAATGAATTTGGGAGTATTGCTTCCCTTTCAACTTCATTGAAGAGTTTAAACAGTAGTGTCAGTAGTTCCTCTCTAAAAGTCTTGTAGATTTCAGCAGTGAAGCCATCAGGGCCCGGGCTTTTCTTAGTTGATAAGTTTTTAATTACATTTTCAATTTCATTGATTGATATTGGGTTGTTTAGAATTTTTAGGTCTTCTTCATTCAACTTTGGTAATTCATATGTATCTAGGAATCTGTGCAATTCTTCTGTATTTTCCATCTTATTGGCATATAAGTCCTGGAAGTAGGTATTGATGATCCTCTGGATTTCTGGTGGCTCTGTTGTAATTTCACCCTTTTCATTCCTAATTGCATGGATTTGGGCCTTTTCTTTCCTTGTTCTGATAAGGTTGGCTAAGGGTTTATCAATTTTGTTGATTCTTTTGAAGAATGAACTCTTGGCTTCATTGATTTTTTGTATCATTCTCTTAATCTCCATTGCATTGATTTCTCCTCTGATCTTTATAATTTCCTCTCTTGTATGAGCTTTGTGTTTGCCCTGCTCTTCGTTTTCTAGAAGCTTGGGGTTCAACATCAGGTTGTTTCATTGGGTTCATTCTGTTTTCCTAATATGTGTATTCACTGCTATGAATTTCCCTCATAAGACTGCTTTCATTGTGTCCCATAGATTCCAATATGTTGTATTGCCATTGTCATTTAATTGAAGGAAATGTCTGATTTCTTCTTTAATTTCCTCTGTGACCTATTGGTTATTCAGAAGTGTGTTGTTCAATTTCCACGTGTTTATGAAATTTTTGCAGTTTCTTTTGTTATGGATCTCCAATTTCATTGCACTATGGTCTGATAATATACAGGGGATAACTTCGTTTCCTTTGCACTTACTTAAACATGTTCTATGTGTGAGTATGTGGTCCATTTTGGAGAATGACCCATGTGCAGCTGAGAAGAATGTTTATTCTGATTTTGTGGGGTGGAAGACTCTGTAAACATCTGTCAAGTTCATTTGTTCAAGAATTTGATTGAGTTCTAGTATTTCATTACTTATTATTCATCTAGTTGATCTATCTGTTTGTGACAGTAGGGTGTTGAGGTCCCCCACTACAATTGTGTTAGTGCATATATGACTTTTCATGTCCATTAGTATTTGCTTTATGTAGTTGGGTACACTAATGTTTGGTGTATAGATATTTATGATTGTCATCTCTTCCTCTTGGATTCTTCCCTTTACAAGGATGTAGTGTCCTTCTTCATCTCTCTTATTCAGTGTTGGTTTGAAATCTACTTGATCTGCAAAGAAGATAGCTACTCCTGCTTTTTTTCGGGTTCCTGTCACATAGAGTATTGTTTTCCAACCTTTAACTTTCAGTCTGTGAGTTTCCTTTTGAATTAAGTGTGTTTCTTGTATGCAGCATATTGTTGGATTTTGCTTCTTGAACCATTCTGCCAGTCTATTTCTTTTGATTGGTGTATTGAGACCATTAACATTGATGGCTATAAATGATACATATTGACTTATCATTGTCATGACTTTTTCTTTTTATTGGATTCTCCCCCTTTACATTTAATTTCTTGTCACACCTGATGGTTTCATTCTGCTGTGCTTCCTGGGGTTGTGATCCTCATTGTCTGTTCCTAGGATATTTTCTACAATTTTTTGGAGTGCTGGTTTTGTATTTATAAAGTTCCTAATGTGCTCTTTGTCATGAAAGTATCTTATTTCTCCATCAATTTTGAAAGATAGTTTTGCAGGGTATATCAATCTGGGTTGGAACCCGTTTTCCTTTAGGGCTTCGAATACATCACTCCAAGCTCTTCTTGCCTTGATGGTTTGTGTTGAGAAGTCTGCTGCGATTCTGATGAGCTTTCCTTTGTATGTGATTTGTTTCTTTTCTCTCACTGCTTGTAGAACTTTGTTCTTCTGTTGAGTTTCTGGAATCTTAAAAATTATATGCTTATGTGTACATTTTTTTTGATCAAGGCTATTTGGAGTCCTATATGTCTCACTTATGTGTATGTCAAGCTCTTTTCCCCTGCTTGGGATGTTTTCTGCCATTATTTCTATGAAGAGATTTTTTATGTCATCTCCACTCTCTCCTGTTTCTTCATTGACTCCAGTCAGTTTTATATTATTCTTCTTTGCATCATCTAGCAGCTGCTGGATTGATTTCTTGTGGTCCCTTACAATTTTGAAGCAATTTTTCTTTTCCTGGTCATTAATTGCAATCTTATCTTCTATATCTGAAATTCTGTCCTCACATTGGCTCATTCTGCTGTGTAGACTTTCAGTGGAGTTTTTCATGTCCTGGAAACCTATTTGCATCTGTTTTGTGGATTCCATTTGTTTCCTATGTTGGGATTCCATCATGTTCCTTAGCTCCTCTCTAGATTTATTAATCATGTCTTTCACTAGGAGCACAATTTCTCCTGTTATCTGAGAAATTATTTCTGATTTCATTTTTTCCAGATCCCTTTTTTTGCCAGTTCAGTGGGTCCAGGTGGTTGAATATCAGACTGTTCCATTTCATTTCCCTTTGGGGTTGCTCTAGGTGATCTGGAAGTCTGGTTTTGAGACTTATTTACATGTTTCCTCATTTTGACTGGGGGTGGGGGCCTGTTGGTACCTGCAGGGATTACCTCCTCTGAGCTGGGAGAGTTGGGACAGGGATCAGGAGCAGCTGTAGGAATGGTGACCCAAAAGCCCTTTTCTGTGGGCTGGGATCAGTGGGAGGGATGGTGGCCAGTAAGCCCCTTCCTCTGGGCAAGGAGCAGTGGGACAGAAGGTGGCCCAAAGCCCTTTTCTCTGGGCTTGGAGCAGCGGGAGTGATGGTGGCTGAGAAACCCCTTCCTCTGGACCAGGAGCCATGGGACGGCTGCTCAGAAGCCCCTACCTCTGGGTCGAGAGCAGCGGGACTCAGTACTGTGTTCTGGTGTTCTGATGTCCTCTGTGTCTTTGTAGTGTGGAACCAGGTGGCTGTACAGAGGAGCAGGCGGGGTGGGGTGTGGAGACTGTGCAGTGGATTGTTGCCGGGGCACCTGTATTTCTTAATATACCAAACCAAAACTCCTTTCAAAATAACCTTTACTTAAAATCAGTTGTAACATTTTGTCCCTCTGATGTATTCTACTTTCAATATCTTATAAATTTACATACAACATAAATGTATTTTTTCTCAGTGCTTTGTCCTATAAAGCTACTCAAGATTTTTACCACTTTATGAATTTTATCTTTAAGCCTGTCATGTTATGATAGATTATCAATGAACCAATTTAATAAAAGACACATCTTCAAATATCTCTACACACTGATTAGAATTAATTAAAGGATACACTGCCAGGCATTTTCTTGACTTCTTTGTTTAGAAAGGGCTCACAGAGATGTCAAGCCAAGTCCTTTCTTTTGTAGGATCTCAGAAAAACACATTATCTCAAATTTGAAAGTGCCTAGGTCTTATACTTTATGCCATATGAACACTTGGGGTCTGTTCAGAAATGTTTTAGTCTTTTACATTGTCTAATAATTTCCTCCTTCTACAAAAATGAGGTCTGACTTGAACCTGCATCAAACATTTTAGAAAGATGATAACTTTACACAATCATGTAGATGCTTGTATCAATACAATGCATACAACACTATCTATACGAAACACAATAACTGAATGACTTATTTATTATCATGTTATTTGCCATTTTATAACAATCATAACTTTTTCTTTATCACTTTCAATTATTTATTTGTGAAAACAAAAGCTTATAACAGCCCTCAGATTTGTTCTTCACCCCAGATATTATCACAATAGCCGTATCAGAAAATGTATAACATTAAAAATCAATCACAAGTTTGACTCAAAGTGTGCAAAGGGTAATAAATATTTCTGAGATTTCTTGATGTTAGTATGTTTAATTTAAGCCTTAAAATTAATACACTCAAAAAGGTGTACTGTAATGACCACTTCCCAAAGGAAAGCAAAATAATACATAGCTAAGTAGATATCTTTAACAGAAATAAAATACTTTATAAGTTGACTGGGTGTGAGTGTATCTGTCCACAGTCAAATAAAATCAATACCTAATAAAATGATTCAGAAAGACATGCTTGTTACAATGAAGCTCTAAAGCTAGAAAACTCATCATCTACCTGAAGAAAAGATCTGGCATACTCCTGTAGGATGCAAAGCCCCCTTTCACCAGCACTGTACAGGAAGCCACCCTGCTATGTTGTCTTTCAAAAATCACTGATGGCTACAGGTTGGAGAAGTGTTAATAGGCTCAACTCTGAGGGGGGCAGGGGCAAGGGAAACAAAGAAAAACTTACATTAGCTGTAGAAAGTGAAAGCTACCTAACTGCTAATGATTCCAGGTTATTAAAAGACCTATTGAGGTGAAAACCTTAGACAGTATCAGTCATCTCAGGTTCATTCCTTCAAGAGTTAGAAAACATTTTCTTAGTCTTCTTGTGTACTAAATGATTAAATTGTAATAGATCTTACATAATAGTTTTAATATGTTGGTATGAGTGTCATACAATCTCTTTGAAAACTTCAACTAAAAAACAAATGTAGAATAAAAATCCAAGAAATACAATTAAATTTCCTATGGAGCCTATATGATATGATCTAAGTTGAGTCTTAACCAACATTGGTAGAAATGGGGGGGCGGGTTCTACCTCTTTTCTGAAATACTTAGATTTCAGGAATGTAAGAGATCTTAACAAGTGCCTAATTCAAATTGTTACAAAACACAAATTTAAGATCCAAGAAACTGGGGAAAATGGTGCAACAGTGAGTGCCACCTGCATAATTTTCCCAGGATAAAGTGCCTGATATCTGGAAATCATCAACCTGAAGCCCTCCAAACAAGAAGAGATGCAAGAATATCAAGGGAATAAACAGAGGAAAAGGAGAAAATACAATCCATTACCAAAGGAGAATTAGATTAAACAAGCAAAACAAAGACACTTGACCCAGTGAATCAGCAGTATACCTGCTGTCCCAGTGGGGATAGGATCTGAGAAAACAACTCAGTGGCTCACTGAGAAACAGAGTCCAGGACCTGAAGCAGGAGAGGCCTGTTCAACTGTAGGCAGCAGTGAAAACACCAGACAATATTCCCCTGAAGGTCCACCCTGGAGGAAAATGAAATTGGTAAGTGAAGTTCCTGCCATCAGCAACTGGGACGTGGTTGCCATTTGGGCAGAGGTGCAAACTTGAACTTCCTTAGCCCAAAGACACTGCATACTTCCAGGGCCATGCTGCAGCCCACAGAGATAGAAGGGGAAAGCAGCCCAAATATGGCAGATTGGGACTGTTGGCAGCTGGTCAGCAGATAGAGGGAATTTAAGTTGAAAACCTGGTTCATCCAAACTGAACAGTAGCCGGGTCATGCCCGCCATTTGGACAGAGATGCTGTCCCACCCTCCACCTCCTATTGTTTGGGGGGTTTTTTTGTCCTTTCTCCCAAGGCCACTTTGCTGCCCTGTGAGAAATAAAGGAAGAGACAAACAGCCACAGTGGACTACTGGTAGCTGGTCAACAAATCAAGGGAATTTATGTTGTAAAGTAGAGAACAGATCCAGCCAAACTCTGCTCCCAAGTCCATCCAGGACCTTGACCACAAAAGACTAGAGGCACCCATTCTGAGCTGAGAAAAAATGTAGGTGTGGACAAGGGGCCTTGGCTAGCGACAGGAAGGAACACTTAATCCTCTTCGTCACACTGGGACAGCAGACACACACAGAAGGTGCCACAGGAGCTGAGAGAGAGAGTTGTGCAGACAGAATCACAGAGGGAGGCTTGGGCAAGCAACATAGGGAAGATTGCTGATTGAGGAAAGTCCCCAGATCTCAACCCCAGAAGTCAGAAAGTTGAAGCCCATGGGGAGAGCTAAGAGAGACACTGTAGTGAAGACTCAGTGGACTACAGCAGTTTGTGAGTTGGTGGGATCATCACCTCCTGCTGGGAACTGGACTTGCTGCAGAGGAAGGGCAACTTGAACCTGCAGTAAAACTGTGCAGAGTTCAAACCTGCAGGAGAGCAATGAGTTCAATTCTGGCATTGCAGCCAGAAACCAGCTTAAATCTCAGTGGACTATGGCAGGCTCACTGAAATTATCTGACATGGTTCTGCAGGCTGCTGCCCATATTGTCTACCAGTGACAATACAGACACCCTTTGAAGGGACACCCCCTTTTTTCTTCTTTCTTTCTTCCTTTCTTTTGCTTTTTGCTTTCTCCTCTCTTTTTCTTCTTCATTTCTTTCCTTTCTTATGCTTATTGTCCTATATTTCTCTTCTTTTTTTATTTTCTTCTTTTTCTCTTTTGATTGTTTTATTCTTATAGGAGCATAAGTACAGTTTCTACTCTCCCTGTCACTATTAGTTTGTTCTGTTTTGTATTTATTCCTTCTGTCCCTCTTTTCCTCCTGTCTTTACCAGTTTCCCAAGGTTCCCATGATCTTCCTGTGTCTTCTAGCCCTATTTCTAACCTCTCCCTCTTCTATTATCTCTCTACCTGACCCCCCCCCAATTCCTTCTAAGTCTTCTACCTAGAGGGTAAGGCCACTATATTGAAGGGCTGGTTTATTGTAAACATATTTCAGGTTGGTTCTTAATTTTTATATGTGTTCATAGGTCTAGTTCAAGTGGTTAATGGTATAAGAATAGTGGCTGGCACAGTTGGTCATTTTCTGGGCTGTGTTTGATGCTGTTGTTGATGCTGATTATATTACTTTGGCCAAGGTGCTGGGATTGCTCTGATCAAGTGTCTTTGCTGGTGTTCCAGGATGGAGATTGCTTAAGGGCCATTACAGACTCAAGGCCAAAAGACTAACTATACCAGGAGGGCAATCTAGAAAGTAGCCATTCCCTAAGAGTTCTAAATACTAGCAAGAAAGATACTAGCAAGAAGAATTTTACAGGCAGCAAACCAAGAATTAAGCCAAAAACATTAACAACAGAAAAAAAGAAATGAGAAGACATGTAAACAAGACACAAACCCAGATTTCCAAATAAACAAAGGGAAAGCTAGGGGGCAATGAGATGGAACAACCCATAACTCAACCACCTGTACTGTCTGAACTGGCAACAAAAGAGAATCTGGAAAAAATGAAATCAGAAATAATTTCTCAGTTAAAAACAGAGATGGTGACCATAGTGGAAGACATGATTAATAATTCGACAGCAGACACAGATTAAAAAAAAAAAAGAGCTCAGGAACATGATGGAATCTATGATGGCTCAGCATAGGAAAGAAATGGAATCCACAAATAAATTCAAACAGATATTCAGGAGATTAAAAACGCCATTGAAAGTATGCACAGGAGAATGAGCTAATGTAAGGACAGAATATCAGATAGAGAAGGCAAGATTGTAGTGACCAGGAAAAGAAAGATTTCTTAAAAATAGTAAGGGATCAAAGAAAACAATCCAGCAGCTACTAGATGATGCAAAGAAGAACAAAAGACTGATCAGAGTTGATGAAAAAGCAGGAGATAGTGCAAATGACATAAAAAGAAAAACTGTTCACAAAAGTAATGGAAGAAAACTTCCCAAGCAGGGTAAAAGAACTTGATGTACAGATAAGTGAGGCATATAGGACTTCAACTAGCCATGATCAATAAAAATCCACACCTGGGCCAAGAATTTAGCTCAGTGGCCCCATGCCTGCCTCACAAGTGCAAGGTCCTGAGTTTGATCCCCAGTGCAAAAAAAAAATCCACACCTAGACATATATTAGTCAAGATTCCAGAAACCCAACAGAAGAACCAAATATTATAAGCAGTTAGAGAAAAGAAACAAATCACATACAAAGGAAATCCCATCAGAATCACAGCAGACTTCTCAACACATACTCTCAAGTCAAGAAGAGCATGAAGTATTACAAGCCCTAAATGATAACCTCCAACCCACATTGATTTAACCTGCAAAACAATCTTTCAAAATTAATGGAGAAATAACACCTGAAGAATTTTATGAATGCCAAACCAGCACTTCAAAGAATTATAAATGATATCCAGGAAAAAGACAATGAGGGTCACAACTCCTTGAAGCCCAACAGAATGAAACCATCAGACAAGGCAATAAATTAAATGGAAAGGGGAGAAAACTAAAAGAGCCAACAATAGGAAAATAGAATGACAAGAATAAGTCAATGCATATCAGTTATAACCATCAATGTCAATGGCCTCAATTCATCAATCAAAAGAAATAGACCACCAGAATGGATCAAGAATAATATCCTATGTACAAGAAGCACATTTAACTAAAAAAGAAATTCATAGAATGAAAGTCAAAGGATGGAAAACAATACTCCATGTGATGGAAACCAAAAAAAAATCAGGGGTAGCCATCCTATTTGCAGACAAAGTTGACTTCAAACCAAAACTAGTTAAGAAAGACAGAGAAGGCCACTACATCCTTCTAAAAGTAACAACCCAAGAGGAAGAAATGATAATGATAAATATATATTCACCCAAACTAGTCCACCCAACTATATAAAACAAATATTAATGGACATGAAAAATCAAATAAGCACTAATACAATACTAATGGGGGACCTCAATAGCCCACTGTCACAAATAGATCAACTAGACAAAAAAATCAACAATAAAATACTAGAACTGAACCAAACTTTTAAACAAATGGACATAATAGATGTCTACAGAATGTTTCACCCCCACAAAACCAGAACTCACATTCTTCTCAGCTGCACATATGTCATTCTCCAGAATAGACCACATGCTAGCTCATGCTTAAGTAAATGAAAAAGAATTGAAGTTATCCCTTGCATATTATCAAATCATAGTGCAAGGAAATTGGAGATTTTTTATTTATATATTAATTGGTACATTTTAGGTAGACAATACATTTACATTTATCATTGGGTATTTGTACCTGAACATGATGTATCTTAGTTCTTATTTTTCCCCATTACCTATGCATCCTTCACCCCCACCAGCCATCCCCATTTACATAGATTTTGTTTCCTTTTTTTTTTCTTTCTCATAATTTTTGGAAAAGGAAATTGGAGATTAATAGCAAAAGAACAAGAACTTCACAAACACACAGAGGTTGACTAACACCCTCCTGAATGACCAATCAGTCACAGAAGAAATTAAAGAAAAAATCAGACAGTTTTTACAATTAAATGGTAATGCCAATACAACACACCAGAATTTATGGGACACAATGAAAAAACAGTCCTATGAGGGAAATTCATAGCAGTGAATGGCCATATTAGGAAAACAGAGCAAGCTCAACCCAATACAGAACTTCAAGCTCCTGAAAAAAGAAGAGCAAGACAAACCTAAAGCTCATACAAAGGAGGAAATGATAAAAATCAGAGCAGAAATCATTTCAATGGAGACTAAGAGAATGATACAAAAAAATTAACAAATCAAAAAATTGGTTCTTCAAAAGAATAAGTAAAATTGACACACCTTTAGCCAACCTTATCAAAAAAAGGAAAGAAAAGGCTCAAATCCATGTAATTAGGAATGAAAAAGGTGAAATTACAACAGATTCAGTAGAAATCCAAAGGACCATCAACACCTACTTTGAGAACCTGTACTAAGATGGAAAACACAGAAGAAATGGACAGATTCCTAGATCCATATGAATAACCAAAGTTGAACCAAGAAGATATAAAAATTCTAAATCACTGGATATCAATGAAATTAAAAATATAATTAAAAACTTACCAACAAAGAAAAGGTCCTGATAGCTTTACTGCTAAATTCTACAAGAAATTTAGGGAAGACCTAATGCCACTATTTCTCAAACTCTTTAGTGAAATTTAAAGGGAAGCAATACTCTAAAATTCATTCCTGGAAGCAAGCATCACCTTGATCCTCAAAGCAGAGAAAGATCCAACCAAAACAGACAACTATAGGTCAATCTCACTGATGAACATAGATGCAAAAATCTTCAGTAAGATACTGACAAACAGAATGTAGAAGATCATCAAGAAGATCATACACCCTGACCAGGTGGGATTCACCCCAGGGATGTAGGGATGGTTTGACATATGCAAATCAATCCATGTAATACACTATATTCATAGAGCCAAGGACAAAAACCATATGATCATCTCAATAGACAGAGAAAAAGCATTTAACAAAATACAACTTGCGTTAATGATAAAAACCCTACAGAAAATTGGAATAGACAGTCTCTACCTCAACCTGACAAAAGCCATCTATGAAAATCCAACAGCCAACGTCATACTAAATGGTCAAAAACTGAAATCCTTCACACTAAAATCAGGAACAAACAAGGATGTCCACTATCAAAACTACTGTTCAATATAGTTTTGGAAACATTAGCCACCACAATTAGACAAGAAAAATAAATAAAAGGAATAAAGATAGGAAAGGAAGAAGTTAAACTATCATTATTTGCAGATAACATGACACTCTAGATAGAAGACCCCCAAAACTCCACCAAAAGACATCTAGACTTAATAACTTGATTCAGTAGAGTAGCTGGATACAAGGTCAACAAACAAAAAATCAATAGCCTTCTGGTACACAAACAATGGACTTACTGAGAAAGAAATTGGGGAAACAATTCCCTTCACAATACAAAAAACCTGAAATACCTAGGAATCAACCTAATAAAAGAAAGCAAAGACCTTTTCTCTGAAAATTATAGCACTCTGAAAAGAGAGATTGAAGATGATATCAGAAAATGGAAAGGCATCACTTGCTCCTGGGTAGGAAGAAAACATAGTGAAAATGGCCATATTTCCAAAACTGCTGTATAGATTTAATGCAATGCCAATTGTAATTCCAACAATACACTTCACAGAACCAGAGAAAACAATCCAAAAATTCATTTGGAACAAGAAGAGACCTAGAATACCCAAAGGAATACTAGGCAACAGAGACATGGCAGGGGGTATCACAATCCCCAACTTGAAACGATAGTACAAAGCCACTGTGATAAAAACAGCATGGTACTGGCAAAGAAACAGACCTGAGGACTAGTAGCACAGATTAGAAGATGTAGAAACAACTCCAGACACATTCAGCCACCTCATCTTTGACAAAGGAGCCAAACACCCTCACTGGAGGAGAGACAGCCTTTTATTAATAAATAATGCTGGAAAAACTAGGTCTCAACTCTCCCAAGATTAAAATTAGTCACATATCTTTCACTATGCACTAAACTAAAATCAAAATGAATCAAAGATCTAAATATTAAATCAGAAACACTAAACCTGCTAAATTCTTCTAAACCTGCTTGAAGGTAGGTTAGGTAGAACTCTTGAAGATACTGGCATAGGATAAGACTTTATGAAGAAAACATCCATCACGTGGGAACTAGCACAAATAATCAACAACTGGGATCTGATCATATTTAAAAGCTTCTTCATAGAAAAAGAAACTCAACAGAGTTTAGAGACAACCTAAAGTGTGGAAAAGTATTTTACCAGCTGTTCCTCAGACAAAGGACTATTATGTAGAATATATAAAGAATTTAAAAAATCAGATCCCCTATATTTAAAAGACCCAATCAAAAATGGGCTTCTGAGATGAATAGACATTTCTCAGATGAAGACATAGAAACTTCAAATAAACATATGAAAAAATGTTCGACATCACTGATTATTCAAGAGATGCGAATGAAAACGACTCTGAGATTCCATGTCATCCCAGAAAGAATGGCTACTATCAAGAAATCAACAGCAAATGAACCCTTCTCCATTGTTGTTGGAATGTAGACTGGTACAACCACTATGTAAATCAGTGTGGAGATTACTCAAAGAACTAGGATTAGAGATCCCATTTGACCCAGCTGTTCTCTTGCTGGCTAACTTCCCAAAAGATTTAAAAGCATCATCTCACAGCAATATATGTTCACCCATGTTTATAGCAGCACAGTTTGTAATAGCTCAATCCTGGAAACATCCCAAATGCCTATCAACTGGTGACTGGATAAAGAAGATGTGGTTTTTTTAATAAAATGGAGTGATGCTCATCCATAAAGAATGATAAACTAGAAGAGTTATTTATAGCTAAATGGATGCACATTGAAGTCATAGTCTTAAGGGAAATAAATAAGACAAACGTGTAAATATAGAATAGTTTGGTGTGAGATATAGCAAGAGTAAATGTGGACCAAAATGTATAATAGATAATGTAAAATAGTAAGAACAGGTCTAAAAGGGAAGGGAAAGTAGGGAGGGGTGTGGGAGAAAGGAAAGAAGGGAAGGAAAAAGTATGAGAAAAGACGGAAAAAGGAAACAAATTTTTGTAAATGGGGAGGAATGGAGGGGTGGAAGTAAAGGAAGGGAAATGGGAGGAAAAAGCAAGAACCAAGATATATCATGTACAGGTACAAATTCCCAATGATGAAAGTGATTATAATTTATACCTAACATGTACCAATATACTTAATGGGATTTTCAACAATGATCCACAGAATTGTAGTCACTTACCCAAAGTCAGTTGTGTACCAGTGGGGCTGAAGTCCAAGCTTTCTGCTTTCCTGGGCAAAGCTTTTCTACTAACTCATCCTATTACTATGCCCATCATTTATCCATTTAAAAAATTAGTGTAATAGGTATGTGCATATCCATGCTGCATGTTGTGTTTAAAGGCACATACTAATGTCATCAGACCCTAGGTAGATTTTCAAGATACTACAGACTATCACTTGATTTCCTGGCTATTTTGTATGACTAGCAACAGAAGACCAGTAGTTTAGAACTACAAATTAAGTCAACATTAAAGAATTGAGGAACTTTCCAGATCTAGCAAGCTTTGGTAGATAGGTAAAAAGAATTGAAGATTTAGTACAACAAGGAGATAACAAGATAACAAGTCAAGCAAATTGTCAATAGCCATGGAATACAGAGGTTCAAATCCAGTAAAGACATTGAAGAAGAGCACAAAGTGGGACCTAACCACCTTATAGATATGCTGATTTGTGTTTTTCTGAGACATCACGTGTGATTTCATAATATTTGCACAATATTTGCATAATCTTTTTTCTGAAAATTAAATTGGCAGTTGTTTTATCCTAGTTCTGTAGGTGAAAAAAATGAGAACCAAAGGATTTCTAGGTTTTGTCTGTGGTCACATAGAGAGCTGGTGCTGAAAATCCAGGGGTTTTGTTTTCTGGCAGAGCATGTTTGGACCCCAACTTATTTTATTGATTCAATAAAAACAACTAGAAAATACTGAAATAAATGTGTCATAATCATTCATGTAGTCAATGAGGAAGGCCCTTAAGCTTGCAAAATGCCTTTCTTCCACCAAGCCAATCTGAAAGAGGGAAAAGAACATCTTAAGATAAGGGAAGAGAATATATGGGAGGGAAAGGAAAGGGAAGAGACGGGAGAGGAGGGGAAGGGAAAAGAAGCCAAGGGAGGGAAGGGAAGAGAAGAGAAGGAAGGGAGGGGGGAATGGAAGGCAAGGGGTCAAAAGGGAACATATAGCACCAAACCTCATTAAAGCCCACAGCTGAACTGCAGTATTACCTTGCATCTCCATCCTTCTCTTTCTCTCCTCCTATTTGTCAGACAGTCCTGGTATCCAACATTCTGCTGCTCTCCTACAAAAAAGTTGGGGTAAAGAGGCAGAAAATCTCATGTAGGGCAGAAAAAAACTGCAAAATGACACTGAAATATCTTGTTTCTGAAAGCAAACAGGAAAGTTTGGAGTCCTCTCAAAAGGACACAGACAGAGACTTACAGGGGGACATTCATTGCCCAAAGGCAGGATAGCAATAATAATAATAATAAAATAACTCCAATATTTTTTAAATGTATGAAATACTAAAAATTTAAAAATCAAAAATATGTATGTTCATAATTTTTTAAAAATCTTGTTGGTCAATGTTGGATTTTATCTTGGCACCAATTCATTGTTCTGAAAAATAAAGGAAACTATAATGAACTGCATTTCAGTGTAATGTTATAATGTAATATTGTGATAAAAGAGTTTTTGAGGTAAAATGCAATGTATAAATGAAAATGTGTTGATCAATCATTTTCCCCTCAATGTAGCTAGGTAGTCCCGAATGGCTGCTTAATGCTTCAGATTAAAATTAGAGAACATTATAAAAAATAGATGACACTTACATTATAGGAACCCACTGATCAATCTTAACATTACCAAAAGTGGGAGAATTAAACATTTTCTTCCTCTTGACACAATACAAAATAAAGCACACACAGTATGCTCTTACATTTATTCATTGCTGAAAAAAGAAATAACCTATAATGTGACTAAGCCTTCGGATCCAACTGTCAGTTTCTAGGAAACATAGACACTAGAAAAGGATAGAAATAATGAAATACAATGTAGGAGACAGTACAGGACAAAAGATACTGATTCTCACTATGCAAGAGGTTTCAGAGAATGGCAAACAAAAAATATCTAAAACTTGTTTGGAGCATTATTTAGAGTCATTTCTGTGAGCCTGGGGGAACATATAAAACAGACATCATCTGGTGATTTTTAAGATATTTTAATCATCCTTATTTTATTGGTCATGAAAAGATATTGAAGTTGTGTGTTTTAGTGCTCTATATAATAGAAATGTACAACAAAGTATTTAGGTAGAGGATCACGATATCAAAATGTATGGAGCATTCCTCTTTTGTCAATGATCAATGATGTTCCCCAAACCTGATTATTATAAATAACCTAATATCCACATTTGTGCCTAGAGCTTTAGTACTTTTTTGAGTTATTGTCTTAGAAGGTATGCTGTGATATGGAAACCAGACCAAAAGGTATAAAGATGTATTTAGATTTTATTCTTAATAAATTATTTACAAAAGGATTGTCCACAATATATTGTAATAAATGTGGTATTATATTTTCATTTTAAATACAAATAAACAAAGTTTAACTAATGAAAGTGGTATTGCCGGCGTGGGCTCAGGCAGTGAATAATCTGATCCAAATCTGAAGCACTTATACATATATTTCAGAACCTTCACTTTAGCTTCTTTCCAACAATGCTTTAAAAACTTCTGTGACAGGACAAAGAATAAATCCAAGATTTGTTTTTAGATACTGGTTTAGAAAATACATCATATGTTCTCATGAAAACTGTGTTTGAAATAATGATAAAAATCTTTGACCAGATCCAAAAATGCTTATTAAACCAGTAGCAAGAGATGAAACAAGCCATTATTTCTCACATGGCCCCAGGGTAGTGCTCAGGAGTAAACTCTCAGAAAGCTGGGGACCCCCTTAAGACAGGATCAGGACATCTGGATGTTTTGCAAAATTGAGATCTAGGGAATTGTCCCATCCACAGACAGCGATTGTCTTGTTTAAAAGGGTCATCAAAGATCCTCCATATTTGATGGTGCCTGGTTATTCAGTGTCTAACAGTGCAGAATGCCATTTTAAAATTTTTCCATTTGTGCTTTTTTGTGAAATTTTCATAAAAATTATTATTTCAGAGTTTCAGCGTTTTACTCTTTTGGTTAACATTTACCTACTGTTTATGTTTCAATTCTTTTATTTTTTTTCAATATATCGTTTCTTCACTTAGGTGAATATTTATAAGTAATGAGCTGTTTTATTATTTTTAAACCAACTAGTAATCTATGATATTCTTTGAATTAATTGAATATATTTACATTTATTTCATGCCTTATACTGAATAAATTTCTGCTCTTGCTTTGTATTTTTTATTTTATTCTTATTAGATCTTTTATTTTTCTTTCCTTGCTTTATTTTGAGGTAATTAAAGTTGTTCCATTTTTTTTCTGCTGCCTTAGAAGCTACAAATTGCAATCCTATTTCTTTAGTAATCCCTTTTGCGTTAAATTTGTAGAAGGAGAAATACAGAAAACTTTTAAACATAGATGCCACTAAAATTTATGAATTGTATTTAAACATGAACATGTTGATCATTTCATTTAACATTAATACAGCCTTAGTTCCTTTGATTTTATAATTTATATAATACCTCATTTCCCATTTCCAACATTTGAATTTTATTTTCTGCTTTTCTTTTTGTTACTGCATGTTGGTCATACAGACTAATGGGTTTCCTTTTGGCAGAGTTGTACATGCACATAACATGCTTTAATCATCCCTCATCTCCCTCCTCCCCCCCAACTCCCTATGCCACATGTTTTAGGAGGGTTCCATGTGTATAGTGTATTTTTATCATATTCGTCCAATAATTGTGGATATTATTCAGGTATTTCTACAGTATGCTTACTTTAGTTCCTTCAGGTATTTAACAAGGAGTGGTATAACTTGATCAGATGGTACTTCTATTTTTTATCTTTTGAGGAACCTCTACATTAATTTCCATAGTGGCTGTACTAATTTACATCCTCACCAGCAGTATAGAGAGGTTCTATTTTCATCCTTGCTAGAACTTATTTTTTTTGTAATCTTAACGAAAGCCTTTCTGAGTCAGGTGGGGTGGAGTCTCTGTTTATTTTAAAGGAGATGCCTGACAAGCGACAAGTGACTGAACACTTTTATTTTCCAGTGAAACATCTAGTATATCTGTAATAATATAACCCCTAATATATTTTGAGTTAATATGTTTATTTATGTTAAAATATATTTATTTAATTTGTTTTTTGTTTAGAAGTTTTAAATTTGTTCTGTTTTATTTCTTTTTCTCTTGTTTATTACTTTCTTTTGGTCTGGTTATTTTCCTCCAACTTCCATTTTTCTTTCAATTAGTTTGGAAGTTACAATATATATACTCTTAAAAAACTTGAAAAAAGGGGAAAAGATAATGGAGTATCTTTACCACCTTCCAAAATATATATGACCCTTAGGTCATTTTAAATCCTTTTACAACTTTACTGCCTTACACTACTGCTTATCTGACTTTTAATTCTATACCAGTTTTACTCAAAGACAAAATTATCATTGTTATATACAGTTAATTTTGCTTATGTAAACCTGGCAATTTACCTTTGCTGTGCTTTTCTTTTTACAGACCTCCTTAGACCTGCCATAAGTCAGTTTTTCCCTTAAAATATATTCATTTTACTTTTATTCTGCAAATATATACTTAGTGAATATAGAATTTCAGATTCTCAGGTACTTTCAGCAAGCGAGAACTATTCTAGCCTCTTCTGCATTCCACTGAGAATTTGAGTTAAGCTGAAGGTGATAGTGCTATTAAGATATCTCTCCCTCCCTCTTTCCCTTTCTGTCTGCATTTAAGATATCCTCTTTATATTTGAGGTTCTTGAGATTTATTATAATCATCTGTTTTTCTTCTCTCATCCTAACTAAAGTTTGCTGAGCTTCTCTAATATATGGATTGATGTCTTATCAGCAGTAGAAAATTCACCACCATTATTTCTTAATGTATTACCCTTACTTCATTCTCTCTCCTCTTTTACTTTTTAGAACTTGTACCCATAACATTTTGCCTCTTCACCCAGTTCATGTGTCTTAATTCCTTTTGCATAGTTTCCATTTTGCACCTCTTTCTGCCAGACTAAAATAATGCCTTCTGATTTTTTCCCAGGTCACTCTTTAGCCATATCTAATTATCTGTTAAATCCATTATTGCAGGATTGAACCTACTCTAGTGAATTATATTTTGCATTTAATAAAATTTCCCTACTTTAAATACAGCTCGGTAAGTTTTGATAAATTGAACCCCCGAGAAGCTTTCAGAAAAATTAACAAAGGCCATTTCTTTGCGTCTATTTGCAGTCAGTCCTCCAAACTCTGCCCCAGGCTGCTACTTATTACATGTTTTGTTTTACTGATTTGTTTTATCTCTTCCAGAATTTTACTAAATGGAATCATTCAATATTTTCACTTTTTGACCTAGCTTCTCCTATTCTGAATAATGTTTTTGAGATTCATCTGTATTCTTTCATATAATTATAATGTATTTATTTTTATTAAGTAGTACAGTATTCTACTTTATGACTATCCCATACTTTTAAAATTCATTCCTCTGTTGATAGGCCTCAGGGCTGTTTCCAATTTTTGGATATAAAGAATGCTATGAAAATTCTTATACATGTTAAGTATGTAAGACTTGAATTTCTCAGTTACTTAGTCGGTGTATGTTTAACTTCATAAGGAACTGCCTAGATAGTTTCCAAAGTGGGTATTCAGTTTTATGTTTATTGCCAATCTAAGTTCCATAATGTCATTCCATACATAACTTCATCTATATTTTATATTTTTATTCTTTTGATTTTAGTCATTCTAATGATGTGTGGTAGAAATTTATTGTGTTTTTAATTTTCATTTTCTTGATGAATAATGCTTATGCACATATTTCCATTTATTTATTGGATCTTTATTTATTCTTTTATTAAAGGTTGGCTCAAATCATTTTCCCATGTGAAATGTTTAGGGCACACAATATTGTTAAGATCTCAGTTTCCTCCTACTTGTCCTATAGATCTTATATAATTATAATCACAATCAGTGCCCCAGCAGGCTTTTGTTTTTCATTAAACAGTGTTATTCTAAAATTTATGTGGAAATACACAAGATTTAAAATAACAAACCTTTTGCAAGGAGATAGACTTTTAAAAATTCAAGAACACAATCCACCTAAAAATGGGTAAAAGATTTAACTGGATAGATCAACAAAATTATGTAAATGGCAAAGAATTACATTAAATGATGTTTAATATAGTAATGAAGGCAATAATAAATAAAAATAAAACAAATGAGCTATTGCTATACCCCTACCAGAATTGCTAAAATAAATATACTTCTTTGTTATTTTCTGGTGCTGAAGATTGAATCCAGGACCATGTAAATGCCAGGCAAACGTGCTACCACTGAGCCTCATCCCTGACTCTTAGAATTGCTACAGTAAAAGCAAAATTTGATCATGCCAATTGCTAATGAGTATAGAAAGGTGGGAATGAGACGTTGAGTAAAGGGGGCCACAAACAGCAAAGCTCCAAGAATCTTCATTACCTACATCCAACAATCTAACGGTCACATCTGAAATTAAAATTAGTAGGCATGTGAAATAGCAGGAAGCTTTGAGATTACCGGGAAGAAAGTTAGTTAACAGAAGCACAGAAATGGCACTGCTGATGGAATTAACAAGTGTGGATGTTAAAATGGCTGTAGTGAGTAAGATCAACACCCTGATTTCAGATCCTGTTGGAGATGATGCAGAGCCAAGGGAGGCAGGCAGGAGGCTGACCTTAGGCCAGTTCTGTGGTCAAGATCAAGATCATCTCCAGAGGAAGGCTCTTGCTTCCCTAGGAACCATTCATCCCATAGTGACCTCAGCAGTAGCCCATTAGCAGTTTATTTAACCCCCTTTTTAAGCAAACACTGTTGACAGAACTGCTGCCTTCCAGCAATAAACATATCCTGGTCCCAAGTCTTGTGCTGGATGCTCCAGTCTGAGTCTGGCTTCACTAGGAACCTTTCTCCCAGGATGGAACTGCTGGTTTTTTCCTGCCTGCTTCCAATGAACTAGACTGTTTCAATGAACTAGAACCAGGCTTGTGCCTCTCCTTCAGTAACATTTTGTACTTTGGATTCAATTCTTTTTCAAGGATATATTTATCTCTCATTGTTTATTTTTTGTTTTCTTGTACATTTTCTTTCTTGCCTTTGGAAAAAAATGTGTTGTTATGTCTCCCCATTCTACCTTATGCATGAAGAAATATTTTTAAGACTATTCAGTTACATAAGGCCTCTCTAAACTGGGAATCAAGCCATTTTCATTCAATGAATCATACATTCTTCCATCTTCACTTGTTAATACTTTATTATGGGTCAAAGTAAGATCAAGCTTTAAAAAAAAAAAAAAAAAAAAAAAAAAACCTCCCCGGATCCTCATGCCAGATGTAGTCTTCACCTCATCTGAAATCTAGTATTTCTTGGTGTCATTTATGTGGAACTTATGATATTATTATTTTTATTGTTGTTGCCTCTGTAATCCACATGGTACTTCTGGTGATATTTTTATTGTCCATGGATGCTAAGGAACTATTTCTAGAAGCCTTACATCTTCAAGTTGACAGGACAATGTAGAGAAAATATTCCTTCCAACATGGTGGCTAGGTCAGACCACTTGTGGTACTAGAGTAGGAAAGGTCACACACCAAAAGACACCCACTCTGTCAATCTGCAGTTTAGTGGAGAGAATTTAGAAAGCAGTTGCTTAGATATACATTCTAATCTCCCCACAGAAGAGACTGAAAGTCAGGAAAAGACAGTAGAGATTCCAAGAAAGTTCTTATCTGGCTCCTTACCTGGAACTCTGGGAGGAAACCACCTGTTAGTCATACTTCCTTTGCTATAATAAACACTAGAGATAATCACTTTGTAAAGAGAAAAGGTTTATTGGTTCAGAGGTTTCAGTCCCTACTCAGTTGCTTCTGTTGTTTTGGGTCTGCGGTGGCATATCATGGCAAGAGTGTGCAGCAGAGCAAAACCGTGCACCTCCCCACTGGGAAAGGAAAGAAGAAGAAAGGACTTGGGTCTCACTATCTACTTCAAAAGCACATCCCCCAGCAACCTAAAGAGCTCCCACTAGGCTTCACTTCTTAAAGACTCCACCACCTCAAATAGTGCCACTCTGAGGACTAAACCTTTAACACTTGGGCCTTTCAGGAACATTTAAGATCCAAACTGCAGTACTTTGCAAGCAGGCAGCTCTACACCAATATAGAGCAGCCCTTGAAGGCTCCAAGAGAATGACCCAGCATTGACAGATGTAGAAAGAGAGATAAATTTGTGTTTACAAGTCACCCCCCACCCTGTATTCCATGTAGCACTGATGCCGAATGACAAAGTACATGCCACTAGGTCTGCTCAAGGAAGAAAGGTTCAAGGTTCCCCTTCAACAGAGGTGAAAATTACCCCATGATCCAAGAGTGCCTGCAAGATGGAAGGACAGAAGAAAGATGCTTTAGCTTAGAGCACTGAATTTAACCAACTACATTTATCAGTAGCACATATTAACAAATCACTAGGTTGTGAGGACACAAGGAACTCTTGTGGATTCCAACCTATGCCCACGAAATGACTAGAAAGCTCCCTGCCTTCCAAAGCAATGAAGCCTTCATATATGATTTCCTTGAATACCTTGATATACTACACTTTGTTTTGCATTATACACTAGTTTGTATGCACATTTATACACATACATACATACATAAGAAATTCAGAAAAATAGAATGTGTTGGGGAAAGTTATTTTATAGAAAAATTGGATGTTTTAAAAAATAAGACTCTTGGTTCCCTCTTTCTTTTGTGTTAATTTTATACCATAAATATCTAATGTTTCCTTGTATCTTAATCTAGTATATCATAAACTCCTTTTAGACAGAGAATTCATTTATTTCAATATTATTTGTAAAAGTTGGAATAATTAAAGGTGCTCAGTAAAACTTTGCAAACATCAAATATTGTCAACAGGGATGGGGATTTAGGTCAGCGGTGCTGCCGCCTGCCTCACAAACATAAGGTCCTGAGTTCGATCCCTGGTACCCCCCCCCCCAAAAAAAATTGTCAACAGCCTTTAGCCTTAAATTGTGAACCACCTGCTAATATTGCACATGGTAATTACTGACATAACAGAAAGAAAATTATATCTTCCATATGCTGTGCTGGTTGTCTTTTGTTTTCAAACATCTCATTTTATTCTCATAACAATCAAATGTATATATATTATCCCTATCTTTTAAAGAAACAATTGATTTCTTACTTCAGATATGTAAGATCAAAACACTTTGACAAAGTAAGCAGTCAACTTATATATCTGCTTTCATGTAGAGCAAACAGCAAACAGAAATAATAAAATATGTGCACTATAATTAGGTACTGGACCTATACTCACATGTCTTTATATGTACCATACATCTTCATAGGATGATCCTTGAAATGACATTTACATAGAGAATTTACCATAGTGTGGGACACATTGGAAGCAACCAAAATAACTACCCACATACTTCTGAATGATTCTCTCTCTTTTTTAACCTGTTTATTATATCCTGGGCTCCCATTTTTGGCTGCACACATTTTACCACCAAAATCCCTGGATCATGTGTAGCATCGAAGTCTGAAA
This sequence comes from Heterocephalus glaber, assembly GCF_053883595.1. Classification (NCBI taxonomy): domain Eukaryota; kingdom Metazoa; phylum Chordata; class Mammalia; order Rodentia; family Bathyergidae; genus Heterocephalus; species Heterocephalus glaber. Next base: position 37,094,170 of record NW_028258142.1, on the reverse strand, counting down.
TATAGTCACAAACCTTCTAATTGGCACTTCCTGGCTCCATGGATATACAGTATATCAGGAAAATTGGTGAGGAGAGAAGCCAAGGTTGAGGGAAATGATGAAAGACCTAGGGGAAGAAAGCTAATTTGCAGCTAATTTCTAAAATATTGGCTAGAGATTTGTTCAGCTTCATGGAGACACTACAGGGATACAGACATCACCAAGCCATTCTTTAGGGAAGATTAGAGAGTCCTGGAAGCAGCTGCTCCTTCTTCTTTTTCTTCTCCTTCTTCTTTTTTTTTCCTTATATTGCTGGAAAAGTAAAAACTAACTGAAACACCCAATGACAATTTTCTCACTAAAATCTGTTTCACAAAAGGAAATGGAATAAAATTATAACAATATGAAATTTAAAAGGAACAAATGTGCCAATGGGGTCATCACTGTCAGGTGCCAGTGCTAGGATGGGCAAGTCCTCTGAGGGATGCCTCACACCACCATAGTGGATCCAGGGAAATCTAGAAACAGTTAACCCATATCAAGGACCGACACGGAAGGGAAAGAAATAAAGAAGCTAATGAGTCATCAAAACTGAGGAAGGGAGACTGGAGAGGCTTCACTTCACAGTAGCTTGCTGTGTGGGATTTTTAGTCTACTTAGTGCTGCTTTCATTCCATCCTTCCCTCCTGTCATTTCTTCCCCTACTTGTGCATTCACCTACTTTCCTTAAGGACCCAATTACACTAGGGGAAGCTCCAGATCAGAATTAAATAGAAAATGGAAATATATTTAACATTGCCTCTCAGATCAAGCTTCTGCCATACTCCAGAGAAAAGCAGTCTGATCTATTTATGCACAGATATTTCCTTCCTGAAATTTTCAATCAATTTCAAGCCTTTCCTTGAGAAAACACCACTATCAAAGCTAAGACAATCTGCATGCACATCTTTACAAAGAAACTCTCCTCTCTTCTCCTCTCCTCTCCTCTCCTCTCCTCTCCTCAGGGCCCTGAAAGGAGCATGAATGCATTTCTAGACTGTGGGTAAAGAGCCAGCCAAGCACTGGAGAGACAGCTTTGATGACATTGTTTTTCATTTCACAGAGGACAACTCATGTTTCTCTCCTTAAATATATACTGCAAGCCACAAGAGATGGCAGCTGTCTAATTAAACCTGATAAAGCCTCCTTAAAAATGAGACTTGGGGAAGCACATCATTTCGGTTGCAGAGCTGCCCAATTTTCCTGGGAACCCAGAGGGAGCTGTGTACTGTTGGGGAGGGATGGAGGATGGGACCTGAGGGAGGGAAGGCAAAATTACTGGCACCATCAAGTTGTTGGTGTGAAATAACAAAACATACACAATACATATTTAATGCAAACTAGATAACTTTACTTTATAAAACATACAAAAGGATAACCTCATCTACCATTTAAAAAGCCACTGATGAAGGCTTCAGTAATATACCAAATCCCTTCTTAAATTATAAAGATTTAATAGGAATGGTTTATTTTCTCTAGCAGGCTTCTGCTGTCAAGAGAACCTGGGAAATTGAAACAGGGATGTGATCACTGCATCTAAGGCATTGGGACAACCCAAGATACCCTCTCCCTTTTCTTGCTTCAAAACCAGTGGGAGAAAATTTTGTCTCTCATTTAAGATAAAAGACTTAAACATATGTAGATGCCCATGCTATTCAAATAGAGTAACTTAAAAATAAGGAAAATTTGGCCTTATTAATGCTGCCTTCATCATTTCTTAATTTTATCAACTCTGTTTTCATTGTTTTTCCAACACTCCACCAAGTCTGAAGACATGACCCAAGATGCTTTTCACCAAGTGTTGTTGTCAGAAACAGAATATGAAATTGCATAACTGTGGTTTACCAGAGAATCCCTACATGGAAAGACTGACACTCTTCGGCAGTGATGTGGCTTCTCTGGAGTCTAATAAAACAGAAGACAGAGAGCCTGGAGCTCTGAGCTCCTCCAGCCTGGAGAATTTTGACTCCTACAGGATGAATGCTGAGACTACTGAATGTCAGTTGAGGTACACGTCTCTGGAAAACACTGATATATAATCTTGTCTCATGTATCTCCTTCATAATATCTTAATTTCTGGCTAAATAGTAACTTAATGTAAAAGTAAACCTAAGCTCACATGGAGTCATCATTTATGATTTAAGCTTAGATAAATTTATGAATTGAATCTGAAGTAACTTCTTTGGTGTCATCTTATTCATCCATATAAGTGTTTCAGTTGTCAGCACCAACTTCATCTCTTCGAAAATTTAACCCTTATCCTTATTGGTTCCTTGGTCTTCTACATTCTAACAAAAGTACCATCTCTTATCACTCACTTTATATGACTGTTGATGTTATCACTCACTTTTATTTTCCCTTTGTTACCTACACAACTAGAAGGCAAAAGTTATTGCTTCCACATCTTTTTATCACTCACAGAATTTGACCTAGAGATTGATGTTCTGTAATTGTTATTCCATGAAGAAGAACTCAGTAAATTTTCTTGGAAGCCAAAATCCAAAGTTGAATTGACACCATGCCAGTCACTGCATTGTTCTGTATGAAAGTATTCAAGAACTTGGTAAGAGAGAAGAAAATACTGACCTCCAGATTGTGTACCATTGTACTAGAATCAAAGAACAAAGAAGTCCAGGTCACTTTTTCAAACTGTTTCCATAGAATTCTAGTTCCATGGAATTATAATTTCTAATATACACAAAAAGTACTCTAGGATCAAATTAGTATAGAAAAAGTAAGATTAAGAGAAGTTTAACAGGTTATTTTACTATAGAGCTTGGCAGAACATTTAATAGCAAAAATAAATAATGACATTCTGAGAGGGAATTGTGGAGGGGGAAATACTTTTTGAGGGAACTTCATGTGAGATTGGAAGTACAGTTTGTAATATGCAACTCTACATTTACATTTACTCATAGAAATATTTCCTATGTTCCTAGCTTTTTTAACTTTCCATGAGGCAGTACCTGCTAAGAATATTCTAGAATCTGTTCCTAGTGCTCCTTTTATTGCCACCTCTTATCTGTTAAGCACACTACTAGCTTTGGTGGTCCCAAGAGAATTTCTTCATCTTTAAGAGAAGGTGACTATTTGAAAGATAATGAAACAACACATTAAGTATTGTTATTCTCATATTACTCTATTAAGAAACTTTGCTTTATTTTTTCCTAAAATAAAATAAAAAACAGAAGGTGACAGAAAGCATGGCACACATTTGTTAAAACAGACCAAGAGGCTACAATCTCATCAAGATTCTGGAAACAAAGGAATTCAATAAATCTTGTCAACATACAGAAAGAAAAAAAACAACCTATAATTCAAAGATTAATAAAAAAGATTAAAATATTTGTACTTTATTACTATAACAAGTTTGTTACTCCCAGCCCAGAGGAAAGGGCTTTTGGGCCGCCATCCATCCCACCACTCCTGCCCCAGAGGAAAGGGCTTTTTGGCCACCTTCCATCCTGCACTCCCAGCCCAGAAGAAAGGGCTTTTGGGCCGCAATCCTTCCCACCACTCCCAGGCCCAGAGGAAAGGACTTTTGGGCCACCTTCTCTCCCACTACTCCTGGCCCAGAGGAAGGGGCTTCCAGGCCACCATCTCTCCTGCTGCTCCCAGCCCCTGTCCCACCTCTCCCAGCTCAGAGAAGGTAAGTCATGCGGGCACCAACAGCACCCCTGCCGCCCCCCCCAGTCGAAATGAGAAGACACGTAAATAAGTCTCAAAATCAGATGGCCATATCACCTACAGCAACCCCAAAGGGAAATGAGATGGAACACTGATACTCAACTGCCTGGACCCACTGAACTGGCAACAAAAGGGGATCTGGAAAAAATGAAATCAGAAATAATTTCTCAGATAACAGCAGAGATTTTGCTACTACTGCAAGACATGATTAATAAATCTAGAGAGGAGCTGAGAAACATGATGGAATCCCAACATAGGAAACAAATGGAATCCACAAAACAGATGCAAATAGATTTCCAGGACATGAAAAACTCCGTTGAAAGTCTACACAGCAGAATGAGCCAATGTGAGGACAGAATTTCAGATACAGAAGACACGATTGCAATTAATGACCAGGAAAAGAAAAATTGTTTCAAAATCATAAGGGAACATGAGAAATCAATCCAGCAGATGCCAGATGATGCAAAAAAGAATAACATAAGACTGATTGGAGTCAAAGAAGAAACAGGAGAGACTGCAGATGACATAAAAAAACTCTTCACAGAAGTAATGGCAGAAAACTTCCCAAGCAGGGGAAAAGAAGTTGAAATACAGATAAGTGAGGCATATAGGACTCCAAATAGCCTTGATCAGAAAAAATCTGCACATGGGAATATAATTAAGATTCCAGAAACTCAACAGAAGAGAAAAGTTCTACAAGCAGTTGGGGAAAAAAACAAATCACATACAAAGGAAAGCCCATTAGAATCACAGCAGGCTTCTCAACACAAACCATCAAGGCAAGAAGAGCTTGGAGTGACATATTCCAAGCCCTAAAAGAAAACAGCCTCCAACCCAGACTGATGTATCCTGCAAAACTATCTTTCAAAACTGATGGAGAAATGAGATACTTTCATGACAAAGAGCACCTTAGTAACTTTGTGAATACCAAACCAGCACTCCAAAAACTTTTACACAATATCCTGGGAACAGACATTGAGGATCACAACCCCAGGAAGCAAAGCAGAATGAACCCATCTGGCATGACAAGAAATTAAATGGAAAGGGGGAGAACCCAACAAAAAGAAAAAGTCATGGCAATGATCAGTCAATATGTGTCAGTTACAAACATCAATGTTAATGGTCTCAATTCACCAATCAAAAGAAATAGACTGGTAGAGTGGGTCAAGAAGCAAAATCCAACAATATGCTGCATACAAGAAACACACTTCATTCAAAAGGAAACTCATAGACTGAAAGTTAAAGGGTGGAAAACAATACTCCATGCCACAGGAACCTGAAAAAAAGCAGGAGTAGCTATCCTCTTTGCAGATCAAGTAGATTTCAAACCAACACTGATTAAGAGAGACAAAGAAGGACAATATATCCTTTTAAAGGAAAGAATCCAAGAGGAAGAGGTGACAATCATAAATATCTATGCACCAAACACTAGTGCACCCAACTATATAAAACAAATACTAATGGACATGAAAAGTCATACATACACTAATACAATTGTAGTGGAGGACCTCAACACCCCACTGTCACAAATAGATAGATCGACTAGACTAAAAATAAGTAATGAAATACTAGAACTCAATCAAACTCTTGAACAAAAGAACTTAACAGATGTTTCCAGAGTCTTCCACCCCACAAAATCAGAATACACATTCTTCAAAGCTGCGCATGGGGCATTCTCCAAAATAGACCACATACTCACACATAGAACATGTTTAAGTAAGTGCAAAGGAATTGAAATATTCCCTGTATATTATCAGACCATAGTGTGATGAAATTGGAGATCCATACCAATAGAAACTGCAAAAATTTCATAAACACATGGAAAGGGAACAACACACTTCTGAATAACCAATGGGTCACAGAGGAAATTAAAGAAGAAATCAGACAGTTCCTTCAATTAAATGACAATGACAATACAACATATCGGAATCTATGGGACACAATGAAAGCAGTCTTATGAGGGAAATTCATAGCAGTGAATACACATATTAGGAAAATAGAATGAGCCCAATTAAACAACCTGATGCTTAGCCTCAAGCTTCTAGAAAAAGAAGAGCAGGACAACCCCAAAGCTCATACAAGGGAGGAAATTATAAAGATCAGAGGAGAAATCAATGCAATGGAGACTACAAGAACAATACAAAAAATCAATGAAACCAAGAGTTCATTCTTCGAAAGAATCAACAAAATCCACAAACCCTTAGTCAACCTTGTCAGAAAAAGGAAAGAAAAGGCCCAAATCCATGCAATTAGGAATGAAAAGGGTGAAATGACAACAGACCCAGCAGAAATCCAGAGGATCATCATTACCTACTTCCAGAACCTATACGCCAATAAGATGGACAACACAGAAGAAATGCACAGATTCCTAGATACATAGGAATTGCCAAAGTTGAACGAAGAAGACCTAAAAATTCTAAACAACCCAATATCAACCAATGAAATTGAGACATAATAAAAAATTTATCAACTAAGAAAAGCCCAGGCCCTGATGGCTTCACTGCTGAATTCTACAAGACATTTGGAGAGGAACTACTGCCACTACTGTTTAAACTCTTCAATGAAATTGAAAGGAAAGCAATACTCCCAAATTCATTCCTGGAAGCAAGCATCACCTTGAGCCCCAAAGCAGAGAAAGACCCAACTGAAAAAGAGAACTATAGGCCAATCTCACTAATGAACATAGATTCAAAAATCCTTAACAAAATACTGGCAAATGCAATGCAGAAGATCATCAAGAAGATCATACACCCTGATCAAGTGGGATTCATCCCAGGGATGCAGGGATGATTCAATATACACAAATCAATCAATGTAATACACTATATCAATAGAGCCAAGGACAAAAACCATATGATTATCTCCATAGATGCAGAAAAAGCATTTGACAAAATCCAACATAGATTTATTATAAAAAATTGGAATAGATGGTCTCTACCTCAAACTGATAGAAGCCATCTATGAAAAACCAACAGCCAATATCATACTAAATGGTCAAAAACTGAAATCCTTCACACTAAAATTAGGAACAAGACAAGGATGTCCATTATCACCCCTCCAGTTCAATATAGTTCTGGAAACATTAGCCACAGCAATTAGACAAGAGAAAGAAATAAAAGGAATAAAGATAGGAAATGAAGAAGTCAAATTGCCATTACTTGTGGATGACACGATACTGTATATAGAAGACCCCAAGAACTCCACCAAAAGTCTTCTAGACTTAATAACCAAATTCAGTCAAGTAGCTGGTTACAAGGTCAACACACAAAAATCAGTAGCTTTCCTCTACACGAATGACAGACTCACTGAGAGAGAAATAGGGCAAATAATTCCTTTCACAATAGCATCCAAAAAACTGAAATACCTTGGAATCAACCTAATGAAAGAAATCAAAGCCCTCTTCTCTGAAAACTGTAACACACTGAAAAGAGAGATTGAAGATGATATCAGAAAATTGACAGACATACCCTGCTCCTAGGTAAGAAGGATTACTATAGTGAAAAATGGCCATACTTCCAAAACTGCTATATAGATTCAATGCAATTCCAACTGAGATACCAGCAGTATACTTCACAGACCTTGAGAAAACAATTCAAAAATTCATTTGGAACAAGAAGAGACCCAGAATGGCAAAAGCAATTCTAGGTAACAGAGACATGGCGGGGGTATAACAATCCCCAACTTGCAACTATACTACAAAGTTATTGTGATAAAATCAGCATGGTAGTGGCAAAGAAACAGACCTGAGGACTAGTGGAACAGATTAGAAGATGCAGAAACAATGCCAGACACATTCACCCATCTCATCTTTGATAAAGGAGCCAAATACCCTCACTGGAGGAAAGATAACCTCTTTAATAAATGGTGATGGAAAAATTGGGTTCCAACTTGCCAAAGATTAAAACTAGACCTATATCTCTCACCATGCACTAAACTAAAATCAAAATGGATTAAAGATCTAAATATTAAAATAGAAATGCTAAACCAGTTGGAACAGAGGTTAGGTAGATCTCTTGAAAACATCAGTGTAGGGAAGGATTTTATGAACAAAACCTCAGTTGCCCGTGAACTAGAACAAACAATCAATAAGTGGGATCTCTTCTTCTTAAAAAGCTTCTGCACAGCAAGAGAAACCACCAACAGTGTGAAGAGACAACCCACAATGTGGGAAAATATCTTCACCTACTTTTCCTCAGACAAAGGTCTACTATCTCGAATCTATAAAGAACTTGAAAAGATCAGACCTCCCAAATGGAAAGACCCAATCTGAAAATGGGCATCTGAAATGAACAGACATTTCTCAGACAAAGAAGTAGAAATAGCAAATACATGCATGAAAAAATGTTCAACGTCACTGGTCATTTGAGAGATGCAAATGAAAACAATGCTGAGATTCCACTTCACTCCAGAAAGAATGGCTGCTATCATGAAATCAACCAATAACAAATGCTGGCGGGGCTGTGGGGAAAGAGGAACCCTGCTCCACTGCTGGTGGGAGTGTAGACTGGTGCAACCACTGTGGAAATCAGTATGGAGATACCTCAAAGATCTAGGACTGGAAGTTCCATTTGACCCCGCTATTCCACTGCTGGGGACCTTCTCCAAAGAATTAAAAGAATCATACCACAGTGATGTATGTGTACCCATGTTCATACCAGCACAGTTTGTGATAGCTAAGACTTGGAAACAGCCCAAATGCCCATCAACTGGAGACTGGATAAAAAAAATGTGGGGTTTTTATAAAATGGAGTACTACTCAGCCATAAAAAATGAGAAATTAGAGACATTTATAGCTAAGTGGATGCACATTGAGGTGATACTCTTAAGTGAAATAAATAGAACACACATGTATAAATACTGAATAGTTTCTCTGGTGTGAGAAACTGAGTATAAATAAGGACTAAAATGTATAATAGGTAATGTGAAATAGGAAGAAAACGGGCAAAGGGGAAGGAAGTGGGAGGGCTAGGGGAAAGGATAGGTGGGAATGGGATTAATATGAGAAAATGGAAAACTAGGAATAAAATCTGTGTAAATAGGGAGGAATGGAGGGGTTGAAGGGAGGGCTGGGCAAGGGTGAAAAATAAGAACCAAGAGAGCCTATGTAAAGGTACAAATTTCCAGTGATAAATGTCATTATATTGTGTACCTAAAATGTAGCAATAAAGGAATTTAAGAAAAAAAAAGTTTGTGTGTTGTTATAAAGCTCAGCAGGGAGGGGCCTGGGTTCCCATAGAGAGATGGGGGAGTTGAGTGAAGAGGCTGTTGAAGCCAGGAAAGCCTGCTTACAGCAGACAACCGACACGTGAACTTAACATGAATAGAAGGAGTGGAAGACAGAGGGAGAAAACCTCATGTAGAGTGACAGTAGAAGGCACTGTGCAGGTTCTTTCCATTACATCAAGCTACCATGTTGTCAGTATTCTTAGGTAAGCAGCATTACTTTTCTAATACTGCCTCTATTGTAAATCTTTCTCCTAAAATATACTATGTGAATGGCAAGTCTTACTTTCATTCTATCACATTAATCCCTGAACAAAGTAAGAAGCTTTTCCTGGGTAGAGCCCTTACCTTTTCTTTCTCTTGAATGCTTCAGAGCACAAAGCAAAGGATTAAATATTTGAAGGATGCAATGAAAATCATAATTTCTCAAAGCCGACATAATAAAGAATGTTAAAGTTTAAGTAACTAGTTTCAGTAAAAAAAAAAAAAGCTGAGTTCCATTAAACAGCCATATTATTTATCTCATTGTCCTTTTTGAATCAGGAAATTAGATAAACTCAGTATCCCAGGAGGCAAATACGTGGTTCCAAGTACCTTCTCTGCAGAGCCTTCATCATCTCATAGCATTAGACATAGTTCATCCACATTGGCAATGAGAACTAAACTATCCCTGGCTTTCCCTCAATTGCTTTGGGAGTTGACCTGTCCAGTGTGTATGATTTCCATCAGTCTGTGAACTAGAGGCTGACTATATCTGGAGAAAAACAAGGTGACCATTTCAGTAAGCACCCACATACAGCGTGGTTGGATCAATGAAATTTTTGAAACCTACAAAGCCCTGTTTTGTATTCTTTCTGCAATCCCAAGATCATGCTACCCTTTCCACTACTAGATCCTAATCCACTGGGTTCTAACTGCTATTTATTCGTCTGACTTTTCCATTAAAATCTAATTTCAGAAAAACCAGGGGATCATTTTGATCATGGACACTTGCCACTCACCAGCATAAACATGATTCCTATCCTTTTTTTTTCTATTACCAGAGATCAAACTCAGGACCTTGGGCTTGTGAGACAGTTGCGGTGCAACTGAGCTAAACCTCCAGCCCATGATTCCTATCCTTAATGAACAAATTTAAAATTATAAAAGAAGAAGAGGAAGAAGAACAAGAAGAAGAAGAAGGAGGAGGAGGAGGAGAGGAAGAAGAGGAAGAAGAAGAGGAAGAAGAAGAGGAAGGGGAGGAAGAGGAAGAAGAAGGAGGAGAAGAAGAAGGAGGAGGAGGAGAAAAAGAAGAGGAAGAAGAAGAAGAAGAAGAAGAAGAAGAAGAAGAAGAAGAAGAAGAGGAAGAGGAGGAAGAAGAAGAAGAAGAAGAAGAATGTGATTAAGGAAAACAATCTTATCTCTGTCATACACAGCAAAGAGGTTTAGTATCTGAACAGTTACCAGAAAGCTACAGGACTATAGTCTCATAGACCAAATTCACATACAGGGACTAAGGCAAAACTCAAAGACTTTTTAATCATAATGTACAAAATTAGAAAGAAGTAAAAATCTCTAGAAAGAAGGATATTAGTTGAATAAATGGGAAAGGAGTCAGTAATTTTCATCATCCAAATATCATTTTTCCCCATATCCTTGGACATAATATAATAAGGATCATCAGACATTTCATCTTTTTTTTTCTGGCTCATTTGGTAATTCTAAGTAGCATTCACTGGCAGGAATATAAAAAGTTAATCATATCTCAATGCCTGCTTGAACAATAAAACCACAGACCAAAGATAATATTTTGAGCTTTAGCTGGTACAATATACTTACTTTTTATCAGCAGATTCAATCACATAAACCAAAGTTTGGACGCTGAGGTGGCGGTATCAAGGGAGAATCAACAGCTTGTAGACAGGAATTAGTCAGAGGTAGAGAGAGGCACTGCGCTTGGCTATCATTCTTATCAGAAGTATAGAATCAATTAGGTCTTCAATATCCCAGACAGACCTTACCCCTCAGGAGATGACGATGAAGACATGTGATGAATCAGAGATGTTTTAGTTTGGGTGGTCTGAGAAGTGAATACTGATAGACTTTAGTACATAGGATTTTCATTAGGAAATTCTCTTGATAACAACAGTTGGAGAAAGGAAATGGATTGGACAGAAGGAAATCTTAACCTCAGTGCCACACCACTGACAGTCTTGATCAACCCCATGGGGAGCTGTGATGTTAACCACCAGAGTCATCCCCTGTTTGACTGAGGTGATAAAACCTTTCAGGCCCCTACACTGATCTGTCATTGGATATTGGTTACTCTCAGAAGGAACATAAACCTTGGACCAGTTGGCTTTCTGTGGCTTAAGCAATACTCGAATGGTCTAAAACTTGATACGGGCTTCCCAGGACATATACCTCTTCCTGGAAAAATCAAGAACTTCAATAACCAAGAGCTCACTGAAAAACACAGACATGTCTAGGACTAATCAGGAAACATAGGGGCCGGGGATTTAGCTCAGTGGTTCTGGCGCCTGCCTCACAAGAGCAAGGTCTCAAGTTCGATCCCCAGTACCAAAAAAAAAAAAGGAAATATGAATACAAATAAAAGAAGGAAACAAATGTACCCCTTTAGTGTACTTTATAAATATTGGAGAAAGAGTGAGCAATCTGGTTCAGATTAGATTAAGACCTGACAGGGAGTGAAGGTATGGGTATAAAAAGCATTCTTATTTGTCTGTTTAAGAACATTTAGTACATTGTGTAACAGTGTGACACTTATGTTTGATTTTGCTACAACCCTATGTAGTGAACACAAAAGGGAACATCAGAAATGAGGAAAGTGAAGGTCAGAAGGGACAGGTGTTTTGTCCTGTGCTCACTCGGTATGTTTCAGGGTTGCAACAACATCTAGGACTTCCTGACTTACAAGTTCTATAAGCCCACAGGATTCTTTGCTCCCTCCTTACTAGTAATCTAATCAAATGCTTCACTTAAGCATCCTATCCCAGCTAAGGGCTTTAGTCCAGTTGAGTGCAAATAGCTCAAATTCTTGGTGACTGTGGGATTTCCACAGCTCCAGCTGCTTATTCCCAAAATTCACATTCTGATGATCCTCCTATTTCTGCTGTTTAGTTCAGGATAATCTTAGTCAGTCTTTAACTGGTTGCAATTGTATGCCAGACCAAAAGTTTTCATTGAACAACCACTGAATTCCTAGCTTCACTTCAACATAGGAAGTTGTATTATCTGGATTCTGTGACATGACCATGGACCCTAAACTTCCTATACTTGGGGTTTGCTTCCTATTTTGCAAAGTGATTTCTTGGGCTAGAAGCTCTCTATAATATATTCTAGGTTTGAAATACTTACTATGAATATAGACACTGCCTATTAATGGCTTCTAAGCCACACTTTAAGGCTGCTAAATAATGCTCTCAGCCACTATCAGTAAAAACTTTTATTGCTTTTTTTTTTTTGGTACCGGAGATCAAACTCAGGACCTTGCACTTGTGAGGCAGGTGGCAGAATCACTGAGCTAAATCCCTGGCCCTGCTTTCTAATTTTAATGCTGTTATTCTCTGAGTCTCAGTCATATATTGGTACTGATTTCACAGAAGTTCTTCTATTAACACCAACAATTAGAAAAGTGTAAGTATGTTATAACTTTTCTGTTTATTGTGTTTTAACACTTTTCCAAAAATCAACAAAGGAAGTTTCATGAAAACTTACTTCCCTTGAGTACATATTACTCTTGTTGTTTTTTTCAGCTTTCTCAGGACCACAGTAATCAGACCTAGCAATGCATACATTTAGAATATAACATACTGATGCTGCTACAGGGAATAATGCAGAGATGATTTAGTCTAATAATTTCATAAATAATGAAACTGAGCTCCTAATATCAGAGTACAAGTACTTTCTCAACTGAAAAGTAAATGGAAAGAAAATTTTAAAGTATGCCTTGAAACTACATTTCATTTTAATTACCATTCAGGCAATAATTATGTAAGATAGAAGTAAGTGATGGCATTCATTGTAAGGACTCAATTGTCCTGCTGAGCCTCTCTATGGCCTCCAAACAATTAGTTAGTTCTTAACTGGCCAGAGTAGCTGGGATGGACATAAACTATTGCATCGGGTCCCACAAACTCTGGGCCTTTCTAAGCCATCATGGTTGGATTTTTTTCCTCAAGGAGGATGAAAGGTTAGTCAACCCAACTTTCAGTTCTAGGATTAAGTGATGATTACAATATAAAAGGCTAATTTTCAGAAGTCAGGACTGAAGAGGTGTATGCTTTTCTCTTCTCAGCATTTCTCTAGCCCCAATCTTGCCATATCGGAGGGTTCTTATCTTTTTTAAAAGCCTAGGAAGAGTACTCAAATCAGATTTACCTACTCCTTGACCCGCTATATTGAAACACAAATAGCAGTGCCTCCAAGATACCTCACTGCTTTGAATCTCCAATTGATTAGGTTTACCATAGAAGTTTAGTAAAGTTAATTTCCACTAGATAATAATGAATACAGAAACTTTCAAGTTTTACACCTCCCACAGGATTTATTTGATAATTTTTTTCAGTGATAATTTTGAGAAAGCTTTTTAATGTAAAATCACAAATTCTTCCTTGAATCATTTTGGCTAACAGAGCTTTGCCTTGCTGAATTAAAAAAAAAAATTCTTTCAGGGATAGTATTAAGATTGACTAGGTTTCTCTGCATTCTCTTTATTTGGAAAAAAAAAATGAACCAATTTACTCCAGGTCACTTAAATTCTGAGATTTGATTCCCCGCAGCCTAACTGCCTGGCCAGCTTCATGGGGTGTAGTGAGGAGTCCAGTAACATAAGGCAGTATCTTGAGGCCTTCTTCTATGTGCAGACTTAGGGGCCTGCCCCGTCCTCTCAGGAAGCTCCTCTGCTTTTCACCTCCCACCTGGCTGCCTCAGCTCTTCTCACCTCCCTGTACCCTCTGTCCTGCTCTCACCCAGCCCATCCTATGGGGCAGGACCCTGGGGCTTGGGAGCCCTCTTGCTCCTGGTAGGTGTCTGCTGAGTGGGTCAAGCATCTCTCACTCCTGTGCTTGCTGGAGTGGCCACAGAGTGGGGCAGGGGAGGCCTGGGTGTGTCAGGCCTGAGAACCAGGGCATCAGTGTGGTGTCTGCTGAGCTGGAGACAGGACTGCGGAGACACACCATCCTCCCAAGGGGGAGCCTGACTGGCTCAGGTGTCATCTCACAAGAGATACATGTACCAACAACATGGCATTGGTGCCAAAAGGAAAAAGATGACTACCAGTCATCCGTCACTTTGGCCACTGGGACCCAGGGGGCAAGTAAGAGCCAGACCTCAGGCCCTGTGTCCTCCTGGAGTATGAAAAGTTCAGAGAATATGTGCTCTGAAACCTGGCAGACAAGGCCTTTAACGGGCCCATCTGCAAGGCCATCCTGGACCAGTGGTTCTTCAATGGCATTGGCAACTACCTGTGAGTAGAGATCCTGTTCCAGCTGAGGATCCCTCCCTTTGAGAAGGGGTACACAGTCCTGGAAGCCCTGCAATGGGGCCAGCTGAGCCTGGAGCTCACTCTGAGCCAGAAGATCAGGGTTAAGCTGCAGAACCTGGACCTGGAACTGTGTCACTCAGTGCCCAAGGAAGTGGTCCAGCGGGGGAGCAAAGGCTATGTGCTGGAGCACAGAGAGGAAGGCTTCTCTGCCTTCAGAGCCTGGCTGCAGTGCTATAGCATGCCGGGCATGAGCTCCCTGCTGGACCGGAATGGCCACACCATCTGATTCCAGGGGGATTCTGGCTCCCTCACCCCCAAAGGGGCCAAGCCCCCCCAAAAGAAATCCTAGGAAACCAGCCAGCACCTATGGACAGAATGGAACATTTTCCACCTCCAATCAAGGCCACTCCTAAGATGCCAAGGGCCCAGAGACACCTTTCTGAGATGACTCCGGCCTGGCAGCCTGAGAGGCTGGGGGCATGGCCTTGACAGGGATATTGGTACCTGGCTTCTTTCTGACTCTCTGCTTCCCAGGTGCTATGAGGTGAGGGGTTTCCTCCTCCAACACTCCTGCCATGATGTGCTGCGCTGCCCCAAGCTGACAGTGACCTTGGATGGAAACCTGTGCTGAAGAATCTCAGGTGTTCTCCCACAGCCTAGAAAGCTACTAACACAGCCATCTTGGTGCCAACACTGTCTCTCCTGTTGTGGTGCCCCTAGTCTGTCTTCTTCACTAGATGACAGCATGACTGAGAGCTTGGGAATGCCAAACTGGAATCGCAACTCTATCCTGCTCTGGCTGTGGAAATCTGGGGCTTCACTTTATCCCTCCCCTCTGTGATTCATGCTTCTCCGACATAAAATCCTGGTGACCCTGATAGCAGGAAGAGTAAGAGCAGCACTGGCACTGAGCACTCTCAGAGGATCATGTGCATCACTATGCTGAAGCTTTGCTGATTGTGCTGGCCACACAGCAGTGCTGTCCCCAGGTGTTGTCACTGAATCAATCCTCTGCCAGCTGCTCTGGGGCAGAGGCTGGCTCATTTGATTCCTTGCCTGTCTCCATGTTCTTCAATCCTGTAGCCCCGTCCTGGTCTCACATGCAGAAGCCCTCAGCATTGGCCCTACACCACTGGGGTCTGCAGTGCCCACACCACTGTTCTGGCTCTGAGTGTCCCCAACATCTGTGCCATGAATAAATCTGCTCTACAGAGCTGATGGTACATGGGGAAAGGACAAACCAAGCGAGAGAAGTCCTAGAAGTAGGCTGCCTTAGGCTGGGACCAACTGTGTTCTGAATAGAGGAGGAGGTGGGGAGGCCACAGAAATGTTAACTATGGGGCTCAGGGCCTAGGACCAGGTCCACTTGGGCTGACTCATGGCCCTGGTCTTCAGTACTCAGCTGCACTGACTTCTGGGCCAGGATGTGCCATGTCTGGGACTGGGATGATGTGCCATGTCTGGGACTGGGATGATGTGCAGACACTGTCACACACCTATTTGGTGACTGGGCTGGGGTGGCTCCCATCATGAACTCAGTGGACAGAGGATCAGTGTGGCCTCTGCATATTCCTGGGTGCTCACAGCATGGCCGAGTCTAGGCTGTACATGGTGGCCATGGGAGCAGCACAGTGTCCCTATCCACAGAACAGGCAGTACTGCTTCTCTTCACCTGGGCTCACCATCCTTCTAGTGACAACTAGGCAGCTTCTTGATGGAAGCCCTCACACATGGACATGCCAGGAGGTGAGCAGAGAGAAGCTCCCCTCCATGGAGGACATGGTTTCCTCCTACTTGGCTGATCCCCCATGAATAGGATGTTCACCTCCAGAGTTACTTCTCATGGATCTGTAATTGGGGTCACCTTGTGTTGGTGGTGCCCCAAGGGTGCCAGGCAGCAGCAGCACAGGGGCTGTGGGCAGCCTGTGATGCTCTTCTTCAGAGCCTTCCAGCATCACCTCCCATTGCTGGCAGGGGCAGAGGTGGTGTGGGAGCTGGAGCAGGAAGCCCCAGGGCCAGGCTGGCAGGACACACTGGGGGAAGCAAGGCCAGGATGGCAGGACACAGTGGGAGCAGCAGGGTTAGGCTGGCAGGATACACTAGGAGTGGCAGGGCCAGGCTGGCGGGACACACTGGGAGTGGCAGGGATAGGCTGGCAGGACATGCTTGCAGTTGGGGTCCTATGGATGGAAATGAGTGGCTGGGAGCCTCTGCTACCCTGCTTTCCTGGGGGCTTCACTCCAAAGGATAAGAGGCCAGTGCAGGTGACAGGTGCACTGGCACTCCTATAGGGGATGTGAAATGAGGGTACAGGACCTGTGATGATATTTCCTCTGCAGCCACATCCTCATCCTCATCTGCATGGACAGGCTTCACCTGGATCCTGAAGCCCCGCCCCTGGAGTGCCTGGCTCTGCGACAGCAGGAAGATGACCATCTCCTGGTTATATTCCTTTGTCCTCACTGAGTCTATGACCTTTAGTGGGTTGAATCCCATCCAGGCCATAAGGTTCATGATTGCAGATTTTTTGGGCATAAGAAGCAGCTTAGGAAGACTGGGGGTTGGGATATCTCGGAGCTACGAGTGCTCCAGCACTTCCTGTACTGTTCCTGTACTGTTGGCCGCATCGAGGGGCTGGAGTCAAGGAGGTTCCTGATGAGGTCTTGGGCATCCAGGGAGATGGAGTAGGGGCAAGAGAACTTCCCAGAAAAGATCTTTTGGATTTTCTGTGGCTAATCCCCATAAAAGGGGAGCTTCTCTGTGACCAGTTCATGCCAAATGGCCCCAAGGGCCCAAACATTCAGGGCAGGGCCTTCATACCTCCCATACAAGATTATCTCTAGGGCATAATATTTCAGTGTGCATGAGCCACAGTCACCTCCTGTCCAGGGAGGAAATGGAACCCCAGCCCAAAGTCACAGATCTTGGCGTGACCTTGGGTGTTGATCAAAACATTATGAGGTTTGAGGTCCCCATGTACAATTCCATGGTCAGGACAATAATGCACAGCTCTAATGATATCTTGAAATATCCCTTGGGCCTCCTCCTCCAGCAGCTTGTGGTTTTCAGTCCTGCAGAGGTGTTGCCGCAGGTTTCCCCCCAACACATACTCTAGGACCAGGTGTACTTTGTCCTTAGTCTTGATGACCTTCAGTAAGTGTATGATGTCAGGGTGCTGCAGGTCCTTCAGGATCCCCACCTCCAATGTAATGTAGGCTGCTGGAACCTGTGCTTTCTCTGACTCCTTCACAGCAACCACCATCCCTGTGCCGCAGTGTTTGGCCCGGAAGATCTTACCAAAGCCGCCTTGGGCAATGGGGGCCAGCACACCATAGTTTTCCTGGAGGCTGTGTCTGTGGGAGCCAGTCCTGAGGCCCAGCCAAGATGTTCCCTCACTACCCTCATGCCCACACTGCACATCATGATGTAACCAGAAGCTCCACTCTCCACACCACCAAATCGATCACCAAATCACCAATGACACTCTCTGTCCAACTCCTACGTCACCCACAAGAGATCCACCTGAGCCACAGCCTCATATATCTAACAACTGTGACCTCACCCTGGCTTCTGTGAGGTTGCAGTACCAATAGGTTCAGGGAGATCTGGCCACACCCCCCAGGGCCACCTTGCTCTTGCCCACAAGGACCCTTTGTAATAAAAAGGTTACAAAATTTCTTGCTTGTGTGGGTTATGGAAATTGACACATAAGTTTTTAGAAATTAAAATCCATAGGATGCTCCAAAATCCTTTTCCTTTCTGGTCTGAGAATCTGTAATACCTTTTGTTTTGAGAGATCTCATGATGTCTACACTCAACATATCCAATTCCTTTTTCTTTGAATTCTTACTGGTCTCAGAGTGATGCTACAACTTCACTGACATTAGAATAATGTAATGTTCTGTTTTTGAAACATGTTGAGGCATATTAAAGCCTATGAAGCGGACAGGGAGATACCTATCATAATCATTTCCCCCAAAGACAATTGATAGAGAGGTGCTATACAATTATACACCTTCCCTTGCCTCCTTTTTTTTTTCCCACAGAATGTTTTGTTTTGGAAATGTAAGTTTGTGCTGCTGAGCTCTTGCCTTATTTCATAACTTTGAAGAACAGAGGGAAAGGGTGCTAATTCTTTGAACCAAAGGGGTTGGTATCTAAATCTGGATGTTCCTGATATGACAAAGTCGGTAGGTAGCTGTCTCCTCAGTGACTTTGACTGCATGGCATACATGCACCTACACCATCTGGGCAGAAGGCCATCCCTTTGTGGAGAGTTTTTAGAAAATGCTAACGTACTTTTCTAATTTGAGCTATTTGGTATTGAAAGCACAAGGTTCCTCTAGTCAACATTGATATTAATCGACAAAAAAAGCTGCAATTCAGTCATTATATACAACCTGGCCAAGCTTTTTACCTTGAGATAATTTGTCTCTACCTTGAAACTTGCTGCTCAGTGTTTTTCTTTTCATTTCCAGTTTCCCTGAAGGTATTTATACATAAGGGAAAACAAGAGCAAAAATATACTTGGGTTCTTATTTGTACAAAATACCCACAAAATTAGGGCGAAATTCAACACCAAGCATTCTCTGCCTCCCCCGCCTAACTGTCCATCAAGACACAAAAACTCGAGCAGAGCAATTGAGTCTTACATTTATATCTACATGACATTTAGGAAAATTGAAGACTGGGAGCTACACATACAAGTAAAACCAGTGATTAGAGACAATGAGATTCAGTCTAGAGAAAAATACAGTGATATTATTAAAAAGACACTAGCAAGTCTTTCAGACCCCAAATATAGACTTCACCAAAAAGCTAACAGTTCTAGAATTCATCACAAATGTAAGCGTGGGTTTCTTTTAACATCAATAAAAACATGTTTTCCTGCAGGCATGCATTTAGAACTCACATATTTGAAATTAATTTTAACATTTATCCCATTTACATTTACTGAGACACAGAAGCTCAGAACCATGAAAAGAACAGGTTTTAAAAGAGGCAGTTAAACAGTGAGAGTTCAGCTCGGTCACCAGGTAGATGCCTCTGAGAACTTATTTACTTTCTCTGATCTTTAGGGTCCACTTTCATGATTGGGGGCTCTTATAACACACAACTGTTGTTGTTAAACTGTTGTAAATCTTAACTTAGATGTCACACAAGGCATGACAGATACATGCTTTCAATAAACACTAGGTGCTAAATTAAATTATAATTATTTTTGCTTCAACACCATAGCTGTTTCATGTCTACAATATATTTGGGGCTTAGCCAATAGGTGTACCTCTGAGAAATAGGAATGCAGTGGGAGTTGGGATAAAACTAAAGAAGTTTGAAAAAAGTGTAGGTTGGGCTTGATTTGAAACTGGGAAAAGCTCTGTGGATCAGCACAATAGGCCAGTGTGAACCACTGGGAAAGAATATGTTAAGGCAGGGAGTGCATCCTGATGAACTGACAGTCCAGAAAGCAATAAATAAATCCACTGAGCTGAAGAGGTCTCTTCAGGCTGATTAAAGCAGCAACTTGTCTGATGCAAAAACAGGAAAATCTGACTGGACACCTTGGCAGCAGGTATGGCTAAGGCTGCAGAGAATGGCTTGATAACTTCCTAGAGGTGAACTGGTTACCACACCGGTGAGGATTTTGACTGAAGAAAATACATGGACACAACAACAACCTGGCTCTGAGGAGTTAACTTATAGAATTCAAAGAATTACAAGAGAAATAAAATCAAAGCTCATTGTTGGTCAAACTAAATTTAGAAGATACACATTGTATGAGGAAAGGAGAGTTAGTTTCCTAAATGGGGAAAAGTTTCCTTCAAGAAATAATGTCATTTAAATGTGGGCAATACTTTGATGCTAATGCTGCTGGTAATGATAATGGTGGTGACGGTAACACTAATAAACCACTTTAAGCTGATTACAACTATACTTAATATTATGTATACAAACTATTGTTGGATAGTATCATCACCCCTATTTCTAAACTAGTAAAAGCTACAGCTCGTAAAGATATCTTCTTGGTACATGCAAATGCTGAGAGGGAATTACAGATGAAGAGGGAGAACATGAACAAAAGCAAATAATAAGAACTGGAATGTTTATTTAACAAAATTAGAGTGGACTGGCCTGAATGGTGCTCAAATTAAACAGAGGAGAGTAGTGGGAGATGAATCTGGACAGAAAGGTTATAGACAGCCTTGCAATCCAGGTTTAATATAATTGGCAGCACAGAGTCATTGAAGATATCAGTGAAATGAAATGATAACATAAAGCTCTACTTTAAGAAGTTTGATATGACAGGACAATGTAGAATGATTTAGAGTGTAGGGAAAGAGCTATGAGGAGCTTAGGGGTTATTGAAAAAAGGTCTCAAAGTAATGGTAATATTTTCCAGTTAGTCTTGAATCCTCTCAAAGCAGAAAATTGACCTCAAAATAATTTTATTTTGTAGGCAAGGCTCCTGCAAGTGCAGAAACTGAATTTCTAGAATTCTGAATATGCTGGAGATACCTGGCCCAGAAAGAGATGGGTGAGAATGACAAGCTTGAGGTCAGGTCATTCTATCAGTGGCTGACCTATCTTCTCAGGTGTAAAGAGGGAAAAGTCCACCTATACCTCATACCCACGTTCATTCTTTTTAGTATGGTACCAGATTGTGGGAAAAGACAAATAAATGAACAACTTTTGAACCTTTACTTTGACTTTTGATTCCAACCTTTCCCATCATAATGAAGGTCAACACAAAATCATGTTTAGAATTTTGCAATAAATGACCTCCCAATGTTTCTACTGAGTGCCCTGAGGAAGGAAAAAAAAGACTTGCAAAAAGTCAGGCTTAGATGGAGGAGTAAGATAGATTTACAAGAACAATAAGTGTATAGAAAGAATGAGGTCAGAAGGCATGATTCAAAAGACAATCCTACAACTCGGTATTACTAAAGCTTAACTCTAATAGGCTGGTCTACATATTATGAGTTTTTAGATGAAAATTCCAGTAGAAAATTCACATGGAGCTCACAAGAACTTACCTATTTATTGCGTAGAACTCAAGCTATGAAAAACTCTGAAATTTGATGAAATATTATATAATGATAATCACAAGTCAGTGAAACAGAATGGTATGTTCTGAGACTTGTGCTGGTCAGCCGTGTAGATGATGGGCACCTCAAACTCTGGCTCAGTCCTGATTTCTTTCCATTACTCTGACTTAGTCTCCAAGAAGCAAAGCATACAAAGTAATGAGAATTTGACTGAAATTTGCCTGTATTCTCCTATTCCCTTGCCCCATTTCCTTCCACCCATGACAGTTACAAAACAACACTGTGTTTAATTATGGGGAAGTGAAAAATGAAGAATATTGTCCTGAAGTTACAACAACAGCCTGGTTCTCCTCAATAGTCTTGTATTTTATATCTGGGCAGCATACATTATATCTAAATGCTAAATGGATCCTTTTAACCTGCTACATTCATGAAATTGTCAGACTGGGACAAAACAAAAGTATCGTGGGTATGTTAAAGTCTGGCATTGTGTAAAGATAGCTAATCTTGACACCAGGCAAACTTGAAGTATAATCCAGTGATAGTATGTCTATGTGTAAGAAATTTAATGTTCCTGGCATTAATTTCCTCATCTGTAAAATAACAGAAACTAAATAAAATGACTGGTGAGCTCTTTTAAAATGGAATGTTCCATGAGTCAAACCTTTTAAAGTAATAACCAGTGAATTCAGGCTCCATAGCAGATGGCCGAGCTGGCAATCTCAAGAAAGTGACAGCTTCTTGGCTACCCAATTACACCTTTGAAAGAAAAACAGGAAGTACCCAACTGCTTCCAATTATAATATGCACTGTGCTGGGGAAAGACAAAGTCAAATGTGCTAAAGGCCTAATGAGGTGTGCAGGAGCAACCTCCCTCTGCAGTTTGCAGCTTTTTCACACTGTTAGTTCCCACTGCCTGGTCAGCAGGCATGGAGGGAGAGTCTAGGGAAAAGAGTAGCTGTTTTCCAACCCAAGAGAATGATACAAAAGAAGTCATAGCAATGTCATGTTTCTATTGTTTTCAGACAAACATTACAGAGGATCCTTAAATATTGTTTTGCTTTCAGCATCAATATCCTAATAGGAGGAATGCAAGACATGTTGGAAATAGTCTGATCCATTCTCTACAGTGGTTAGCAGTGTAGCCAAACTCCAGGAAATCCAGATGAAACCAGGACTGTCAGTGATAAAATTGTTACCATTGCTTTCATCAAGGTTGGTGTTATAATCATGAGTATATGGGTGCACCATTGTAGAACATTAGAAATCATTCCTGGTAGAGGTCATAGCTGCCATGAGGGTCCTACCTTGGTTTTGCCACTCACATAGTTAAATTCATCTTACTTTGAATATTTATTGATTTGCAAAAATATGCAAATGAACCCCAATTTATTAAATCAAATAAGATTATGAAAATCGATTGTGAAGCAAAAAACAGATTGCATATTAAAAGTTCAGTGTCTATGTATGGCCATAATGTTACACTAAAATATATTTTTCAGAATATTCTTTTTAAAAATTCTGTGATTATAGAATTTCTAGGCTGGAAAAACATTGAAAAATGTATATCTGTCTCTAGATTGATATCTACAAATATTTCTTCTTAAAGCTTTCTTCAGATATAGATGCCATAATCTTTGATAATCACCTGATGCTTTGTTTTATGTATTTCTCCTTATAGCTAATAGAACCCATCCTCCCTGCAATTCTGCTCTCTTCATCCCTACTGTCATAGAGTATTTAATTTACTTCAATAGTAAGGCTGGATAATTGTGCTGCATATTTAAAGGGTTAAATTAATTGTATATTTTAATTGATCAAGTTTTTAGTAAATTTCACTAAGGTTTGCAATGAATTCTAGTTGGACATTATAGTTTTGTGTGTTTACAAAACTGTTGTATGCTGCAGGTATATCACACCCTATGAACAAGCACTTGTTTTAGACACGTGGTTTAAACAGGCAATATAAAAAAAAGAGTTTATCTCCCTCTTTGATTGTATTTGAATACTACTTTGTTAAAATACCTAAATATGGTAGGCATGATATTTGTACAAAGAAACAGACATACCTTCAGATTTTAAAATATGACTAATGTAATTGAGACCCTTTTTAATTTAATTTTGAAATATTTATGATCACTATTTAATCTAAGTTTGGATTTTGTCCCCAGACTCTAAACAGTCCAGGAGTTTTCAATATGAGGTATAAAAGTTTTTAAGCTATTTTTTTAATTTAATACTTCCACATGCTAATACACCCCACTGATATATTTTCATCATTTTCCAATCATTTGTCACTGTGAGCTTTTAATTAAAATATTGTCATGTAACAGGGAAGAAATAAAATAGAATTCCAAATTAGTTCAATATTTTTACAATCCTGGAGGTGCAGTACCAAACCATGACTTTAGAACATATTAGTCCTGGTATTTATTTCAGTAATATTATTGTTATTATCAAACTATGGACCTTGGACTAGATGCAGAAGATGTGAATCCACTATAAGGTCAAATCTATGTTCTCCAAAAATTCTTTATGTTCCATTTTAGTTTTCTAACTTCTTTATAATATAAAAAGATGACAGATTTCTGTAGGGAATGAAGAATCTATTGAGATTCTTCTAATATGCTATAAAATACTGAATTTTAGGTTAGTGTTCACATTTTCACTCTTTCATATCAAAACCATACTATATTCAAGGTGTCAAGGTATGCTGATTTACCTTGTTAATCTCTACCCAACCTTTCCTCTCCCCTGTACTCCTTGACATTCTATTCGAGGATATCACTTGAAGCAATCAGTGCCAATGGACTGAAATTTAAACCTCAACTAACATTTCTTTGCACTCCTGGAAACAAACACTTTTTAGCGTATATCACCAATATTTTGAGATTTTGTAGGAAAAAAAATGATATGAAAAATTTTCCTAAAGCTCACAGAAAGCATTCTTGGAGAGATAACTGCTGTTAGTGAAAAAAACAAAATATTGGAAGAGTGGATCTGACAGTCTTTTAAAATTATTTAAAATTTTTTTTAAAACAGAGTCTCATTATGTAGTTCAGGCTGGCCTTTAACTCATTATGCAGCCCAGGCTGGCCCCAAACTCATGGCAACCCTCCTGCCTCAGGCTCCCAAATGCTGGGATTAAGGTGTGTGCCACCTCGCCAGGCTGATAGCCTCTTTTAAAAAAAATAATTGAAGTCAAGAGGTTTTGTAACTCTAAAACCTCATCAGTTCTCCTTGACAGCAGGTAACTTTATATAAACCATTGAAAAGGCTTCAAGGTGCACCATGTAAAAAGTAACACATCTCAAGTTTTCATTAATTTAATATTCCTTTGTAACACTTTTATTACTTAAGTATTTAAATATAAAAGTTTCTAGGGAGAAAAAGAATTCATTATGTTGTTAACTGTGGCCATGATAGAATGATGATCCTATGAAATCTTAAAATTTATATGATTATTGTAGTATAAATTAGTACAAAAAAACCCTGAGAATAAATGTTGAATTCAAAATGAAATAGGAGGGCTCTGGGTTCCCCAACTACACTGTATAATCAAGATGAAGAAAGAACATAAAAATAAAGGACTCATATCCAAAACACCACTGTCAACTTCTACATTTTACTTGGGTCCAGCCCTTCCCTAATGTGCTGAATAGCTCAAATATCAAGAATTCCAGAAATAAGTCCATAGTTTATTTTTAGAAAAGCTAAGAAATTTGGCACACAAACTCTGATGTTGATTTCAAAGATTTGCTTAGAAACTGTTATAAATTCAAGCCCAAGATGAGTAAAAATATGGAAATAGGGTAAATAATTACTATAGTCAATTTTGGAGCTGGCAGATTTGATGCCAAATTAACAGACAAAAATAAAAACAAAAGCAGAAATTTAAAAATGTCTCAAGCATATTAAGCATATTTTCTAAGAATCCAATGTTGTTCCCTCACTCTACATAGCCAAGCTTGCTTCTAACTCAGTTTAACAGTGAGGATGATTCTTCTATTCCCTGAAGAACTACCCTGAACTCCTCCAGACCTCACTGCATTCCCTTAAATCAACTTTATTTCCACTGACACATTGAACATCTATCAAGTGTGAACTTGAACTAGTGACTGCTGCTTCAGAGAGGGAGTTCTAACCTCTTCCCCACCCACATCTCATCCCTGGCTGATCATTTGAAAACAGGCAATTAAATGTCATTTGCACCCCTTTTAAAAGAATAAAAATAATTCCAAGTGTTTCCAGTTTCAGTCTCTCTCAATAATCCTTCACTGTTCTTCATATTTATTTGCTGGAACATAGCAAAGGGCTCATTCATTAAGCACAGCAGTGACTAGTGTTGTAATCTGCCTTGGCGACTATTGCAGAATTCTTCTGGAGTAATTTTTAAGAGTCTATACAAATAAGATGAAGAGAAATGCCCAGAGCAGGTGGGTGCTTAACAGTGACTTATTACTCTAGTGATGTAGATTCTATATGCACCTCAATGAACAGGGTGATTTCATCCACGAATGGGATTATTATGAA
This sequence comes from Heterocephalus glaber, assembly GCF_053883595.1. Classification (NCBI taxonomy): domain Eukaryota; kingdom Metazoa; phylum Chordata; class Mammalia; order Rodentia; family Bathyergidae; genus Heterocephalus; species Heterocephalus glaber. Next base: position 37,068,178 of record NW_028258142.1, on the reverse strand, counting down.
ACTGCTATCACTCTGTCATGAATAATTGATCATCACACTGTTCAGGAAAAAAACAACAGATGTGATAAACAATGAAACAAATGTGACAAAGAGAGAGCTTATAGTTTATTATTTTAATGCCTATTATTTCACCATTTGTGAAGATGCCATAGGCAAAGTCACCCAATCCCTGCATGAATGTGTAAACTGCATGACAAGTAAACAGTATAATAAAGTGATTTATCCCTGCCTATGCAACATTCCCTTTGGGTTTTGTGGAAAATCCATTTCTATGAGAAAGCGCAGAACTGTGTTAGCTCTTTCAGAAAATGAGTAGTTAGCAGAGTTTCTTTTCTGGTTTTCACCCCTTCCATTTCAACATTCTTCTCAAAATTGATGTCCTGTGTGCCCCAAGGGCCCATTCTCACATGGGACCATGAATCCACCACAGAGCTCTAACTCAAGGATTCCGTCCAGCCATCTTCCCCATACAAAGCAATATGTTCAGAATATACATTTTTCTTGCACCAATCAAAGCCTTATATTCTTTCCTTCCCCTATTGCGCTGGTTTTTAGAGGAAAAGTAATCTGATTAGAAGAAATCAGACTAGATCAAGCATTAGGATGGGTGATAACTTCCTACTGACTTTGCAATTTGATGAAATTTCTTTCTAGAAAATAAAACCAAAATGAAACCAAAGAGCCTGTAAGTTTCATTTAATCCACCTAACCTATCAATTTCTGATATCTCTTGAAAATCATAGCATACATCAGAAGAAACCACAGTCCCAATACCTTGAGGCTCTAGTTAAGAATACTTAAAGATATATATGCTCACCACAATGATTTTCATTTATTTCTATAAGTATAGGCAGAGAAAGAGATAAAACATAAAAGGAGATAAAAAGACAATATTAAAAGTTACAATTTTTAGAGTTCCTGGAAAAGGATGGAAATCTTTAAGAGATTCAAGGAGAAATAATGAAAAGTTTTCCTGAATTATTGAATTTATAATTCAAGAAAAGAAATTTTTTAGATAAAATTCTAAAATAGCATGCACAGCATAAAAACAGAAAAATAAGGTTAGAATAAATAAATTAAATGTAAGAAAAATAAGCAGAAGATTCTCAGTATAAGTTATGACCCACATAAAATGGGCTCATAAAATGGGCTCCTCTAATGTTTTACCTAGTTATGAGAACTAGATCCATTTTCAAGAATTTATATGGTACAGTTGCTATAGTATTTAAAAGCAATTCAGCCAAGCAATCATTTAGGAAGAATCAATGGCAATAAAAAAAATACATAAAATTGGCTTCATGTTGTAGAGGAGACAAACAATAACTAAGACACAAAGTAAATTTTTATTATGTTACCGTGTTGAAAGTACTACAGAAAAAAAAACAATGACAGAGAACAGAAAAAATTGAAGAGAATAACAATTTTAGACGTTGGATAAGAAGTCCAGGAAAATTTACATCAAGAAGGTAGTGAGAAAATAAATCATAAATATTTAGAGAAAGAGCCTTCTAGATGGAAGCCAAGAGTGAAATGCAAAGGCCTGGGACCAAAGCATAGTGTGGTTATGATTTATAACTAGATGCCTCCCCCAAGCCTCATGTGATTACAGGTGGGGCTTTTGAAAGGTGATCGAATCATGGGAATGATACAGCTAAATGTGCTGTTAGGAAGTGGAGCCTGGTCAGAAAAGACAGGTCTCTTAGAGCAGGAGCTGTTAGGGCATATCTCCTTCCCCTTTCTTCCCTTTGTGCTATGGTTTCAGGCAGACATGACTGAGCAGCTTTGCCCTGCCATGCCCTTCTAACATTTTGTTTCTTTTGGGGAGCCAGAGGACCATGGACTGAAATATCGGCCAAAATAAACTGATCTTCATTTAAGTTGTAGGTGTCAGACATGATGTCTCACTGATGAGAAAGTGACTAAGACACATAAGTAGTGTGTTCAAGGAATCATGAGGAGGCCAGTACAACTTTCAACTAGTGAGGAACAGGAGAGGATTAGAAGATGAGGTCATAGAGTACAGAGGCATGGATGGAAGAGCTGGACAAATCATATTGTGTTTATACTAATAATTGAATGGAATTTGATTTTTCTCTGGTGTGGAGGAAAAACATCAGAGAGAATTATTTTGAAGACTGATACAATCTTTCCTGCCTCTCAAAAGTGATCATGCTGGAAACTAGATTAAGAAAGATTAACAAGTAAGGAAAGAGGAAGGGAATGGGTCAGAGAGGGGGTTACTGAATGAAGCCAATGGGACAAGAGAGAATGGTGAATTAACATAGAGAAATATGAGTTACCAGGATTGTTTCTTAATATATGTATTTCAAATAGCAAAATCTCCTCCAATTTTCCAGGAAAAGAAGGAGTCCAAAATGACTTCTAAAATCACATAAAACTGGAAGAATGGAGTCATCCTATAGAGAGATGGGAAAATCAAGTGTCAAGTTTGGGGGCAAAAGAGTGAAGCTTCTATTTCAGACCATGTAGGTAATACCTGTACATTGAATAGCAATCAACTAAAAATGTAATGGCTTAAAACAATATAGGTTTATGTCGCACTCAACTATACATAATGGATTTGCTATAACCCTACCCCAATTTTCATTCTTTTAAGACCAAATCTCACAGACAGCTTCTCACTAAAATGTTCCTGATCATTGTGTGAGAAGGAAAAAAAAATATGACAGTTCATACACTAGATCTTAAAACCTGCTTAAAAATGCAGATGGTGCATTTGGTTGACCAAAAGAAAGTTATAGGTCAGAACTATCATAAAAGTTGATGAAGGAAAATAATCCTCTCTTAGCGAGATAGTCAATTATAATGATAATGATGACAATGATGGTTTAACAGTAGTAACAACAATAATAAAGTTCAATGCAATATTTATATGGAGATATTGAGTAGACAGCTGATAAGCATCTGATAGTCAGTGGACAGGTCCAAGCTAGAAATATAATATTGGGTCACCAGATTTAGTTAGTATTTAAAGCCATGACCCTGAATGACATCAACAGAGAATGACCATAAGGAGAAATGGGAAGAAGTCAAAAGATCCATCTGATTATTTGGATAGTCAATAGTTAGAATGAAGAAAATAAAGAACAGCAAAGAAGACTAAAATGGAGAATATGATATGTTATACTGGAAACCAAGGTCAGAAAGTAGCTTGGACCTGTCATCTGAATTCCAGAATCATATATCCAACTGCCTCTGCAACATCTCCACTTGGTTTTTGTGGTGCGTTTTATTATGATTATTATTATTATTATCATCATTACTATTATTGTTATTTACTGTTATTATCACCATCATTATCATTATAATTGGTTAGCTCCCCAAAGGGGGATTATACTACTTACTTAATCTATAAGCTACAAGATTAGCTTTGTGCAATTGTGCTGTAATGAAGAAAAATGTGGCAATAGCTAGAAGGAAAACTATGCACAAATGTTTTACTTTTTCAAGATGAGGAATAATAATGTGTCTGCAATAAAAATGATTCAGATGAAAATATTTATGACACAAGAGAGTGGAGTGGAGAATGGTTTCTGACTCAGCAGCATAGCAGCATTAGGAGCTCCACTGAGAACCTGGCAAAAATTATATAAAACAAAATTTAAAGTCTCCAAAAAATGGTCCTATGGGAATACAGAAAATGAAGAAATATCTGTTCAAGAACATCTACTAAAATTCAGTAAGAGAATGTGAGTGCTTTGTATTTGAATTAAGACTATCTTCTAATGCCAGGTCAGTGAGGTAGAAGGAAACTCCCTTCCAGACAAGTGCAGTCAAAAACACAGGGCCCCTCCTAACAGCTTCCACTTGGGAGACAACCTTCCAGGAAGAAACAAGATGTCAGCATTTCCGTTTTTCTCCACCTACCTATTGCTGAAGTAAAGTTCTCAGCAAATATGACCAAGATAGTGGGTCCCTCTTCTTCAGTCAAATTGTCATTATTTGCAGATGACATGATACTCTATATAGAAGACCCCAAGAACTCCACCAAAAGTCTTCTAGACTTAATAACCAAATTCAGTCAAGTAGCTGGTTACAAGGTCAACACACGAAAGTCAATAGCTTTCCTCTACACCAACGACAGACTCACTGAGAGAGAAATAGGGCAAATAATTCCTTTCACAATAGCATCCAAAAAACTGAAATACCTAGGAATCAACCTAACGAAAGAAATCAAAGACCACTTCTCTGAAAACTATAACATTCTGAAAAGAGAGATTGAAGGTGGTATCAGAAAATGGACAGACATCCCTTGCACCTGGGTAGGAAGGATCAATATAGTGAAAATGGCCATACTTCCAAAACTGCTATATAGATTCAATGCAATTCCAATTGAGATCCCAGAAGCATACTTCACAGAACTTGAGAAAATAGTCCAAAAATTCATTTGGAACAAAAAGAGACCCAAAATGGCAAAAGCAATTCCAGGTAACAGAGACGTGGCAGGGGGTATCAAAATCCCCAAATTGAAACTATACTACAAAGCTAGTGTGATAAAAACAACATGGTACTGGCAAAGAAACAGATCTGAGGACCAGTGCAAAAGATTAGAAGATTCCAAAACAACTCCAGACACACTCAGCCAACTCATCTTCGATAAAGGAGCCAAACACCCTCACTGGAGGAAAGATAGCCTCTTTAATAAATGGTGCTGGAAAAATTGGGCTTCAACTTGCCAAAGATTAAAACTAGACCTGTATCTCTCACCATGCACTAAACTAAAATCAAAATGGATTAAAGATCTAAATATTAAAATAGAAACCCTGAACCAGCTGGAACAGAGGTTAGGTAGAACTCTTGAAGACACTGGTGTAGGAAAAGATTTTATGAACAAAACCTCAGTTGCCCAGGAACTAGCACAAATAATCAACAAGTGGGATCTGTTCTTCTTAAAAAGCTTCTGCACAGCAAGAGAAACCACCAGCAGTGTGAAGAGACAACCCACAATGTGGGAAAATATCTTCACCTGCTATTTCTCAGACAAAGGTCTACTATCTGAAATCTATAAAGAACTTACAAAAACAGACCTCCTAAATTTAAAGACCCAATGTGAAAATGGGCATCTGAAATGAACAGACATTTCTCAGACAAAGAAGTAGAAATAGCAAATAAATACATGAAAAAATGTTCAACATCACTGGTCATTTGAGAGATGCAAATGAAAACAACGCTGAGATTCCACCTCAGTCCAGAAAGAATGGCTGCTATCATGAAATCAACCAATAACAAATGCTGGCGGGGCTGTGGGGAAAGAGGAACCCTGCTCCACTGCTGGTGGGAGTGTAGACTGGTGCAACCACTGTGGAAATCAGTATAGAGATACCTCAAAGAACTAGGACTGGAAGTCCCATTTGACCCCGCTATTCCACTGCTGGGGATCTTCCCCAAAGAATTTTAAAAAATCATACCACAGTGATGTACGTGCACTCATGTTCATAGCAGCACAATTTGTAATAGCTAAAATTTGGAAACAGCCCAAATGTTCATCAACTGGAGACTGGATAAAGAAAATGTGTTTTTTTTTTAATAAAATGGAGTACTACTCAGCCATCCAAAATGAAAAATTACAGACTTTTATAGCTAAGTGGATGCACATTGAGGCAATACTCTTAAGTGAAATAAATAGGACACACATGTATAAATACTGAATAGTTTCTCTAGTGTGAGAAACTGAAAGTGTAAATAATGACTAAAAGGTATGATAGATAATGTGAAATAGGAAGAAAAGGGGTCAAGGGGAAGGGGAATGGGGGGGGAGGAAAGAAGGGAATGGAATTAATATGAGAAAATGGAAAAATGGAAACAAAGCCTTTGTAAATAGGGAGGAATGGAGGGGTTTAAGGGACGGCAGGGGAAGTTGGAAAAATATGAACCAAGAGAAATTATGTAAAGGTGCAAATTTTCAATGATGAATGTTATTATATTGTATACCTAAAATGTACCAATGATTAAAATGAATAATTGATAATGCCAAATAGGAAGGAAAGGTCTAAAGGGATAGGGGAAGTGGGAGGGGCAGGGGAAAGGAAAGAAGGGATAAAAAATTATGAGAATTTGAAAAAAATGGAAACAAAATCTTTGTAAATAAAACCCCCACAAACACATGGAAATTGAATAACACCCTTCTGAACAACCAATAAGTCACAGAGAAAATTAAATAAGAAATTAGACAGTTTCTACAGGTAAATGATAATGCCAGTAAAACATACAGGAATCTAAGGAACACAATGAAAGCAGTTCCATGAGGTAAATTTGTAGCAGTGAATGCCCATATTAGGAAAACAGAGAGAGCTCAAATAAACAACCTAATGCTGAACCTCAACCTCCTAGAAAAAGAAGAGCATGACAAACCCAAAGCTTGTACAAGAGAGGAAATTATGAAGATCACAGCAGAAATCAATGCAATGGAGACTAAGAGAACAGTACAAAAAATGAATGAATCAGAGTTGATTTTTTGAAGAATAAACAATATAGATAAACCTTTAACCAATCTTATCCAAAAAGGGAAAGAAAATGCTCAAATCCATGCAATTAAGAATAAAAAAGATGAAATCACAACAGATCCAACAGAAATCCGGAGGATCATCAATACCTACTTCCAGAGCCCGTACTCTAATAAAATGTAAAACACAGAAGACATGAACAGATTCCTAGATACATACAAATTGCCAAACTTAAATGAAGAAGATGTAAAAATTCTAAATACCCCAATTACAATGAGTGAAATTGAAAATGTAATTAAAAGTGTACCAACAAAGAAAAGCCCAGGTCCTGATGGCCTAACTGCTGAATTCTACGAGACATTTAGAGAAGAACTATCGCCATTACTCTTTAAACTCTTCAGGGAAATTGAAAGGAAAGCAATACTTCCAAATTCATTTCTGTTACTTTGATTCCAAAATCAGAGAAAGACCCAACCATAAAAGAGAACTACAGGCCAATCTCCCTGATGAACATAGATACAAAAATCCTTAACAAGACACTGGCAAACAGAATACAGAGTGTCATCAAGAACATCATACACCCTGACCAAGTCAGATTTATCCCAGGGATGCAAGGATGGTTCAACATTCATAAATCAATAAATGTAATACATTATGATCATCTCAATAGATGCAGAAAACGCATTTGACAAAATCCAACACCCATTCATGATAAAATTGGAATAGAGGGTCTTTATCTCAACCTGATAAGGCTATCTATGAAAAACCAACAGCCAACATCACACTAAATGATCAAAAACTGAAAACCTTCATGATAAAATCAGGAACAACACAAGGATGTGAACTATCACGACTCCTATTCAATATAGTTCAGGAATCATTAGCCACAGCAATTAGAAAAGACATAGAAATAAAAGGAGTAAAGATAGGAAAGGAAGAAGTTAACTGTCATTATTTGGTGATGATGTGATACTCTACAGAGATGACCCTAAAAACTCCACCAAAAGACTTCTAGTCTTAATTGACAGATTCAGTAGAGTAGCTGGATACAAGGTCAACACTCAAAAAACTGCAGCCTTCTTGTATACAAATAACAGACTCAGTGAGAGAGAAATTAGGGAAACAATTCCTTTCACAATAGCATCCAAAAAAAAAGACATATGTAGAATCAATGTAACAAAGGAAGCAAAAGACCTCTACACTGAAAACCACAGCACTCTGAAAAAAGAGATTGAAGAGCATATAAGAAAATGGAACATCCCTTGTTCCTGGGTAGGAAGAACTGATATAGTGAAAATGGCCATACTTCCAAAAGTGCTATATAGATGTAATACAATGCCAATTGAAATTCCAAAAATATATTTTGCAGAACTAGAGAAAACAATCCAAAAATTCATTTAGAACTAGAAGAGACCTAGAATAGCAAAAGCAATTCTAGGCAACAGAGACATGGCAGGGGGTATCATAATAACCAGCCTGAAACTATACTACAAACCTACTGTGATAAAAACAGCATGGCACTGGCTAAGAAACAGACCTGAGGATCAGTGAATAGATTAGAAGATGCAGAAACAACTCCAGATATACTCAGGAACCTCATCTTTGACAAAGGAGCTAACCACCCTCATTGGAGGAAAGATAGCCTATTTAATAAGTGGTCTTGGAAAAACTGTATTTCAACCTGCAAAATATTAAAACTAGAACCATATCTATCACCATGCACCAAACTAAGATCAAAGTGGATTAAAAATCTAAATATTAAAAAAAGAAACACTAAACCGGCTGGAAGAGAGATTAGGTAGAACTCTTGAAGGCATTAGCATAGGAAATTATTTTATGAACAAAACCTCGGTTGCATGAGAACTAGTACAATCAGCAACTGGGATCTCATCTTATTAAAATGCTTCTGTACTATAAGAGAAACCACCAACTGAGCTAAGAGACAACAACCTACAATATGGGGAAAAAAATTTAGCAGCTGTACCTCAGACAAAGGACTACTATTTAGAATACATAAAGAACTTAAAAAAATCGGCTCTTCCAAATTTAAAGACCCAATTCAAAACTGGTCATCTGAAATGAACAGACATTTATCAGACAAAGAAATAAAAGCAGCAAATAAACATGTAAAAAAATGCTCAACATCACTGGTCATTTGAGAGATCCAGGTGAAAACAACACTGAGATTCCACCTCACCCCAGAGAGAGTGGCTGCCATCAAGAAATCAACCAATAACAAATGTTGGCTTGGTTGTGGGTAGAAAGGAACCCTTCTACATTACTAGTGAGATTGCAGACTGGTGCAACCACTGTGGAAATCAGTATGGATATACCTCAAAGAACTAAGACTAGAGTTCCACTTGACCCAGCTATTCCCCCGTTGGGTATTTTCCCAAAAGAATTAAAAGAATCATACCACAGCAATATATATGCACGCATGTTTATAGCAGCACAGTTTGTAATAGTGAAAACTTGGAAATAGCCCAAGTGCCCATCAACTGGAAACTGGATAAAGAAGATTTTTTTTTCATAAAATTGAGTACTACTAAGCCATAAAGAACAAGTAACTAGAGACATTTATAACTAAATGGATGCATGTTGAGGCCATACTCTTAAGTGAAATAAATAGGACACACATGTAAATACCGAATAGTTTCTCTAGTGTGAGAAACTGAAAGTTTAAATAAGGATTAAAAAGATTAAAATGAATAATTGATAATGTGAAATAGGAAGAAAAGTTCCAAAGGTGTAGGGGTGTTGGGAGAGGAAGGGGAAAGGAAAGAAGGGAAAGAAAAAATTATGAGAAGAAGAAAAAATGGAAAGAACATCTTTGTAAATAGGGAAGGGTGGAGGGGGTAAAGGGAGGACAGGAAATGGGGAAAAAACAAGACCCAAGATACATCTTTTAAATGTAGAAGTACCCAATGATAAATGTAAATAAAAGAATTTAAGGGGAAAAATGCTTACCTAGTGAAATATACCTTACCTCATAGCCTCTGTTTCCTCAAATAAAAAATGAATATTATAATAGAGCCTATTTTATGGCTTTTTCTCAAGATTTAATTAGGTAATATATATCTTTAAAGGACTTAAAAAGAATATATGGCCTGTGGAATGTACACAAACAAAGCCTTTGCTATTGTTATCCCAAGAGCAATGGTTAAGAAGTGATGAATTATCATTCAGTGTCTAGTGAGTGCAACATCTCTGAGTGATGATTACAAAGGACTGTGTTATCATCCAATCACATGTTTCAAGGATTAAGGTTAGGACCTGTGGTGTTCAATAATTTTAAATTATTAAATAAAGCATTAAAATAATTATCAATTACATTTAGAGACACAAACAACTAGAGTACACATGTAGTATACTACATGATCAGGTTCAACTGGTTCTTAAAAGACTGGACTACCTAAAAAAAATTTAAATTTAAGAGAATAGAACAATATTTTTAAAGTGTAATCATAGACTGGAAATTTGGCAGCAGCATGCAACAGTAGGGAAAGCCACAATTTGTTGGCAGGGACATGGCTATGGATTTTGTCTTTATCGGTTATAAACTGTGAAATCTGGGCAGTATGATTACTCAGCTTCTTTACCTGTAAAGTAGGTGTAAACAGAAGAAAATAATCACCTCTTTCAGTTTTTGGAGTTTGCTTACACAGATGTAGCTTCTTTTGTTGCAGAACATAATAATAGCAGCTGTAGTCAAAGCTGTGCCTATCATTACTTTCAGCTGCAAATAAAAGAAAACTCCAATAAGGTGGCCAAAACACGTGAGTTATATGCATATCTGCTTCACTGAATAAGACATCCAGGAGTGGTTCTGAGTGTTATTTATGTCATTAAAGACATAGGCTCCTTCTGTCTTGCCAGCTGCCATCCCTAGTATGTGACTTTTATCCATTAAGCTAGAAGATGAATGCTGTAGCTCTAGATATCATATTGTCATACTGAGCAGGAGAAAAAAAAAGGAGAGGAAAAGAGAACACAGGGGCCAAGCTTGTTTATTTCAAAGAATACACACCCAAATCCAGTAATCTCCCTCTTACTTCCTGGGCAAAACTATGTCCCCAGGCTCCTGGATATAACATGGCTGGGGATTGGGGGCGCTGAGAAAGCTGTTCAGTGAGCCAGCCAACAACGACTGCCTCACTCCTTGATAAGGCTAGGAATTTTACATACACTAATTAATTTAATTCTTACAATAACGTCTTTTTGCAAATGAGGAAACTGAGGCACAGGCAAATCAAGATACTTGTCAAAAGCTACCATCAGTAAAATTGTCAGTAGTGTCAGTGCTTTTTTTTTTTTTTTGGTACCAGGGATCGAACTCGGGACCTTGTGCTTTCGAGGCAGGTGCCAAAACCACTGAGCTAAATCGCTGGCCCAAGGGCTTTTGTTCTTATTCAATAAAGTGTCCCTGGCTTAATTAGGAAGGAGTAAGCCTCCCCCTTTGGCTGAGCCAATTTTATATCAAGGATGATATGAAGTAGGGTAAGACTATACTTCTGTCCTCATTGGCCTTCCTGGCTTGGGAACTTTTGTGTAGAATACAACCTGAGCAACTATACATGACAGCCTAGGTTAAGCAGTTAATGTTCAGTGGAACCACAATATGCATGAAAATGTGGACACCAGAATTCCTCCCCGAACAGGAATGTTTCAGTTGCTATTCCAAGACTGTGTACGTGAAAAGGATTGGGGTGCCTCTTCAGGCAATGTTACCTGGTCCTAGGAACAGGAAAAATTGCTTTAACACTTCTGCTGCACCCTAACCAAGTCGTCAGTATATAGCACTTGCAATGTGGCCAAAATTTTAATGCACAGTCACCTGCGGCAAATTCTGGAACTCTGGGCCCAAACAAAACTTGGAATGGAAACCACCTTAAGACTGTAAAACAACAACAATGCCTTTGTACGCTGACAGTATTGCAGTCAGAGTTGTCTTCTTGCCAATATGGTGCTAGCCTCTCTTGCATCAGAGTTAGCAGGACTGGATTTAAAGGCTACGGTAGGTGTCTTCAAGGTAAGAGGGAGCCAAGCCTTCAAAGAGAGCAAAGACCACAGTTTCCTACCTGGAGGACAATCACAGTAACAGGTGAGAGTTCTGTATCTCAGCTAATGTGAAACAGAAGGGCCAAAAGATCAATCATAGGAACAAAAATAGGAGGAGGAGTTATTTTTTCAGCAGAGTCAATACCCAGAGCCAGAAATGGTAAAAAGATCATAAGCTGTTCTGAGAGTCAACAAATTTTGAGGAAGGTATTGACACTCCTGCAGATCTTACGACAAGGGGATCAATCCATTACAAAAGTGCATAGATGCATTTTCCAGGACTAGTGACGCAAATGACATCTGGGTGACCTAGACATAACACTAATGCTTATGACTAGAATTACCTTGAGCATCAAGCAATATAATGATACTTCAAATGCTTTATAAACAGTACATTTTTATATGGTGTTAATTACTATTGCTGCTTTCATTGTTCTCTTTATTTCCTTTAATCTGGAAGTGGTTTCTTCAGAACCTAGCACATTTTAATTTCTGTGCAATTATAGACTGGTTGGTTGCATGGTTTTAAAAGAGAGAAACTGGATGTACTCTTCAGGACCTCCTTCCAACTTCCAACTCCTAGAGGAGAAACAAAATTGACAGTATAGGTAATTCCAGGAGTTCCAACTTGCTAAAGGGACAGTCAGTAGACAGCACAAAAGGAGGTCTGCCGAACCACTTGAAGGGGCTCACTGGGTTGGTTTACCAGAAGAGAGAGCATGCATCCTGATCATAATAAGTGAGCTTGGAGGGCTAGACAGGCTCTTTAATCTCAGCAATGACACTGTGAACTCTAGTTCACCTGCTCGATTTATTTACATTGCTTTTTCCCGCTAACAAATCCAACTCTCCAACAGATTAATCAACATTTATCAGCCAGCAGCGGGAGCATCAGTTCACAGCATAAGTAAAATAGAGAGGGAGTGAAATGGAATAGAGAGAGAATAAAACTCCCATTACTCTGTGGCTATTTTATTCAGTATGTATTTTATTCACATAATGAATGATGTATTTCTGACTTTAACAGCATAGCAACCCTAGGTTCTGTTTGCTTAATGCATTCCTGCCATGGACTGTGCAATTTGGTATCATACGCATAGTAGGATAAAAGATGAAAATAGTCATCTCCAGGTTTGGGAGTGTAATATAGCTCAACTAAACCAAAGGTAAATTAATCACCAAATTGTCCAGAGGTTGGGGGTGTTAAATCAAATAAATTATTAACAATCAAAAAATTATTTGTCTTTGTGTTGTTTCACTGAAAAGCAACATGAATCATTCATTCATTCATTCATTCATACTTCTATAATTATCAACCACTGACTATGTACCAAAAAGTACTCTGAGTCTAAAGATAACAGCAATACATAGAACAAAGAATGAAGTCCCTCACCCCAGGGAGTTCATCTTAGCGGGGGATTCTAGGCCATAGCACATAAATAGGCAATAACATATAGTCGTGTTGTAATGAAAAAATATAGTGAGCTAAAAGCATAGAAACAAAAAGAGAGCTACTCTGGATAGGGTAGTCTAACAGGATGCTCCAAGATGATATTGGACCAGAAATCTAAATGAAAGGAAAGACCCAGACATTCCCATACCTGAATGAAATGAATTCCAGACAGATGAAAAAACAAGAAACATTTGAGGAACAGAGGGAGGCCTGTGCTTCGAGACAAACGAACAAAGCAAAGAGAGATAAGAACATATGAGAGAGGTAGCCCTGTGCTGTAACATGTAGGTTTTTGTGTAACAATAGGAAATTGAAAGTGGTAAGAACTGAGTAGAAATTTTTAAAATCATGTTAGGAGTTTTACTGAAGGACAGAAAATCTGATTTGTAGTTCTCCATTTTTCCAATGAAATACTTCCCACATTACCAATATTTTCATAATGCTGATGATAATGATGATAATATTGTGGGGTATTTGGCAACTAATTTGTTAGCCAATACTAACTGAGCCAGAAAAACAAACTTTTAAAAATTGATTTTCTCTATTTGTTTAATTTTTAGTGGCAGTACAACACACAAAGAGTCAAGTTTACAATTTATATTTGAGTGACTCAATAAATTATCCAAAGTGAAAATACCACCCAGATCCACAAATTAAACATTATAACATTCGGGGATCGCTTTCTGGGTCTCATTCACACCCTTTTTCAGATTTATGGAGTTAAACGCTCTTGATTAATGACAACATACATCAGCTTTTCCTCTTTATTAAATTTTTAATAAGTTGATATTTATCTTTATTTCCCATGTAGCAATGTCTGTTCACTTTCAGTCCTGTTTGGAAGTCAATTGTAAATATACCAGATTTATTTATCCTTTACATTCTTGATAAACATTGGTAAGATTTTCAGTTTGGGAAGGTTAACTATTGTGCAACTGTGAATAGCCTTGTAAGTTTTAATTGCTATACATGTGTAAAATGTATTGTTCAATGTCTACCCAGTTATATATCCAACAGAAAAGTTGTTCAGATTTAGTAGAGAATTTCAACATTTTTTTCAATGTGAATTTAACAGTCTACTCTTCCACCATCCTTCTGGATATGTGTATAGTTGTATCTCATTGTAGTTTTAATTTGCATTTTTCTGTCAATTAATTTGTTGCAATACTATGTCATATTTTTATTGACCACTTATTTACCCTCTCATGTAGTGCCTGCCCGTTTGTTGTTCAGATTGCCCCACTGAAAGGGAATAATTTCTTTAAGTCTTTTGCATATATGTGTAAAAAATTACCTTTCTGATCTTATAACTTTTACAATTTCTAAAGTTATCTTTCAAAGATCAAAATTTGCCAATTCTAATTTAGTTTACTTTGGCAATCTTTCATTTAAAATTAGTTTATTGTGACCTGTTTGAGAAATATTTACCAATCCCCAAGTTAACAAGGCTATTTCCATATATTACAAAAGATTCTTTGCTTTGTTTTTTCACATTTGGATTTACAATACTCTGATGAGAATTATTCTTTGCTAGAATGTGATAGATTTCAAGTGTCTGTATTTTTTTTTCAATTTCTTATGAGCATCTCATTCAACTAACACTATTCTTGGAAAGAATGACCCTCCTTTCCAGTACTACTGTGTTGTAAGAGATATGTTTGTAAATCAATTTATGCTGTTTCTCATCTTTGTATTCTGTTCCTATATTATTTATCTTTCCATTAATGCCAGGGTTAATTATTGAAAATATATACTGTTATACTAGATGATAACAGAATATTTCTGAGTTTTTCCTCAAAAGTTTCTTGCCCGTGTCTATATTTTACCAACAAATTTCATTACTGGGGAAATGTTAGGTCCATGGCAAAATTCAGCAAAAGTTCAGATTCCCCAAATATATATCTCCCTGACAAAGGCATGCACAACCCCTCTATGACCAAAAATTCCTCAGCAGAGTGGTATGTTTGTCACAGTTGATGAGCCTGCACTGACTCAAAGTCCATAGTATGCATCAGAATTTACTCGTGGCATTATATATTATATGAGTTTTGGTAAAACGTGCAATGACAAATATCCACCATTATATTTTCATACAGAGTAGTTTCACTGTCCTATATAAATTCTTGTGCTCCTTCTATTCATTTTTCCATCTTCTCACATTTCTTTTTAGACATGAATAATAATCCATTATCTAGATTACCACAGTTTATCCTGTCACCTATTTGAATATATTTTGGTTGTTTTTAATTTTGACAATTATAAATAAAGGTGCTATAAGCATCTATGCATTTTTTGGTGAACATTAATTTTGGACTCCTTTGAGTAGATGCTAAGGAGCACTATTTCTGGATTATAGTGTAATATTATGATGAGTTTTGTAAAAACAAAACAAAACAAAAAAAAACCTGCCAAACTATCTTCCAAAATGGCTGTACTCTTTTTTATTTCAACTAGCCATAAATGAGAATCCCTGTTGTTCCACATCCTTGCTAGTTTTATTGATGTCAGTGTTTTGGATTTTAGCTGCTCTAATAAGTGTATAATGTTACCTCATTAATGTTTTAATTTACTATTTCCTAATGATGGAATTTGATCATATTTTCATATCCCTGTCATCTTTATGCATCTTTAGTGAGGCATACACCCAAGTCTTTTTGACTATTTTAAAATCAAAGTGGCTTTAGTTGAATTGTATGATTTCAATGACAATTCTTTATCAAACATATATTTTGAAAAACTTATTGCCTTACACTCTTTATAGTGCTTTTCATAGAGCAGAGTTTTAAATTTTAATGAAATATAGCTTATAAATTATATATTTTTTAGATTGTGCCTTTAGTGTGTCTAATAAGTCATCATTATACCAAAGGTCATCTTGGTTTTCTCTTGTTGTTTTTTTTTTCTAGGAGTTTTATAGTAGCTTTTCATTTGTCATTTAGGTCTCTGAGTTAATTTTGTCAATGATGTAAGTTATTTTTAGATGTAATAAAAGAATTTATATTTTAATAACATTCAGTTATTTGCTTCTCATATCAAACATGCAAATGGGGTTTTTATTTTAAATTTTTAATTGGCACATGAACCAGACCTGGTAGCACATGCCTGCAATCCTAGCACTCGGGAGGCTGAGGCAGGAGGATTGTCAAGAGTTCAAGATGAGCCTGGGCTACATAGTGAGACCTTGTCTCAAGAAACAAAATAATAATAATGATAATAATAATAATAATTCATTGAGGATTGTTTTGCATTTGTCTTTATGAGAGATACCAGTGTGTAGTTTCCTGTTTTTGTAATGTATGGTCTCATATTAATATCAGATAATACGGGTCTTCATAAATTAAGGAGCATTCTCTTTGTTTCTATCTTCTGGGAGAGATTGTAGATAGTTGATAGAATTTCTTCCTTAAATGTTTGCTAGAATTCAATAGTGGAATCATCTAGGCCTGATAATTTCTGTTGGGTAGATTACTAAGTATTGATTCAATTTCTTTAATAGATACTGGTCTATTTAGATTATTACTTTGTGTAAGAGGTTTGGCAGATGGACTTTTTTTTCCAACTCTGTGGACTGAACCCAGGACTTCCACAGTGAGAGATGTACCCAATTCTTTTTAATTTTTATTTTGAGACAAGGTCTTGTTTAGTTGCTGAGTTGGTTGGGCTGGTCTGGAATTTGTGACCCTCCTATCTCAGCCTCCCAGAGTGCTTTGATTACAGGATTATGGCACCACCCTGGCTCAAATAGTGTCTGTCAAAGAACGGATCTATTTCATCTAGATTATCAGATATGCAAATTTAAGAGTTGTCCATAATATTAATGTATTACTTCTTAATGTCCACAGAATCTATAGTGATGACCCCTCTTTCATTTCTGGTATTAATAATTCATATTGTTGGGCCAAGGATTTAGCTCAGTGGTTCTGCCACCTGCCTCACATGCTCAAGGTTCCAAGTTTGATCCCCAGTACCAAAAAATAATAATAATAATAATAATTCATATTGTTTCTCTTTTCTTCTTATTTAATTTTATTACAAGAGCAGGATTTAGTTTTGTTGATTTTTTTTTTCTGTTGGTTGCTCTGTTTCCATTTTCACTTATTTTTGCTCTAATTTTTTTATTTTTTCTTTTATTCTGCTTGCTTTAGAATTACTCTTCTTTTCATACTTTCCTAAAGTAGAAGTGTAGATTACTCATTTAGAGTTTTCCTTTTTTTTTTGCATTCAGTGCTACAAATTTTCTTCGAGGTACTGCTTTTAGTTCATACTGCAATTTCATAGGTTGTGTTTTCATTTTCATTTGGTTTATATTTTTAATTTTTCTGAAGATTTCTTCTTCAGCCCATGTGTTATTTAGAAGCATGTTTTATAATTTTCAACTACTTGGGGATTTTCCAGGTATCTTTCTGCTTTTGATCTTAAGTTTAATTTCACTGTGGTCTGAAATAAGACACTCCATAATTTCTGTTCTTTCAAATTTGTGATATATGTTTGATGTCCAAGCATGAGGCTTATCTTACTGAAGGTTCCATGTGAAGTTGAGACTGTATTAGTGCAGCGTATGTTTCTCTACTCATTTGCTTTTAATCTATATGCCTCTTAATATTTAATTTAGGTTTCTTGTAGATGCCTCATAGTTAAATGAAGTTCTTTTATCCACTTTGAAAGTGTTTTCTAATTAATAAATTTAAGCCATTGGCATTAAAATAATTACTGTTATAGTTGAATAGCTACCATATCTATTACCATTTTCTATTTGTTGCCTTTGTTCTTGTTTTTGTCTTCCATGTCTATTCTGCCTTGTATGGTATTAATTGAGCATAAGATTGTATTTTCTCTTCTTTCTTAATATATCAACTATACTTCTCTTTGTACTTTGTTAGTGGATATCCTAGAATTCACAATATACATTTACTGTAAAAGTAATTAAGTCCACTTTTAAATAATGCTACACTACTTCAAAGATAGTTCAAGTACCCTATACAAAATAACCCTGATTTCCCCCCATTCATTATATCATTTCTGTTATTTATTTTACATATGTGTATATAAATGCATCATTGATATTTTTCTTTTGAATGAATTTATTTGTTCAATTAAGAATAAGAAATATAAAAATTTTTATTTTGCCTTCACTTATTCCTTCTCTGATGATCCTCCTTTCTTTATGAAGATCTAAGCATTTACCTATATAATTTTCTTTCCCTCTAAGATACTTTTAATATCTCTTGCAAATCTGTCCTACTAGTAGGAAAGTCCCTCAATATTTGTTTGTCTGAGAATGTCTTTCTCCTTTACTTTTGAAAGATAATTTTACATGATACAGAAAATATTTCATTCCATGCTCTTCCTTCTGGCATCGTTTCTGATGTGAAGGCAGATACAATTCTTATCTTTGTTCCTCAAGAGGTAACTTGCCCACCTTCCTTGACTTCTTTCAAAGTTTAGTCTGTATGTTTGATGTTCCAAAATTTGAATGTGATATGTTTCTTTGTAGATTTGTTGACATTACATCATACTTGACATTTTCTAAGTTTCTGGTTTGTATCTGCATTACTCAGTTTGGGTGGCTATAACAGAATGCCATACACTAGATGTCTTAAATAATGAACATTAACAATGAACATGGTACTAATTCCATTAATGAGAGCTCCACCCTCATAAATAGGATTGGAGATTAGATTTCAACATATGAATAAGGAGAGAGAAACATTCAGTTTATAGAGAGTCTGACATTATTTTGGGTAAACTCTCAGCCATTATTGCTTCAACTATTTCTTTTTTTTCTCTTTTATTCTCCTTCTGTTATTACCATTATATACATTTATACTTTTGTAATTGTCACACAATTCTTGGATATTCTGTCTTGTTTTTGTTTTTCAATCTTTTGTTCTTTGCTCTTCTAATTTGAAACTTTCTATCAATACATACTCAAACTCATAGATTCTTTTATTTTCCTTTAGTTATTTTCATTCTAAAATGTCCATCAAAATATTCTTAATTTTTGTTATAATACTTGCTTTGTATTTTTTAGTAATTTTTTTGATTCCTAGAATTTGTGTTTACATGTTCTATGTAATCTTGCATATCTACTTCATCCAATGGAATCATTAACATATTAGCCATAGTTGTTTTAAATTGTTGCTCTGACATTTCCAACATTCCTGCTACATCTGAGTTTGATTCCAAAATTCTGTCTCTTCAAACTGTATTTTTTTCTTTTAATTTCTAATTTATTTTCTTGATAGCTGATATGACATTCTGCATAAAAAGAACTGAGGCCAACAGTAATATAGTCATTAGGGTGAAGAGGGAGAGACATGTTCTATAGTGCTATGATTATATCTCAATTTTTCAATGAGATAAGCCGTAGGACTATGAACTTCACAAGTGTCTCTCAGGTTTTTTCCTCTTCCCTTGGCTGAGCCTGGATGGAATTAACCACTTTACTTTCCCATGTTTGGCTAGATACAGGAGGGAAAAAACATACTTTAGGATCTGGTAAAATATTTTGTCTTGAGGATAGCCCTTGTTAAGAATAACAGGATGTATCTCCATACTGATTTCCACAGCGGTTGCACCAGTGTACATTCCCACCAACAATGGAGAAGGGTTCCTTTCTCTCCGCAACCCCTGCCAGCATTTGTTATTTGTTGATTTCTTGATAACAGCCAACCTTTGCGGGGTGAGGTGGAATCTCTGTTGTTTTCATCTGCATCTCTCGAATGACCAATGATGTTGAACATTTTTTTCATATATTTAATTGCTGTTTTTACTTCTTTGTCTGAGAAATATCTGTTCATTTCGGATGCCCATTTTTGAATTGAGTCTTTGAATTTGGGGGGTCTGATGTTTTTCAGTTCTTTGTACATTCTCAATAGTAGACCTTTGTCTGAGGTACAGCTGCTAAATATTTCTTCCCACATTGTAGGTTGTCTCTTAGCTCTGTTAAGTGAGATAAATAGGACACACATGTGTAAATACTGAATAGTTTCTCTAGTGTGAGAAATTGAAAGTGTAAATAAGGATGAAAATGATTAAAATGAATAATTGATAATTTGAAATGAGAAAAGGTCCAAGGGTTAGGGGATGGTGGAAGGGGAAGGGGAAAGGGAAGAAGGGAAAGGAAAAATTATAAGAAAGGAAAAAAAATGGAATCAAACTCTGTATAAATAGGGACAGGTGGAGGGGGTGAAGGGTGCATAGGTAATGGGAGAAAAAAATAAGAACTAAGATACATCATGTTCTGGTATAAACACCAAATGATAAATGTAAATGTATTTTATATCTAAAATGTACCAATAAATAAATAAATATATATATATATATATATATATATATATATATATATATATATATATAAATGAATAACAGGATGTTCTGGCATATTTTTAAATGGTTTCCTTTTCATACCCTTGCCTGAAAAGATTTTTCTCCAATCTTCACAGTGAAAATCTGCAAGAGCTTCTAGAAATGAAAAAATCTCAAAAGTGTGGGGACCTCTCCCCATAGCTGGGTGCCCCATAGTTATCTCTCAGACTTGTCCACATGGAGCCCCTGGCAATTCATCAGTTATAGACTAGGTTTTCCTTTCCTTGCTCTGTTTCCTCTGGAGGTTTCTCCTCATGAGTTTCTGCTCTGGTAAGATATTATTATCTTTATGCAGGCTTTCTGTTTCTATAATTTTGGAGAAGAGCAGTTTGCCCTATAGTTCAAATACATTTCTTTCTCTCTCCAGATAAGTGTGTCTGTTTAATAATAGTATATACTCTTTGAAAAGTATGATATATTTTGCATTTGAAATTGTTGCTAAACCCAAAACATTTGGTAAGATATGTATTATTGATTTTTGCCTTTTAAAATAACTAATAGCTATATTTCTGCCTCTTTCTGAGTTGAGGTAATAATGCTTTTCCTATCAATTGTAATAGCTTTTTGTGTACCTTGGATAATAACCTATTATATATAAAATGTGTTGCTTATTGTTAGCAACAAAGGTATGTTCATCAATACAATCATGTTTTCTTCAGAAATAGTCACATATCTCCTATTGCAGTGTCCAATTTAGAAGTTTAAATTCTTGCTAACGCCTTGGGTTCAATCCCTAGCACCAAAACCAACTGTGAAATAAACAAAATACAAAAGTTTGAACTTTTGCAGTGTCATCATGAAAAAAAATGTTTTGTTTTCAGTATACAATCATTATTTCTTGGAAATGAAGGGCTGTTATATTATATTTTTACCTGCTGGACTCAAAGACCCTTGGTTGCTTACTTGGAAAGCCTTTTGAGATTAATCAGGGAATCTTCCCTTCTTAGTAACAGCAAACAAAAGCCAGGGGTGCAGGAGATGTGACTGCTTCCACCTGCTACAGCTCACAAGCAGCAAAGCTGAAAATAGCCACATGGTCTCTTGACTCCAAGTCACACCAGTGGACTACTCGCAAAGATGATTTTCAGTGAGCGTGCCCAGGTACTTACTTGAGATTAAAAATAAACATATATATAACTCCAAACAGCCAAGCAAATAATTCTACATATGACACTCCTGAGAGCTGAAAGATTCAATGGCACATCAGTGTTAGGAAATAGGAGAATCTGGCTGAATTGCTAATTATGCATCAATGATAAACAACATCAGATAAATGTATTAGGACTGAGTCTGCAGCTGAAAGTTAAGAGTTGGCCACCGAGGAGAGGAAAATAGCAGGGACTAATATGTTGTAATGAAACAAACCACATGGCCCCACCATACGCGTGCTTCACTATGCTGCATCAATCATTCCTGTAGCTTTTATTTTGAGTGGCTACCTTGGCCCATCAGTGTAATGGGTAGTGGAAGAAATTACATATTACATTTAATTGTCACATTCAGCAGCACTGCAAAGCAGGCTTTCTTGGAATTTTAATAGAGTGACCTGGCTGGCTTGCCAGCTAATATAAAATCAGCCTCCTGACTACTTTCTTTACTGCAATCTTGATGACCTCAACAGATAGACTCCTACAACCTTTCTCAATTTAATTCAATTTTCTGACATTTAAAATTGAATTTTTTATACAAATTAATGTTAAATAAAAGATTCCTTCACCAACCACCCCTCCTTTTTTCTTCCAGGAAAGAGTACAAGAGATTAATCAAAACATAACTAGCTAAAATTATATACAGTACATATTCAAGACACACAAGTTAGCATGCAAGTTTTTAATATAAAATATTTCCCATATTGGTTCATCTGAGGTAAAAACTTAAATCAATGTTAAGGTTATTCTTTTGTCTGCTGAAAGACTGAACTTTAGCTGGGCATGGTGTCACATGCCTGTAATCCCTATACTCTGGGAGACTGAAGCAAGAGGATCATAAGGTTGGGCCCAGCAATGTGGTAAGATGCTATCTTAAAATTAAAAATGGCTTGGGATTGTAACTTGGTGATAACCTTGAACTCCATCCCCACAAAAAAAGACTAAATTTTGTTGCTAACTGTATGGCCTTAGAGGTCAGACAGGCATGAACTTGAGTCCTGGTGTGACTATTATAAACTGTGTCCTAAATAAACAAGCTGACATTTCTGCCCTTCACTGGCAAGCCCCATCAGAATCTGTTTCCTGGAATCTACATTAGTCTCTGTTCCAGGGCTTTTCATTTCAGTCAAATATTCTTAGGTAACATTGGGTTTAATTAGCAAGGTTGGAATACTGTAGGTTCCTGCACAACAAATCAGATGGCAGTCTTGAATTTCGTAAATGTGAGAATGAATGTAGTTTTGTAAGTGTCTTAATCCAGATGCCATGGACAACTTAAAGAATCATGAAGGCAGCACTGTCAATCCAAGGGTTTCCAGGGATTCCTTTTTGCAAAGTTAAATCAGGAAATAACATCTGTCTTTAGCTGGTGTTACCATGGTGACCATGAACTTGTCTTACAAAAATCATAAATCCTTTAGAGATGCCACATTATTGTCTTTAACCTGGAGATCATGGCTGAGTTTACATAGTTCCACACTGAACAATTCTAAACCCAACAAGACTGCACAGTACAGCTAGGCAAAATAGCATCTGTTCTATGCCAGGCAGAAGAAAGCCAGTCTCTCTCTGCACCTGAGGCAGAACAATGAGCAAAGTAATGTGTGTGTACAAAGGTAGCTTCTTCCTGCTAGCTTAAGTACTCAACCTGATCAGAAATCTGAATTATGAATCCTCTTCTGAAATACATGAAATATACAGATCCTATGAAGTATATGTCTTTTGAAATCCCCAAAATTTTTATTGTTCATGAACCTAAAAATGTTCTGGAGGAGAAGGTTGAAAAAAAATAATTCTTAAATAGGTTGACTTATTTTACTCTTCAATTCACCTTTCTGTCTTTAACCATAGTCGAATAGGTAAATCTGTAAAATGTGACATATTACCATGATCATTATCATCATTATAAATTGTTGTATCATTTTTCTGCTTTGAGCCCAAACGCCTTGACACTGCACACATCACAAACTTTGTCCTCTTTTTAGACCACTCATGACTTAAACAATTCCTTCTACTAAGCCCAATGAATGCCAGAAACACGTAGCCAGCCAATGCTATTAGTGCCTCTCAGCTTTCTCCACTAAAAATAGCAGATGCATAAACTTCCTAATTCTCCATTCCAACTAATGGAATTCCAGCTTCAAAGATTTTAAACAGTTATCTCCTCTGCAATCTAAGTTAGTAAAATGCCCCCCTGCTCTCCCAGCTCAGGTGTCATTATTCGGGAAATATTACTTCTCACCATTCTCTTTTTCTAGTTGTTTTCTTTTTTCATTATTTGCAGTTCGGCAGCTATTAAGATCCAGTGTTGTGGAAAACAATAATAACCAAAAGAGCCACTTAATAACTAAACTTAAAAACCAAACTAGTCAGCAGCGAACAGTGCCTTGTCAACATTTCTAAATGGAACAGAAAGAAGGCAAGCCAAAAGGACATACAGGGCAAAAGAGAGAAAGGGGTACTTCCTGCTGGATGACTATGCGTAAGTGCTTCAGATAATGGCTAAGGGGGACAGTCTGCTGCATGTTAGGGAAGAGGAGGAGGGAAATAAGCGAAGGCCTCAGAGGGGGTTCCCAGTGCAGTGATATAGGCAGAACCAGACTTTGCAGAAATGCTGACATCAATAGGATCTCCAGGATGCTCCCTATAAACTGCCCCCAACTTCAGAGCTCTTTCTTCATCTCAGCAGCACCATCTCCCTTCTATGTCTTGTTCCTCCAGGGCCTCACCCTCAAATAGAAGAAACAAATCCCCCAGCTGATGAGAATTTAATATGCTTTCCTTCCCTGAGGTACTTTCAGAGGCAGCAGAGACTTGCAACCCCCAAGGCCTTTATGCTCCAAAGTAAAACACAGCAGATTTTGAGGAGCAGGAGATACTTAAGCTGAAAGAGCTTTCCAGTCCCCATCAAATCTTTTCCCATGGGCATCTGTGTATTAGGTAATATATTCTTAAATGGCTTTTTATGGTGTTTTGTATCTTAAGAGAAAAAGGTAGAGCTGTGACTTCCTGTGAAGTCTACTACAGGATTCGGATCACATTCCAATTCCCTCTGAAAAAAAGGAAAAATAAAATCTTTCCTGGCTTATTGTCAGAGCTTCAGTTGGGTTGACAGTGGTAGGCAGACAGATCACCCATGAACTTTGATCATTAATAACTGTCTCTTCCTCTGAGGTGATTATCTACTGTATCACCTAAGATAAGTGAATAAAGTTGTAATTGCTGTCCCATTGTGAGGGTGCTGTTGGACTTCAACCCCTCACATGGAAGTTCCATGGGCTGGGTTTGGTTCAACACCTCTCTTCTGAAATTATCATATCTATACTGATTTAGAAAGTTGCAGGAATAATCCTCTCAATCTTCTGTTGATCTGTTGACAATGCCCAATAGATTTAAATTAGTCTTTGATTTTTAATAAGATCTGTTACTGAAAGTCTTGCCTAGTTATTTGCTCCACGGAAAATAGATTTCCGACAAATTAAACAGTGTTGCCATTCTGGGGTCCTTTCCTGAATATTTTACTAATCAAAAACTAGCAGTTCTGAAAACCTTACAACTCACTGCTTGCGTGCCTCCTAGCCTATATTCTTACTTCTCTACATAGCTACTCTTTCTGGTTTATGTATTACTAAGCTCTCCTCCAAGACACAATGACTTCAAGAGGAGGCATTTCACTTGACTCATTTAGGGGATTCAGTACATGGTTCAGTACATGGTTCCCAGGCACAAACATCATGGCAGAAGGATGTGCAGATCAGAATTGTTTTGTTCATGGTGATGAGAAAGCTGAGCAAGAGAACAACACCAGAGACCGTAAAGGGATGAGGGACCAGAAACAGACCCAAGATCATCCCTCCATTACCCACCCAAACCCTCAGAAAAGTGCCCTGCCATCCCCTGAGCAGATCCCAGAACCAGTTAAGTTGAGACAATTAAGGTTAACTGTCACAGTCTACATAACTCCTAGTAGGCTGTTTTTAGTTGGCCCTGCCTACATGATATCCTCACATGGATATCTAATGAAAACATCGAATTTGTCATTTAAAAAAAACCACTCACTTGTCCTAAAAGGAATCATGTGATTGTACTTACATAAAATTCTTGAATAGACAAAAATCAGCCTCCAACAGGGAAAAAAGACCAAGAGAAGTTATTCTAGGGTGGGATGGAGATGGACTGGGAAGGAGGGTGAGTAAGCTTTCCAGGGTGATGGTTGTGTTGAATATTTCACACTGGTCTAGGGTTCACCGATGTTTGCGATTGTCAAACTTCAGCGCATATCCACTTAAAATTTATGCATTTTATTGTATATAGTTTTTCTGGTAAGCAATCAATTCTTTTCCATCCTTCAAAACCAGTTTCCACAATCTCAAAAAAAGTCCATAATTTTTTTATACTAGGGCCCTAAACCTTAGAGTTGTCTTTGCCTTCTCTACTCCCATCAACACTTCAAAAGCTGTGTTGACTTTAACTTAAAGATGTAGTCGAATGTAACTTTTTAAAAGTAATACATTATCAATATTCAAAGCCAAGAAAGACATCATCAACTATTCCCTGGGCCATTGCAAATTTCCTAGTCTCTTTGCTTCCAACCCAATCTCTGACGCAATGCCCTACTCACTGCAACCTCATAAAGTCTGTATGCAACAGCTATATTGAATCATGTAAAGCATAAATCAGATCATGGTTCTTCTCTATTCTTCAATATTTTTCATCACAATTAAAGTGAAACCAAAATCACAATGTATTTTTCCCCATCAACTCTGAGCCACAAAATTATCAGTTTCCTGCCAAACACTCCAAACTAGTTTCTAATGTCATTCTGCCTCTTCTTCCACTGGACCCATGCTGGTCTCTTGATATTATTCTGCCAAGCCTCTTCATCCATGGCACATGTCCCCAGCAAAAAGTACAGCTCATCCCCTTGCTTCAATTAAGGCTCTGTTTTAATTTTACTCTCCAAAAGAGGTCTTTATGACTTCCCCACCAGTCCTTCCAATATTCTCCATTTTTATCCTATTTCAACTGGTTTCATAGCATTCATCATTCTCTGAAGCTGATTATTTAACTGTCTTCTGTATTTGAACACAGTCTCCATGAGGTCAAACTTTATTTTGTTTATAGCAATATTGTTGTTAAAATTCCTAGACCCACACTACAGGAGATCAAATAATACTCCTTATATTAGTAAATAGACAAATATGTTTAGTGTTATGGCTTGTGTCTACATGTTCCCCCAAAGTCTCATGTATTCATAGATGGGGCTTTTATAGAGGTGGCAGAATCTAGAGTGTGTGATGCTAGGATTAACTCATGGTATAATGCTAGCATCAAGGACACTAGGATTAAGCATGTGAGTCTGTTCCACCCTAAGTAGCTTGGATAAGATATAAGGGATAGAAAGAACTGTGATCACCCCTCATTTGCTTTTCTACCTTCTCCCCACCATGAACTGGCTCTTGTCTGCAATGCTTGTCTGCCATGCCACCCTGCCTTAGAGCCAGCCGATTATGGACTGAAACCTCTACAAACTGTCAGCTAAATAAACCTTTCCTCCTTTAACTTTGAGCATCAGGTATTTTGTCTCAGCAACAAGAAAAGTAACTAAAACAGAATTTGGTACCAGAGAGGTGGGGTCATTATTGTGACTGTATCTGATCCTGTGGTTCAGCTCTGTTTGGCCTCTTGATACTCACGAAGGAGTCAAGTTTAGGGAAGTTGGTTTCACCTCCTTTCTTTCTTTGTTTGTCACTAACTTGGATCCTCACCACAGGAAGTTTGATCATCTCCATGCTGCTGTCATTTTTATGTTAGTGCTTTCTGGCTTATGTGAAACACAGATATCTGTATATGAAACTAAAGAACTTTCTTGTAGCCCTCAGTAATCCTTGGGGTCATGCTCACAGGGTAAACTTAGCTTGTTGTGTACCTTAGGAACTGTCCAATGTGGAAAAATGTTTCTTTGGGAGATACACTCTGGGGGGATTTGGCTCTTCTCAGGGCTCCATTTCTAATACCTGTGTTGTGGGTAGAAGTGGGGCCACAAATGTTGCTGGAGGTGCTGTCCTACTGGTGATAGTTTTCCTAATCAGGCCAGGTAGGGGGAGGGCAGGTATTTTCCATGTGCCCCTAGCTTTCTGCCTTCACTCCTCATTCTCCTCAGGCTGCTGACTTTGTGCCTTGCTACAATGACTATTCTTGGAGTATGAATTGAGCCCTCACTGACATTTTGCCCATGTGGTACCATGGAGAATGGGCAGACTACAGATTGGTGGAATCAGTTGAAGGCAAGGGCTTCAGAGGGATGAAGTAGCTCTACATCTTAGAGCTGTTGTACACCAAGACACAGGGGTGGTCATTATTTTATTATATTTCTGGCCCATCAGTGAGCCCTAGTTATCTTCCCACTTATAATCTATAGACAATATTAGTTCATTGTCCTAGAAATCTTCTCTATCCAGAACAAATTTATCTTTTTTTGAAGTTATCTTTGCCAATGATCTGGAGGAGACATATTTTCCTGCCCCACAGAAATGGCTAAGGCCATACATCATATTGAACTTATAGTTGACCCTGCAAGGAAGGTGTCCAAAGTCACCTTCAAATTGGGAAAATCTGGGGGGAAACTTATCCAAATCATTTCCAAAGAAAATCAGGTACAAATTCCACCTATAAACTTTATATTAGCATCAAAATTCAAGACTAGGTAAAAATAAGGTAAACACAAATTTAAAAAAGAATAAAGGCAAAAGTAAGGAAGAGAAGTTATAAAAGAAAAACAAATTAAAGTTATGAATAGGTAAAGAAAAAATTTTGCAATGAACTTTGCTTTAAAAATATATCTAAAAGGGCCATGGATTTATCTCAGTGGCATCGCATCTGACTTGCAAGCGCAGGGTCCTGAGTTCGATCCCTAGTACCAAAAAATATATATATATTTATATTTATTCATATTATATATATATATCCATATATATGAAAAAGATAAAAGAAAAATGAGAAAAAAGCAATAGAGAAAAAAATGACAAAATAGTCAAAAGAATAAGCTCATTTTGCCAAAGACCCTAAGATCATCAAAACTAACTTTCCGAGTAGAAGGATCAACACGCCATGCCCAGTCAAGGACTTTTAGAAATACTTGGGATTTCTTAACAACTCTTTGGAAAGTAAGAAATAGGCTAATCATGGCTAGGCCCAATTCACATGGCTTTATTGCCCGTTGGTCTGAAGAACTTTTACTCTTTAATAAAGGGAAAAAATGAATCCCACAGAGATTTTAGTTTATGTGGGTTACAATGATTGATATTTACCTTACTAGAAATCAAATATATAGGATACTTTTTTAAAAAGCAATAAAAACTGGAAATCTGATAGCAATTAAGTAGAGAGAAGGGTGTATCTTGGCTGAAAAAGCCTGAGAAAGCTTTTTGGGACAACTGAATCTCATGACAGGTCTTGAAGAATGGGCAAAATTTGACTAGGCAAAATATTAGTACCAAGATTTTTTGAGAGAATGTTTCAGAAAGGCATAGATTGAGAACAGTATATGCATGTTTGTGAAAGAATGTTTTGCTTCTTCAAGCATGGAATGGGGCTGGAGAGAAATCCAAGATGGAATTGGAAAGGAGACTTGAAGTTCAGTTACAGAATAGGAATATGTTCCTCTCACTAGAGTGTACTGGTAAATTCCATTTGACTGATTTTAGAGTCATTACAGAATATTAATTGAGCTCATCTATCTTAAAGCCAGACTGTTTGGGTTCAAACCCAAACTCCCACAGTTGATAGTTGTGTTACTTTGGACAAATCAGTTACTTTTCTGTGCCTCGGTTCATTGTTTCTAAGAATAAGATACAAGAGTGGCCACATAAGTTTGTTACATCTAAAACAATACACAGCACCTCATAAGTTCTTGGTAAGAGTTTGGTTAATATAAATATAGTAGTCCCCCCTTATCCATGACTTTGCATTCTGCAGTTAGTTTCCTATGGTCAACCAGAGTTCAAAATATTAAATGGAAAATTTCGGAGAAAATAATTTGTGAGTTTTAAGTAATTTTATAGTATATTGTTATAGTTGTACTGGTTTATCACTAATTATTATTGTAATATTTAGCTTTGCCTAATCTATAAATTAAACTTTATTATAGGTATGTATGTATGGAAAAAATACTATATAAAGACTTCGGTACTGAGTTTTCAGGCATCCATTCATGGTTTTAGAAGGGAAGTCCTTAGGATAAGGGGAGACTATTGTCCTACACAGGGGAGGAAAAACTTAACAGTGAACTGTCCATTTTACCCTCTACAACACACTAAGCCTTGTGGAGTTTATTGTCAATTAAAACATTCTACATTTGTTCACATTATTGCTTTGCCATCTTTGTTTATCAAGGCAATAATTTTAACTACTAGATAATTCTACTCTACTTGTCATATTCATCATAAAAGATTACCCTAGATAGTAACCTTTTATGTCTTGTTTTACTATGGATCTTTAAAGCTAAAATTCACAAGGATTCATTGTGTGCTAAACTTGACTGTGCTTTTCATGTCATTTCACAACTTCATAAGCTGCAAAAGTAAAAAAGTTAAATGTATGTACCATCTTCCTCAAATAAACCCCATTATCATGGAATAACTTGCATAAGGCAAAAGAATGTTTTGATTTGGTCTCCTCAAAGCCACCAGCACTCTAACTACTGCAGGAACACTGATCAAGCCTCATGCATTTCATTCAGAATCCTCCTGAGGGTGGGGACAAATGCAACTTTCCAAGTTGCACATCCTGAGTTCCTGGCAGGGTCTTGCAAACTGGCTGTAGTGTAAGCAAAGCCTCAGGCAGGATGGGACAGGTATGCAGCATGCCCCCAGGAGGTGCACCACATAAAGCTGATCTGTGCCTGCCAGCTCCTGC
Source organism: Heterocephalus glaber (assembly GCF_053883595.1). Taxonomy (NCBI): domain Eukaryota; kingdom Metazoa; phylum Chordata; class Mammalia; order Rodentia; family Bathyergidae; genus Heterocephalus; species Heterocephalus glaber. The sequence goes on along the minus strand of NW_028258142.1, from coordinate 37,037,771 downwards.
AGCAGAGGCTGGAGTCAGCATCAAGACCACATGTGTTTGTTTTGTTTTTGGTGGTACTGGGATTGAACCCAGGGCCTTTGCACTTAGCTGTATCTCCAGTCCTTTTCCTTATTTTCTTATTTTGAGACAGGGTTTCTTTAAGTCACTAAGTTGATTCTATAAGTTTCAGGTTTCTCCTCTGTAAAACCCAAAGGGCTGATGTAAGAATTAAATGTGATATCATGTATCAAGTGTATGAGACAATGGATAAAAAGAATTTGCAAATACAGTTGTAAATAAACACTATGCAACTTGATGAAGGCCAAGCCCAAAGTTTCAACACTTGTCAACTGCCTTCAAGGCATACAAGATTACCCACAGTATGATTCTCATATAAATTCCCTTTCTTACTTACATCAATTCCCCTGAACTGTTCTGAGTTAGAATGATTAAACCATTACCCTTTGGCTATACTGTTTACTGTCTTGTTTCTTTGGTGAATTCTTTCTTCCTCTTTATCCTACAGTGCCCTATGATTTTTTTCAGGGATTTTAAAATTGTACTCATTTTTATTTCATCAAAATGATCTTTCTCTCACAGAATGACTCTACCACTGGGTCTAGACTACAACAGGGACATAGAAATGTGTGTGCCCTGTGTAAGCTGAGCAGTAAACAGCTCCCTGAGTACTGCCATATTTTGTAGCTTTGGGTAACCCAAGGTAAGCCAATAGGGGAGCAAGAACAAGTCATCCTTTCCAGAAAAATTCATGGATCTTCTGTGTGTACTGAAAACTGAGGGAGGCTCAGGGGACATAGCTGTGAGCAGTGCAGACTTATTCTCTGACATGTGTTACGTAAAATAGACTCATAAGCCATTCATTCAATAGTTGTAGTAAAACAAATCTATGATTACTATTGTGTAAGTATAAGGAAGGAAAGAACATAGCATTGTAATAGTAGGAAACTGAGAAAGGGGGTATGAAAGTATTTGACTTGTTATAGGAAGTCAGTGAATATGAAGCTGAAACAGAACTTCAGAATAGCCATACGTACATGATGGAAGGGATCAGAAAGAGAGTACAGCTCTGGAAAAGAAACAGCACATTTAGAGGAACTTATAAGTAGAGGTGTCATGTTCTCTGGAGTAATTAGCAAAAACCCAGTGGGATCTAATGAGTCAGTGGACAGAAAACAAAGGAAAACATGGTATGTTCTATAAAGCCTTGAAAAGACCAGGAACTCCAAGGGCACATTTTCAATACAATATAGCCACCAGTTCCACCATTATGGGCAAAATATCAGTAGTTTATTTAATGTGCTATGATCATCCACATTTATACAATTCACAAAATTTGGGTAAATTACCTCCCCAATAGCTGGTAAACTCATCAGATAGAGTTTTGAAGTATTGATTCCTTCCTATTGGAACTTCTTAAATTCATCATTTTATGTATCTTAAGATTACTAGTTTATATCTGAACCATAAAGAGAGAAATGAACTGAATGTATATGTGAGTATATTTATGGTTTAGGTGAAAATACAAACTAACTTTTGAAGCACATTTTATGTTCTACAAGACACATGGAGATTTTCCATTGATTGCTTTAACAATTGACCATGATGTTAAACTGACATTTTTATTTCTTTATAAAATGGTGGAAACTGTATTAAAATAATATGTTTTCCTCTCAGCTTTATTGAGGCATATTGTTTATATTGAAAAAGAGCTTATTTAATACAAATTTTACAGAAAATTGACATTGTTATTTAATAAGGCAAAGCTTGCAGATGAGCACAAGTCTAGTTAATGGCTAAAGTCAACTGAAAATTTGGATCTCATGGCCTCAACCATCTTTTGTTCCACTGCTCAAGAAATCTGTGGAAGCATGCTGTTCCCTGACAGTCTAAATTCCTGTCCCAAATACTACAGTCCAGCTACTGGAATCCCTGGAGCAAGGAACCCAAGCAAATTATGACCACATACTGTCCTTATTATATGTTTCCTAAGACAACAAGTTTCATCTACACAGAGAGTAAGACACTGATACACACAGCAACCTTGATAGAGACTGAGAGCTTTGTGAAAATCTATACTAATGTGATCAATACCTTTCTCGCTAGGAAATTGTAACCGGATTTCTATGAGTGAGTGATGCTACAACAGTCAGGACCTTGAACCCAATCTCATGCATTTTATTTTATTTTTTTATTATTATTTTTTTTTTTTTTTTTTTTTTTTTTTTTTGGTACCGGGGAACGAACTCGGGTCCTTGCACTTGGGCAGCAGGCGGCGAAACCACTGAGCTAAATCCCCGGCCCTCTCATGCATTTTAAAAGTAAATTATAAATCATATGCCAAGTTACCCATTTCACACCTCACAAGTAACAACACATCAGCATGTCTTAGAAACTCAGCTGAGGGCTTCTACTTTAAGAGCTTCTTACTTTTCCTTTTCTCCTCCCTAGCTTTCTTTTCTCTCATGTCCTGGGTTTGTGTTCTGACTATCCTAAGAAAAGGAAAGAAGAGCCAGATAAAAACAAAAAGTCTTACTTCTCTCATCAAGATGGACGTACAAGTACGAACTAGACAGATTGAGGGAAATAAGTCACCCAGTGCCTTGGAAAGGTATGAATCTTTTCTGACCTAATAGTGCATATATATACACACAACTGAAACTGATACCAGCTAAATAAATTTTTCACTTACCCACCTTTCTAGTGAGGAATCTCATTTGAGAGACCCTTTGCATGTACTGAAAGGGTGAGCCAGGGGCCAAGCAGTCAGGAGAAGGTTGTTTTGAGAGGTGGTTTAATTTATGGGGTTTATTTGTATCCTCTATCATTCAGCAGGAAACCTTGTAAATGATGTTTGCATGCACTAAACTGTGATAACTGAACTGATGAGTTAAAGACTTGACTGAACATTTAATGTTGCTTATTAAATAATTATGACGAGGTTTGATGAATGTCTCTGATTCCCTGAACTTCCAACCGAGATTTTCAGCATGAGTTTCATTAGACAGACGTAGATAAAGCCTGCTGCAACCCAGCTGCAAATAAGCTTACAAAAAATTTGAACTAGAAACCCTCAAATGTGAATAATTCAACTCTTAGTCTATCTTTCTTGGTGTCCCAACTAGTATTTCATTTGATGATGGAGTAGAGGCAAATTACCCCATGTCTAGGGGTTTTTCTAGAGTATCATTTCAAGATAACTGAATACGTACTTAATGAAATTTAAACAGTAGCCTTTGTGAAAGGGGAAAACCCTATTCCACTTAAAAATATAAATCTTATTCTGATTTACCAATCATCTTTCTTCTATAATACTAGAGTTATGTGTGTACAATACAGATGATCGATGAGGAACACTATAATGTATTGAAACCAGTGAACCTGTTCAGTGTCAGAGCCAGGTTCATTTGTCATAGACATGTGTCATCCACTTTTGAAACACCTCTATGCACTGGTGTAAGGGCTCATTAGACCATCCAGCAGTACATTTTCAAATAAAATGATTGAGAATCTAGGGATTTGTCTGTATCTTAAACTGTGTTATTTTTAATGGCAAACTTAATTTACATATTTCATTTGTGCTTTCATTATTGATGGTTATATAAAGATCATGCTGAACACCTACTCCACAATAAAAAAGAAAGCCTGCATTAGGGTGAAATGATTCCTGGGATTTGAGAGTTAAGTGACATTCAGAGAGGCACTGGAAGGTGAAGTATAGGGGATAGTAACTACAGCCTCATTATTTGTCTGAATTCCTCACTCTCCTTCACTAGCTGTGAAACAAAATTTAGTCCTGGTGTCCAGGTGTCCCTGAGTCCTTCTTATACCTATGAAGCAGCTAAAACTACATGTGGAAATTACTGAAATTCCTGGCTCTCAGTTGCCTTGTCAGAAAAAAATGAAGCTATTGTCCCCTATTCATGCTCATATTAGAAATTATTTGATAATGATTTAGTAAAGAGTTCTCTAGAATTAATATAATTTGCAATTACTTAAGCATATTTAATTGATCCATAAAAGTGATATTTTGTGGGCCAGGGAAAAAGTGATATTTTGATAAAGTTAATTTAAAATACTTTTAATTCAGGATTTCAATGTGTAGTTTTGCTTACAGTTTGCTGGACTTCTAGTGGCTCAAAAATATTGATATACGGAAAGCCCTCCCTGAGCCTGGGGCCAGAAAGCATCCCACAGACAACAGCCTCAGCCATGCTGGACCACACCCCTGCCACTCAGTAGGTCAATCCGAACAGCAGAGGTGCCAGGGGAACATAAAGGTCATAGTTATGAGCCCCAGAAGATAGAGCAGAAGTGAAATGAACAACAGAGAGGGCCTCTCTGACACTCCTCAATGAAAATTGAAGCCCACTGGGAAAGTGAAGAAAAATCTCTTCAATATGAGCACACTGGACCATTGAGGTTGGTAAGTTGGTGGGCTCAGCACCTCCCATAGAAACCTGGACTCGCTTAATGGGGAGGATAGCCGGGATATGCAGTAGAACCTTGCATAATTTAATCCTGCAAGAGGTCACGGACTTCAACTTGAACCTTGCAGCCAGAAATCAGCCTGAATCTCAGTAAACTACAGCTGGCTTGCTGAGATTAATTGACTTAGACATGCATATTGCTGCCCACATTGTCACAAGGACAGTAGAGACATATCCTGAGGGAGACCTTTTTTTGTTTGTTTTGTTTTATGTATTTTTTCCTGTTTTCTTTTCTTTTTCTCTATCTCTCTCCCTTGTGGCTCTATATTTCTCTCCCTCTTTGTTCCTGTTCCTGTCCCATTTTGAATCGTTTCTCTCCCTCTCTCTGTCCTCTTGACTGTCACTATTATAGGAAGGTAAATACAATTTCTAGCTTCCCTATTGTTGTCACTTTGTTCTGCACTTGTCTTTGTTCTTTCACCCTGTCTTTTCCTTCTGTCTTCAACAGATTCCCACAGTTTGCATGATCTTCCTGTGTCCTCTAGCCTCACCTCTAAACTTTCCCTCTATCTCTCCCTGTATCTACCTCTACCTCTCTATCCCCTCTATCCATCTATCCCTTCCTCAGCAACCCCTTATAAATCATTATCTCAAAGGTAAATTTGCCATATTGAAGGGTTTACTTACTGCAAACATATTTTGGGCTGGCCCTACATTTTTATCTAGTTCCACTGGTTAAAGGTGATGGATTAACTGCTACGACAAAATGTTATTTTCTAAGCTGTGTCTGATACTGATTGTGTCAATTGGGATAAGGTGTTGGGATTGATCTAATCAGTTGTCTGTCCTCCCTGGTATACTGAAAATGAGATTGTCTAAGAGTTATTAGAGAGTCAAAGCCTAAAAGGTCAAGCTATCCCTGGAAGATATCTCTAAAAAGCAATCATGCCATAGGGGCTCTAAACACCAGTAATAAAGATACTCACAATAAGAAATATTGAAGTATCAGCCCAGGAATTAAAGCAAAAAACAGGACCAATAACAGAATTAAAAATGAGAAGACATCTTGGCAGGACACAAACGTAGACTTCCAGCTCACCAAAGGCAAATTCAGGGGGAAACGAGGTGGAAAAACATAATCAACCACCTGGACACCCTAAACTGATAGCACAGGAAGTAACAAAACAGATGAATGAGGTTCTAGAAAAATTCGAAGCAGAAATAATTTCTCAGATAACTACAGAGAGCAGAGTGAAAGACATAATTAAAGGCTCTAGAACAGAAATAGATTTAAAAAAATAGATGAACTCAGAACCATGCTGGAAGCCATGAATGTCCAGCATAAGAAAGAAATGGAAAACATGATCCCCCAACATAGGAAAGAAATGGAATCCATGAAACAGATTGAAACAGTTATCCAGGAGATTGAAAACTACATTGAAAGTATTCGCAGCAGATTGAGAGAATGTAAAGATAGAATATCAGATACAGAAGATAGGATTGAGGTTAGTGACCATGAAAACAGATTTCTTAAAAATAGTAAGGGACCAGGAGAATTCAATCCAGCAGCTGCTAGATGATGCAAAGAAGAATAACATAAGACTGATAGGAGTCCATGAAAAAACAGGAGAAAGTACAAATGACATAAAAAAACCTGTTCACAGCAGTAATACTAGAAAACTTCCCAGACAGAGGTAGAGAATTTGACATACAGATAAGTGAGGTATATAAAACTCCAACTAGCCACAATAAAAAAAAAATCTACACCTAGACATATAATAGTCAAGATCCCAGAAACACAACAGAATAACAAAATCCTACAAGCAGTTAGAGAAAAGAAACAAATCACATGCAAAAGAAGGTCCATCAGACTCACAGCAGACTTCTCAACACAAAGCCAAAATCAAGGAGAGCCTGGAGTGAAGTATTTCAAGCCCTAAAAGACAATAACTTCCAACCTAGACTGTTGTATCATGCAAAATTATCCTTCAAAATCAATGGGGATATTAGATACTTCCACAACAATGAACACCTGAGAAATTTCATGAACACTAAACCAGTACTCCATACAAGTCTAAACAGTGTCCTAGAAAAAGACAATGAAGGTCACAACTCCATGAGGTCCAACAGAGCAAAGCCACCAGGCAAGGCAAGAAACTAAAGGGAAGGGAGAAAAATAAAAAATAAAAGAGCCAAGTACAGTAAAACATCATTGCAAGGATGAGTCAGTATCTATCATTTATAACCATCAATGTTAATGGCCTCAATTCACCAATCAAAAGAAATAGCCTGGCAGAATGGACTAAGAAGCAAAATCCAACAATATTCTGTATACAAGAAACAAACCTAATTCAAAAAGAAATTCATAGACTGAAATTAAAAGATGGAAAAGAGTTCTCCATGTGACAGTAACCCAGAAAAAAGCAAGGGTAGCAATCTTATTTGCAGACAAAACAGATTTCAAACCAAAACTAATTAAGAGAGACAAAGAAGATCACTACATCCTTGTGAAGAGAACAATCCAAGAGGAAGAGATGACAATCATAAATATATGTGCATCAAGTGACAATGCCCCCAGCTATACAAAACAGATATTAATGGACATGAAAAACCAAATAAGCACTAATACAATTGTAGTGGGGGACCTCAATACTCCATTGTCACAAATAGACAGATCATCTAGACAAATAATCAACAATGAAATTCTAGAACTGAACCAAGCTATTGAACAAATTGACTTAATAGATGTTTACAGAGTGTTCCACCCCACAAAATCAGAATATACATTCTTTTCAGCTGCACATGGGTCATTCTCCATAATAAACCACATGCTAGCTCATAGGACATGTTTAAGTAAATGTAAAAGAACTGAAGTTACCCCCGGTATATTATCAGACCATAGTGAAATAAAATTGGAGATCAGTAGCATAAGAAATGACAAAACCCCCACAAACACATGGAAAATTGAAATAACACTCTCCTGAACAACCAATGGGTGACAGAGGAAATTAAAGAAGAAATTAAACAGTTTCTAAGAGTAAATAATAATGCCAGTGCAACATACAGGAATCTAAGGGATACAATGAAAGCAGTTCCACAAGGGAAATTTGTAGCAGTGAATGCCCATATTAGGAAAACAGAGAGAGCTCAAATAAACAACTTAATGCTGAACCTCAAGCTCCTAGAAAAAGATGAGCATGACAAACCCAAAGCTCGTACAAGAAAGGAAATTATAAAGATCAGAGCAGAAATGAATGCAATGGAGACTAAGAGAACAGTACAAAAAATGAATGAATGGAAGAGTGCGTTTTCAAAAGAATAAATAAAATCAATAAGCCCTTAGCCAACCTTATCAGAAAAAAAGGAAAGAAAAGGCTGAAATCCATGGAATTAAGAACGAAAAAGTTGAAGTCATGACAGATCCAGCAGAAATCCAGAGGATCATCAATACCTACTTCGAGAACCTGTACTCTAATAAAATGGAAAACACAGAAGAAATGGACAGATTCCTAGAAACATACTAATTGTGAAATTCAAATGAAGATATAAAAATTCTTAACACCCCAATTACAATGAGTGAAATTGAAAACATATTTAAAAATTTACCAACAAAGAAAATTCCAGGTCCTGATGGCCTCACTGCTGAATTCTACAAGACATTTAGAGAAGATCTATTGTCATTACTCTTTAAACTCTTTAATGAAATTGAAAGGAAAGCAATACTTCCAAATTCATTCCTGCAAGCATTATTTTGATTCCAAAACCAGGGAAAGACCCAACCAAAAAAGAGAACTATAGGCCAATCTCCCTAATGAACATAGATGCAAAAATATTCAACAATATACTGGCAAACAGAATACAGAGGGTCATCAAGAAGATCTACACCTTGACCGAGTCAGATTTATCCCAGGGATGCAAGAATGGTTCAACATACATGAATCAATAGATGTAATACACTATATTAACAGAGCCAAGGACAAAAACCATATAAACATCTCAATAGATGCAGAAAAGGCATTTGACAAAATCCAATACTCATTCATGATAAAAATCCTATAGAAAACTGGAATAGAAGGTCTTTATCTCAACTTGATTAAGGCTATATATGAAAAATCAACAGGCAACATCATACTAATTGGTCAAAAATGGAAAACTTTCACACTGAAATCAAGAAAAAGACAAGGAAGTCCACAGTCACCACTCTGGTTCAAGGTTCATTATAGATCTATAAACATTAGCCAAAGCAATTATAAAAGAGAAAGAAATAAAATGAATAAAGATAGGAAAGGAAGAATTTAAACTGTCATTATTTGCTGATATATGGTACTCTAAATAGAAGACCCAAAATCTCCACCAAAAGACTTCTAGACTCAGTAGAGAGGCTGGATATAAGGTCAACACTCAAAAAGCAACAGCCTTCTTGTACACAAATAAAAGACTCACTGAGAGAGAAGTTAGGGAAAATTGTTTCACAATATCATCCAAAAAAAACGAAATATGTAGAATCAATGTAACAAAAGAAGCAAAAGACCTCTACACTGAAAACTACAGCACTCTGAAAAAAGAGATCGAAGAGCATATAAGAAAATGGAAAGACATCCCTTGTCCCTGGGTAGAAAGAACAAATATAGTGAAAATGGCCATACTTCCAAAACTGCTGAATAGATTTAATGCAATGCCAATTGAAATTCCAACAATATATTTCACAGAACTAGAGAAAACCATCCAAAAATTCATTTGGAACCCAAAGACACCTAGAATACCAAAAGGAATTCTAGGCAACAGTGACATGTCAGGGGGTATCATAATCCCCAACTTGAAACTATACTACAAAGCTACTGTGATAAAACAGCATGGTACTGGCAAAGAAATAGATCTCAGGATCAGTGGACTAGATTATAAAATCCAGAAAAATCTCCAGACATACTCAGCCACCATATCTTTCACAAAGGAGCTAAACACCCTCACTGGTGAAAAGATAGCCTGTTTAATAAATGGTGTTGAAATAACTGGATTTCAACCTGCCAAAGATTAAAACTAGACCCACATCTATCAACATGCACTAAACTAAGATCAAAGTGGATTAAGGATCTAAATATTAAAACAGAAATACTAAACTTGCTGGAAGATAGGTAGAACTCTTGAAGGCATTAACACAGGTAAAGACTTTATGAGCAAAACCTCAGTAGCATGGGAACCAGCACAAAGAATCAACAACTGGGCTCTCATCTTATTAAGAAGCTTCTGCACTGCAAGAGAAACTAGCAACAGAGCTAAGAGACAACAACCTACCATATGGGAAAAACATTTTAGCAGCTGTACCTCAGACAAAGGACTACTATCTAGAATAAATAAGGAATTGAAAAAAAAATCAGAACCCCCAAATTCAAAGACCCAATTCAAAAATGGGCATCTGAAATGAGCAGACATTTCTCAGACAAGAAGTAAAAGCAGCAAATAAACATATGAAAAAATGTTCAACATCACTAGTCACTCGGGAGATGCAGAGGAAATCAACACTTAGATTCCACCTCACCCCAGAAAGAATGGCTATCAAGAAATCAACCAATAACAAATGTTGGCTTGGTTGTGGGGAGAAAGGAACCTTTTTCCATTGTTGGTGGGAGCGCAGACTGGTGCAATCGCTATGGAAATCAGTATAGAGATACCTCAAAGAACTAAGACTAGAGGTCCCATTTGACCTAGCTATCCCCCTGCCGGGCATCTTACCAAACCAATTAAAAGAATCATACCACAGGGATATATGTGCACCCGTGTTTATAGCAGCACAGTTTCTAATAGCTAAAGCTTGGAAACAGCCCAAGTGCCCATTAACTGGAAACTAGATAAAGAAAATGTGGGGTTTTTTTATAAAATGGAGTACTACTCAGCCATAAAGAACAAGAAACTAGAGGCATATATAGCTAAACAGATGCATATTGAGGCCATACTCTTAAGTGAAATAAATAGGAAACCCATTTGTAAATGCTGAATAGTTTCTCTGGTGTGAGAAACTGAAAGTGTAAATAAGGATTTAAAAGATTAAAATGAATAATTGATAACGTGAAATAGGAAGAAAAGGTCCAAAGGAGTAGGGTAAGTGGGAGTGGAGTGGGAAAAGAAAGATGGAAAGGAAAAATTACGAGAAAAGGAAAAAATGGAAACAAAGTCTTTGTAAATAGGGAAGGGTGGAGGGGGTGAAGGGAGGGTAGGGAATGGGGAAAAAATAAGAACCAAGATTCATGTAGAGTTACAAGTACCCAATGATAAATGTAAGTGTATTGTATACCTAAAATGTACCAATAAAATAATATAAGGAAAAAAAGAAATATTGACATACCTAATTCTCAGTTCCTAAACCATAAATTAAACACAAAGTATTTAAACTCAGTTTCACTTTATGTTAATCTAACAGTGTGAGAGCATTTAATAAATGACAAAGAATCATTAAAGTTCATTGTTCACAACTGACTATGTCTATACATATGACTATGCTTTGTTCCTTAAGTTGTTCAACCCTTTCTCCTTGGACCTTTCCCTGCTGGATATTTTTTTCCCCGGAATTTCCATTGGGCTTACAGAAGAAAGAAAATTAAAAGATGCAAGGCTGATAGGAAGGGGCCAGACAGTACACAGATATTGTGTGTTTGATTTAGCAAACCTGAAGTAATTAAGCCCAGGCACGAGTTTCATCTCCAAATTGTGTCCTTGAAATTACTGTTCAAAATCTTTGTCCAAACATAGTACTCTTGCCTTTACTTGACTTTTTAAATATATTCTTGCTCACTACACCAATCTACCTAGATAATAGACTCACTCATATATTCTATAAATAAAATAACAAATCTAAAAAATCAGACACATAGAGATTCTTAACCAGAAATTAATGGAACAGATTCAAGTAGTAAAACTACAGTGCACTGATGGAGGGTTGTTAACCCAGCTTTTCCTTCAATGCAGTGAGCCAGTAATAATACTTTGTTTGCTGGCCTGGCATCTGGTCTCCTCTAATATCCATTTCTCTGCTTTCTTCAACCCTCTTTAGTCCCTGGATTAGAAAGCAAATCCAGGAGCAATAATATAAAGATTCAAGTTTAGCTGATCCCACTACTCCATGATCAAAGTTAAATTCTAGGAAGTTTATTACTGAATTTCTTCTTAACTGAAAAATTACTTCCCCTAACACCCTGTCTCTAATATTTCATTTTTCTAGACTTTTGGCTTCTCTTATATGCAACTTCTAGTTTTCTTTACTTTCTATTTCCCAGAAGCTGTCTCTCCATTTCCAATTTTATGGTCATCGTGACCTGTTTTGGAGTCTAGAATTGGCCAAACAACTTTATCCTAGTGGAGATATTTAAGAAGTAACTAATGCAAGAGAATCCTTTAAAGGGGCAGGAGGTATTTTTGAAATATCCAATTAAAGACTTAAAAAATGTGAATTTTACAAGCCGCTTTAAAACTTTGTATGCTATTTGAAGAGCAATTAACCAATAATTAGTTAGAAAAATTAGGATTTGAGCATATCTTTTCCAAGGGACACAATACAACCTAATACAGTATACCTATATTAAAACACTACACAGTACTCAATTATTATAATCATTTTAATTTATCATAAGAATGAATAAAAGAAAGCTTTTTCTGTGTTGTTATATAAATAACTGCATAATAGTCTTATTATTGCCCTTATGACCCATAAAGGCTAAAGAAAATGTGCTAACAACACTTCTATACCTATTATAGCCATTACCCATCCCTAAATATTAGCCCTAGGTCTCCTTTTATATTCTTTCTTTATTAGTTGGTTTCTATAATTGTCATAGATAAATAGTTCTTTCATTTTCTAAAAAAAGATTCTGATAATAACAACTAATTATTATAAGATAAAACATGATAATAATACCATAAAGAAACATAGTGATATCTACATAAGCAAGTTATTTTAGAAGTTTGTTAAATGTGATTAAACTACTAATGTGAATGCTATAATGAATATCATAAAAGATTGTTATTAAACCAATGACAGTTGAAATGCAATAGATTCCTTTTATCTTTTTTAGCCCCTTCTCTCAAAAGGAAATATTAAAAAGCAGATATGTTTTATTACCAATATAAAATGTATGTTTCATTCGAGAAACATTGACTTTGAGAAATGACCTATACCTTTTAGCTAAAATCAAATCAAAGTGAAGCTGGGGAATGGAAATATCCCAAATGGGGCAATATTGCCTCACAAGGGAAAAAATTATGGGGTAACTTCAAGTCAGACTTATAGCAGCAATAACGATATTCTTGTTCAATGTCAGTGTGTAACAGCCACCTTGACATAATAGCAAAAGGACCAAGAATGAGATGGAGTGAGTCATTAAGTCACTGGGATTTCTTGAGTCCTGAACCTGACTTGCAGCTGCCCTTGTGGAAAGTGAGCCAGCTATGCCTCTGAAGAAAGAAAGCCAGCCATCAATCTTGCAAATGGCAAGTGACTGGTGAAAACATGACAAATTTCCATTTTTTTCTCTCTAATTCTACTACCCCTAAATAAACTCATCATATCACATAAGAAAAAAATCTCAGAAACCAAATGATTTTCCACAAAGTTATCTTCAAGATTATAAACATTATCAAAAGTAGTTGGATACAAAATGAGAAATGAAAATCATCAGTTAAAGAAACCAAATGATGCCAGAAAAATATTGTTCCAATAAAAATTATGATGTTACAGTTGCTATAAAAATTCTGACACAATAGATAACAAGGAAGTTCCAAGTTACATTTCTATCCAAGATTCTTGGGCAAGTCTTTAGTCTTTAAGGCAATCAATAAACAGATGGTTTCACTAGAATTCAAATCCCATTTTTCCCCATTTGCTCTCTGAAACAAGGCAGTCAGGCTAATGGAACAATCATTCCAGGTTCACAGGGTTATCATGTGCATGATGATCGGATGTATATTGCTCTTGAGTTTGTTCATTTGTTTGTTTGTTTGTTCGTTTTGGTGGGAGGGGTTATAGTGTTTCTTACTCTAACCAAAGGCATCACATTTAAAATTCTATTGATCAAAATGCTCCCTGTCAACAAATAGTCACCTCAGACCAAAGATCAGCAGCAAGAATGAAAGGCAGCAAAAGTGCTTTGACCACCGTGGAAACGATGACTACAAAACATACCCAATATCTAACTGCAAGGCATTATCACATAGTTCAACATGATGGACAAGCAATATAAAACTTTTAGTAATAGTTAAAATATAATTTCTTTCTCTCTCAGTGCCAGTGATTTATAATAGTTCGGTTTTGGAGGTTCTTAGTTTCAAGCATTCTCCTTATTGACTCCAGAGTCTGGCCAAGATCCAGACTGGCAAGATCTGCAAATCCTGGTGATGGTAGGAAGGCAGCCCAGACAACAGAGAATGGGAACAAAGAAGATGGAGGTCTAACCCAGAAGAGAAATAAACTTTTGTGTTCCACTCTAGTCCAACTCTTTCATTTGGGGTAATTCAGCTTCCCGAGTTCCTGGGAACTGGTCAAACCTCAAGTTCCTTCTCTTGCCACAAGTCAAGGCTGAATAGCCCTGCTACTCTGAGCCAAGGATTAGGGCTTTTGTTTTTATCTTGGTTAGCATTTTGCCTTTGAAATATACCCTGTGCTAAACAGCATACTTAATTGCAGTCTGTCCACAAAATCATCACATTGAACTCACTCTCAAGCAGTTTTCCCTTCCAATTATACCAACATTTTGTTCTCCTGAAAGTGGAAAATGTAGCTGGTATAAAGTAAGAGATAGGTTTGTATGAGTGAGTGTGAGTGCATTATACATGAGAAGGTTGCATATGTATTTTCCTTCACAGTGATTTTACATAACTATATAATACAATAGCAATCTAAGGAATGTGCCAATAAACTGATATTTTCTTACATATGCTATACTCATATTTCATCTAAATGCATACAGTGCTATGGTCATTTCCATTTGTTAACAATTAAATCACTAGAGGATAATCATTTTTTAGCATACTGAGAGAAATACATATTGTTAAATGAAAAAAACAATAAAGTATGTTAATATGGAATAAAATAACTGTTAGAAGAATTAGTTCTTAATTGAGATAATACATGCATCATATTAGAATTTTAAGGATAAACTATCTGGACATTTTCCCTAGGTGCTGTACTACCATAGAGCTGTAAGGGAACCAAGGTGATCTCTTAAGGTCCCTTGGCTTCCTTGAGTTTAATCTTTTTAATCCTAGAACTCCAACTCAGCTGGGTCATTACGTGTGTTTAGCCTTAGTAGGAGCTGTAATAAGGGCCTTTCCAGAGAAAAATGCTGCACAGTATTGGCCACAGGCAATTGTTCAGTTCTTATAGTGAAAGCGGCAAAATTCAGAACCTTGCACAAAAGATCCAGAGACTTGATGGAAAGAAGAGCACAGGAAAAATATGATAAATAAATGAGATTCAAAAGTGCAAAGAAAAACAATAAATAGAGTAATAAAAATTCCCAAATGAAAGGGTATATGTGGGATGGAAATTCTAACACATTTTTAAAACAGGAGGAACAAGGGACTCTGGGCAGCAAAATGAAAGGCAAACAGAGAGAATTTGCAGACAGGAAGGGGATCTGAGTGAAGGGAAGGGAAGATGTGGAGGGGAAGGGGAAATCAAAAGGATCAAGATTGGAAATCTATATGTACCAATTCCCTGCATGTATTTTTTATGTATCACAAACATACACTAATAAAAAGCAATTAGACTTAAAAGTCTATCTAGTGTTTCTTAGAGAACAAAATTAATGTGCAACAATTCTAATGGGGGGGGGGATAGCTAATTTCCTTATCCCCTGGTCCCAGCCATATTGCATGGGGCACCAAGACTCCTGGTCTCTCTGTATGTAATATTGTTAGAGTTAGCTAGTGTAGGAAGGATACTCTGCCAGTGGAAACAGAAGGGTTAAGTAGATTTTGAGCAGAATTTAAACCATGAGACAGAATTGATGCATCTCTTTGATTGTTCAAAAGCCAGTAGAATCCCCTGATTCATTCCATTCCATTTATTTCTTTCATGCTGAGCTAAAGGACAGAGAAGACCTTTCTTACTCTAATAAGTAGATAGTCCTGCCTCCCTCATTGCTGCTGCATCTTTGCTGACCTATATTTCTTGCATATGGATGGATCACTCCTAGTGGGTGTGACAGGTGCTATAATATCATTATGCAAATGTAGGTTCACTGCCACTTGCAAATCCTATGGACTTATTGCTTCATCATCCGCGTTATGAGAAAATACAAGAGAATTGTGTCCTATACTCAGTGAGATATGAACATAATTCAAGTGAAGTAGTTTACTGTCTGGCTACTCTATTGGCTAGGGTAGATGAGGAAAGCTGGTTACAAAAGCCAGGATAGCAACAGGCAATTTACAGTGGAGGGAATGTCCTGCCCCAGCTGGCTTTCTGAGTTCTGAGTTCTGCTCTCTTCTTTTCTCCAAATAAGGACTTATCTTAAGGCTCTGACAGCATTTAATTGTCTACCTTCTGTCATATGCCCCTGAAGAGTGTCTACCTTAGAATAGAAGCAGTTAGCCCTGTGCCTAGAGAAACAGGTTGTTTAGTAAAATTCTCTCAGATCCTACAATCAAGAAGACCTGGATTCTATATACTGGATTCACTGAGCATTTTATAGTTTTCTTTTTTCTTTTTTTTATTATCATCTGACCTATTTAGAGTTCTTATCTTTTAAATCAAGTTGTTAGTGAAGCCTGTCTTTAAAGTCCCTTTCTGCAGTGCCATCCTTTTTTTAAAAAAACTGGAATTTACATCTGAAATATCAAGCTCTATTCTTATTCTGAAAATAAAAGCTAGCTATTATAAAATATAGTTATATATGAATCCCAGTTACAGGGCTCAATAATTGTTTGATCATCACAGACTCAGGAAGAGGTTATAGCAAAATCCTGTTAAAAATGACCCAGACACACGAGCTTGGCAAAGTGGACATATTTCCTCATGATCCCAAACAAGTCCCCAGAGAGGCAGTTCCCAGAGATCCTCAGTGCCTGTTGGAGGAGAAATTGACTCAACCTCAGGGAGTTGCACCAAGCACATCTGGAGCTAACATTTTATGTTGTGGAGAGCCTTTCTCTAACTCCCAGATGCATTGTCTCTTACAATGAGGGTCTGCCAACAGAATTTGACTGGATTGAGGCACAGAGTCTGTAGTTTAAATGTAGCCCTTTATCTTGAGAAATTTGCACCTGTGAAATACAGAGGCTTCTGAACCTCTGCAACAAGTGAAGAGTAATACATAGTACCTCCAGGCCAAGGAAATATCAGAAGGGTCCATTAGAAACTGTGCACAAAAAAAGTTTCATCCATCTGAGAGATGGAATAGTGTCAATTTTTTTGCAATTACAGTGCTTAAAACTCTCCATCCCTTCCAAGCTTTTTAATGTTTTTATAGTTCTAAGGCAGAAGCCCCTGTAGACACACAAAGTAATTGTCATTGAAAATAAGTGAATGAATGGATAAGTAATACACAGTTAAGCTCCTTCATTATTTAGTTGAGTGGCTCATTAAATGTTTGAATTTGAAGGCACATTTAAAATTATCGTACACCATTATTCAACAAAGGAAACAGAATGAGAAATGCTGGAAATATTTTCCTAGATTTCCTAATTAATCAGTGACCATAGTTCTTGTTTCTAGTCTGTCATTATTATTCCAAAACCACCAACTCTGGGATCTGATCATTTATATTAACCACTGGTTTCAATAATTGATGGCACTGTTCCTGGAGTTGATGGAGATCTTCTTAAAGTCTGGTCACAGCCTCTTAGGAAATCACTTACAAGGGTTCAGGGCATCCTTTCTTTCCACAAATAATCATTGCATTCCAATTGTTTGCTGGAAGATTCTATTCAAACTGCAGTATCATTCAAAGATGAAGACATAATGTTTTCTCTCTTGTAGATACTAACAATTCCCACTAGCAACATTTTTAAAAAGGGTACTTTTAAAAGTACTCCTTTATCCTCACCCTCTCATTTCCTGTAACAGTTGGTTGTATCCTAACTAAGCACGATACATATAGATCAATATGAAGGGACATAATGTGTTTTTTTTTAAAAAAAAGGATACTTAATTGCAAATGGCTGGCTCTCAAGGGAATGGGGGGGTGATGATAAATCTTAATTTGCTTCCCAGTTCCAATAAAATATTAATTGATTTGGTAGCTTTCACAACTAAGATGTTATATTTTGGAAACTGCAAGAGTTCTCTTTCTTCTTTTCCCATGGAAATACAATCCATCTGGTCATGTCCCTTTAAGTTGGGGTATGTCCTGTAGTTTGGCACAGGAACCAGAAATCTCTGTCCTCTGGGGATTTCTGCAAGTAAGGAGCTCATTTTAGCACCTTGTGTCAGTACAGTATGAATTGTGGTATGGCCTACTGTGCTAGCATGCAGATGAGGGAGGGGGTGGGATTACCCCACACCAGTTTCCTGCATGTTGCAGGCAATCTTGAAGAAGACCAGTCTGGTTCGTATAGCCCCAAAGGAGATGGGCGTAGAAGTGATCCCAAGCAGAACCAAAGGGACACCGAGCTGATATAGACATAAGGGAGATCCAGTACGGCTTCTGCGTCCTCCTTGCTAGGGAGTTAAATAAAGCTGAATAATGTTGAAATAAAACACCTCCGTCATCATCCTTTTTTGGGGGGCGGAGCACTAGGGATTGAACTTGGGTCCCTGCTCTTGTGAGGCAGGTGGCAGAACCACTGAGCTAAATCCCCAGCCCACCATTCTTTCTTATCATATTCCTGATGGAAAAAGAGGCCTTATGATGATAGAAATAAAGATGAGAGAAGAGAGACAAAGGAAAGATGAATAAAGGAGTGGTTTGAAATTACAGATTAGTTATTACCTCAGTCACTTTCCTGTCACTGAGACACAATACTCAGCATCCACCATCCACAAATAAAAGAAAGACAGATTTATTTTGGCTCACAGTCCAGAGTCAGCTGGCTCCAAGGCAGGAAGGGTATGGTGGAAGAGTCTGGCAGTGACGTACTGTTCATTTAATGCCAGCCAAGAAACAAATAGAAACTGGAGGAACTGTGGAGGGAGACACAGTATACCCTTCAGGATGGTGCCTCCAGAGACCTACCTCCAACTGCCCCCATCTTCTAACAGACCTCATCCTCGGATTCAGTCACCTTCCAAATGTCCCATTTCTGAACATATAAGGCCTGGGGACATTCTAGATCTAAGCCTTAACAGTTATTAGTAATCATATTAGGTTGTAAATCACACAATTAAATTGACTTCTCAAGAACAAAGTAAGTTATCTGATGTAAGTAAACTAAGGCTTTAGAGCTAAAAGAGCTATAGGCATGATGACAAAACAAGAGTCTTTGTGCACATGATTGAAGAGTAATTGTTATGCTCCTTATAGGGAAAATGGAGATTCCACCTAAAGTGTAAGCAAATTATACCAGTTTGGAAAGCTTTATGACAGCAGATAAAGGAAATGCTTTGGGAGGTTTGATTAACAAGGATCATGGCAAGGGTAGAAGGAAGGTTATAGAAAGCTCATAAAGAAAGTCATCTTTGAGTTAATCTTGGAGACAGATGTTCTGCTGAACTTTAAATGAAAAAAAATATGTATGGTTCACTTTTCCAGAAAGCATATTCCAGAAAGTATATTTTAGGAGATACAGATATTCTGTATGATGAGAATAAATGCAGTCAGAAAGGCAGGGTTACCAGCTTTTGAAGTGGACTACAGCAGATTGAGCACCTAGAATTCTCACCTTTGGGAAGCGGGAGACACTGATATCAGCTCAAACCATGTGTCCAGAGGTGATCCTGAGTCATCATATGAAACTCAAATCCAGGTCTCACCACACAGGAAACAGTAAATGAAAGATGCTCTTGGGACAATAATAGCAGCACTTTCTGAGAGGGTACCATGTGCCCAGTAGTGCTTCCAATGGTTTACTTACACAATTTCATATGATCTGACAGCCTTATCTGGATGGTAATAATACTATATTCATTTGCTGATGCCAAAACTGAGGTCAAGAAAGTCTGAGTAATTTAAAGTTATAGTTTATAAGAAACAAAGTCTGGATTGGATCCAGGCTGGATGACTCCAGAATATGCATTCTGAACTATTAATAACACTCAAATGGATGGATGGCCAGATAAGTAAATGGACAGGTGGTGGATGTTTTCTTTAGAATGCATTGTCATCTCTCTCCACTCTTTTCTGCCTCTGTTCTTCATATCTCATTCAATTTATTTTTAAAAAATTTTATTAGGACATGTTTGCAGTATATAAGATCTACATTCATCTTCAGGAATAGGTATGTGTATATAACATATCTTGATTCTTTCTTATTCTCCTTCTGTCATGGTTTTCTTGTTGCTTAGACAAAATACTCAACACCCAAAGTTAGAAGAGGATACATTTATTTCAGCTCATAGTTTGTAGAGCTTTCAGTCTATAGTCAGCTCGCTCCAAGGCATGGCAGCATGGCCTGAGGGCATTACAGAGGAGAAACAGCCCATGGAATGGCAGGCAGGCAGAAGGCATCAACCACCAGCAGCAGCAAGCCTGTCTTTCCCTTTTATCCCATCCAGGCTACAAGCCTTTTGGGAGGTGCCAGCCACACTAGGTTAGGCCTTCACTGCTCCACCTCCTTAATCCTAGCATCACACCCTTAATCCTAGTGTCACACCCTAATCCAGCCACCTTCAGAACTCCCCATCTTTGAGTGCATGAGGTTTTGGGAGCACATTTAGATACATGCCATCACAACTTCCCCTCCCAACTCACCTACCTTCTTCTGTCTAGATTTTCACTCAGTTTCCACTTGCATTTAGTTGTCTTTTACCAGACCTTATGCCTGGACTTTGGACATGTATCTATAACTCTGATCCTTAACTTCAGAGATCCAAAGTCTGGTCAGTGTTTTGGGCCAGCAATATATAATGAAAGGAGAAATATTTTTGGTTAAGGGAAAGCCTTCTTGTGGCCCTCCTCACAAATTTGATAATCAGCAAATTCATGTCCCTAAGAGTATCCAGTGAAATATGAAGTATTTAGTAGTTCATATGCAAATTCCTCAAACTAAATGCCAGAGGGGTATATTTTCAGTTTTTTCCACTCTGGGTCTGAGTTACAGGGAATCCTCACACAAATTCTTTCCTCTAAGGATGACCCAAGAAACATGCTTTTCAAAATATGATTTCCGAGGGACTTTTTAAAAAAGCAAATGCTTGATACTCATCAAACAGTTCCAGATTCTGTCAAGGTGGGGCTCATTCATGAATTTTTACCATGCTGTCAATAAAAACCTTATACACATTATGAAATATATATATCATGATAAAATACATCCATTCAAATGAGAAACCAAAGTCTCATGAAATAATACTACATACAATTTACTATTTTATATTATATATTTTTTTCTTCTGTTACTGATAAAGTTAGAGTGGTCTAAAAGGTGACACTATGCAGATCAGGTCACTTTGCCATGGTTCCCTTCCCAGTTCTGTTCTAGCCCCATCATGTTTCTCTCCAGACATGTCTTCAGCCACACCCCTTGTTCCATATTTTTGTCACTTTCTCCCTTTGGTCATGACTTAATCTCCATTCTATGTATGTATTTAGTTTGCATATTAATGTGGAAATACAAATAACTTTAATTTTGAGGGAGTGTTCATGCTCTAGTTTTTCTTTCCCCACAACACAACCTGTAAGGAAGACTTCTCATATCTCAGAGTGGAACCAGCCCTCACTGACCTTGCTTGAGCAAGTCCCTAATCTCTTGCCTAGTTTCTGCATCTGTGTAGTAGGAAGATAATAAGAGTGAAGATCCAGTGCAATAAAAGGTATGTAAGCATGGCTAGCACAGTGCAGATATGCAGAGAGCATTTTCTGTGTAGTAACTGACTTTGCTTAATTTTTTTCTTATCCTTTCCCTTCCTTGTATCACTTCCTATCAGCTTTCTCATTTTATCTCCCCCCACCCCATGAACAGGCCTCTTACCCTGTATATAACTCCTAGGATACCTAGGACTAGTGCCTCCCGACGTCCCCAGAACTTGTGGCATTCCATTCATTTTTGTCACAAAGTTGAAAAACAGTGCTCCATACTTTTAATTTCAAAAATTACTCATGTAATCTTATCCTGAAGTTACCTTGAAAGAAAATATAATTGCAATATAATTCAGGGTAAAATGTGAGTGACGATAACTTACTAAGCCCCATTCCTAGGGACAGTGGATTTCTCTTAAGGAACTACCTGTCTAGTGAGATAACAGACTAGTCCCTTAGTAGCAGAATTTTAGGTAGCAGCAAGCTAACAGGGAATTTCAGAGAAAAAGAAGACCAGAGAGTTTTCTGTGAGTTCTTCCTCAACCATCTAACCCAAGGCTAGACCAGTGCTCAGCTCCTTTGTGGTTTCTTGTATTAATGAGCCAACTTCATAGGGGTCAGCTTATAGGGAAGGATGACAAATTGCTGTCCTTTTCTGATTTCATTTGTTGTCAAGAGTCCTTTGATCCATGACTGCTTAGCAGTGATTACATTGCATCAAACACAATTAGAGTAGAACAGCCTGGTAAGAATTCCTGAAGAGCACATTTGGCAAGGCAGCCACTTACCTTTCAGGCTGTTGGGGGTACTGGTGACAACCTCTGCTCCCCAAAAATATCTCCATCTGCCAGACCTAGCACCACCCATCCTAAATGCAGGATAAGCTCACCCATGGATGCTTCTAATTAACAATCAGGGGACAGAGAGAAGTATATAGATCTTGGGACTTATTTAGCCCACCCACTTTCAAATATTTACTAATCATCCACTGTGTCAATATCACTAGAAAGAAGGAAAAGATAAAACATTGGCTGAAAAAAAGGAGTAGGAATGTGCAGTTCTAGAGTATAAGGGGGAAAACAAAATTCATTTCTGTAGACCAGCCTTTGCAGTCCTAGAGGAAGATGACTTATTGCAGATGTGATTTTGCCAGCTTTACTACAAACACATTGGCAATGTGTATATTCTTGGAATGTGAAGTAAAGACTCCAGCTAATAATAAATCAGTTTTATCCACATTTTTAGCCCAGGCTGACTTCTCTCCAAATAGGTAGTAAATTTTCTGTGTTTCCCAGGCTTAAGACTTGAGATTACTAACTGCCCTCTAGTAGGCAGTTCTGAAATTTTCTGTCAGTGTGATGGAAGTCCCTGTTGGTGCTAGTACTCTCCAGAGTGACTCCAGCCATCCGCTTCTCTAGAGATTCCAAGATATCTCCTTTCTAATAGATAAGAAATACGCTACTTAAAGATGAGATGAAGGAGAAGACAGGACAAAAATGGAGACTGAGATTACAGTAATGCAGCTACAAGCTGAGAAACTCCTGGAGCAATAGGAGGCTGGGAAAGGCAAGAATGACCCTCCTTGCCCTATATACTTTAGAAGAAGAAAAGCCATCTGCTAACACCTTCTCCTTTTTTAAAAATATAAGCCAAAACTGCTATCACACTCTACACTTCTGCCAAGAATGTTCAGAGACAAGCAACATTACTCTCATATGAAAAAACAAGTATATATAAATATAAGTATATAAGTATATATAATTGGAGGGTAGGAAAAACAGACCACACTAGATAGATGAAAGAGAAAGTTTCAGGTGAGCAGAGGAGACAGGTAGGGGAGTGGACAGTGTCAGTCTTGGCCATAGAATAAGGCATTCTTCGTATCTGGTGTAGCTCCTGATGGAGGACATGAAAAGATGATGCCTCAAACACAGGAGAGTAGCACTGATCCAGTTCGCTCCAGAGAAACATTGACTTTTCCTTTTTTCCTGGGACAAATCCAGTGTAATAAATTACTCATCCTTTTGCCAGAGTTCACATTTTTGAGGAGTGTTGTAGTCAGGGCTTGCAAAGGAATAGATTTAATACAGGACATATAATTTATGAGATTATTTCATAATATTCGCCCAAAAAGTCAAATGCAGAGGAGTGCAAGAGATTCGTCCACACACTAGAGACCCAAAGAATCCAGCCAAGGGCCTGGATCCCATGGCAATGTCCTGTACAAGTCCAGCTGAAGGCCTAGAGTCCAAGGCAGTGTTTTCCACAAGTCCAGCAAGAGCCCCAGAGCCCACAGCAGTGTCTCATGCAAATCTGTACCCAGGATCTGCACTGGGAAGGCCCAAAGGCCAGGGGTGGAAGCCAGAAAGCCTGTACCACAGGGGTAAAGGATCTGTGCCACCAGGCTGAGGGATCTACACTGGAGCCAGGAAGCAACACTCAAGGGGAAGACCAGAGCTCCCCTGATGAGACTAGCAGCCATCCTCAGTAACAATGAGGACCCGAGCTCCCACTCCAAAAAGAACAGCCAAGTTCACATCAGGAAAACCAGCTGCACCAAGCTTCCCCAAGAACATCAACAGCATATGATTTTCCCCTCCAGTTCTCTTTTTATGTAATTGGCAACAATCCTCAGGTGGATCTTTCACACCCAGAACCATGCTGACTGACTCAGTTCAGCTGGGTGTTTCAAGTTGATTATTAGTTAATTTGCCATAAGGAGCTTGTCTCTTCTTGGGCAGAAACACAGTATATTGGTAATCAGTGTCTCTCTTAATTCTCAGTCTTGAAAAGGGTGGCTCTCCCTTCCATCGTCTCTTCAGTGATGGAAGTTCAAGCCCTGAATCTTTTTCTGGACTGGTGTCTCTGATTGAAATTTCCTGAGGCCTTCTTTTTCTAAATATTGATCTTGGTTGGTGTACTAGACCTCCTTTTTTTGTCTGAGTTTTAGGATCCCTGTGTTCTTCCTGCTCTAGGTTGCTCATTCTTTCCTGAAGGTAGAAGCAGTGATCCTAAGAAGTGACCATATCTATTCATATAGTCTGAGCCTGGGTCCTCAGAAGACAAATTGTTTGAACCAAAGGCAGAGGTGCAGCCACAAGCTTGAAGTTTATCCTTAAAGTGGAACTTTACTCTTCACAAAGATGATCTTTTAGATGTGCTTTACATAGGTTTCACCTTCATAATGTTCTTAGCAGTACACAAATAGACACTCCAGATTCCATAGTTCTCTGAGTTTGGGAACTTCTGAGGTCATGAACTCTAGGATATCTCTTGATTTTCATTTTGAAACACTGGACATTTTTTCTACTGGTACATTTTAGGTATACAATATGACATTCATCCCCTGCACTCAATTCAACCCCTCCACCCCTCCCTATTTACAAAAACTTTGTTTGCTTTTTTTCATTTTCTCATATTAATTCTATTCCCTTCTTTACTTTCCCTGACCTCTCACACTTCCCCTTCCCCTTTGCCCCTTTTCTTCCTATTTCACATTATCTATTATACCTTTTGATCCTTATTTACACTTTCAGTTTCTCACACCGGAAAACCTATTCAGTATTTGCACATGTGTGTCTTGTTTATTACACTGAAGAGCATCAGCTCAATGTGCATCTATTTAGTTATAAATGTCTCTAGTTTCTCAGTCTATGATCTACTTTTTTTAAAAATTAATTTTATTGGTACATTTTGTTGGTAAATTTTAGGTATACAATTCATTTACATTTATCATTGGGTGTTTGTACCTGTACATGATATATCTTGGTTTTATTTTTTTCCCCATTACCTGTGCGCCCTTCACCCCCTCCACCCTTCCCTATTAATATAGATTTCATTTCCATTTTTTTTTCTTTTCACATAGTTTTTCCTTTCCCTCTTTTCCTTTCCCCTTCCCCTCCCTTCACTCCTTCGTCTTTGGACGTTTTTTCCTATTTCAAATTATCGATTATTCATTTTAATCATTTTACTCTTGTTTACACTATCAGTTTCTCACACTAGAGAAACTATTCTGTATTTACTCATGTGTGTTCTATTTATTTCACTTTAGAGTATGGCCTCGATATGCATCCATTTAGCTATAAATGACTCTAGTTTATCATTCTTTATTGCTGAGTAGTACTCCATTTTATAAAAGAAACCACATCTTCTTTATCCAGTTTCCAGTTGATGGGCACTTGGGTTGCTTCCAAGCTTTAGCTATCACAAACTGTGCCACTATGAACATGAGTGCACATATATCACTGTGGTATGATTCTTTTAATTCTTCAGGGAAGATACCCAGCAGGGGAATAGCTGGGTCAAATGGGACCTCTAGTCCTAGTTCTTTGAGGTATCTCCATACTGACTTCCACAGTGGTTGCACCAGTCTGCACTCCCACCAGCAATGGAGAAGGGTTCCTTTCTCCCCACAACCCTGCCAGCATTTGTTATTTGTTGATTTCTTGATAGCAGCCATTCATTCTGGGGTGAGGTGGAATCTCAGTGTTATTTTCATCTGCATCTCTCCAATGACCAGTGATGTTGAACATTTTTTCATATATTTGTTTGCTGCTTTAACTTCCTTGTCTGAGAAATGTCTGTTCATTTCAGATGCCCATTTTTGAATTGGGTCTTTGAATTTGGGGGGCGTCTGATTTTTTTTCAATTCTTTATATATTCTAGATAGTAGTCCTTTGTCTGAGGTGAAGCTGCTAAAATTTTTTTCCCATATTGTAGGTTGTCTGTTAGCTCTGTTGGTGGTTTCTTTTGCAGTGCAGAAGTTTTTTAATAAGATGAGATCCCAGTTGTTGATTCTTTCTGCTAGTTCCCGTGATGCTGAGGTTTTTTTCATGAAGTCTTTTCCTATGCCAATGCCTTCAAGAGTTCTACCTAACTTATCTTCCAGCAAGTTTAGTGTTTCTGTCTTAATATTTATATCTTTAATTCACTTCGATCTTAGTTTAGTGCATGGTGATAGGTATGGGTCTAGTTTCATTCTTTGGCATGGTTGAAATCCAGTTTTTCCAACACTATTTATTAAATAAGCTATCTTTCCTCCAATGAGGGTGGTTGGCTCCTTTGTCAAAGATAAGGTGGCTGAGCATGTCTGGAGTTGTTTCTGCATCTTCTAATCTATTCCACTGATCCTCAGGTCTGTTCCTTTGCCAGTACCATGCTGATTTTATCACAGTAGCTTTGTAGTATAGTTTCAAGTTCAGAATTGTGATACCCCCAGCCATGTCTCTGTTGCGTAGAGTTGCTTTAGCTACTCTAGGTCTCTTCTGGTTCCAAATGAATTTTTGGATTGTTTTCTCTAGTTCTGTGAAGTATATTGTTGGAATTTCAACCAGCATTGCATAGAATCTATATAGTAGTTTTGGAAGTATGGCCATTTTCACTATATTGGTTCTTCCTACCCAGGAGCAAGGGATGTCTTTCTATTTTCTTGTATCCTCTTCAATCTCTTTTTTCAGAGCTCTGTAGTTTTCAGTGTAGAGGTCTTTTGCTTCCTTTGTTAGATTGATTCCTAGATATTTCATTTTTTTTGGATGCTATTGTAAAAGGAATTCTATCCCTAATTTCTCTCTCAGTGAGTCTGTTATTTGTGTACAAGAAAGCTATTGTTTTTTGAGTGTTGACCTTGTATCCAGCTACTCTACTGAATCTGTCAATTAAGTCTAGAAGTCTTCTGGAGAAGTTTTTTGGGTCTTCTATGTAAAGTATCATATCGTCAGCAGATAATGACAATTTCACTTCTTCCTTTCCTATCTTTATTCCTTTTATTTCTTTTTCTTGCCTAATTGCTGTGGATAATGTTTCTGGAACTATATTGAACAGGAGTTGTGATAGTGGGCATCCTTGTCTTGTTCCTGATTTTAGCATTAAAGTTTTCAGTTTTTGACCATTTAGTATGATGATGGGTGTTGGTTTTTAATAGATAGCCTTAATTGGGTTAAGATAAAGACCTTCTATTCCAATTTTCTGTAGGGTTTTTATTATGAATGGGTGTTGGATTTTGTCAAATGCTTTTTCTGCATCTATTGAGATGATCATATGGTTTTTGTCCTTGACTCTGTTAATATGGTGTATTACGTTTATTGATTTACGAATGTTGAACCATCCTTGCATCCCTGGGATAAATCCAACTTGGTCAGGGTGTATGATCTTCTTGATGACCCTCTGTATTCTGTTTGCCAGTATCTTGTTGAGGATTTTTGCATCTATGTTCATTAGGGAGATTGGCCTGTAGTTCCCTTTTTTGGTTGGGTCTTTCCCTGGTTTTGGAATCAAAGTAACACTTGCTTCCAGGAATGAATTTGGAAGCCTTGTTTCCCTTTCAATTTCTTTGATGAGTTTAAAGAGTCATGGAATTAGTTCTTCTTTAAATGTCCTGTAGAATTCAGCAGTGAAGTCATCCGGACCTGGGCTTTTCTTTGTTGGTAAATATTTTATTACATTTTCAATTTCACTCATTGTAATTGAGGTGTTTAAAATTTCTATATCTTCTTCATTTAACTTTGGCAATTCGTATGTATCTAGCAATCTGAGAATTTCTTCTGTGTTTTCCATTTTATTGGAGTAGAGATTCTTGAAGTAGATATTGATGATCCTCTGGATTTCTGTTGGATCTGTTGTGACTTCACCTTTTGCATTCTTAATTGCATGTATTTGTGCCTTTTCTTTCCTTTTTTTGATAAGGTTGGCTAAAGGTTTATCGATTTTATTTATTCTTTAAAAAACCAACTCTTTGATTCATTGATTTTTTGTATTGTTCTCTTAGTCTCCATTGCATTGATTTCTGCCCTATAATTTCCTCTCATGTATGAGCTTTGGATTCATTATGCTCTTCTTTTTCTAGGAGCTTTCTAGGAGGTTCTTCATTAGGTTATTTATCTGAGTTTTCTCTGTTTTCCTAATATGGGCATTCACTGCTATGAATTTCCCGCATAGAACTGCTTTCATTATGTCCCATAGATTCCTGTATGTTGTACTGGCATTTTCATTTAGTTGTAGAAACTGTTTAATTTCTTCTTTAATTACTTCTGTGACCCATTGGTTGTTCAAGAGGGTGTTATTCACTTTCCATGTGTTTGTTGGGGTTTTGTGGTTTCCTTTGTTATTGATCTCCAATTTTATTGCACTATGGTCTAATAATATACAGGGGTAACTTCAATTTGTTTACATTTACTTAGATATGTCCTATGAGCTAGCATGTGGTCTATTTTGGAGAATGACCTGTGTGCAGCCAAAAAGAATGTGTATTCCAGTTTTGTGGGGTGGAACACTCTGTAAATATCTATTAAGTCAATTTGTTCAATAGCTTGGTTCAGTTCTAGAATTTGCTTGTTAACTTTTTTGTCTAGATGACCTGTCTATTTGTGATAGTGGGGTATTGAGGTCCCCCACTACAATTGTGTTAGTGTTTATTTGGTTTTTCATGTCTATTAATATTTGTTTTGTATAATTGGGGGCATTCGTATTTGGTGCATATATATTTAGGATTGTCATCTTTTCCTCTTGAATTGTTCCCTTCACAAGGATGTAGTGACCATCTTTGTCTCTCTTAATTAGTTTTGGTTTGAAATCTACTTTGTCTGCAAATAAGATTGCTACCCTTGCTTTCTTCTGGGTTCCTGTGGCATGGAAAACTGTTTTCCATCCTTTTACTTTCAGTCTATGAGTTTCTTTTTGAGTTAGGTGTGTTTCTTCCATACAGAATATTGTTGCATTTTCCTTTTTAATCCATTCTGCCAGTCTATTTCTTTTGATTGGTGAATTGAGGCCATTAACATTGATGGTTTTAATTGATAGATATTGATTTATCCTTGTCATACTGTTTTACTTTTGTTGGCTCTTTTATTTCTTATTTTTCTCTCTTTCCCTTTAGTGCCTTACCTTGCCTGGTGGCTTCCCTCTGTTGATCCTCATGGAGTTGTGACCTTCATTGCTTTTTTCTAGGATATTGTTTAGAATTGCTTGTAGTGCTGGTTTGGTGTTCATGAAATTTCTCAGGTGTTCTTTGTCATGGAAATATCTAATATCTCCATCAATTTTGAATGATTATTTTGAAGGATACAACAGTCTAGTTTGGAAGTTATTTTCTTTTAGGGCTTGAAATACTTCTCTCCAGGCTCTCCTTGATTTAAGAGTTTGTGTTGAGAAGTCCGCTGTGATTCTGATGGGCTTTCCTTTGTAGGTGATTTGTTTCTTTTCTCTAACGGCTTATAGCATTTTGTTTTTCTGTTGGGTTTCTGGGATCTTGACTATTATATATCTAGATGTAGATTTTTTGATCATGGCTAGTTGGAGTTCTATATGCCTCACTTATCTGTATGTCCAGTTCTCTACCTCTCTCTGGGAAGCTTTCCACTATTACTTCTGTGAACAGTTTTTTTAATGTCAATTGTGCTTTCTCCTGTTTTTTCATGGACTCCTATCCATCTTATGTTATTCTTCTTTGCATTGTCTAGGAGTTGTTGGATTGATTTCTCATGGTCCCTTACTATTTTTAAGAAATCTCTATTTTCATAGTCTCTAACCATAGTCTTGTCTTCTATATCTGATATTCTATCTTCAGATTCCCTTAATCTGCTGTGAATACTTTCAATGGAGTTTTTGATCTCCTGAATATCTGTTTGAATCTGTTTCATGGATTCCATTTCTTTCTTATGTTGGGCAGTCATGGTTTCCATTTCTTTCTTATGCTGGGTATTCATGGCTTCCAGCAGGTTTCTGAGCTCATCTATTTTTTATGTGTTTCTGTTCTAGATCCTCTAATCATGACTTTCATTCTGCTCACCATCTCTGCAGATATCTGGGAGATTATTTCTGCTTTGAATTTTTCTAGAGCCTCATTCACCTGTTTTGTTACTTCCTGTGCTATCAGTTCAGGGTATCCAGGTGTTTGGTTATGGGACTTTTCCATCTCATTTTCCCCAGGATTTTCCCTTGGTGGGATGGAAGTCTGAGTTTGTGCCTTGCTTAAATGTCTTCTCATTTTTGTTTTTGGTACTGTCCTTGGTTTAACTCCTGGAGTGATAATTTGAAATTGCTTATTGTAGGTAACTTTGTTGCTTGTAATTAGAACCCTTATGGAATGATTGCTTCTCAGAGGTGTCTTCCAGATATAGCTGGTCTTTAGGTTTTGAGTCTCTAATGGCTCTAAGGCTATCTCATTTTCCTTATACTAGGAAGTTTCATTGAGTAGATCAATACCAACATCTTAGCCCAAGTGATACAATCAGCAACACCATTCCATCAAGGACATCTTTGAAAATGACATTTTGTGGTAGTTATTAATCTATCACTTTTAGCTGTGTGAATTAAATCAAGATCGAGGATCAACCCAACATATAGTGAATAAACTCTTCAATGTAACAACTTTACCCTTTGGGATGGGGAGTTACAAGGGGTTGGGGAGGGAAGGACAGATGGGAAGAAGGATAGGGGAAGGTTAGCAGTGTGGTCAGAGGACACAGGTGAGAAGGAAAAAGAGAATATTAGGAAAATAAAGAAGAACTCTGAATGAGGACCTAAGCAGGGACAAAAAGGGAAGATGAACAATGTGGGAGAGCAAGAGAGTGAGTGTAAGAGAGAGAGAAAGGAAAGAGAAAAGAAAGAAGAAAAGAAAAAAAGGAAATAAAAACAAATATTTACAAAGAGTAGGGGAAACAAAGATAAAAGGAGCAAAAGAAAAGAAAAGAGGGAAAAAACAAAGTAATAAAACTAATTTTAGGAATAAAATATAACCATGAAGATGAAGGGCCTTTTTCAGGGTATGTCTCTGCTGTCACAATAGACAACATGGGTTGCAGTGCGCAGATATAACTCAATGAGTCTCAGCAAGATAGTCACAGACCCATGAGATTCAGGCAGATTTCTGGCTGCAAGTCCCAAGTTGAGCTCCCTGTCCTCCTGTAGGGTTGAACTCTGCAGAGTTGTATTGCAGGTTCCAACTGCCCTTCCCCTGAAGATAGTCCCCGTCCTGATGGGAGGGAAGATGACTCCAACTTACCTAGTACAGTGGTCTGGTGGTCTGGTGTCCTCTGTGTCTTTGTAGTGTGTGGAACCAGGTGGCTGTACAGAGGAGCGGGGTGGGGGTGTCCAGTGGATTGCTGCCGGGGTGCGGGCTGCTTCGGTATGTTCTGCACAACTCGCTATGTAGTGGGCTGATTCGATGCATTCCATGCGACTCGCAAAGTTGCTACGGCATCCCTCTGTGATCTTCTTAATGATCTTCTGCATTCTATTTGCCAGTATCTTATTAAGGATTTTTGCATCTGTATTCATTAGTGAGATTGGCCTATAGTTCTCTTTTTCGGTTGGGTCTTTCTCTGCTTTGGGGATCAAGGTGATGCTTGCTTCCAGGAATGAATTTGGAAGTATTGCTTCCCTTTCATTTTCATTGAAGAGTTTAAACAGCAGTGGCAGTAGTTCCTCTCTAAATGTCTTGTAGAATTCAGCAGTGAAGCCATCAGGACCCAGGCTTTTCTTAGTTGATAAGTTTTAAATTACATTTTCAATTTCATTGATTGATATTGGGTTGTTTAGAATTTGTAGACCTTCTCCGTTCAACTTTGGTAATTCATGTGTATCTAGGAATCTGTCCATTTCTTCTGTGTTTTCAATTTTTTTGACATATAGACTCTGGAAGCAGGTATTGATGATCCTCTGGATTTCTGCTGGGTCCTTTGTAATTTCATCCTTTTCATTCCTAATTGCATGGATTTGGGCCTTTTCTTTCCTTTTTCTGATAAGGTTGGCTAAGGGTTTGTCAATTTTGTTTACTCTTTCAAAGAAAGAACTCTTGGCTTCATTGATTTTTTGTATTGTTCACTTAGTCTCCATTGTGTTGATTTCTGATCTGATCTTTATAATTTCCTCCCCTGTAAGAGCTTTGGGTTTGTCCTGTTCTTCTTTTTCTAGAAGCTTGAGGTTCAGCATCAGGTTGTTTAATTGAGCTTGCTCTTTTTTCCTAATATGAGTATTCACTGCTATGAATTTCCCTCATTAGACTGCATTCATTGTGCCCCATAGATTCTAATATTTTGTATTGTCCTTATCATTGAATTTTATGAACTAATTTCTTCTTTAATTTCCTCTGTGACTCATTGGTTATGCAGAAGTGTGTTGGTTAATTTCCATGTGTTTATGAAATTCTTGCAGTTTCTTTTGCCATTGATCTCAAATTTTATTGCACTACGGTCTGATAATATATGGGGTATAATTTCAATTCCTTTGCACTTACCTAAATATGTTCTATGAGCAAGTAGGTGGTCTGTTTCGGAGAATGACCTGTGTGCAGCTGAAAAGAATGTGTATTCTGATTTTGTGGGGTGGAACACTCTGTAAACATCTGTTAGGTTCATTTTTCAAGAATTTGATTGAGTTCTAGTATTTTGTTGCTTTTTTTTTTTGTCTAGTTGATCTATTTGTGACAGTGGGGTATTGGGGTTCCCCAGTACTATTGTATTAGTATTTATATGATTTTTCATGTCTGTTAGTATTTGTTTTATATAGTTGGGTGCACTAGTGTTTGGTGCATAGATATTTAGGATTGTCATCTCTTCCTCTTGTATTGTTCCCTTTACAAGGGTATAGTGTACTTCTTTGTCTCTCTTCATGAGTGTTTTTATGAAATTCACTTGATCTGCAAAGAGGATAGCTACTTCTGCTTTTTTTCAGGTTCCCGTCCAATGGAGAATTGTTTTCCACCCTTTAAGTTTCAGTCTATGAGTTTCTTTTTGAATTAAGTATGTTTCTTTTATGCAGCATATTGTTGGATCTTGCTTCTTAACCCATTTTGCCAGGCTATTTCTTTCATTGGTGTATTGAGACCATTAACATTGATAGTGATAACTGATACATATTGATTTATCATTGTCATGACTTTTTCTTTTTGTTAGATTCTCCCCCTTTGCTTTTAATTTCTTGTCATGCCCATGGATTCATTCTGCTGGTCTTTCTGGGGTTGTGATCCTCACTGTCTTTTCCTAGGATTTTGTCTAAAATTTTTTGGAGTGCCGGTTTGGTATTCATGAAGTTCCTCAGGTGCTCTTTTTCATGAAAGTATTTTATTTCACCCTCAATTTTGAAAGATAGTTTTGCAGGGTACATCAGTCTGGGTTGGAGGCTGTTTTCCTTTAGGGCTTGAAATATGTCACTCCAAGCTCTTCTTGCCTTGACGGTTTGTGTTGAGAAGTCTTCTGTGATTCAGAAGGGCTTTCCTTTGTATGTCATTTATTTCTTTTCCCTAACTTCTTGTAGAACTTCTTCTGTAGGGTTTCTAGAATCTTAACAATTATATGCCTATATGTACATTTTTTTTTATCATGGCTAGTTGGAGTCCTACATGCCTCACTTCTCTGTATGTCAAGTTCTTTCTCCTCCTTGAGAAGTTTTCTGCCATCACTTTTGTGAACAGTTTTTTTATGTCATCTTCACTCCTGTTTTTCATTGACTCCAATCAGTCTTATGTTATTCTTCTTTGCATCATCTAGCAGCTGCCGGATTGATTTCTGATGATCCCTTACAATTTTAAAGCAATTTTTCTTTTCCTGGTCACTAATTGCAATCTTATCTTCTATATCTGAAATTCTGTCCTCACATTGGCTCATTCTGCTGCATAGACTTTCAATGGAGATTTAATCTTCTGGAAATCTGTTTGCATCTGTTTTATGGATTCCATTTGTTTCTTATTTTGGAATTCCATCATGTTCCTCAGCTCTTTTATTTTTTTATCTGTGTCCTATCTAGATTTATTAATCATGTTTTGCACTG
Source organism: Heterocephalus glaber (assembly GCF_053883595.1). NCBI lineage: Eukaryota > Metazoa > Chordata > Mammalia > Rodentia > Bathyergidae > Heterocephalus > Heterocephalus glaber. Next base: position 37,003,699 of record NW_028258142.1, on the reverse strand, counting down.
TGAGCACAATCTCTGCTGTTATCTGAGAAATTATTTCTGATTTCATTCTTTCCAGATCTTCTTTTGTTGCTAGTTCAGGGAGTCCAGGTGGTTGAGTATCAGATTGTTGCATCTTGTTTCCCTTTGGGATTTCCTTAGGTGACCTGGAAGACTGATTTTGAGACATTTTTTATGTGTCTTCTCATTTCAAGAAGTGCAGCCTGCTGCACCTTTGCTGAGCCAACTTTTTGCTCACCCAATGGTCTTAAATCTCAGCAAACCTCTGAGCTCCCTATTCTCTGCTGATCACCACTGCACCAATTCCTGGGTTCAGAATGGTGGCCTTCTGGATCCCTGCACACTCCTGTTGTCGGGGCAGGGTTTGGGCTGGGGCCTGTGCACACTTTTGATTGTATCTATGCATGCCTCTGGCTAGGGCTTGCCCTCCTGTGTAGCCATTGTCTGGGAGGGATTTTGGCTGGGGGCTGTGTACCCCAATTGCTGGTGTCTGGGTGGGCTTCTGGCTAGGGTTTGTGTGCACTTACTAATGGTGCTGGGGCGGGCCTCTAGTTGTCTGTGCACCTGTGCAGCTCTTTTCCGGGAGAGTCCTTGGTTGGGTCCTGTGGGCCCAAGCAGCTGGGGTCATGGTGGGACCCTGTCTGGACCTGCCTGCAGCTGTGCTGCTCTGGTCCACACTGGCTTCTCCTTGAGATCTGCACACACTTACTGATGTTATCGGGGTGGGCCTCCGGATGTTGCTTGTGCACCTGTGCAGCTGTTTCCCATCGAAACAGTGGACTTTTACCTTGATGGTTTCCTTGTTCAACTTCTGTGGTTTGCCTTCAGTGCTCCAGCAGGCATAGAGAGCTAGAATGTCCTGCTCATCAGAAAATAATTACAAGACTTTCCAGAATTTAGTTCATAGCCTGCCTCAGTTGTTTTAGAAAAGATGTCTCCCAGTTCCCTTTCTCCAACCACCTCTATGTATCTATTGTTTTTATAACTTTTATCTCCAGGTGCTTCTGGGAGTAAGTTAAGCATAATAAAAAGTGCTAGTCTCCACAAACCTGGTTGTAGGATATCTCCTGGGAAAGATTTGGGATAATTTAAAAACTCATTCTTTGTAAAACAAATGAAATAAACCAAAAACAACAAAAAAGTGTGAGAAGATGAAAAATATAATATTTCAACATACAGCTGTCTCCAAAACAGGACTGAAATGAGAAAGCATGACTTTCCCAGGACTGGGAATATTATAAAAGAAGAGACCAACTCACAGATACACTCCAAAGATGATCACTCTACAAAAGGATTCAGAAGAAAGGAAAGCAAGTCAGACCGAGCCAGCATGCAGCTGGTATTTGTCATAGTAAACCAGCGATTGGCAGTGCAGGATGGTAGGCGATGATTATTGGGATGCACCAAAGGGCATCACCTGACAAGACAGGAAAGGTGAAGCCCTAACACCTACCCCACCGCCCGAACACCGTAGCACATTGTGAACTATTAGAGTCCTTCATCCTTGCTATTGTGAAACTCCAATTTACAGCATGTCATATATATATAGTTTAGTAGAAGTTTCTGTTATCTACATAGTGCTTCAGCTTTATTCCTTGGCTTTCTCACTATTGATGCCACCACCTCTACAGCCTAAAAGTCTGAAGTTTTTCCAGGGACTTTGTTAACTCTTAAGGTTTCCACTTTAAAGATTCCTCTATTCTGAACATCAGCTTTCTCACATAACCTGGTATTACATTGTATCAATTTAAGCATAGAACTTGGTTTCCCACTTCCAGTTTGCACAAACTTACACAATTTCAATAAAAATAATAGTGAGCCATGCAGTCCTAATAAAGATACTGGAAAAGGATGACAAAGTGGTACAGAGACACTATCACAACCTGTGGCAAATCATGCAATAGTTTAGTATTGATAGCTTCATAACTTAAATTTTCATAGTTTTTGTTCACCAATACTCTTTGGGGCCACTAGTAGAATAAATTATAATGTAATTAATTTTATTTAACTATGAAAAAAGATGTGAAGAAAGCTGTAGATTCTGTTTTTATATTTTTTTCCTCTTGAACTTTTTAAATATTCTAACTATACAAGTGTTTATTCATTTTTATTGAAAACTTGTTAAGGGTGAATTACTGGCCAAGGAAACTATTTATCTGCTGCTTCTATGTTTTAATCCTTTGGAAGGAGATAGCTATTGTGCACGAATTCTACGTGGTCAGTCACAGACAATAAGACAAGAGTCAAGGAACAAAATCTTTGTAAATAGGGAGGACTGGAGGGGTTGAAGGGAGGGCTGGGCAAGGGTGAAAAATAAGAACCAAGAGAGACTATGTAAAGGTGCAAATTTCCAATGATGAATGTCATTATATTGTATACCTAAAATGTACCAATGATTGGAATGAATAATCGATAATGTAAAATAGGAAGAAAAGGTCCAAAGGGGTAGGGGTAGTGGGAGGGGCAGGGGAAAGGAAAGAAGGGGAAGGAAAAAATGATGAGAAATGGAAAAAATGGAAATAAAGTCTTCGTAAATAGGGAAGGGTGGAGGACGTGAAGGGAGGGCTAGGAATGGGGAAAAAAATAAGAACCAAGATGCATTATATAAAGGTACATTTCCCAGTGAGAAATGTAATTGTGTTGTATACCCACAATGTACCAATAAAAGAATTTAATACAAAAAAAAAAAAAAAAAAAAGAGTCAAGGCAAGAGGCTTACTTGAGAGACTCGCAGCCACCAGTACAGGAGTTGGGAAGTGAGACAGAGAAGAAAAAGCAGCCCACAAAGTACATGTTACCATGTGACTGCTGAATCTTGTCACTCCTAGGACTAAACAGGAAGTCATTGTAGCATATAGCTACCTGGGAAATCCCAGGGAAAATAAAAAACATTGTGTGTCAGAATGATCACATTGGAAGGATTATTGTTTGAGAGTTGATCCAAGAAATATTAATTCACCAGCACTTGAAACTTCCAGGGACTTGGGGAGAGCAGGCTTCAGAGGGAGCGCCTCTGAAGATGAAAGTCAGGGCACTTAAGCACGGCTGATGTAATCCTTGAGGGGACACAGCAAGTAGCTTCTGATTTACTGCAGCATCTTGACATTTACTTAGAATAGTGATATACTTTATCATCATTTCTTCTGGGTTGGAGTTTCAAAAGTTTCATTCTACTATTCCCCTGATACTGACATTTCTCATTGTTGGGTGTATGGGGAAGGGGTCCCAACTGGTTTGGGTTTCCAGACTGGGCCTTATTGGAAGTGAAATAACTAGAATGAGAACTCCTAGAAATAAGATGAACTTCAAGGATGATTGGGGTGGTATCCACTTTAAAGTGCTCATATTTTTCTGTGTATAATTTTATGCTTCCAGAAACACCTTCAATTTGTATTTGGGGAGACCATGTCCCCCATGACAGATTTCAATCCACATGAATCGGGATGTCATATACAGTGTAAGCCAGGCACTGAGAAAATCAACTGGAGTGACAATCAGCAAAATTCTATGAAAAGGGCAAGATAATAAATATTTTAGGCCTTGTAAACCATGAAACAAAACAAAGGACACTCTGCAAGAAACATAATAAGGAAAAACAAATTTCCACAATTTTTGAAAAAATTTCAAAATATACTAATAATTTAATTCATTTTAAAATCCTACTAATGAGAAAAGAATTTGAAGGCTATGACATTGCCTTCAAATGTATTTCAAAGTGAATGCTCCCTATAATCAAAATCAATTGAAAATATTCATCTGTTAATGTGATCAGTAATGAGGTTTTACATATTTCAAATTTATACATTTCTTTTCAGAGAGAGACTGACAAATTTGTAATTCTATGGTCACACAACTTTAGAGTATTCATCATTTAGAAGAGAGTTATGAACTATATTAAATTCTTCTCTTCATATTTGGTTTATAGTATGTCATTACATTCCAAAAAATATTGCTATTGAAGGTTATGTAGGAGCATCTCAACTGTACATTAAATTGGTTTTTGTAATAGGGAAATCATATTTATTCTTGCACTGAGGTAAGAGAGAGGTTGCTAGAAATGTAGTTTAAATTTTTAAAATATGCTGCAAAATTGAGTGGACCTAGACATTATACTTCAAATTTTAATTTTTAACAGTATGTGAAAGATATAAATTAGCTTGGCATTACTTGTGATTTAAGCAACAATAGTTTTCAAAATTACCATAATATATATTTCACATATAAGTGCTCTTCTGCCTTGTACTTTTTAAATTTTTTTATGAAAATATTTTAAAGTTGTTGGCAAAGTTAATCTCCAAAGCCACACAGTGTTTGATATAATAGTTAAGGATAGTTCTTCTCAGAAAAAATTCAATAACAGCCTTGTACATACAATGTAACCAAATATAGCCATAGGACTTCTGTGTGACATTGCAAGACAGGATATTCAAAATCTATGTGTCTCAGCTATTTTTCTTTTTCTTTTTTTTTTTTCTTTAAATTCTTTTATTGGTACATTTTAGGTCAGTTATTTTTCTCATTGCTGGGACAAAATACCCCACACCCACAAGTTAAAGGAGGAAACATTTATTTCAACTCACAGTTTGTAAAGGTTTCATTCCATAGTTAGCTGGACCCAGTGCAGGGTGGCATGGAATAGGGGCATGGCAGAGAAGAAACAATCTATGGCAGGGCAAGACAGGCAGAAGGCAGCAAGCAGAAAAGCAGCAGCAGCAACCCTACCTTTTTTCTGTTTCTTTTATTCCATCTAGGCTAAAAGCTGTTTGGGTGATGCCACCCACACCCAAGATTGAGCTTCTGTCTTTAGTAAATTCATTCAGCCACACCCAAAACTATGCTAATTCCAATCAGTGGACTTCATTTAGTACCACAGACCCTTATTCTCAGTGTCACACCTCTTAGATCCAGCCAGCTCTGAGAAGTCCCACCTATGAGGGCATGAGGCTTTTGACAGACATCTAGATACAAGCCATAATACAATTTTAACAAAAATTCACAAAACTAATGATGGCAAGCCCATAAAAAGTCAATGAAATTCATCAATAAAATAGAGACTACCAGTTCAGTAATACATGCTTAGGTAAAGTACCTATTGATGAATAAAATTATGGATAGGATTTAATATCTTACATTTCCACAAGCTCTGTAAATTTTTCCAATGGTATCTTTTTCTAATTTACATATATTTCTTCAACTATTCATTGTAACAAATCTTAGCAGATTCCACTTCAGGTTTTACTGAATTTTTTTTTCTCAATTTCTTTGGAAATATTTTGGTTCTACATTTTTCATACAGATTATTCATAGAGACCGATTTTTCAGTCACTTCAATTTGACATTGACTTTTTAAGAACCAACAAAAGCTACTCAAAATTTTTGAATTGCTTTTTTGACCAGTGATACTGCTTCAAGTTCCTACTACTTTGAGCAACTGTTCTCACCAAAATGCTAACATCTTAAACACGTTTATTTTTTCTATATACTTTTCTTTACCTATTGCAATCAAGCATGACTTAATGAACTCAACATCGATAAATTCTTTTTTTCTGCTAAAATAACAGACCACTTCAAAATTTACTCTGATTCTATTATTTCATTGTTGTGAAGATATTAAGCAATGATGAGATATTCTATTTTTAAATTTTCTTATTTTAATGGCCATTCCTTTCCTTTGAGTTCCAGATACTGTAAAAATTGTTTAGGCTGGTATTGTTAATATACATTTAATTCTTTAAACACTGCTATAGTCTCATTTCATAGGAAATACAATATTTTGATGTTTAGTTTTTTAAAAGGCTAGATAAGTCCAGCTGCATACATCCATTCTTGGAGTTATAGACCTTCTCCTTTCTGAGGCCATTTTCTCATTTTTAAAAGAGCAAAGCGCAGTAACATCTGTTCTCTTGTAGATAGGAATCTAACAATTGGATACCCTTCATACATTTTTACACATTTGTGTCATAGAATTGCCCTTCTGTATCAGTATGCAGTCCTAGACAACTGCCAGCCGCCTAACTGGTTTAGAGAGGAAGAAGTTTACTAAAGAAAGTTTACTAAAAGTTTACTAAAGAAGTTTACTAGGTGGGCTTACAACTTTATGAGGAGGGCTGAAGAAATAGAATACTAGTTGAGCATAGTGGAATAAACTCATAGAGGAATAAACTTCACCCAGTATTTGTTCCTACCTCTATCATAATCAGAAGGCTATAGGATTGGGGAGCTCAGGGGACAAGTAACAAATTACCAGGAAATCACCAAATTTTAAAGCCACCTCCCAAACCATGAAGTCATGGCTCCAGGCCATTAAAGTCATGCTTCACATGGTGTTTGTCTTCCCATGTGGCTCAGCTGCAAACCATATCTCAATGTAAAGCAACTGTTTATCAGTAACCAATTCACATGTAGAATTTTGACAGAGTTCTCAAGGGAGTCTTGCTATGGTTTATCTTTCTTGCTTCAGCTTACTGGGAGAGTTGCTGAGATCCACTCCACAATTTCCATACCAATTCCTTCATGCCTTTTTAAACTTGTCTATTCTTTCATAACTTTTATAGTGAACCAAACCACACTAATTTGTACATGAGTCAGAAGTAAATGTTGATTGCTAAACTTATTTCCCTTGCAAGTGAACTTAAAAGGAATCATTGGAAAAATGGCTCCTGGGAATAAAAATCAAGAATCAATCATTCACTGTCATTTAGAGTGAATAAATTAACAAAGGTTGTAAATCTTAAGAAAAGTTCTTCAATCTGATCTATATTAGATAACTTTGGCAAATTATTACATTTCCCTTAAGTTTGTAGCCCATCATGTACGATACTTTTTCTTCCTAACACGGAAAAAAATGTGACTATGAGATGGAGGCTATAATGCTATCAAATATTCTCCACCTAGCAGTTTTCACTGTTAAGCAATTTTAACACTATTCTCTAGAATTCTTTACATGAAAAATTAATACAAGTGGAAAAATAAAGGTTTATATGTACAGGTGGTTAATATCTAAGGATAGATTTTTGATTATTAACATTTTATATAATATAACAATATATAGTAAATCATAATAAATGTAAATAATTTTTATTAATACAGTATAAACATTTGTAGGAATTTTGAAGATTTTAGATGAGTAAAATAATAAATTTGAAATTTTTCTTTATTATTCACAGTGAGGTTCAGAATCGTAATTTTTAAGTTAATTTTAATTTTTATGAAAGTAATACATGACATCATAAAATAATAATATTAAAAGATATAATGTAACAGTCCATGCCTCTTATCCCATTTTGTTACTTTTGCTTTACCGAGAAATCTTTCTTACTTTTTATGTCAGTCTTTATATTTTTACTTTCATATACTTAAATAATGTGCCTAACTTACTACATCTTGACTTGATAACCTCTTGTATAGAAGGAAGTCATCTTAATGACTCCTATACAAGTTTCTCTTCTTCCCTCATCTTCCCAGCAGTCATATTTTAACTTTTAAACCAACATTTACCATCACTGTAGAGTCAAATAATATATCACATATATGTTCTTGTCAACACTTTGTTTTACTTACAGTGAATACTAGCTTCAATTTTATGTGCTTTGCTCCCCATGTAACTAAAAATTTTTTTCTGAATATTGACATGACAAAAACGTAAAGAATAATTGATCTCTCAACTTTAAAGACCCAATCCAAAAATGGGCATCTGTAACCAACAGACATTTCTCAGATGAAGTAGAAACAGCAAATAAACCTATGAAAAATGTGCAGCATCACTGGTCATTCTAGAGATGCAAATAAAAACAACACTGAGATTCCACCTCACCTCAGAAAGAATGGCTGCTATCAAGAAATCAACCAATAACAAATGCTAGCAGGGTTGTAGGGGAAAAGGAACCCTTCTCCGCTGTTGGTGGGAGTGTAGACTGGTGAAACCACTGTGGAAATCACTATGGAGATATCTCAAAGAACTAGGATTGGAGGTCCCATTTGACTCAGCTATTCCCCTGCTGGGTATCTTCCCCAAAGAATTAAAAGCATCATATCACAGCAGTATATGTGCACCTATGTTTATAGTGGCACAGTTTGTAATAAATCTTGGAAACGGCTCAAAGGACCAGCAACTGGTGCTTGGATAAAGAAAATGTGCTTTTTAAAAAATATAATGGAATACCACTCAGACATAAAGAATGATGAACTAGAGACATTTATAGCTAAATGAATGCACATTGAGGCCATATTCTTAAGTGAAATAAATAAGACACACATGTGTGATTACCAAATAGTTTCTCTGGTGTGAGAAACTGAATGTATAAATAACAACCAAAATGTATAATAGATAATGTGAAATAGGAAGAAAAGATCCAAAGGGGAAAGGGAAGTGTGTGGGGGGGGAGAAAAAATATGAAAAAAGAAGGAAAAATGGAAACAAAGTTCTAGTAAATAGGGAGGGATGGAGGGGTGGAAGGGAAGAGAGAGGAATGGAGATAAAACAAGAACCAAGATATATCAAGTATAGGTACAAATTCTCAATGATGAGTATGAGCATAATGTATACCTAAAATGTACCAATACACTTAATGAATAAAAAATAATAATAACTGACCAGTAATAAATTCCAAGAAGTCAAAGGCAGTTTAACAAATCTATTAATTAGACATTTCCCTCCCAAAGGCCCTCTGCCAGCTCCCAAATCATCTCTTCTCTTTCACCTGTTTCCCATGAGTAGGCGGTATGGTTATGTTCTTGGGATTTTCCATAGCCTTTCTTATATGTTAAATTCCTCACCAGATTAGATATCTTTCTCACTTGGTTTAATTCTTTATTAATTCTCCATTAGCTGTCTAAGAAACATGAAGAGAAAAGGAATAAAAGTTAAAAAGAAAAATATATGCTAAATATATTGAGTCTATAAATACCTATCAGGTAGGTTAAAACTATTAAAAATTACAATTATATAAAATTTATTAAAAATTATAATTAGGTAAAACTTTATTACAAAGTACAATTCAAGAAGGAAATCCAATAACTAAAATCAAGAACTGAGTAGATGAATTTTCACACACACTTTCCAACCTCACAAGAGAATTAGCAATTTGGAAAACATAAAATAATATATAAAGAATTTGTTTCAGAAACAAAACAACAGAAAATGCAAAATACAACGTAAGAGACATAATTAAAATAGTGACAGGGTCTAATAAATGAGTATTATAAATACTTAAAGGAAAAGTGATAGAAAAGTGGGATATAATCCGTATGCAAAGAGAATTTTCTGAAAACACATTAGGACACCATAACACAAATTCAAGAGGCACTGTAAAACTTTAAAGGGGCAAGGATAAAAGAATCTACATTTGATTCATCATAGAATTACTTCTGAGACAAAAAAAAAAAAGGAGACTTTTGAAAGTAGACAGAGGACCTTGAAAGAAGCAATGATAAAACCTACAGCTAACGTCAAACCGGAAACAGCAGAAAGAGAACTATAACCTAGTTAAAGTCTCAAGAACCAGAAAGAAAATGACTGCTGAATTACAATTCTGTATTCAGGGACAATATTCTTAAATATGAAGGGGGACAAAAATATTTTCAAATCAAAATATATCTAAAAGAATATGCCACCAGCAGATGTAAAGAGTGTATAAAAAGTTAGAAGGATGATGATCTCAAATATGAACTCAAATTTCCTGACCCAAGTTAAGTTTATATTCATGTGTTTACTTTGTGATAATTTATTGATATGTATACCTCTCTATAGATGTATTATGCATCAAACGAATTTAATAAAATAGATTCCTGATGTGTACACGGATCTATCTCTTATCTCTCTTTTCTATTCCTTTAGAATCTCCATCTATTCGTGTATTATTATCAGTATTTTAAATGCTACAGCATTGTTATACTTCTTATATACCAATGGCTCATATAATGTCATGTTTGTGACTTATAATTTTTGACAAAGGTTTGTATCTCTCTGAGTTTTAGTCTTGCTACATGAAATCTGGTATAAAAATTTTGAATTCCTCAAAATATCAAATGAGGATTTTATTAATATTGAATTGAATTTGTAAAATAGTTGGAGAAATGCATATACCCTTATAATAGTGTTACTCCATCTAAAACTATAAAATACTTTTCATTTTCCAGGTAAATAATTATTTCTGTATAATTTTAATGATTTATGTTGAAGTTTCAAGTGGTCCTGTTTAAGTTTTTAAAATGTATATTGTGTTATAAATGATTTTTAAATTTCATTATGTTTTTTATTAGTTATTGCTTTTCAATACAAATTTTAATTTTTATTATGAGTTTTATTTAGTTTGTTAATTCAATGTATGTATAGATATGTATATAATCATATCATCTACAAATATTGAGAGAAGAGCAAACAAAGGAAATAAATGAAAGAAAAGAAATAAAAAACTTTTGGAAGTCCCATTTGACCCAGCTGGGTATCTTCCCCAAAGAATTAAAAGAATTATACCGCAGCGATATATGTGCACCCATGTTGATAGAAGCACAATTCATGATGGCTAAAACTTGGAAAAAATCCAATTTCCCATCAACTGGAGACTGGATAAAGAAAATATGGGTTTTTATTTTATAAAATAGAGTATTACTCAGCCATAAAGAATGAGAAATTAGAGACATTTATAGCCAAATGGATGCACATTGAGGCGATACTCTTAAGTGAAATAAATAGGACACATGTGTAAATACTGAATAGTTTCTCTAGTGTGAGAAACTGAAAGTGTAAATAAGGACTAAAAGGTATAATAGATAATGTGAAATAAGAAAAGGTCCAAAGGAGAAGGGGAAATGAGAAGGGTAGGGGAAAATAAAGAAGGGAATGGAATTAATATGAGAAAATGAAAAAATGAAAACAAAGTCTTTGTACCCAGGGAGGGACGGAGGGGTTGAAGGGAGGGCAGGGAAAGGGGGAAACAATAAGAACCAAGAGAGATTATGTAAAGGTGCAAATTCCCAATGATGAATGTCATTATATTGTATACCTTAAATGTACCAATATAATTAATAAAAAAACCTTTTCCCTTCTTTCCAATTTTCACTCCTCCACTTCTTTGTCTTGTTCTATTATATTGAGTGGTTTCTTTTCAAAATGTGATATGATAGTGATAGTAGCATCTCTTTATTTTCTGGCTTCCATACTTCTACATGTGTTAGAAGTTTTTTGTTATTAAATTGTAACAAATTAAGAAAACAGAAAATATTTGAGTAATAACTGAGAACTTGAAAGTATAAGAAGCAATCAACAGCATAATTAAATATATTTGAAAAGAAATAAAAATAAGTTTAAAAAGATGAAATCACATTGGACACTGCTGAAAAAAAAGAAGATTCTTAGTAACTATTTTGAAAACCTGCACTGTAATAAATTGGAAAATCCAGAGGAAATGTATAAATTCCTAGATACATATGAATTACCAAAACTGAACCAAGAAGATATAAAACACTGAATAATCCACTAAGTCAATGAAATTGAAACATTAATAAATCCTGACCAACTAAGAAAATTTAAGGACTCAATAGATCCACCTTGTAGAATTCTACAAGAATTTTGGGGAAAGAACTAATGATAATACTCCTCAAACTCTTTAATGAAATTGAAAAGAAAGGAATATTGCCTAACTCATTCTTGGAAGCTAGCATTGCCCTTATTCCAAGCCCTGACAAGAACAACAACAACCCAAAACACTGTGGTCCAATCCCTTTAATGGACATACATGCAAAGATCTTCAACAAGATAATGGCAAGCAAAATGCAACAAATCATTGAAAAGATAATATATCATGACCAAGTAGGCTTTCCCCCTGGGATGCAAGGATGGATTAATATATACAAATAAATAAATATAATGCACCACACAAATAGAAGCAAGAACAAAAATCACATGATCATCCGAATAGAAGGGAAAAAATCCATTAATAAAATCCAACATCCACCTATTATAAATACCCTGAAGAAAATAGATATAGAAGGACCTTATCTCAATCCAGTAAAAGTCATTTATGACCAACCTACTGACATCATATTAAATAGGGAAAACTAAAAGCTTTTCCTCTAAAAACAAAAAAAGCACAATCACTATTACCATTCCTGTTCGGTATAGCATTCAAAACATTATCTAGAACTAAAAGAAAGAAATAACATGACTAAATGACTAGTAAGACTAATAAAATGACTAAAATAAAGAAATAAAATGGATATTGTAGGAAAGGAAGAAGTCAAATTGTCCTTATTTGCAACTTCTTTCTTTACATATACAATGCAAAAAAAATACCACCAAAAAACTCTTAGAACTAATAACCAAATTCATCCAGGTAGCAGGATACAAAATCAACACACAAAATTATAACTTTTCTCTTACACCAATAATGAACCCATAGAAAAAGAAATTTTAAAAAATCTATTCACAATAGCTTCAGGAAAAATTAAATGCTTAAGAACTCATTTAACAAAGAAAGAGAAAGATCTCTGTAACAAAAACCAGAGTATTCTCAGAAAGGACAGCAGATAATGGAAATATATCCCTTATTCCTGAATAGGCAGAACAAATATTGTTTAAATGGCCATACTAAAAAACTAATATGTAGATTTAATGCAATTCAAATCAAAATACCAACAGAATTCCTCACAGAACTAGAGAAAACAATCCAAAAATTCATATGGTACCTGAAGAGACTCAGAATGGCAAAAGCAATCATAGGCAATAAAAACAAAGCAGGAAGCCTCACAATAAGGGATCTCAAATTATATAATAACCATTATAGAAATCAGTATGGAGATTCCTCAAAACACTTAAAGTAAAAGTTCCATTTGACCCTAATTCCCCTATTAGACATCTCCCTGAAAGAGTTAAAGGCAAATTTCCTTGATAAATGCATAGCAATATTTATAGCAGCTATAGTAAATCTTGGCAACAGCCTATATGTCCATTGGCAGACAAATAGATAAAGAAAATATGGTATCTATACATGATGGAATACTATACTATAGCAGCATAAAGAAGGATAAACTTGACTCATTTATAGGAAAATGAATGCATTCTGAGACCATAATATTAAGTGAAATAAACCAGACACACAGCTTAAATATCACATTTTTATATGAGAAACTCAAATTATAAAGAGCAAAACATAAGTTCTATGATAGGAGATAGAGAAATAGAGCTTTTGCAAATGGGAAAGGGACCAAGAGGTGGATGGAGAGGAGAGGAGGAAAACGCGATGAACAAAAAATTAAGATGTGTCATGCACATGTACCAACTACTCACGATGAATGTAATCATTATGTACTGCAAACATGTACTAACAAATTAATTTTAACAAACTAAAGTTCATTATGAAAAAATATAACCTATTTTACTTAGTTATAAAGCAAAACTATCCTAAATAAGATGGAAAAAATTTGAACAAAAAATTAAGATGTGTCATGCACATGTACCAACTACTCACGATGAATGTAATAATTATGTACTGCAAACATATACTAACAAATTAATTTTAACAAACTAAAGTTCATTATGAAAAAATATAACCTATTTTACTTAGTTATAAAGCAAAACTATCCTAAATAAGATGGAAAACATTTGAAACTGTCATGTACAAAAAATATATAATAAGATTTTTCCCAAGAGTATAAGAAAATTTTTGATGCAGGAAATACTGAATCTTATCCAGAATTTTTACACATAAATATGAACATCTAAACACATTCAGAAATGCCTCTAATAAAATTTAATGACTGCTTTTTTGTCAAAAAATAAGGTTATAGATACTTTAATAACAGTCCAATTATTTAAATGACCAAAAAATGCACATTTTCATTAATTTTTGTAAGACAATATAACAGGGAATAGAAAAATGACAATTTTACCAAATTTATTTCATACTAGAATCAACTGGTTAAAATGACACCAGTCTGGCAACACTTGGGATAGTTAGAACATAAACAAACACTCTACAAGTGACACTTGGGGTAAACTGTTAAGTGGTTAAATTTTACCCTGCTCTTTATTTTGCCTTTTTTGCTAAATAGTCACATATTTATCCAAACCCAGCTCTATTATTTTTCTTTGTTACTATTTCACTTCTGCCTGGTCCCTCTGCCCTCTCTCTCTCTTCTAAGATTCATATTGGAATCCCTTATTCTGTCTTCTTCCCCGCCTCTTAATATTTTTAACAATTTTTATTTCATTCTAATATGCTTGCAAATACTCTGTCAAGCTGTGATATTCGATTAGATATTTCTCATTTATATTTTAATAAACATGCTATTAATTTCTGACTGCTCTAATTTCATTTTCACATACTCCTCTTTTCTTAGTAAATGCTTCTCTTGTTTGCAAAGACAATAGTCTGTTCTTTCTGAATTGTATCATTCTTAATGTTTCCTCCAAGATGATTTTTGTATATTTAGTCTCATCATGTGTTCTACAAGTTCTATTTCAAACTGCTACTTTGGTTTTCTAATCTGTACATCTCCAGAATATGTTTATGTTTGTATTGTTTACTTTTCTTTTTTATGGCAGTTCTCTTCTGCATTGTTCTTTAAGGTTACTTGGTTATGGTGGTTTTGTTGTTGTTTTGATTTTTTGTTAATTTATTTTTTTTAGTATGCATATTTTTGTTCCAAGGTCAGAGGCAAGGTGTGCTTTTCTGACTATAACAGTGACAGCTGTAAATCTACTTTGACAGGAGTTCACAGACTAGCAATAAATCCAAACCTTAAGCCTCTCAGGGAGGTTGTATACTCCCCCAGGAATTACATGTGGTCTTACAAGTCCTGAACAACACTACCTATGTTTGCCTTCACCTTCTTCTGGGTACCAGATACCACTGGGGTTTTTTTAACTGAATATAATTAACAAATAAAACCATATATATTTAAAGTTTACTACATAATGTTTTTGATATACATATAATTTGTGAAATGATTACTGCAGTCAAACTAGGGAATAGCCATATACAGCAACCCCTAACTTTCTCCACTTATAAACAGTTTATAATAGCCACAAGATAAAAAAGTATATACTTTATTTTAATTCATTAATTTTATTAGTACTTTTTAGGTATACAATATGCTGACATTCATTATTGGTAATTTGTACCTTTACATGATGTATCTCGGTTCTTATTTTTTCCCCATTCCACTGCCTTCCCTTCACCCCCTCCACCCCTCCCTATTTACAAAGACTTTGTTTACATTTTTTCCTTTTCTCATATTTATTCCTTTCCTTTCTCCTACTCCTCCCACTTCCTCTTCAGTTTTGACCTAGACTAGCAAAAGAAATTTTAGGCAACAGAGATATGGCTGGGAGTATTACAATCCCCAACTTGAAACTATACTACAAAGCTACTGTGATTAAAACAGCATGGTATTAGCAAAGAAACAGACCTGAGGATCAGTGGAATAGATTAGAAGATGCCGTTTTGAAAAGATACTCTTAAACAAAAAGAAAAAATGTACTCAGCATCTCATCTCTAGAGGCAGATTAAAGTAGTTAAGTGAACACCATTATAGATGATTTTTGATACCTGTATACATCAATGCATTTTTTTAAAAAAATATGGCAGTGCCATGCATAGTTTCTAACCTGCCTCTTCTCTCACTGGAGTGTAATGGACATCTTCTTATCTCAATAAATTCATGTCAACATCATGAGCTATTAAATAATAGCTCTTTCATCCATCCCCCCATTACCCACCCTTACTCTTCTTTTCTCTACCCCTTCTTCCCTTCCTCTTATCTAATCATTTCTCCCTTCTACTTTCATGCTATTTTTTCAAACTCTACATATTAGGAGAAACATGCAATATTTGTCTTTCTGAATATGATTTTATTTCATTTAAATAATGAATTTTAGTTCCATCCACTTTCCTGAACTGAAGAAATTTTATTTCTAATGGCTGAATTATTACACACACATCATATGTATGTGTATTATAGATATGATTTTCTTCATCTTTTGATGGTACCTAAGATTGAAAATGGACCCTTATCTCTCACCATATGCTAAATTAAAAACAAAATAGGTCAAAAATCTAAACATTAAAACAAACATTAAACCTACTGCAAGATAAAATTAGTAACAGTAAAGACAGGTGTAAGGAAGGATTTTCTAAACAGAACAGCAGTTGCACTAGAAAAAACAGTAAGAATTAACAAACAGGATTATATCAGACTAAAAAACTTCTGTACAGCATAGTGTAGAATCAATCATTTTGAAGAGGCAGTCTACAGAATGGGAAAAATTTTTACCAGCTAGTTCTCAGAGGACTAACATCTAGAATACATAAAGACTTCAAGAAAATTAATCCACCTAAAATTAATGATCCAATTAAGAAATGGGCAAGAGGACCAGGGATTTAGCTCAGTGGTTCTGCCATCTGCCTCACAAATGCAATGTTTTGAGTTCAATCCCAGGTACCAAAAAAGAAAAACAAGAAAGAAAGAAAAAAGAAAAGGGCAAGAGAAATGAGCAGACATTTCACAGAGGTAGAAATAAAAATGGTCAACAAATACATGAAAAAATGCTCAACACTTTGACCATTAGAGAAATCCAAATTAAAACAATGTTAGGATTCCATCTTAGTCTAGAAAGAATGGCAATCATTTAGAAATCAATCAATAACAACTGCTAGAGAGGCTTCATTGTTGGCAGGACTAATACAAACCATTTTGGGAGTCACTATGGAGATTTCTCAAAGAGCTGAATTTAGAAATTCCATATGACCTAGTGATGATCCCCTTGCTAGGTATCTTCCCTAAAGAGCTTAAGACTTCACACTACAGCAATACATGCATGCCAATATTTATATCTGCACAACTTGTGATATCTAAATCCTGGAAACAGCCTCTATACTCATCAACAAATGATTGGATAAAGAAAATGTGGTAGCTATATATAGTGGAATACCATTTTGCAATAAAGAAAGACAGATTTGAGAGATTTGTAGGAAAATGGCTGTACCTACAAAACATAATGCTGAGTGAAATAAACCAGACACACAAGCTTAATTGCCATATGTAGCTCTCATTTGAGTGAGGCAAGGTACAAACAAAGAGAATAATAAAGGATAGATAGAAGGGGACTAGGAGATGGATCTTTTGTAATAGGGAAGTGCTCCAAGGGAAAAAAACTTGAGGGGTGAGGTGTAAGGTAAGAGGAAATAGATAAAATAAAGATATGTCACATACAAGAACCTAACAACCGCAAATAATGTAAACATTGTATGCCATAACATGAACTAAGATTAATAATATCAACAAGAATGAAAAGTGGAATAGAGGAATTGGAAGAGGAGAGATGGAGGGGGAAGAAAGAGGAAAAGGATTTTTAAAAAAAAGAAACAAGCTGTAGTATGTACATATAACCACTCCCTAAGATGATTGTAAGCTGCATGAATCGCAAACATGTACTAATAAAATTAAAAAGTTAAAGAAAGAAAGCATTGTGTGAATATTCTTCTGAGCCTTGATTTGTCCCCTTAATAGTGTATACTGAAGAAAACTCCAAAGCATCACATAGAGATAATCCTCATTATGCTTTAAGGTCTCCTGGTACCCTATTGTACAGCAGAATTGGAAGATTCATTTAAATACTCCATACTGCTGGACAGAGAATAAATTCTTGCCAATGTTCTTTCATGTGCATTGATATATACCTTCAAGATAGTCCTAAAAATGAGATTTCTGATTTTAAAAGTACATACACAATCTTGTTTTACATTATGAAATTCCTATCCATAATACACCATTTTTCATTTCTCCAGCAGTGTATGAGGGTGTGTGTTTCACAATGGTTTTGCCAATACAGTTTATTTTATTGCAAGAGTGAAGAATGGGCAAGAGCATGGGTAACAGTGGTTTCATTAATTTACTGCATGAGAAGTAGTATTTCCAAGTAGATATTTTCATTTCTCTTATTTTAAGGAAATAAAGGAAATATTTTCATGTATTTATGAGGTTTTTTTCCCCCATTGAAATCTTTTACCTTTATTTTTCGGTTTTAACAAGGTCTTGGATTTCTTACTTTTATATTTTAGAACATTTATGTTTTAGGGATATTTTCTCTAATATTACTGAAAATTCTGATACGTCATTTGTTTTGATTTTGTTTACTGAGTTTTTTTCAAATATTTTTATTACTTTTCTGCTTTCAAATTTTTCTTTAATTGCTTTGAATTTTGAGTTGTGGTGAGAAAAGTCTTTCCACACTGGTAGATTATAAATAAATTCATCTTTTATATTGAATTTGCATTGTCACACTTTTTATATTTTTTTCTGAAATTTATTTGGAATGTATTTGGGTGTGAGTACAAAGTATTAAAAATTGTATAGCTATCACATATTTTTAAGTCATTTATTAAAATGTCTGTTTTTCTCTAGCGATTTGAAATATTACCTTTATCATGTACCAAATTCCCATGTATACATGACTTTATTTTTTTATTTTCTTTTGTGAGATCCACTAATGGATTCAGATTTTTGTCCAGATACCACAATGTTCTAGGATGATATATTTGCTTATAGTGTATTTTAATATATAATGAAGCATCATCATTTTACCTATTGAAGATGTTCCTGACTAGTATGCTCATTTACTCAAGTCTGTTTTTTTCTTTTCTCAAAACACTTACCCAGATATTTCCTCATGATTCTATTATGCATCTCACGTATACACCTGGATGTTTTGTTTTCCAGTTCTATTGTAAACACGATGTTGTATAATTTGATAAATGTAGATTGCATTGAGATTAATAACTTTGATGTGTGTTAAAGAACACTATAAGAACATCAAAACCTAAGTTTAGAGAAAACCCCATACGTTTGTGGTATGAAAAGCTCCAACCAAACTAAAATTATGAATAAATTTCCTCTAATAAGTTGGATGAAGAGAACTGATTTTTATTAATAAATCATTATAATACATTTCAATAACATTTATTATTGCTATGAGACCAGATTAATCTAAATATTACTTTGCAAATCCACACAGTGATAAATACTATTGTGTTGTTTTTATGTAATAGTTTGAAATTACATGTTTTCCAAATAATCACCTCCCTTTTTCAAATGTACTTTTATGAAAAGTTTGTATTAAATGAGCTGACCAAAAAGAAGAAACTAATGACTAATTATACTAATGTCATAAGACATTGTTCAGATTAAGAAGGAATACTGCAAACTGATATCTAATAAAGGACTAATATCCAGCATATATATAAAATTTCAAATAAAGTTAAACTATACTTCTTTTTGTTCTTTATTTCTATATTTTACATATTTTATTTTAATTATTTAATTTCCACAAGTAATCTCAATCACAATAAAAATTCCCACAAATAAAGATCAACCAGCTACAATCATAAGCCAATAGTTAAAAATTTGAGTGGCAGCAACCCCAATTGCATGGCCATAAAACCAGCACCTCCTTCCTCTTTCTTCTAGGCTTCAGTCTCCTTGGCCTTTGTTCTGTTCTTTATATTTTTAATGTTACCTTCAACCACTGGACTTTCATACATGGAGGAATTTTCTTCTCTCTTTGCTTATTCTAATTCTACTCATCTGAAGACATATTTGACTCTTCTCAGCTTGGCTTCCCCTTCACAATACTCGTCACAATTGGAAATTAATACTGTGAAATTATAGATTGACATCTCTTTACCCACTTGCCCAGAAAACACTGAGGAAATAGCGATGCCACTTGACTTTACAGCCTCTGGAATTCTTAGGACACAGCAGTGTTCTGGCATTCATTCAACACTGTTGAATCAATGGATGTATGAATTAAGTAATTCAAATACATCATATAGAAGTAACACCAAGAGTATAAGGTGAAAAATATATGAATTCCAGAAAAGTGAAGACAGAATCTTTAAGGACTCTTACCTGGAGAACATGTCAACTTCCGCAGCAGCCTTTACCCCTTAGCTTGGTACTGTAAGGAAATGGCATCCTTAAAACCGAAGCAAGACAATGATAATAACGATACAATCTAAGGCTTAATTAGAAGGCACCTAAAGAGAACTCAAAATAATTTATTGTTCACTACATGTTGTCTTTACAGACATGGAATTATGGAATGTTAGAAATTGAAAAGACTTAGAGATTTTGTTAAAAATCCAGGGGACTTATTTTGTACGAGAGGAGACTGAGCTAGTTTCCCATTTAAAGATGACATTGAGTGATGCAACTCTTTCTTATGTTTTCATTTGAACTTACAAGTCTTATTTTTATTCCTTTATAACATATTTCTCTTTTTTTCAAAGAGTGTTACCTGGAAACCTACATTACCAAAACTGGCTTCATGAGAGTTTTCAAACTTTAATTGTACACACAATGAGAAACAAGACACTTAGTCTTGTGTGCTAATTCTTTGAAGTGATACTCAAAAATATTTTAATATAATATTTGTCTTTTTAGAATGTTGGTAAATTACTGACTAATAGATTAATTTTCTCACATTGCTTCAGAGTCATGATTCCCAAAATTGAACAATGTCCATGTCTCAGTTTCTTCAACATAACTCTTAAAATATTCTGAGTTCTGAATGGAGTAGATTAGGTAGCCAGTGGGAATGTATACATTTAAAATAAAATCCTAGGCAATTCAACACCAGAGATAGATTAAGAAATCACTGTTTTAAAAGATTTTTAAAGGATTATCAAATTTGATGCCTCTGAAACTAATCTTATGAAACATACATAGCCCAGGATAAAATAATTTATGATAATAACAATAATAATGCTTGATGGTGACATAGTAGAAAAGAATAAAAGGATTATCTAAGCTTTTAAAGCCTTTCTCTTGAAGAACCCAATTATTTGCACATGCAAAATTTAGTACAAGTTGGATTGGTTGAACCAATAAAATAATCTAGACTGTGAAATGTCTAAGCCTTATATAATTCAGATTTAGAGAGGACCCCTCCTGACATTTCTTTTCACTGCTTCACAAATGCCATCATCTTTACAACTGTAGCCTTTTTATTTTTCCTTACTGCTATTGCCTTCCTGCAGACTTTATAGCAGCTTTGACAGTCCCCCTCTTGATTCATTTAATCCTCCCTCCTTTTTCTGCACTGTCTTTTTCCTCCATCTATTTTCAGTTACAGGCAAAGACAAGAAAATCACAGCCTAAAGGCTTTCAGAATTTAACATTTTCACTCTATGGAATATATGAATCACTCACTTGCACATTCTGGGGTTTCGTTATTTGTTTCTTTTTCCAAAAGAAATTGTTTTTACAGATTGCAAAAACATGGATTTTGATATTGATTCTTTTTTGACACTCTCTCCCCATCTGAAATTTCCCTTGGTTTCTTTTCAGATGCAAACATGTTCACAATATGTGTCTGGCAAACTACAACAGAACATGACTATAATACAGTACAATGTCTTCAGTAGACAGCATTTGTAAACTACTACAGTTGTAAGAATCTGGTCTTAGTTAATACCATCAATACAACCACTCACTAGCAGGAATTTGAGAGCTTATTCTATGTTCAGCTCAAAGAAAGAGAAATATTAACAGTGCCTTTCCATACAGGTGTCAGACAGGCCCTGGAGCTTTTGACCATGAAGGTTAAAAACTCTTGCATTATTAGGTGTTGTGTTGCAATCTGCCTTTTGGTCATTTTTAGGAAATATGTTTCTCAATAATATATTGGCAATCATCAAAAACTGGCTAGGGGTTTTTCCCCATACTGAGGGCTTCTAGCATTTGCACTATATCAGACCATGAAAAAGACTGGAAAAAAAAGAGTGTGATGATTATCTAACAGATGCTGTTACTTTGAAAAGAAATAAATGCCTTGGTGAGCTTTTCTTTGGATATTCTTTGTTGTTTCTTTTATCAAAAGTTAAATCATCAGGATTCAGAGGAGAAGACCAGAGTGGCTGCATTTAGACCTTGCTACTGAGGCCTTTGACACAGAGTAATCCAGTTCATGAGGTCTGAGACTAAAGCTGCATATTAAGCCATGTGTTTGCTTCTTATTTCCCTGCAACATTATCTCTTAAACTTGTCCATAGTCAGAATAGGTGACTGGACAAGACTAAGTGTTAGGGACTTGTGACCCTGGGCCATGGATTTCTCACTATCTCTTCCCTCCTTGAAAATGCAGTGAAGAATAATCTCTACCAAAGAAAAATTAGTGAGTGCCAATGCCCAATGGCCAATCTATATCATAAATCCAAAAGAGAAAAAAATTCAGAGCTGAAGATCTGTAGAGCCAACGACTGAACCAAACAACAAAACAAAGCAACAGATGAAGTTTTGAGGTAGCAGGAGATCCAGATATGCTAGAGCCAAGGACAACTTCAGAAATAATTTTTATAAAGGCCACCAATTTTGAATTCTTTGAGTTTAAAATTTCACAGGTAGTGCTAAATTCTCGTTTTAGGAAGACCTTAGTGTATTTCAATTTGTTGTTATGGTTTTTATCTAGATGTTCACCCACACCCTCCTGTACTCCAGGTAGGGTTTTTAGGAAGTGATTGGATCATGGATGTGTGATACTCATCCACTGATGAGTTCATAACTAAATGTGAAGTTGGGAGGTGAACCCTGGTTGGAGGAGGTGGGTCACTGGGGGCATGGCCTGGAAGGGTCTGTCTCCCTCAATCTCTCTCTCTGCTTTCTGTTGGCCGTGACATGAGCTCTTTGTCTTCTGCAGTACCCCTCTGCCATCCTTCCCTACCTTGGAACCAGCCAACTATGGATTGAAACTTCTACAAACTGTGAAGGAAAATAAACCTTTCCTCATTTAAATTGTGGGTGTTGGGTATTGTGTCTCAGTGATCAGAAAGTAACTAAGAAATTTTTCTACGCCCTCCATATATGTAATAGGACATAGACATAGTAAGACAGACAAATGATCAGTCTTTTGATGAAGGAAAGAACCTGACTGTCTAGAAAACATTTCACATCTATTTTTTTAGGTAGTGTCTCATACATAAGTGGAATTTGAAATGCAAAATGGAATTTTCATGTTCAGAGAACTAAACTAGATTTGAAGAGAAAGTGGAGATAAAGAGTACAAGCTGTGAAGAGGTCATGGTCTTTTCTTCATTGTTTTGTCCTCTCTCCATTATTGCTACTGATTCTACCACCGCTGTTGCTGCTGTGAATCACACTAAAATAACACAGGGGCTGCCTTCCTCCCTCACCTTCACTGCTATTTCCGGTAGAGGCTTCACGAACCACCCAAGCTCCACTGCGTGTATATTGACGCAATGCATCATTGTGTTAGGCATTTGTCTCACTTCACTTGTAAAGTGCTCTTCTCTAAGGACAAGCATTTTTATTGACCATGAATTCAAATTAACCTGATAAACAAGTTTCTCAGTTAAATTATTTGTATAGAAATCAAATTGGACAAAAAGGAACAGAAAGCCAGGGTCAGGCACAGAAATATACTTTAAAGCCATTCCAGTTGAACACAAGTCTGCTGCTGACTTCTTACACACTGACTTTTCCCTATAAAATTTCTCTTACATGCACCGAACATGTCAAGATTTTTCACCATTCTACTTCTTAGTAGTAGCAACATATTTTAAAATGACACTCTAAGAAACTGACTCATAATCTTCAGAAAGGGTTTGACTAGCACAAAGCTGAACAAAATCACATGCCCTTTGTTTTAGATGTTAAGTCTAATTCTGATGAGTAACCTGAATGTGAGCAAAGACTAGACTAAGGAGGAGTCGAGTTGAGAAAGATAATTTAAATACTCCAAGTCTATAATTTAGATATTCTGAATTTCACATTATGCCTTACATGTAGTGAGAGATTCCAATCCAGATATATAAAATATAATTTGATCTACACACTGAGCCATCAGGTAGATATAATAGATCGATAGTCTACATTTGGATTTTGTTATAAAACTGTTTACACATGAAAGTTTTTTAAGCTGAGACTAATTCCACTGAAATTATCTCTTGGTGGGACCTAAACCACTAGACTAGATAGAGTTGCCTCAAGGTAATTAATCACGTACATCCCATTATTGATTCCAGTATTAACCATAAGCTTCAGATTTTGGTAACTACAACACAGGATATGTTTTTCCACTTGGACTTCTAAAAAAACAAAATTTCCAATGCATTAATGCTATTACATATCATCTTTTGCTTTTCTTTCCTCTTGAAAACTTGCTATTCACCTTTATTGGAGCACAATTCACTCAAAAGTAAGGTTTTTGAACTCTGGAAGACTGAAAAAAAAAAGGATCGCAAGTTTGACCCCAGATTGGGCAATTTAGTAAATTAGTGAGACCCAGTCTCAAAATAAAAATGGACTAGAGAAGTAAAAGTTTCCTAGGTTCAATTCCCAGTTCTGTAAATAAATAGTTATTTGTATATGTAACACAATAAGATCAACTTGTTTCCTATATCTGTGGTCTTGCACATGGAGGACAGGGTATAGGTTTCCCACTCCTCCTGAGGATTCAGGCTTCAAGATTTAATACCCTGAGGAGCATGTGTTTGTGTTTGCATCCAAAACTGTATCTATTAACATATAGCATCATGGCCTAGTTATATGTTAGTCCCACCAGGTGCATTCTCAGACTGACTTCTTTGGTGTTCCAGTTCTTTATCTCTCTCCAATCTGCCAGATGTTTCTTAAATTACTCTTTTGCTCAGTAGATTTGAAATCAGTGGGGCTTGGTAATAAAGGGAGAGTGCTGTTGTTTCTTAATATTTTGTCCTTTTTTTCAAAGATTCCTGCCACATCTGTGCCTTAACAAAACTATCCCAGTCCTTCCCTCTGTAACAAATTTTGAGTTTTTGTTCTAAAACTTCATTAGTCCAAGCAAAGTCTCCTGGAAACTATTTCATTCTTCATAACCCATAACCTCAGGGAGAAGCACACATTCTCAAAAAAAAAAAAAAAAAGGAAAAATAGAAAGTCTTATTGTGGCTTTCTGTGACTCTCTTATGCTCAATGCAGGTGCCTACACAAGGCTGCCGAGCTTCAAGTTCAAGGCTCAATTCCTCTTAGTGCTTTTTCTGTAAGCTGCCCCTTTCTCTTCCTGAGAACTTATGGACTTTAAGGATTATTAGTGAGTAGATATAGCAGTTCACAGACTACTTCCGAAGGACCAAATTCCCACTGGTTGTTTTGTTGAAACTTTCTTTGTTGTCCAGCTCAATAAAGGAAGTATACAATATAGTGGAAACAGCATTTCAGGAAAACTGGGTTTGATTCTCAGCTCTTCTACTAATCAGCTACATGACATTGGGAAAGACATTTAACATCTCTGGAGCCACTTTCCTCATCTTTGTTTTTTAAAAAGTTGACTTTATCTCTGTGTTCTCATCCAAGTCCACTACTTTGTGTTTATAGGTCTTTTACTAGTCTGATAAATATTTATTTTCTGCTCCTTTTAACAAACTTTATGTTGAACTCTAGAGATGTAAAAATACATAAAGTATCTACTTCAAAGCATGTAATCTAATTGGTATGAAATCTGTATGAATAAGTAAGTGTAATATTTACCACAAGTCTTATTATCAAGGTTCCTTGATTATGAGGAAGTAAAGTAGAGTAGCAAATGAAAAATTCTTCAGATTGTGAAGAGAAAGTGAGTGGTGAGTATCGGATTCATTGGATTGTATTTACTTTTCCATTTTTCAGTTGTCTCAGAAAGACTATGTGAGAGTATTGCATGTAATTGTGTATATATATATATATATATATATATATATATAGTCATTCTTAGTGATAACTGTTAGATAGTTGAGAACTTACTCCATGCTGGTGAAAAATTTGATGTTTAGCATTTATCATGTGTTGTCACTTTTAAATTTAAAATATCTGTGGGGTAGATACTTAATTCTAACTGCTGAAATAAACCCCAGAGTTAAATATCAACACATAATAAATGGCTAAACCACAGTTTAAAAATTCAAAGTTTGAGTGGCTTTTGTTGTTGATTTCTGACAATTTACGGCTTAAAATTCAGGCTTCTATCTTGCAATGCTGCCATGTTAAATGCACGACCCCCCTCCCCCGCCGCCCGCCCCAGATTGTTGTTGCAGGGAAGACAGAGAGAATCAAATCTCATCTCATAATACTTAGTTTCTATTTTCACTTTCAAAAATATTGAACTACTTACAGGGTTTTTTTCTCATTAAGTTTATTGGTACATTTTAGGTATACAATATGATGACATTCATCAGTGGGATCTTGTACTTTTACATGATGTATCTTGGTTCTTATTTTTTTCCCCATTCCCCTGCCCTCCCTTCATCCCCTCCACCCCTCCATATTTACAAAGACTGTTTCCATTTTTTCCTTTTCTCATATTTTTCCTTTCCCTTCTTTCCTTTCCCCTACTCCTCTTACATGTTTTTAATACTCATACTATTTCATTTATTCTTGTCTTTGCACATGCTATAACTTTAATCTCAAAATAATTTTTATTTTTCTCATCATATAAAATTCCTATTATACTTTGATAGGCAATACTCTTGCACATGTTTTTTTAATATTGTATACATTTTCCACCACTCTAGGGAATTTGGTCTTCCTTGTTTGGTGAGAAATAGTAGAAGCCAGAAGTCAGACAGACAGACAGACAGACACGTAACATCTTCTCCCCCAATATACATTGTTCTCATTCAATTGAATATATCAGAAACAAATCTCATCTTTCACCTCACTTTTTCTTTTATGACCCTTAGTATTTGTTGATAACATAATTTTTCTTTTCCGTGATCTACGGTCCTGATTCCTTCTGCCTTGAAACTAACTTCTTAACGGCCATGACAATCTTCTTTCTGCAGCATGGCTCACATACATTCTTTCTTCTCATTCCCATGACCTTGGTCACAGGCACGAGTCAGATCCTTGCCACTTGTTTCACCAACCATTGTAGTTGCTCTATAATCTCTAGCCACTTCCCTCTTCAATATATATTACTTCTGTTCCTAAGTATATTTATTTTTAAAAATTTTATCTCCGTAATGGCTTACAGAGTGAGAAACTGCTTAATAAATTACTTTGTCCTGAAAATAAGGATAAATATTTATTAAATAATCCTATTGACTACCCATGTGTACTTATAATAGGGATATTACAGGGGAACATATTACATGGGTAAAATGTGGAGATATTACCACAAATAAATTTGCAATATTCTTAGAAACTCAAAGCTTTCTAGAATACTGAAAAATATTTAGATGTAACTTCAACTTTTGTGTGAGTGTGCGTATCTACATTTATATGCCTACATAAACACACAAATGCATGCACATGCACATATAGATAGAAAAATCTATCAAGTAATAATAAAATTATCCCATACCTAGCCTTTTCTTCAAACAATGTAAAATTTCTTAGGGAGATTTATTTCATAAGCCTACCTAAAAGCATGCCTTAGAAAGTAAATATGAAGGAAATATACAATAAAAAAGTCTCTGATCAAAAGGAGTGAAATAAAATTCAGTATCCTTCTGTCTAAAAACTATGTGTATGTTTTACTGATAACTTTTTTCTCAATTAATGAGCATAAGTTCAAAACTGCACAAGGCCTTCCTTTCAAAGAAGTAAATTATGAAGAATTGCCTTTAAAAATTAATATTCACATCTTCAGGTGAGAAGAACTTTCAAAGCTTGGTTTGAAATCATAAATTATTTTTTCAAATACACAGAGAAATTTAACCATCTAAAACCATAAGACTTCTTTATGTAAAATATAGCAATATAAACTGAAAGGTGAATAACAAAATCAGAAATAATACTAGCAACATAAATAAAAGGGCTAATATCATCAATATAAAAACAGTTGTCATAAATCAATAATATTCCAGGAGAAAAATGATCAAGTGATATAAATATATAATCCACAGAAGAGTAATTATAAATGACTCATGAATGCAGAAAAAATATTCAATCTTACTAGTAATGAAAGGAAAACAAATTAAAATAAGGTACAATTTTTTACCTATCAACTTGACAAATATCTAAATGATAAATAGTGTTCAATTTTGGTGAGACTGCAGATAAACAGATCTCTCACATAAAGTTACTGAATGTTAGAATTTGTTTCACTTTTCCATAATATATCTGGTCTTCTAACTCTACTTACTAAATTATATTCTAAAGAAATAATTACAAATTTATAATATATAAATATAATAAACTTATAATATAAATTTAAAATATATGTAATGATTTTCATATTGCTATTATTTATAATAGTGAAAATAGAAATAACCTTAATGGGTTTTTTGTTCTTGTTTTTGGGGGGTTTTTCAATTTGTTTTGTTTTTTTGGTACCTGGGAATCAAACTTAGAACCTTGCACTTTCAAAGCAGGCAGCAGAACCACTGAGCTAAATACCCAGCCCCTGGAACTAACCTTAATATTTAAAAATAGGACACTGATGAATCTATTGTAGACTGTTAAAATGACTTAGATATATACAACTTCGATATCAGCAGATGTTTATGATACACTGATGAGATGGCAAAACAAAATAAGTAGAATATTAATCCATTCTTGAGGAAATGTATTTGTTAATAAAATTGCAAAAAGATTAATATAGACAATAATTAAGATTAATAATTGTAGAAAGATTAAATCTGAAAGATTCATTTATTAGTGATTATTTTCTTTGTTCTTATCAGTATTTTAATTTTTAACATAAGCACAGATTACTTTTATAAAGAATATT